>NC_068923.1:38987032-39612032 GCF_023091745.1 Budorcas taxicolor | reverse complement strand
AAAAACTTTTGTCTGAAGTCAAAGCAGTTAAATGGAATGAGAGAAAGAAGAACTACTTAATATATGACACTGAAACTAGAGATTTTCAAGTTGCCAAAAGTGTATTTTTTAAATGAAAATCCCCACTGTCAGTAACTGAGTACAGGAAACAGGGAGCTCTCATGGTCTGGTGGGAATACAAATTGGTACATTTCTGGAGGGAAATTATTTATAGAAAAGCTTTAATAAAATCTATATTATTGTTGAGTCAATGGGCATGAGTTTGAGCAAACTCCTGGAGACAGTGAAGGACAAGGAAGCCTGGTGTGCTGCAGTCCATGGGGTCACAAAACAGTTGGACACGACTGAGCGACTGAACAAGAATTTCTGCCTAAGGGCAAGTGTGCCTCGTCCAGGGCAGGCCTGGGAGCTGAGGTCCTGGCAGCAGTGCTCACCTGTGAAGGAGGGGCCCTTGGCTGGGGCGTGTCCTTCTGTTCCTCAGAGGGTCCCTGGTGGGCAACGAGCCTCGGGCACCTGCAGCAGCAACACCTCTGATAACGCTGCCCATTGCAGGCATGGTGTCCTCTCCCCTTCGATTCTGCAGGTCTTCACTATACCCCCGACATCCTCTTCCTTAAAACTCTCTTGTAACCAAATCTCTTCTTTGTGGGGTATCCAAACTTGGAGAATAGTTTCACAATTTTCTTTTGTTTACATTTTCTGCAGCAAATAGATTGCACTTTAATGAGTTATAAAGGAAGGCAAAGTTTTTTGAAAAAAAGGAATTCACTGGGAACTTCCCTGGTGGTCCAGGGGTTAAGGACTTCACCTTCCAATGTAGGGGGTGTGGGTTTGATTCTTAGTTGGGAAACTGAGATCCCACATACCTGGAGGTCAAAAAGCCAAAACACAACCTGTAACATATTCAATAAAGACTTGGTCCACATCAAAAAAAGAAAAATCTTAAATGAGATAGATTGAATACATGCATTTACCTCCTCCCCAGTTAGTTAGTTATGTTGCTCAGTCGTGTCTGACTCTTTGCAACCCTGTGGACTGTAGCCCACTAGGCTTCTCTGTCCATGGGATTCTCCAGGCAAGAATACTGGAGTGGGTTGCCATTTCCTTTTCCAGGGGATTTTCCCGACCCAGGGATCGAACCCAGGTCTCCTGCATTGCAGGCAGACACTTTAACCTCTGAGCCACCAGGGAAGCCTTACCTCCTCCCCAAGGTCTCAGCAAATGGCATTAAAGATAAATGGACAAGCACACAGGGCAAAGAGGAAAGGAAAGGAAAATGGCCGTGTACAAGAAATGTCCACAGGACTCTGACTGAGTAGAGGGAAGGTCTGTGAGCAGGGAGCCAGTCACTGGGGAAGGGGAGCTGGAGGCACGAGGCTGGCTCCCATCATCTCCCACTGATGCTGAGCCGGGGTGCCCATCTCCATCCCTCTGAGCACAGGGCCTGGAGATGGACAGGGATGCCAGGCACCACAGAGCAGGCGAGGAGCAGGGCTGAGAGCTCCAGAGAGGGGGTTATCAGAAGGGGACGGGTGGGATGAAGGATGGTTGTTTTTACCTATGCCTTCTAATACTGTTCATCTTCCTTTTTCATTATGTATTTATTTTTGGCGGTGCTGGGTCTTCACTGCCGCACGGGCTTTTCTCTAGCTGCAGCAAGTGGGGGCTGCTCTAGCTGCAGTGCTCAGGCTTCTCATTGCAGTGGCTTCTCTTTTTGCGGAGCACAAGTCCTAGGCACGTGGGCTTCGGTAGCTGCGGCATGTGTGATCAGTAGTTGTGGCTTACCGGTTCTAGAGCATAGACTCAGTAGCTGTGGTTCATGGGCTTAGTTGCTCTGCAGCATATGGAATCTTCCTGGACCAGAGATCAAACCCATGCCCCCTGAACTAGCAGGCAGATTCTTATCCACTGAGCCACCAGGGTAGTCTGACTATTCATCTTTTAAAAAATCTATGTGCAAGCATCATTTTAATACTTAATAAAATGTCGAAGCCATGTTTTTGTTATTTAAATGCAGGAAAATCAGAACTAGGTTGGCGCCAAGTACTATCAGATCATCAGACTGATTCACACACACACACTTGTCCATCGTAGATGTTGTCACAATAGCCACAAGGTGGAAACTGGCCAAATGCCCACCAGTGACTGAATGGACAAGCAAACAGTGGTTGATCCACTCGATGGAACAGTATTCAATCACAACCAGGAATGAAGTACTGATGCATATTACAACGTGTGGACCTCAAAAACACACTTAATGAAAAAATCGGACACAGATGGGCACATATCATATGATTCCATTTATACGAAATGTCCAGAATAGGTAGATTCACAGCTATAGGACACAGATTAAACGGTCACCAGGGGAGGGTGGAGAGGTAAGGGAGAATAACAGATGAATAGGTATAGGGTATCCTTTGGGGATCGTACTGGCCTGTTCACACCCCATGTGACCGTCAAAGCCTAGCTTCATCATAAACACAGGCGAGGCTGATTAAAGGGCCAGTTGGCTCCCTTTCTTACTGTCTAAAATCCACAATCCAAAACCACATTGGTTATGGACTTAATTGTGTAGCTCCCCTCCCAAATTCATGTTGAAATCTTAAACCCCAGTGTTTTAAGATTGAGTGTGACCTCATTTGGAGATACAATCTTTACAGAAGCCATCCAGTTACAATGAGGTCATTAGGGTGGGCCTCAATCTATAAGACTGGTGTCCTTGTGCAAGGAGGAAGTTTGGATTTGAAGACAAACACAAAGCAATGATGATGCGAAGAGATACAGGGATGACAAGGCCATCTACAAGCCAAGGAGAGAGGCCTAGAACAACCTTCCCTTACAATCCGCAAAGGGGATTAGCTCTGCTGACACCTTGACCTTGGATTTTTAAGCCTCCAGAACTGTGAGATAATACATTTCTGTCATTTAAGCCCCCCAGTTTACAATACTTTGTTATGGCAGCCCTAGCAAACTAACAAAACATTGTATAATAATCCTTTTTACCTTAAAAGGCACATTAGTTGCATAAACACATCACCTATCATGTAATGGCTGGTTGCATGGAATAAACTCGTGGTCCCCTGAGACAGTAAGTTTCCAGTGGACAGGTTCCATGAACAGGTAGTTTTGTGGCCAAAGCCCCTGAGAGAACCGTCTCTGACTGCAGTCCTTAGCAAAGGCTTTCATAATTCTGACTGCAAAGAGGATGCTGAATTTTAGTGCTTTAACATAAATCAGCACCAGCTTGAAAGCCAGATATGACACGAGGTATGTATATTTGTATTGGCCACTCCCAACACACACACAGGTACATGAAAAGACACAGCCAAGGGCTCACTCTGCGGCCAGTTTCCACGTTCTTATGTGAACTCAGTATAGCGGCTCCTGGGGACTGGAATGTGGCAATTTGAATGCAAAATTGATTGTCAAATATAAGACTGCAGCGGTCTTCTCCCTAGTGACCACCTCACCCTCCAGCTAGTTGTTTTCACTCTTGTTCTGGATGCTCTGTACCTTGTTGGCAATATTCAAATGATCAGAAATGATCTCAGGATCCCAAACAACCCCTCTTGATCGGCTTGAACCCCCCTTTTAATTTGTTCTCCCTTATTTTCACAACAGGAAGGATGTCATTGCTGAACTTGCTTTATCTCCACTTCCACAATCATAAGATCACTCTTATACACATTTGACAACTACTTCAATTTTAAACTGAATTCTGGGCTTAAGTAACATTAAAAACTGTATCTTTAATATCGTATCAAGGAAGTCCTGCATTGTATCTGATTTTTCATGCAATCTCTATGTACAAATGTTTCATATTTTGAATAGCAGCCGAATGCGTATTCCAAAGCAGGAAAATGTAAAAATAATATTCTGCTTCTCTCAGGATGACTTTTACGTGTGCCACACAGTGAAGCAGGTGGTACATTTCCATGACTCCAAACTTCAGCATGACCTTTCACCAAAGGGACACAGACAAGCCGTCAAAAAATGTCTTGATTCATCAGATATAAGGGATGTATTAATTTCCTAGGGCAGCTGTAGCAGAGTGCCGCTGAGTGACTTGAAATAGCAGGAACTTACTCCACAACTGTGGAGGCTCAACCCCTGAAGTCAGGAGTCGACAGGGCTGTAACCTCTCTGAAGCCACAGGGGACTCATCTGGGCTGCCAGTGGTTTGGTAGCCATCTCTCGGGCTCCTGGGTTTGAGGCTGTCTCGTCACACAGCCTTCTCCCTATGTCTTCACATGGCCACAGTCCTGCTTTCATATGACTTCATGTTAACTCATCAGATCTGCAGCCATCCTATTTCCAGAAAAAGACAAATTCTGAGGGACTAGGGGCTAGAACTTCAGTATATTATGGGGGCAGGGATAGGGAGCACGATTCAACCCTCTGAAAGGGGATAGGGTAAACTTCACATATGTAACTTTTGAGGGCAACTCATAAGGCAGCGTTTTTGTTCGATGGATACAAATTCTTATTTACAAGAAAGTGCATACTGCACATTGTTTAGTTGCTAAGTCATGTCTGACTCCTTACAACCTCATGGACTGCAGCCCGCCAGGCTCCTCTGTCCATGGGATTCTCCAGGCAAGACTACTGGAGTGGGTTGCCATTTCCTTCTCCAGGGGGTCTTTCTGACCCAGGGATCGAAACTGTGTCTCCTGCATTGCAGGCGGATTCTTTACCACTGAGGAACCAGGTTAGCCATACTGCACACAGGTACAAAGAATTATAAAGCAAGTACCCCTGTAACTCCCTTTCAGGCCAAGAAACAGAACACTGCTACACCAGAGGTGCCCCGCACACCCCTCCATCAACACCCCATCTAGGACTCATCCAGCACCCCACATTGCATCTAGTTGTCATGTTCGTCTCTTCCAATCTGTGGCTGTTCCTTATCTTTCACAGCCTTGAATTTTTTCTTTGGCTATGCCACATGGCACATGGGATCTTCCCAGATCAGGGATCAAACCTGCACCCCCTGCAGCACAAGTATGGAGTTTTGTAAATCATTGGACCACAAGGGAAGTCCACGGCCTTGATAGTTTCGAAGCGCACCGGCCACTTACCTTGTAAGATTTTCCTGTTTGGGTTTGTCTGAGGTTTCCCCACGGCTGAGGTTATACATTTTGGGCAAGAATTCCACAGCATTGTGCCGTGTGGTCATGTCACTTTTTCATACTATAGAGGTCCAATCATTAGTTTTTATTTCTAGTTCCTGGTACATTATGCTTGACTTTGGTTATTTTCAGAGTATGTAAAATATTACTATAGTTTTGAGTCAAACAAAAATGTATATTGAAAGGTGCTACTTGTCCCAAATACCCCATTCCAGTTCCTCTTTACTTGCTACTCTGACCATTCTCTGTAGGTAACCAGTCTCTTTAATTTTTAGTTTATCCTTGTATTTCTTCTGCACAGATGAGCAGGTACATACATATTTTCTTCTACTGCCTTTCTTATTAAAGGATGACAAACTGCAGACATGCTTACATGTTGCTTTTCTCACTGAACAGTATATCCTGGGAATGACATGAGCACGTAGAGCTCTCCCATACACTTTATACAGCTGTGGACTGTATCCTGTGATGTTCCAGGTCACTGAATCACTATGTGTAGACATTTAGGTCAGTTTCAATGATCTTGTCATTACAGCCAATGCTGCATTGAGCAACCTTGTGCACATGGGCTTTCACACTGCTGGAAGGTATCATCCGGTATCTTCCCAGAAGCGGGAAGGCCAGGTCAACAGCTAAGTGTCTCCTAGTTCCATAGGGATTACGAGTTCCTCTCCAGAAAGGGAACGTTAAGTCTGCACTTTAACCAGGAACACATTTCACCGACAGAATGTGTTGTCATACTTGTGTATTAAACTTCTTCCAATCTCATAGGAGAGAGATGTTATGTTTTAATTTGCATTTCTCTAATTGTTTGAACTTTATTTTTTGGCAGCACCATGCAGCATGTGGGACCTTAGTTCTCTGGCCAAGGGTCAAGCTTGTGTCCCCTACATTGGAAGCATGGTCTTTTTTTAACTTGGCTATGACGCTTTGACACAATGGGTCTTCACTGAGGCATGTGGGATGTAGTTCCCTGACCAGGGATCAAACCCGGGCCCCCTGTGTTGGGAGCAGAGTCTTAACCAGCGACCACCAAGGAAGTTATAAGTTCCGTTTGAATTTTGAAATACATTTTAGGGGCACTTCTGTTTATCTTTCTTTGGTGAACTTTTTCCTAGCAGGTTTTTGCTTCTTGTCTTTCAGTTTTTAAGAGCTGACCTGATGATTTTCCAAAGCTAATGAATGAACACCAAGTATATACACTGGCACCTTATTTCCTATCCTGACTCCAAGTAAGTGAGCCCTGTTGTCTAGTATATACCAACACGACATGAGAAACTCTACTTCTGGGGTTAGGCTCTATTCTCATTTGAATACCAAAGCACGTGTGAACTCTTTCTAAGAAACACAGGGAGGTATATAGTCAATTACATATCATGGAAGAGGGTCATCTTTTCCATTATTATGGTTTCCTTTTTGTATTATTTTTTAACTCACAGTCAAACCTTGGGCTGCCAACTTTAGTACTGTGCTTCACTAGCTACGAGAAAATAAATGTTTAATGTTTTCCAAAGCCAAACAGAACTTTTGGAGTGATTAGACATTTTAGTATAATATAAATTCCTACTTTCCTATTAGAAGAAAATTATGGACTATTTTCCTGTGACAAGGCTACTTTTAAAAAGCATATATACACACGTATGTATAACCAAATCATTTTGCTGCACACCTGAAACTAAAACAGTACCGAAATCAACTATACATCAATAAAAAATAAGTGTATGAAGATATAGTTTTGCTTTCACGTATTGTTTGAATTGTGTATCTGATTATATGCTACTCTTTCAAAAATTTGGTCTTAATTCAGTTTTGTTAAATCCAGAAGGCAAATTATAATGCTGTCTTTATGAAGATTACCACTTTGTAATGTTACATGTTGAGATATTAAAAGTTGTATTTTTTAGTGACTGATTTTCTAGCTCTTAAAACATGTCCATGGATGCTACAAAAATTGATCAAAGATCATCTGAAGACTCAAAGTTTTAAAAGGTTCAGTTCCAGGCATCACCATTACATTATTTGTGAAACAGGAGAGCAGAAGCTAGACAGTAATGCTGCTTTGTTGACTGAAGTAAAGGATTCACCACACGTTTCTTACTGGCAGGTGAGGTGTGCAGAGAAAGCGGTGTTAACTACAGAGAGGCCCCTACATGCCCCTGCTGCCCAAGTCCCGAGGCAGGGAAGGCTGTTATCGGGGTTGCACTTGAGGGCTCCAGCTCTTCTTAGGGCTTTCCTGGGGCTCAGATGGTAAAGAACTCGAGTGTGACGCAGCAGACTTGGGCTCGATCCCTGGGTTGGGAAGATCCCCTGGAGAAGGGAATGGCAATCCACTCTAGCACTCTTGCCTGGAGAATCCCATGAACAGAGCCTGGGGGGCTGGTCCATAGGGTCGCAAATGTCGGCTGTGACTAAGCACATATGCATGCTCCTCTTAGGTTATTAAAATACATGTGCTTTGTTGTTGTTTTTTTTACCATTACTTTCTGTTTTTATACTTGATTTATACAAGAATTAGAGGAGACAGCGTGGGAAAGGAATATGTTAAGCTTCTGGAAAAATTAATGGCAGTTGAAGAACCATCCTCTTCCTGGTTGAGTGGAACAAGTCCCCGTTGTTTCAACTTGTCCTGCCCACCACCGATGAGTGAATGGGAAGACTGGGAATTTGGTAACACCACTTTCAGGGAAAAACAAGTATAGTAAAAATACTCAGGAACCTCGATTTCCCCTCACCTTTCCCTCTGCCCTCGAGGGGCTCGTTAAAACTAAGATAGCATTAGGTGACTTCTCCCAAGAGCACTGTCAAAGCTTTGACAGAGCATTGCTGAATCTTCCGGAAAGACGGGCAGAAAGCTAAAGTCAGTGAGTAGATTGAAAATAGCTGCTTTCATTCTTAAAAATACTTGCTTATATATGTCATCAATAACAAAGAATTTTAATACTGTTGAGAAGATTTTTATCACATTCTAGCAAAATTTTTAAAAAGGGTAGTGTTAAAACATTCTGACCCTTTAAAAAAATATGCTTAAATACACATCAAAGCTGCGGATGGACTAAAAAATTAACTTCTAAAAAAGGATGTGGTCATAATAAAAAAAAAGGAACATTTTTATACATAGGATTTTATTTTGCACTGCTATAACAATTTCATTATAGACCAAGGGAGATAAAAGAAAAAGGGTAAAACCACCACACTGAGTAAATTACTAAAGCTTTTCTACATTTAACAGGATTTTCCATCTGGTAGATTTATTGTCATATCCCCTTCAAAACAGACAAGATGCTTACCATATTTTAAAGATTATAGGTTGCCACTGAAAGAAAAATTTTACACATTTCACTGTACATCAAGGTTGAAAAACTGTCCTGCATGAAAAATATACTTAGAAATCATGTGAATAAAAGGAAAAGAAAACATTATTGTTGAAAGAAAGGTTAAAGTCCTCGCAACGTGCCAT
This sequence comes from Budorcas taxicolor, assembly GCF_023091745.1. Classification (NCBI taxonomy): domain Eukaryota; kingdom Metazoa; phylum Chordata; class Mammalia; order Artiodactyla; family Bovidae; genus Budorcas; species Budorcas taxicolor. The sequence continues at coordinate 39,603,446 of NC_068923.1, read as the reverse complement.
CTACACACGGACACTCGTTCCTCCTGCAGTCGCTCAGGGGGAGGAGTCCTTGCTTCTGTGCAGCTCTCTCATCATACTGTGTTCCTACCCAATGGGATACATTAAGGCAAACAAATCCTTCTCTGAAGAGGTCTTACAGAAACTGTGGACAAATAGCAAACTTTTGGCATCAAAACAGGTTAACACATACACAGCCTTTAGTAATAATGTACATTTAAGCATATTTCTCTTCGACTAGGGACAAGGAAAAATGAACATGCTTGTTAACAATGTCAAAAAGTTTTAAAATTCAGTGTCCAAGCAATTCCTAAAGATGCTTCTGTAGTTTTAAGCTCTAAACAGTATAGAATTTATGCAAATGCATTAAAGAATTCAAGCTTGGCAAATTACACCCAAGCAGGTTATTAAACTATATATACAGAAAGTAAATGATAAATACAGAATTAAAAGAGTCCTTCTGTTTTCCTTAGAGCCTTGAAAACTGACAAACTTTTGAGGACAGTTCTATAATATTAAACATTAGGTAACCACGAGTGTGGGGAAACCTAACTCCACAAACTGATTTAAAACTCAGGATGACTCTGTAGTGTTTCATACAATTCAGTTTGTAGGTAGGGGCACGAGACAACATTTAACAAAAATAATCACATCAATTGACCTAGAAATCAAATGCAAATAGATATGAATACAATCTCCAAAATCTGTCTTTTTAAGTGAACATTAACCATTTATTCAAAGTTATACAAGAATTTGAAGGATTAAAGTCTTCTGTGACATAAAGCCATTTCAAACAGTTTCATGTCTCAGCTGAGCAGGAGGAGAGGGTGAAAGGATAGGTGAGCAGCCCCTTTAGGGCAGCAAGACCGTATAAACAGACTCAACAGCAGCCTCCGCCGGCCTGCTGTCCTCCCTGACTGCCTGCGTGTGTGGCATTGGTAGCAGCATGCTGAGGGCCAATTTTAATGCCATTTGCCTGCAATAAAAGAGAAAAGGATAATATAAAGGTCAAGTTTAAGAAATCCTTTGGTTTCTTAATGGTACAATATTACCAAACAACTAAAATATATTTTTAAAACACACCTATTAAGCAAATTTCTGGCAACAATTAAGACACTATCTCTCAGGGAATGTTTCTTTCTTTTAAAGCAATACTGTGGAAATATTCCTGAAGACTATTCCTTATCACGGTCAGGTACTAGGTTAACAGAAACCGGAGTGCTGCTTTTAAGGGAATTCTCACAATGGAGAGACTGTTTAAAACAAAAGCATTAAAGGAGGAAAATGTGCAAATCTTAGGCCGCTCCCACACAGCGGACCTTTCCTCTAGACAGCGTTTCTGCTCCATGTTGAATCAGCTGTACAGGCTAAGGGCATATGAGTGTTCTGTGTCATCAATAATTTCTATGATCCCCAAAGACATGGCAGCTTGCCAGGAACCCACACACAGAGTGGTTCTTTCATTCATCAAACTCACACTTATGTCTTAACCCTCACTCCCTCAAGTGGATTTTACCTAAAAATACAACGCACGGAGAAAAGTAATACAGTAGCTTCAGAAATTAAGCTCTTAAGGAAACTTGACGTCACAGTAAATCTCAGATTTATAGTGCTTGGCAGTTGTTCTGCAACAGTAGTAGCCTTGGGGTTTCTGGCACTGGCTCAGTATTGACAGCAGCTGATGTGGTTTCTTTTCGCTCTTTTGACTCCTCTTTAATAAAAAGCATGCCCTATGGCTCATTGGTTTTGCCCCCTCTGGGCTGGTAGCAACTTCTTGAGGAATCAAGGAGTCAGACTTGGCAGTAGGCCAAATAAATCGCACGGCCTGTTGGCTCCTGACAGCACGTTACAATCAAAGCCGCACCAGGCACAGTAAAGCAGTCAGCTACTATATGAAACCAGACAGACACAATGAACGTGCCCTTTTTCATAGGGGTCCAATTACTGTTCAATTTATACGGCATTACTCTCTGAACGGTGTCACCGCGAAATTAACTCAAGATCTACTGCCATAGAAACTTTATCACTACAGATTAAACTTTATCACTACAGATTAAAAGAAATCGAAAAACCAAGTACTTTTTGGAAACCTTGGGTGAACTGTTGCTTGTGTTAGCAAAGAACACTGAGGCAAATAAAAAGAGCCTCTTGCATCCTGGCCAAGAGAGACACACATATAATGTCCTCCCAACACAGGGCCTTCCTCACTGCACCTGGGGGAGGTAGAAAGGGTTTTCTCTCGGAAACAAGAAAACCTAACATGGACTGGCAAAAACATTTATGTAAAAGTAAATAATATACCCTGTTCACATAAAAATTCTAAAATAAGGATAAATGCATAGTGGGGATTTAGGTCAAAATAATGGCTTTTGGTAAACACTCTGAATTATTTGCTTCAAACTTTTAATATTTTATCCTAATCATCTTGATCAAATCTGGCTCAGAATAATTTTACGAAGAGAGAAAAGAAAAGCTACCCACAAAAACGAAACAACCAGCGCCAACTGCCAATTACATGTATTAACTTGGTCTCCTGAAAACACGCTATGCTGAACTGGGAGTAATTTCCAAATTGGGCATTTCCCTCTTCCGCACCAGACAACAGAGAGAGCATCCTGCGCTAGGAACACTGCACATGCACATTTACACACTAGGAAATTATTCCCCAAGGCAGGCGACACCATATGGATGTGTGGATCAAAGTGGATTTTCTTCTCTTTGGAGGATTTCTATTATTTCGCACTGCTTGCAATAAATGGATAGGGTCACTTACTTTAATCTGTTTTCATAGATAAACTGATGCTTTACAAAACATAAAGATTCATCTATTAAACAACACATAACAAACTTTCAATTACATGATTATAAACTAATGTTTAACTGACAGCATAGATCCATTTTAGGAATTTTTAAAAATATAAATTCTTGACTCCAAGTAATTAAAATTCAATTATAGATTAATTATTAGCCAATTATATGTTTATACCTCATTATTAATGTCAAAGACTCCTTCTTGGATTTTTTCATAAATTTCTTTTGCTGTATTAATAAATGCCTGAAATATAAGATAGAGAAGTTAATTTATTTAAAACCACATAGTAAAAGAACATTATATAAAAAGGTCTATAAAATATCACAATGTTCAACATAAGAAAATCAACCAATGTAACACATCATATTAATAAAGGACAAAAATCATATGGTTGTTTTAATAGATGCAAAAAAAGCATTTGACAAAATCCAACACCTTTTCACAATAAAAGCATTCAACAACCTAGATATTGAAGGGGACTTCCTTAACCCGATAAGCCATATCTAAGAAAACCCAGAGCCAGTATCAGACCCAGTGATGAAGTGTGAAAGCCTCGCCTAAGATTCAGAACAAGATGAAGATGTGTGGGAACTAACACAATCAGTCATAAAGTAGAAACAACACACCTGTTCACCAGCTGGTGAATGAAAACCAAAACGTGGTGCAACTCATACAATGGAATAATATTCAGCCCTAAAAATATAAAGAACTGATTCATGAGACAAGGTGGATGAACTTTGTGAAGTAAAGTAAGCCCAATATGAGAGGTCACATAATACAATTCCATTTACGTGAAACGTGCAGAAGAGGTCAATCCACAAAAGGAAAACAATTATTGGCTGCCAGGGATTATGGGAAGGGAGGAATGGAGTGATGAAAATATTCTGGAAGACAGTGGAGATGGTCGCATGACTCTGAACATACTAAAATCCACTGAATCATACCCTTTAAAAAAGGGTGAATTTTATGATATGTGAATTATATTTCAAAAGAAAAAAAAATCATGGCTGGGGAAAGGGGAGACCAAAACGTAAGAACAGCGCACATGTGAAAAACACATCAACTAGATAAGCTGCACAGACACCCATGATGTAACCAGCTTATTCTTGGAGGTCACTGTTCCACATAGGATCCTGTTTGCCTGACAATGTGTTACTTAACATACAGTTCAGGGGGGAAAGGATCAAAGGGTGCTTATTATAAAGAGATAAAGGCAGTTCAACTTCTATGTCATGTTGAATCAAGTTTCATCCTTTTCCCACATAGCATACTACTAAATTAATTCAGGAACAGCTTACATTTATGTTAAGATAATAAGATATTTTACACATTATTCCCAGTGCTACAGAAGATGTATACAAACTCAGCTTTTAAACCACCAGATTTGAGAGGTAATAGTGTTATTATATTCAATTAGCATTCTATGAAAATTCATAAAAGAAGGTTGTTCTCCACTACTACTGATACAGACAATTCAAAATTTAAAAAGTAAACAGGTCCATGGAGCAGAACACATCATACCTTCCGTCTTTTCTACGCTGGCAACAACTGACTGCTGAACTTGCCACCAGAGCTTTTGTTTCCTAATTAACAGGACTGATATGTTTTCACCTTTAAAGGCCTTACAGCTCCCCAGAGTAATCAATCTCCTGCAGCTCAATTACTGCACCAAGAACACACCAGTCGGTGTCGGGACGTGCGCGACAGTGGCGGAGGCACAGAGGTATGAATATGCATCAGCTCTAAGTGGCTGATCGAATCATCAGAGAGGGTCATGAGAACTTGCAGCAAAATAATGAGAAGAATTAATCACTGCAGATTCACAAGGCACTCAGGAAGCCAATGTGCTTTTCATGTGTGCACACTGGAGTTAAAGTGAAGGAGCAATTGGCTTTCAGCCAACTATGAATTGATTCACATTCCTCAAAATGGAGGTTATCCTTATAAGTAAGGGAAAACCTAACTCTATTTCCAATAACATGTCAATTACAGTGATGGCTGGGCTAACTAAACATTAAAAGTCAACAGATTCATAAATTCACAGGGTTATAATCCTCTTCAGGGGCACCCACACTGTGTACGTTTCATTAGAATATCAGACAGAACTACAAGGTCGCATAAATGAGCTATAACTTCATATAAACAAGGATTTTTATTATGAAAATCACTACATGTGCCGATGGATGTAAATAAATTGACTTTTTTGCCAATCTGTTGATGAATTTACTTAAAAAACTGGCTTAAGAAAGCTACATTTTTATTTATGCTAAATTTTCTAAATCACTATTAATTTTATCATTTAAACAGTACATTAAGCAAGCATCTTCAAGAATAGTTGTACCCAGTAGACGTAGGATGTATTTTATATCTGAAAGATATGCAATTAACTCAATTGTAATTAAATATAACAGTTATCTTTTATAATTCCTATCATCTCAATGAAATGCTATTTGGACAATACTACATTTACTTGTCGTCCAACTCTGATTACATGTTAAAGACACTGAAATAAAAATATTTCCCACTTCTTCCAGCACATTATAGAGAGGATACTATATAAATGGATCGGTTCATTTACACCATACCAATGATTAATAGTTAATATATATTACTAAGTGATTAATGATTAATTTTAATGATACCTCAAGAGTTTAGAATCAATGTAACAGATGTAGGCAGTAGTATACCTCTTTTATGCACTGAAATTGACTTCCCAAATATAATGACACACTAACAAAATACTGTTAAGGTTTAGTAGCGATAAAACTTTTAAGAGAAGAGCCTTGCCTGTCACAGACAGTAACTGTCCACTAAAGCTGCAAAGCATTTCAAAACTCAGAAAGACAACAGATACATTATCTGTTATAATAATTGACTAGAATTTTCTTTCATTGCTCATTTCACTCTAGTCACTAAAAATCAATCTCCATAAATATTTTCCTTTTTTTGCTGGAGGATAATTGCTTTACACTGCTCCTGCTGTACAGCAGTGTGAATCAGCTGTATGTATACACATATCTTCTCCCTCTTGAACCTCCCTCCATCCCCTATCCCACCCCTTCATATATATATTTTTAAGGAACAGATGTAATAGTGTGAAATACCTCTAGAACATAGAAAAAATCGAAGTAATTAAAATTAAATCATTACAAAGCCTTTATACCAGGCTCATGTTTTGCTTTTTTTTTTTCGGTTGCACTGCATTGCATGCATGATCTTAGTTTCCTGACCAGGGATTGAACTCGGGGCCCCGGCAGTGAACGGGCCAAGTCCTAACCACAGGTCCACCAGGGAATTCCCTAAAGCTTATGCTTTAATAGGACAGTCTTAAATTGAAATTCCTTCCAATTTTAGACATCATTTTAACTAGTTTTACTTCTTCTATTCCCCAGGCTACCGAAGCAAATTATGAAAAGGAGGGGAAAGAAGACCGGGAAAGCGAACAAGTGAGAAGCGTGTATCTTGAGTGGCCGGTGGGGATGTGCACGCACAGCATCGGGGACCGAGCCAGGCTCTGGACTGGCTGCGGAGCCGTGGGCCTGTGCAGACCAGGCTCACCGCTCCTGAGGGGAGAGGGCACCTGTTGACCAAGATAGCCCAAGTCATCAAGGAGAAAGAGGCTCAGGATTTGCTGTTTAACGTAAAACAAAACACATTTTTGAAATGCCTTCATCATTCTTACAGATTTCAACGTTACCAGGGAAAGACTGTGTAACAATTAACTTATCTGGAATAGTTATTTCCTTACTCTCAGAAAAATGAAGCAAGATGATGGCAGAACTCCAGAAAATTTTCAGCACTAGTTAATTAACATAATACTTTGAAAATATGACATCCTAAAGATCATTGCAGCTTTCTGCAACACATTAAGTCAGAACCACAAATGTTACATTCATCTCTATTCCATGTTTCAAATAGTCAAATCTGAATAAATAGGTTACAGGACAGGAAAAAACACCCTGCTGAGAAACTGATGTGAAAGGATTTCATTAGGCCTGTGAGACAACCCAGGCACATCCATGGTTAAGAAGTATAAACAGATTTCCTCGCAGCCAACCTACCCTGGCGAGGCCTGGCCTCCCATGCAGGGCCTACGCTGGCACCTGAAGCCCAACTCTCTCCGTTTCCCATTAGCTCTCCACTCTGCTCTCTTTAATTAATTGCCATGTCCAGTTCCTTACCTTTATTAGCCATTAACTGCCTTCCACTTCAGACACTGATCTTTCAACCCCTGGCAGTAGTTACCTGAGTGATGCTTGATAATACCCTGCCTTACTGAGGTTAAGTTTTCAGGGACTTCTACAGCACAAATTAAAATACACATAACCCCAAGAAATAAAGCGTATATCCCACCTACCACCTGGCCTTTATCTAAGGGTACCTACTCCATTGTTGACTGAGCTGGTACTTCTAGGGGTATGGATGAAAGGTTCGGGGATAAGGATGATGTAGATAGATCCTACTGCTGCTGAACTGAACCAGTTTAGTCAAAAGGATCTCAGCATGAGTGCTGATATTTCAGCTGCAGATGCAGGAAACGTAAACCCTCTGCCCTGACTGACAGAGGGAGGGTGTGTGCAGGGCAGGATGGGGGTAGGGCCGGCTGTGGACAGTGCACCCAGAGTGCCTTCTCAGCCAACAACAGGGAGCACAAAGGGGAACACAGAATCATGGTTTGTTTTTACTAGGGATTTTACAGTTTTTAAGGCAAAATATTGAAAATAAATTGTCTACAAGAGTAACATTTAAATTACTTCCTTGTGTAACATGCTGCCACCTGGTGGCTAGATAAAAGTTACAGCATCTGTTAGGTGAGAATTCAAAATAAATAGAAGTACCTCAGTTTTACTGAGACATCTAGAATAGATGTAAAGAGCAAAGTGTCCTGTAAAATAAGCTACTCTTTGGTTCTCCCTGAGAACTGGGAAAAGGAACTAGAGTGTTGCTGAATTCTCACCTCCATTGCTTAATCAATGCCATGGACAATACTGGTGTTGACTTGCCAAAGCTTCTATTAACCCATATTTACCAAGTATTTACTGTATGGGCCGGTTACTATGCTAAGTGATTTACACAGGCTCTCATTATTTCTGAAAAGAAGTTCAAAGTATGTATAAAAATGAGGAAGTTAATTTTGTCGGTTGAATCTGTACCTGTAAGCTTGTTAGCAGGACAGAACGTGGGGCTCTGAACCAGGCTTGGGGTTGGGGGGTCAAAGGCCAGTGTCGCCTCTTACCACATGCAACCTCTCTGTAAAATGGGGGCCACAATGATGCCTACGCCACAGACTTGTTGGAGGAAGAAGGTTAAGCACTGAGACCAGTGCTTGGCTTGTAGGTAGACCTTGACGCAGCTCCCACCACCATAAGGATATGAGGGCAAGGGATAGCTATGGGAACCATAGGAGCAGCAGGTACATAGGAGCAGAACCCCCAGTGAATTAAAACATCCTGATTAAATAAAACTAAGTATCAAAAGGTAAACTAGCAACACATAATGTGTACACAGTGAGCCCTCCAGAAGAAAGTGCATTGAGATAAGACTTTGATATTATGCAGAGATAGGACAGTCTTGTGAAAAGGATATCTAGAATTCAAGATGGGGCAGTTTACACATGAAGCTTCTTCAAATTCTGTGACTGATTCTACCTGCTTTAGCTTCAAGGGGAGAGGCCTCCCACACACAATAACTCCTAACGTGTTTCACGGACACCCTCCACAGGGGCCACCCCTGGGGGGATGAGTGAGGAAGGAGGCGGCCACTGGCAGGAGAACCAGGGCACAGCCCCTACTCCACAGTAGAGCCATTCTGCTCTTTCTTCTTTCATCTAGCTTCCTGTGTTGTATTAGAAGAGAGAACAGCTGCTGAATCTACTGACCTGTAATAATTCTCACTGTACAAACACCACAGACTGAGTTGCAAAAGGAGAAATGACTTGCCCAAGAACAGGCAGGCAACACTGGAGCAGAAGCAGGATGAAGATCCTGCCCACATTTATCCTCTTTTTATTAGGATTTTTTATCTTCAATACAACTCAAAGGAATTTTAATTTATTTTGCTTATGTGGCCATTACAACTGAACATAAAAAGCACACACTTCTCATATCCTTTAAAAAAAACTTCTAGCTAGCTAGAAGTTGTTTTGGATGGCTAAGTTTGTTTCCGTGTTACTTATAACACAGAGATATATTCTGTGGTTAATTTAGTTCTTCCATTCAACAAGCACGCTGAACACCTGATTGATACCCGGCACTGAGCATGCAGTCGCATCCTCAGGTACATGCACGTTTTGATCTCAAGGATGTGGCAACACAGGACAGATGTGAACCCAAGACTGGAACACAGCCCAGACACTTCCAAAGCAGTTGTTTAGAAGGGTAATGTGGCATGACTGCTTCTACTGGTAAAAAAAAAAACAAACTGTCCAGAGAAAGCCCTGTGAACGAAGGCCTGAAGGATAGGTAAGCTCCCACTCATATATTAGAAAAATCAGGGGAGGAAAGAGCACCCTGGACAGAGGGGCAGGTTTTAAGCTTAGTTAACGTGGAAGCTGGGTACAGTGAGCCATGGGAGATGAGGATAAAGAGGTGCCCAGGGAACTCTGAAAAGGGATGAAGTCTGGGGACAAAATCAGAGGGTAGCTTAGAGGAGGAGTTAAGAGGAGGCAAGGCTGGTGACAGGAAGGCCAGTAAGGAGTTTAGGACAATAATCAAGGTAAGAGGTGAAGGCCTGACAAATTGTAACAGCGGCAACCAGAATAGAAAGCAAAGAACAAACTTAGTATCTCCTCTGGAGAAATTAACAGGACTTGATAAAGAACAGGGATAAGATGATAAGATGTTTAAGGATGACTCCATCTTTGGCTTAAGTGACTGAGATGGAAGGGTATGTCGTGATTCAGGTTTTAAGGAGGGAATGTAAAGTTTATTTCAGACACATGGAACTCTGCCGCTGATGGGGAAGCCTTGAGAGCTGGTGATCTATAGAGTCGTGTGAATGTTTAAGTGTGTGACATGCACACAGCAGCATGACTGTCTTCAGAAATGTCTAGCTTCCCTGGTTTAGAAGCAGAGAAAATGGATGTTAACTTTGAAAAGTTAGTCTGGTTCTGATCATTCCTGAAGTTCCCTAGGATGATGGCCAAACAGGGGGTGGGGAGTGGAGTGGGGGTGGGGGTGGGGGAAAGAGGAGAAACCTTCTAATCTTTGGAAGAGAGCAGTAAACATTTATTACACTAAATCCCCCTAGAGGGATGCTGGAAACTTGCTAAGGTCAGGTCAGATCTACAGTGAAAAGCCCTGTGGAGAGCACATCATTCGAAATGCCAGGCTGGATGAAGCACAAGCTGGAATCAAGACTGCTGGGAGAACTATCAATAACCTCAGATATGCAGATGACACCACCCTTATGGCAGAAGTGGAGAAGAACTAAAGAGCCTCTTGATGAAAATGAAAGAGGAGAGTGGAAAAGTTGGCTTAAAGCTCAACATTCAGAAAACTAAGATCATGGCATCTGGTCCCATCACATCATGGCAAATAGATGCAGAAACAATGGAAACAGTGAGAGACTTTATTTTGGGGGCTCCAAAATCACTGCAGATGGTGATTGCAGCCATGAAATTAAAAGACATTTGCTCCTTGGAAGAAAAGCTATGACCAACCTAGACAGTATATGAAAAAGCAAAGACACTATTTTGCCAACTAAAGTCTATCTAGTCAAAGCTATGGTTTTTCCAGTAGTCATGTATGGATGTGAGAGTTGGACCATAAAGAAAGCTGAGCTCCAAAGAATTGATGCTTTTGAACTGTGGTGTTGGAGAAGACTCTTGAGAGTCCCTTGGACTGCAAGGAGATCAAACCAGTCAATCCTAAAGGAAATCAGTCCTGAATATTCATTGGAAGGACTGATGCTGAAGCTGAAACTCCAATACTTTGGCCACCTGATGTGAATAACTGACTCACTGGAAAAGACCCGGATACTGAGAAAGACTGAAAGCAGGAGGAAAAGGGGACAAGAGAGGATGAGATGGTCAGATGGCATCACTGACTCAATGGACATGAGTTTGAGTAAGCTCTGGGAGTTGGTGATGGACAGGGAAGCCTGGTGTGCTGCAGTCCATGGGGTTGAAAATAGTCGGACACGACTGAGCGACTGAAGTGAACTGAACGGCCCTGTGGAATTCACGACACTGAGTACAGGGCTAAGGGGTCAGCAAACCCCTCAGTTTACACCCACATTCCAGCTCTACGAAACACCTGTTCTACCACTTACAACACAGCCCAAGGCAAGGAAGGTGTCATCTCATTTGGAATTCAGTCTGCAGATCTCCAAGGACCAGGAGCGGACACCAGTATTAACAAGAGGCCTTGAAACGGGTCTTCTTGGTTACTGAAGTCTTATCGTCATGCGCTTCCCCCCAAGACACAGAAATCCACTGATCCTTCAGGTTAGATGGCCTGGCAGATTACTACAACCTGTCTCTGGGTTAGCAGGCTGTATTCTCAGTTATCATCTTGGCTCTTATCTTTAGTACTTTAGCAGCTAAATCAGGAATTTTCAGCCCTGATTTTTCAATAGTTTAAGATATTTTTAATTACTAAACTTTTGCCTCAATTTTTTTCACATTTATGTATTTTTCCTGGTTTCCCACAAATTTCCGATCTTAACTTTAAGCAAAACTGATGAATATAGGGGGAAATCACCCATCAAATGGCTAAGAGACTGGGAAGAATATCTGACACAGTGACAGCAGTTTGACAAATAATATTTCACTGACACCACAGTCACCTTTGGGCCCTAGAGGGAAGGCAATAATGTCAAGTTTTGGTAATTACAACTCTGAGAAAAAGAAATTTTAATGTAGAGAGGAAATACAAAGAAAAAAACAAGGTAGGAATTATAGAAGCAAATATATCACTTCTAGAGCATTTGGACATCTTCAGAAAGTTGGCCTGCTGCTTCTGGGAAGGGGTATTTTCTCTCGCCTGCCGTAATCTTTGAGGCAGTTATTCCTGGGTCTGAAAAGCCCTTTCAAACCACAAAGACTCCAGGAAGCTACCAGAGGGAGCTCCCCATCAAAGGAGAAGCCAGTCTATTCATCAGTGTTTTCAAGAATCTCACAGGTTTTAGAACACTTAGGGCAAAGAAGGTTTTGGACAGAATTCCACCTACAGGTTAACAAGCGGGACCAAAGCAGAAGTTGACTAAAGACTGCAGCGAGGGGAGAAGGGCTAAAGAAATTAAGGAAATACTTAACCATCCACACATTTACCTACTGTGTGGGGGAAAAAATGGTGCTAGATATTTGGAGATGCCAAGATACAAAGATGGTCTAGGTTTTCAAGGACTTCTGTCCTTAGTTGAGCCAACGTGAAAAACCAGAGTCGTGACGGAGTCCTTAGAGTGTGAAGATGAAGCCATGGCCAGAATGACGCAGGAATGAGTAAGCACCGAGAAGCAAGCACATCAGGGGACTGTGTGGAGGGCGGGTGTCGGTGGAGGGGGTGGGCTGTTTGTGCCTGTCCCGTGTCACGGCATTCCATGAGGAGGAAGAAGACTCGATGACATCCTTGGAGGCTCAGGTTGGAAAGGGGGGATTTCCGAGAAAACTTTCTGTGAATGCACTCCCAGTTTAATAAGAAGAGCGAGGAGGGGAGGACTGGCAAATGAAGGGCCTGTCTTCCAAGCCAAGGAGTTTGATTCTGAAGTGGTGGGAAACCACTGGAGGGTTTTAAAAAGCTGGAGAGTGACATTCAATTTTCCTTTTTTAGAAAGGTGTTATAGGCAAGAGTGTGGAGGACTGAAAAATGAAGATGGGGAGTCCAGTTAGGAAGCAATCATAGAAGAGGAGAGTGTGGAGAGATACTCAGATTAATAGGCAGAAATAGTAATACACATGTGGAGAGCAACACATAGTAACTTGAGTGTGAAGAGGCAGGGAAGGGGGTGCTCTGGGACACAGGAAAGGGGACTTCGCAGTCTAGAGGAGAGGAGGGGCAGCAGCAGTGGAGCTGGACACACAGTCTAAGAAGGGTATTCCTGGGTTCAGGTGATAATTTCAACATGGAAATGAAAGACAGTAAAGGAGTCTGGAAGGCACAGATAAAAAGATTATGATATCACGAGCTAAGAGAAAAGACAGGTTATAGAAGAGTGAGTGGTCAGAAGTATCACATACCCCCCAGGGACTGTTAACGTTAAGAAGAGAAAAGTTTTGTTAGGTGAGGCAACTAGGAGGTCCAGCAAGACCCCGGCTGTGTGGCTGAAGTCAGACTGGGAAGCTAGCTCTGGAAAACAATGAGGAAATGGAGTGCGGTGCGCAGGCTGCTCCCTGCAGTGGCTTCCCGCGCAGCGGAGCTCAGAGTCTAGGCCCAGGGCTTCGGCAGCTGCAGCTCTCGGGCTCTGGAACACAGGCTCAGTACACAGACTTAATTGCCCCATGGCACATGCAATCTTCCCAGACCAGGGATCAAACCCGTGTCCCCTGCATTGGCAGGTGGATTCTTATCCATTGTGCTTCCATGAAGTCCCCTTTTTGTGTGATTATAGATGACACTGTATTTTAAATTTTGGTGTTCACTGTAGATATATAGAAATACAGTAGATTTTAAAATATGCCTTGTATACTATGAACTTGCTGCACTAACTTACTAGCTCTAATTTATTTTGTACATCCCTTGGCCAGAGGACTGGAAAAGGTTAGTTTTCATTCCAATCCCAAAGAAGGGCAATGTCAAAGAATGTTCAAACTACCACACAAGTGTATTCATTTCACATGCTAGCAAGGTAATGCTAACAATCCTTCAAGCTAGACTTCAACAGTACATGAACCGAGAACTTCCAGATGTACAAGCTGGAGTTAGAAAAAGCAGAGGAACCAGAGCTACCAGAGATCAAATTGCCAACATCTGTTGGATCAGAGAAAGCAAGGAATTACAGACAAACATGTACTTCTGCTTCACTGACTATTCTAAAGCCTCGGACTGTGGAAAACTTGTAAAGAGATAGGAATACCAGACCACCTTACCTGCTTCCTGAGAAACCTGTATGCAGGTCAAGAAACAACAGTTAGAACCAGACATGGAACAATGGACAGGTTTAAAATTGGGAAAGGAATATATCAAGGCTTCACACTGTCACTCTGCTTATTTAACTTACATGCAGAGTACATCATGCAAAATGCCAAGCTGGATGAATCACAAGCTAGAATCAAGGCTGCCCGGAGAAATATCAACCACCTCAGATATACAGATGATACCACTCTAATGGCAGAAAGCAAAGAGGAACCAAAGAGCCTCGAGGAAGGTGAAAGAGGAAAGTGAAAAAGCTGGCTTAAAATGCAACATTCAAAAAACAAAGATCATGGCATCAGGTCCCATCACTTCACGGCAAACAGATGGGGAAACAATGATGGACTTTATTTTCTTGGGCTCTAAAATCACTGTGGATGGTTGACTGCAGCTATAAAATTAAAAGATGCTTGCTTTTTGGGAGGAAAGCTATGATAAACCCAGACAGCACATTAAAAAGCAGAGACAACACTCTGCCAACAAAGGTTTGTATAGTGAAGCTATAGTTTTCCCAGTAGTTATGCACTATGGAAGAATTGGACCATAAAGAATGCTGAGTGCCAAAGAATTGATGATTTTGAACTGTTGTGCTGGAGAAGACTGTTGAGAGTCCCTTGGACAGCAAAGAGATCAAACCAGTCAATCCTAAAGGAAATCAACCTTGAATTTTCATTGGAAGGACTGATGCTGAAGCTGAAGCTCCAATACTTTCGCCACTTGATGCGAAGAGTCAACTCACTGGAAAAGACCCTGAGGCTGAGAAAGACTGAAGGCAGGAGAAGGGGATGAGGATGAGATAGTTGGATGGCATCAATGAATCAGCGGACATGAGTTTGAGCAAATTCAGGGAGATAGTGAAGGACAAGAGAGCCTGGCGTGCTGCAGGACAAGGGAGCCTGGCGTGCTGCAGTCCAGGGGGTCACAAGGAATCGGACACGACTGAGAGACTGAACAACAAATTATTCTTGGGATTTCTACAGAGATAATCATATCATCCACAAATATAAACAACTTATTCCTTCCTTTCTGAGCTGTATGCCTTTATTTTCATGCCTTTATGCCATGTACTTATATCTTCTGGAAGGAACAAAACAGAAGAACAACACAACTTTCTGGATTGCCACTTACTCCTGAACCCAATCTGAGGTATATGAGGCAAAAATAAACGAAGGGAGGCCCTGATGCGTCATTCCTCAGATCCCAGGGTCTCTAGCTGGTTGGCCGCCTTCTTGCCACCTTTCTGTCTTCTTGTAACTGTTTTACAGATAATGCTCAGAGTTTTAGTTGTACTCAGCAGGAAAAGTAGGTGGAAAGTCAGTCTACTCCATGTTCCCAGATGCAGGAGTCCTTTGGTTATTATTTTCATGTTCAAATGATTTCCTTTGGATCACAGAATGGACTTCCATCTTCTTATTTTATCATGAAACATTTTTAGCTTTTAGGTAAGATCTCACATGTTATATTATGCAATGCTTACCTATGAATCCTTTAAAAATGGAATTTAAAAAGATTATCTCAATATTCTTGGCTTCTGAGAGGCAAATTAATTTATGTGATTAAGAAAAGTGCTGTTCTCTCAAGACTGTGGAAAATTCCTGCCCTGATCAAATTTAAACAATTATTTTCATTATTAACCGCAGATACAGAATTTTTGTAATAATGCTGCCAAAACATTAATGAAATATACTTCATTTAAATGTTCAGTCAAATGACAATAGTAATTTTCTACTTATAAATAAATACCTATTGTGACTTGTTAAAAATAAGAAAATGAACACAAAGGCTTCAGAGTTAAAACTAGAAATTCAGAATTACTTTCCGGTAGTGGCTGTCTTGTCATTTGACTTCATAGGACAGCTCTTTCATAAAATACAGATAGTTCTGGTTTTAAGGTTCTCAAAATCAACAAGAAAATCCACTGTTAATAATCAATAACGATATGTTTCATATGTCTTGAAACCACCACAACACACTAGCCCCTCCAGTTTCAAATCCAACACCTCTAGGAAAAGAATGTATCACTGAAACAGGCAGCTTTCTATTTTAAGTTAAACAAGAAGACAGAATGGATTTCTCTCTGGGTTTGCTGTGTAAAGTAAAACATTTTCATATGTCTTCAAGTTGCAATTAATTGGTAACACAGGTAAAGCATTAGTTGGAGCCTGTAAGAAACATATTAAGGACAATCACAGAGCACCTCATTAAGTGGAGATGAGCAGGATATCTTACCTAAGAATTCTTCAGTGAAAATACCAATGCTGCTGAACTACTACAGTCAACTTCTGGGTTCAACAGGTAATTAGACGAGTATTATTCTTAATAAATATGTATTCACTGTTTACTATGTGGAAGGCACAGGGCTAGCTGTGGCCTAGGACCCCTATCCTTAAAGCACATGCTTCTCCAATCATTGCAGAATCCCTTTCTGCAGCTGCTTTTAAAATTCTTACCCAGAAGGCGGAAACTGCAGCATTACGCTGTGCAAACTACATATTTTCTTAGGTCTCATTTCTCCTTTTAGAGAGGATTAACTGCCTACTCCTGCATGTGTAGTAAATAAATACCATATCCCACATACACAAAGCACAGGAAAATATGGTGTGTTCAGAAAACTTCCACAGTTCAGGCTGACAACAGAAATAATTGAGATACCACAAATCTTATTTATTAAATATGGCCATGTTGTGTATAATGTTCCATAGCAATAATACTTCCTCTATTTAAGCAGAAGTGGATGCAAACAGCTACAAATGTTTAGTGTCTTGAAACACTTCAAATTTCATTACTGTTCTTTTTTTTCCCTCTTCAGCCACATTAAAAAAGATTTTAGGGAAAGTATATACAAAGATCCGTTAAATCATTCTGACTTCAAGAGAAGTGTCAGAATATAATTTAAGAATCTAATATAACATGAATGTTACAAGGTATTTCAAAGGAAAGAAATTTTCTACTTTCAACAACTATCTGTGTCTAAAAAGCTTATGGGGTATAACCAACAAATGATTAACAAATGATTGCTATTATGTAGAATGATAAACATTTTTAAAAGGCCTTTTATTTACCTCTTCTACATTAGAAGCAGTCTTAGCAGAAGTTTCCATGAAGATAAGTCCGTGTTCTCGTGCAAAAGCTTCACCTTCTTCCTTTTTAACTTCTCTTCTAGATTCTAAATCACTGAACATGGGAAAGAAAGGGCTCAGTTATCAAGCAACACAGTACAATTAGATTCAAAGTTGTGCTGACCATTCTTCCAATTAATTTTTCACACATAATCATCAACTGCATTATCCTGCGTATTACGAGAGTCGAAGTGCACACTGCTGAGCTTCAAAGAACTAACAATCCAAGCAAAGAAAGATTCTAAGTTAGAGTCCTAGAATGCTAAACCCAGAGAAACTCAAAGGGAACATCAAGCCTCAAATCCCACCTTTGAGTACAGCAGGTTCCGAAAGAAGGAACTATCTTACTCAACATAGTTCACTAGGCTCCTCATCCTGCAGCCAGACTCAGAGTCTGAATATGATTAAAAATAAGTCACACAATCCTCAGAGACTACAGGAAGTTGACTGATAAAATTCAAAGTACTACTGAAACATTAATTATTATTCATCCTAGTTGGTTTAATTCCCAATAAAACTGTTAATGAATGAAGAGAGAGAGAAAAATAGAAGTCTAATTTAGAAAGTTTGGACAGAAGTATGGTATTCATTTTTATCATACTGGAATTGTATCAGTTAAGGTAGGGGTAAAAAGTAGCTGTCTCTTCTTCAAGTATGTTTTATTGTTAAAAAAAAAATTAAACTCAGTCTGCATAACTGGATGAAGATAATCTATCCAACAGGATCTGGGGACAGACCACTCATCAAATCAGACATTAAACACCTCGCCCCCACCCACCCCGGCCACCTCATGGAGCTTATATTCTAGCAGGAATAAAAAATAACGGTTGGGGTACACCCTCAACAATGATACGGCAGTGTGCTACTGTCAGCTCCCTTTTCTGACAATCATTCTTAAGACTTTTGTTATCTGAAATTAGCCTTAAGTTACACAAAATCTTCAAGAAAATACTTTCCCTTAACTGCCCTTCATCCCATTTTATGTGTATCAGTTCAGTTCAGTTGCTCAGTCGTGTCTGACTCTTTGCAATCCCATGAACCGCAGCATGCCAGGCCTCCCTGTCCATCACCAACTCCCGGAGTCCACCCACACCCATGTCCATTAAGTCGGTGATGCCATCCAACCATCTCATCCTCTGTCGTCCCCTTCTCCTACCCTCAATCTTTCCCAGCATCAGGGTCTTTTCCAATGAGTCAGCTCTTAGCATCAGGTGGCCAAAGTACTGGAGTTTCACCTTCAACATCAGTCCTTCCAATGAACACCCAGGACTGATCTCCTTTAGGATGGACTGGTTGGATCTCCTTGCAGTCCAAGGGACTCTCAAGAGTCTTTTCCAACACCACAGTTCAAAAGCATCAATTCTTTAGCACTCAGCTTTCTTTATAGTCCAACTCTGACATCCATACATGACCACTGGAAAAACCATAGCCTTGACTAGATGGACCTTTGTTGACAAAGTAATGTCTCTGTTTTTTAATATGCTGTAGAGGTTGGTCATACCTTTTTTTCCAAGGAGTAAGCGTCTTTTAATTTCATGGCTGCAATCACTATCTGCAGTGATTTTGGAGCCCAGAAAAATAGTCAGCCACTGTTTCCCCATCTATTTTCCATGAAGTGATGGGACCAGATGCCATGATCTTACATTTCTGAATGTTTGTGTATGCCATGTTTTATTTAAATAATCCCTTATTTGGGGATATTTCAAGTTACTCACAAGTTTTCCCTACCAGTATCTCTGATGATGTCTACATTTGCAAATGTTGTATTAGCAGAGGGTTAAGGATGTGTACATATAAGGGGTTGTTTGAACAAAAGAAAGTGGCACTTCAGTGTTCAGTTCTTCTGTTTTAGCACGCATTTCTTCAGTTTTCCAGGCATAAAATCATATTATTGTCTTTGAGTTTTCACCCCATTAATCCCACTCAAATCACTTTTACTACTTAAGTATCTTTCTTTCCTAAACCATTTTCTTAACTTATGCTTTCTTGTTTAGGGTATTCTAATCCTTTAACTATTAAAAACTTTCATCTTTGTAGACTCTGCTTTCTAATTTCCTGTATAATCAATTCCCAATGCCACAGTTAAGAAATATCTATGTCATCTGTCATTCTGACTAGGTCACTACCTTTCTCAAATGGTTCCACTGGCTCCCTACAGCTTAATTCACCTAACTCAAAAACGGCTTACTCTCTGTCTCCAGGTTTACCCCAATTCCCCTTATCTGATGATAATCCCATTTATCTCTGTTCATTGCCCATTCACTCTTTGAATGTCATACATTTCTTTTTTTTCTTAGTTTCTTCCCTAAAATGTCTTTCCATAGCTAGTGTATCCTAAAGAACTACCCTTCTACAATCATTAGAAACATGTTTGGTATACACTATATTTTGCTCTTTCTTTTCACAACTGAACTTACAGGCAGCAACCAAATTTAAGCCACCTAAGTGGCTTCCCCAGTGGCTCAGTGGTAAAAAGCTGGCCTGCCAATGCAGGGTTCGCTCCCTGGGTTGGGAAGACCCCCTGGAGAAGGAAAGAGTAACCCACTCCAGTATTCTTGCCTGGCAAATCCCATGGACAGAGGAGCCTGGTGGGCTATAGTCCATGGGGTCGCAAAAGAGTCAGACATGACTTAGTGACTGAACAACAAGCTGCCCCAGTCTCATTTTAGACACAAGGAAAACACTGGTAAGATAAAAGTGTGAAAATTTTCTTTATTCCTCAAATATTCTCCTCTTATTATTTCACACATATGGTAGTATGAATACTTCCATGTTACTGAATACAAAGACCAAAGCTTCCCTCCAATAGCCTTAATCTTAAAAGAATTTTGATATCTGAGGGGAATGACAGAATCAATCCCCCATGGATATGGAGGGACAATTGTATGTTCTCCTAACAGCAAACCTCAATTAAAATAACACTAAAAAAATTTAATCTACTCAGTATAATATTTACTTGTTATATTACCTTTTTAAAAACAGCTTTATAGCAATATAACATTAAAAAAATACATTTAATAGAAAACTTGATGAGTTTGATATGTGTATACCCTGTGAAGCCACCATTCCCCACTGTAATTCACCTGTTCCTTCCCCTGTGCCCTAGGCAACTAATGATCCGCTTTCTGCTCTTAAAGAACAGTCTGCATTTGCTAGGGTTTTACATAAATGGAACAACATAACATGTCTCCTTTATCCTCTTTTTTCTCGGGTAAATACTTAGGAGTGAAATGGCTAAGTGGTATAGCAAATGTGTGTTTATTTTCTAAAGAAACTCCTAAATTATTTTGCAAAATCATTGTATGATTTTATATCCCCACCAGCAGTATGAGAGTTTCAATTTCCTCTAAATCCTTGCCAATACTTGTTAAGTTGATCATTCTCTATGTAAGTAATGTTTGACAAAATCAGAATCCCTAAAATTTAATATGCTTTTTTCTAGAGTTTTTTTAAAAATATCTTTAGCTCTTACATTGAGGTCTATAATCAATTTCCAGTTAATTTTTGTATATGGTGTGAGGTAAGGATCAAGGTTAATCTTTTGAACATGGCTATTCAATTGTTCCAGCTCCATTTGAAGAAAAGATTACCTCTTCTCCTACTGAACCATGGCATCTTTATCAAAAAACAAACTATATATGTATAGATTGACTTCTGATTTCTCACTCTGTTTCACTCATCTATGTCTATCTATGCCAATATCAGAATTCCAGTAGTTTTACAATAAATCTTGAAGTCACTTTACTGAAACCAGCAAATCCTCCAATATTAGCTATTCTATGACCTTCACGTTTTTAAAGAAATTTTAAAATCAGCTTGTCAATTTCTACCTGCTTAAAAAAGGCTGAAGCATTTTGATTGGGATTACAATGAATCTTCAGATCAATTTGGGAAAAGCTGACATCTTAAAAATATTTATTTTCCAATCCATGAACATGGTATCTCTCTCCATTTATTTATTTTTTGGACTAAAAGATTCTACAGATAAGAAAGCAGTCATCTAATAGAGGAAGTTTACAAAGACTATGGTAACTACAGCTTAGAACTGGGAAATCAAATAGCTGTGAAAAATATATATTTTTAAAATTGTTTAGGGATTACTTATTTTTTGAGACACAGTTGACATATAACACTGTAAGTTTAAGGGATACAATGTGTTGACTTGAAGCATTTATATAACACAATATGACTACCACTGTAGCATCAGCTAACACTTCCATCACATCATGTGTCATTTTATTTTATGGTAACAATGTTTAAGATCCTTTCACAGCACCTGGTACACAGTGCAGTACTGTTAACTATAATCACAGCGCTGTACATGAGGCACCCAGAGCTTACTCATCTTCTAACGACAAGTCTGCACTCCTTTAACCAACATCTCCCCAATCCATTTGTTTACACTACTCTCTTACTATCCCTTTAATATCTAAAGGATCTGTGGTGATGATACTCTTTTATTCCCAAAATTGATAATGTATGCCTTCTTTTCTCAGTCTTCTCAAGAGCTAGCTTTTAGTTTTACTGGTTTTCTTTTTATTAACCTCCTTATTTATTTTTGTTTACCTTAGGTTTAAATTGCTCTTACCTTTCTAGTTTTAATCTTAATGTAAAGTTTAGGTTACTGATTTGAAATTCTTCCCTAATAAAAGTGTTTTGTGTTATAATCTCCCTCTAAGCACTGCTTTAACTGCAACCCTCAAGTTCTCAAGGATTGTAGATATACTAAAGAGAAACTAACTTATGAAAAACAGGTACTAATGCAAGTAATTCTTGTCCATGGAAATGCAAGCTGAGCCCTGGTGGAATACAGCTATCAGTCTGTGAATTTTGTTCAGTTTTGTATCCATCTGTAAATTCACTTCAGCATTCCTTATTTGATTATCAACGTGTGATATTTTGAGTTCTCTTTTGAACCAACTGTATTATCTTACTGGTTCCCTCATTAATGGATGAAATAAATAAAAGCTTTGTTGGGTTCATTACCATGTAACAGTCATGCTTTTACATTTCTAAAAATATTATCTTTTAATACTATTTTATAAACCTGAAGAATGAATGAATTCTGTATCTAGCAATTTTAAAATACTAGTTTTAATTGTTACCACTGTAATTTTCTACTAAATTAGTGAAAAATTTCCTACACTCTTTAAAGTTTATAGAAACTATGGTCAAGAAACTGTTTTCTGATGTATTATACTATCATTAAAAACATAAACACAAGGACATTCATTGTAATTAACAATACCTAGAGATATAAAGTAAAATAAGATTGTGAAAACAATATTAAGATGACACTAATATGTAAGTCCTAGAGGTAGGCTTAAAAGTACTAAACATGGTATCTATTAAGCAATATTATTAATAAAAGTGTTTCGGCCTTCAAGTAGAAATACACCTGATTAATCCATGTATTGCATTAACTCATATAATACATATTATTAAATCATTGAAAAAGGGAAAAAATGTTTTTCTGAGTTCTACACAGATCCTTATTTCTATTGCCAAGTATTCTGGATAATACTGAACTTAGCCACCAAACAAATCAGTGGGTTTTATTTTAAATTACTTATCAGATCTGGTGGCTCAGGTGGTAAAGTCTCTGCCTACAATGCAGGAGACCCGGGTTCAATTCCTGGGTCTGGAAGATCTCCTGGAGAAGGAAATGGCAACCTACTCCAGTATTCTTGTCTGAAAATCCCATGGACGGAGGAGCCTAGAAGGCTACAGTCCATGGTGTTGCAGAGTCAGGTTCGACTGAGTGAATTCACTTTCACTTTCAATCAGATAAAACTCCACAAAAATATTCTTTAAAATACACCTTCCAACAAAAATTATTTCAAATAATAATAAATTCCAATAAAGCTTATGATCTGTATTTTAAAAACCAAAAGAAACCTCTTATATTCTAAAAATTTCATCATTTAAGAAATCAATTACTTATATTTTGGACAATGTACAAGACAGGCACTTTAACAGTTACCACATAAACAGCTATCCATCTTCACCATTATGCAATAAAGATTTAAAGATATAGTCGTTTTACCTTTTATTTCCAATAAGCATAATGACCATGTTGGAATTGGAATGCTGGCGGGCATCTTCTAACCAGGTTGTCAAGTGGTTGAATGTGTCTCTCCTAAACATAAATGATAATCTGATGACTATTTTCAAAGTATTTTCCCTAGTGCTATACAGTGAACAGTATACATTCCATTAAAGATTATTTTTAGCCATATGCAATGATGAAACAAGAAACAGATTTTAAGTACAGTATCTGGAGTCATGGCTCAATGACTTTAGTTCAGTTTAGGAATTAAATGTAACCTCACTTCAGGAAATTCCAATGTATAAATATCATTACCAAACTGATCAACTTGGAATGCTTATTTATATAAGAGAGAAACTAAGTTACAGATTTCTGTAGGAAATTTAAATTTAATTCAAGACACACAGGTTTTAAAGTCAAGCAGTCAGGACAAAAAGGCAAAGTTATACTTTTACTACTGATACTCAGAAAAATTCTCTGCATTGACCACTGAGCGAAACAATCTGCAAGTTCTCACCTTGTAATATCATACACTAGCAAAGCCCCTGCTGCTCCTCTGTAATATGACCTTGTGATGGAACGGAAGGACTCTTGCCCCGCCTGTGAGGAGAGAAGAAAAGGTTGAGAGTTGCCTTTAATAAGCAGTCCTCTACGATTTCTTATTATTCAAATGTGGAATATATGGACAGGGAGAGAGTACATAAAGGAAAAGAAGAAATCCTAACTTCACCAGTCTTAGGAAAAAGTCACATAATACCACTACTGCTCAAGTCAACGAGACGCACATGCAATCCACACCCCCCACCCCCCAAAACAAGACCTCGAAACCTTTTTTGGCAATCCCTGACAACCCAATTTACTGAATGGCTTCACAATACATGAATCATTATTAGAACACAGAATGGACTCCTAGCAACTAAGCTCAGAAGACAAATTTGAAAGGAAGCAAATAACCCAGAGCCTCACATTTGAATTCAATAACCCACTCCCTGGGGCAGCTGTTGACACTAGAATAAATAAAGTCCATTGTAAATAAATGATGAATGACATCTTTACGCCCACCATCTGCTGGTGTAAAGGTTGTTGGAAGGCCAAGGATGCAGATTTTATCAGTTATATCATAAACTGCAGTGAGCTTTCAACAGCGATCAGATGGAATTCTTTGAGCAATCATTTTATTATGAAAAACAGAAAACGGTTCTGAATTTATGAAATTCTTTTCTCTACACTTAATCAATTTTCTCTGTATTTGATATATAATGCTTGTCAAAAGGCAGGAGGGCATAAAAGTCATCTTAATACCCACTTGTGAAAACAGACTTCAGAGATACTAGTTAATTTCTCTCTTCTACTAGTGGCACTAGTGTTCTGCTTTTTAAGAAAGGCTGGTGTGGGATATGCCTTTTGCCTCTGAGTTTAAAATTGAGGCAGTTCTTATCGAAAGTAACTTCATTTTTAATCATTTCAAACTTTGAGAAAAAAATGGCATGTAAATTAAGTACACAACAAAGCCTGTTTTCACAATTTTTTAATTAAAAATCTAGTAACTCCTTGCATTCTGAGTTCTGATCTTCCAGCGTAAATATTCAGTCCATCCCACCCTCAGAATGCAAACGGACAGCTCAGGTTCTGCCCTGTTTTAGTAGTAATACTCAGGTGCTGTTACTGTGGTTCTTACTATCCTCCCAGGGCCTAGCACTGGGTCCGGCACACACCAGACATGCAGAGAAAGCCTGCTGGGTGAAAGAATGAATTCTAATGTCTCAGGCAAACGCACCACACGATTATCACTCCATCCTGATGTCACATCCATACTGATGTCCACCTAAATGAGTGGACATCAGTAGGTCCTAACATACTAAGATTCAGTAAAAAAGAACTCCTCCCAGTGGAAACTAAAGAATGAGACCTTCTTTTGGTAACTTAAAAGTAATTCTGGCACTATGTCTTGCGATAAATTAGATACTGAGAAAGCCATCACATAAAAGGGCTGTAAAAAGAGCCAACTCATTTCACAGAGTTTGAGGTTAAAACACTAGATATTAGCTGGAAGTATGAAACTACTTATAATTATTTTTATAAAATTTATTGGGACACAGCTTAAAAAAAATTCTCTCAAATCCAAGTTCAAAAGGCCAGTCTTATGGGAATTTCCTCTTTAACTGCTTAGCATGGGAAAACTAAGGACTAGATTTTTAACAGATTTACTTCACTGTGAATGATATATACCAAGGAAGGATTACGTGGTAAACAATACAAAAAAGGTAAGTATTTTATGTGTTCAAGACGAAAATCACGTTTAGAGCTCTTCTATCTCCCAAGTCTATACAAAGAGCAAACGTAAAAGTTCTTTAAATCGATCTTGGTGGGATCTTCTGTGGGATGAATTAAAATGAATATAGTTGACCTTTGAACAACATGGTTTTGAACTCTGTGGGTCCACTTATATGTGGAACTTTTTCAATGGAAAATAGTCTGAGGTTGGTTGAATCCACGGACATGGAAGAACCAGGGATAGGAAGAACCATGGAGAAGAAGGGCCAACTATATATCCAGATTTTTGACTACGGAGGGTTGGCAACCCTAACCCCACACTGTTCAAGGGTTAACTGTACATTGCTACAGGTCATACAGAATAACTCTTATGAGATCAGCACATATCTGTATATCATTCCCATTCCTCCTAGATTGTTTTACAAAGAACAAACATGTTGCAATATGGAAATAATGTATATTATGCATCACTTTATACTAAATCCACTGGATCTGGATCTTGCCATAATTACAAAATCAAACAAAAACTCAAGCAAAAGATGACAACATTCCAAGTGATTGTTATGAACGCAGCTATGCATCTTAAAATCTATGATTACTCTGTAATAAGCAAACATCAGTATTCACAAGTTTCTTGAGACCTGATTTGTAGGAACAATATTCCATACTCTGGCCTACTAAACAACTAACTGCAGAAAGCTAGCCCAATGGTTAATTATCTTGATCATATTAAGGCAAAGTAACTAAGTCTTTAAAAAACACTTTAATATAAACCTGTCCAAACTGTGATCAACTGATACTGTTTTAAGTGAAAAGAAAATCAATTTATGATATATAGATGTTTTTCATCCTCTTCACTATAAGATGGTGGCTTAAAGAGATTTTAGAAGTTTGAAACTGAACAAGATACAGCATTATTTGCAGAAAGGGACTCCTAAAAGCAGCCAAGGATATAAAGATTCCCCCAAATTGGCTTCTCTATGTGCCTTTCTGTTGATAACAATTTTTGTAGTAACCCGTTTGGTAATTTAACTGCTCCTCCTCTTCTGTTACCTCCATTAATATACAACTCTACATGCATCAAGCTAGCGTTCAAAAATCCTTACCCTGAATGTAAATCCTAACCTCTTGGGCATCTGATTTCTATTTGTTTCTCTAGAATTTTATATTATTTTTCAATAAAAGTCTTATTCATACAGCCATTTTTTCCCTACTGGTATTCTATCCATATTCTGAATTTTCCTGCTTCTGTGCCTCTGTTTTAACTCTCTGTCTGAAAATTTTTCTCTTCTACTTCCCCACTATCTATTCCCTCTGAGGACCAGTCCAAGCTCCATAATCTTCTCACAAAGCTAGGAAGCTTGTCCACCAGAGCCTATACTTAGCCTTTCCCCCTCACAAATCCAAAAACAACTTCATGTGATCATTTGGGTCTAATACTATTGACTAGATAAAATGAACACACTAGTCACATGCTTATCTTTTTTCCTCCTTAGATCTCCTTGTCGGATAGCCCAGTTCAGAATAGTGAAGTGTATTTATAGCAGACACTCAAATGTGTCATCTTGAATGATCCCAAACAGCCAATAAAGTTAGAAAATTAACATTTGTGAGAATCAATACTACAGTAATACCTTTTAGTTTCATTGTTAGTCATTTATCTAACAACTCCAGCTACATGGAACACAGCTGAGAGCCAAAAAGAAAAAAGGATTTCTAAGTAGCCAACTGAGCTGTCCAGGGCCCAAACATGGAATCTCAGGTACTTTACTCAACTTAAAAATCTAGACCTGTGATCAAGGACTGCTGTTATCAAGGAAAAAGATTCTGAAGTTTACATGCAAGAGTAAGACTTCTGGTTTGGATGACGGCAAGATTAACAAGAATAACAGTAATTTTTAGGCTGTCTTAGTGTCAACAGCCAATGGCACCCCACTCCAGTACTCTTGCTTGGAAAATTCCATGGACAGAGGAGCCTGGTGGTCTGCAGTCCATGGGGTCGCTAAGAGTCGGACACGACTGAGCAACTTCACTTTCACTCTTCAGTTTCATGCATTGAAGGAAACAGCAACCCACTCCGGTGTTCTCGCCTGGAGAATCCCAGGGACGGGGGAGCCTGGTGGGCTGCCGTCTATGGGGTCGCATAGTCAAACACGACTGAAATGACTTAGCAGCAGCAGCAGCAGTGTCAACAGCAAGGATGGAGAAAAAGTCAACCGGGTCTATTTAATTCTAGGTTTTTAAAGGGAATTTCATATAGAAACTTAAGAAGATTCTGAGAAGAAAAATAAAGGTTGCAAAGATCTAGGAAAGAAGAGGTGTTGAATGCTTTGACAAATTTAAGAATATTTACTTTGAAAAAAGACTTAAGAGGATGTAACTGCTGACTTCAGATGCTTTTAACATTATCATGTAAGAAAAACAGGAGACCACAGGTGGGAGGCAGACATTAATGTAGAGTGACTTCAAGCAAAGCATGCATGCGAAGCACAATATATGAAAAACATATTAAAGAATAATAAGTAGTTTAGTTCACACTACAGTAAAGGATTTGGGTTGCACAAGAATGTTTTATTAGCTAAGGAAGCAAACTGGTTTTTGTAAAACAATCACTTCTGGAAAAGAAGAAAAACTATCAATACAGAAGTAGACAATAATTTCCTTTTGGTTCAGTTCAGTTCAGTTCAGTCACTCAGTCATGTCTGACTTTTTGCGACCCCATGAATCGCAGCATACCAGGGAGTTCACTCAGACTCACATCCATCAAGTCAGTGATGCCATCCAGCCATCTCATCCTCTGTCGTCCCCTTCTCCTCCCGCCTCCAATCCCTCCCAGAATCAGAATCTTTTCCAATGAGTCAACTCTTCGCATGAGGTGGCCAAAGTACTGGAGCTTCAGCTTCAGCATCATTCCCTCCAAAGAAATCCCAGGGCTGATCTCCTTCAGAATGGACTGGCTGGGTCTCCTTGCAGTCCAAGGGACCCTCAAGAGTCTTCTCCAACACCAGTTCAAGAGCATCAATTTTTCGGCGCTCAGCTTTCTTCACACTCCAACTCTCACATCCATACATGACCACAGGAAAAACCATAGCCTTGACTAGACGGACCTTTGTTGGCAAAGTAATGTCTCTGCTTTTCAATACGCTATCTAGGTTGGTCATAACTTTTCTTCCAAGGAGTAAGCGTCTTTTAATTTCATGGGTGCAGTCACCATCTGCAGTAATTTTGGAGCCCCCGAAAAAAGTCTGACACTGTTTCTACTGTTTCCCCATCTATTTCCCATGAAGTGAAGGGACCAAGGGACCGGATGCCATGATCTTCGTTTTCTGAATGTTGAGCTTTAAGCCAACTTTTTCACTCTCATCTTTCACTTTCATCAAGAGGCTTTTTAGTTCCTCTTCACTTTCTGCCATAAGGGTGGTGTCATCTGCATATCTGAGGTTATGGATATTTCTCCCAACAATCTTGATTCCAGCTTGTGCTTCTTCCAGCCCAGCGTTTCTCATGATGTACTCTGCATAGAAGTTCAATAAGCAGGCTGACAATATACAGCCTTGATGTACTCCTTTTCCTATTTGGAACCAGTCTGTTGTTCCATGTCCAGTTTTAACTGTTGCTTCCTGACCTGCATATAGGTTTCTCAAGAGGCAGGTCAGGTGGTCTGGTATTCCCATCTCTTTCAGAATTTTCCAGTTTATTGTGATCCACACAGTCAAAGGCTTTGGCATAGTCAATAAAGCAGAAATAGATGTTTTTCTGGAACTCTCTTGCTTTTTCCATGATCCAGCAGATGTTGGCAATTTGATCTCTGATTCCTCTGCCTTTTCTAAAACCAGCTTGAACATCTGGAATTTCACAGTTCACGTAGTGCTGAAGCCTGGCTTGGAGAATTTTGAGCATTACTTTACTAGCGTGAGATGAGTGCAATTGAGTGGTAGTTTGAGCATTCTTTGGCATTGCCTTTCTTTGGGATTGGAATGAAAACTGACCTTTTCCAGTCCTGTGGCCACTGCTGAGTTCTCCAAATTTGCTGGCATATTGAGTGCAGCACTTTCACAGCATCATCCTTTTGGTTAGAGATCATTAATTAAAATCTCTAGGAAAGAAGGGAGTTTACATATTTTACTTTTCTTTTTCTACGCAGTTTTGAAGTCTCGTTGCTTGAGAGAACATAAATCCTGAAAGTTACGAGATGCTACAAGTTGGGGGTGGGGGAAACACTAAGAAATGGTGTATGCATAAATCTGCACTGCAGAAAGAGGAAACAAGGAAGCATAAAAAGAGAGTCCCATATATGATTCTGGAACAGAGCAAGGCAGAGATTTAGGGTTTCGCATTTTGGGATGACTGTGTGGTACACAGGAAAGATAAGGAAACCTAGGTCTCGTGACAGCCTTCAGAAATTCGCTCGGCATTCTTGAGAATCCAGTCTGTGAGACTGAATATTCTTCAAGGTACCTTCCTTCAGTAACGGCTATTAAAGGTGACAGGTGAGACACTAAGACTAAAAGATTAGGAAGAAAAAGAAAAACCAGGGGCATGCGGCAGTAAAATTCCCTGTATTTTCCATTTCATTTACTAGTTTAGAGACACGCCGTTTGTCGTCTTAAACCTTTTGGGTTTTCTCAACTAGGGTTCAGTGAAGAATGAAGTCCTAATTGCCCTAAGGTAGTGGTGCTTACAGTGGGATACCTGGACCCCTGGGAGTCCCCGAGACTCCTGAAGGGCCCATGAGGACCCCATTCCCCAACTACCTATTTGTGTGAGGTTGTATTCTCTTCATCAGTTCAGTTCAGTTCAGTTGCTCAGCTGTGCCCGACTCTTTGCGACTCCATGGACTGCAGCATGCCAGGTTTCCCTGTCCACCCTCACCAACTCCCGGAGTTTATTCAAGCTCATGTCCACTGAGTCGGTGATGCCGTCCAGTAGCATACTGGGCACCTACCGACCTGGGGAGTTCATATTTCAGTGTCTTATCTTTTTGCCTTTTCATACTGTTCATGGGGTTCTCAAGGCAAGAATACTGAAGTGGCCTCCATTTCCTTCTCCAGTGGACCACATTTTGTCAAACCTCTCTACCATGACCCATCTGTCTTGGGTGGCCCTACACGGCATGGCTCATAGTTTCACTGAGTTAGACAAGGCTGTGGTCCATGTGATTAGATTGGTTAGTTTTCTGCGACTGTGGTTTTCAGTCTGTCTGCCCTCTGATGGAGAAGGTTAAGAGGCTTATGGAAGCTTCCTGAGGAGAGAGACTGAGGGGGAAACTGCGTCTTGTTCTGATGGGCGGGGCCATTCTCTTCATAGACTTCAAGAAAACAACACACAAAAGACTTGATGCAGAGGGCGACACAAGAATCCAGCTGTCTTCTACTAAGCAGAGTGTAAAGACAATTTTCAAAATGTAACAAAATGACACTCTTCACACTGGAAAATAGCTTTTTGTCTTGGGAAAATGGTCAAATTCCATAAAAATTGCATTGTTTACCCTAATATACAATGAGCTTAATCAGGGTTATTCTATAATCAATTAATAATGAACTGTTTAATATGTTTCTCAGCTTTAATCTCTAGTGATAGTGATAGTTATAAGCCACATAAGCAAAGGCTCTTTGAGGTCTCTACATATCAAATGTATACAATAAAGTACTTCTCTTTTATGCAGAAGATGGGAAAATAAAGAAAATAGTCATGCAAATAACTTTCCGTGGTTCAGATGAGAAACTGCCATTAAAAACTAAGTGACAGGATACTGAACTGGCATTCGATGAATGTAAACGACAGGACTGGGAGCAAAGTAGCGGCAAGTGCTCAGGACTAAATCATACTTTTAGAATAAACTAATAAACTATCAGATCAAGCGACTCTATGGTACGGACATTCATATATTTTAATTCACATGTATACTTTAGACATACTGCTTGTTTTTCTTAAAAACATAGTTTCTGGAGCACTTCTATTTATATCCCATAGCCTGAGAATTTGCTCAAATATGTTCCCCTATACCTGACACCCAGCATACCTCTGTTGAAAATATTGCATGATAAAAATGAATCTTTTCTGTTACCACATTTTATGTCACGGTTGCAGGAACGTCGGTGTCTAACAAACCATAACAGTCATAAGATAACATTAAAACTGAACAAACACACAACAATGTACTTTTACAAAATGACTTTACTGAGGTCATACAAGGTATTTTCGCTATACTTACCGTATCCCATATCTGAAGTTTTATCTGTTTTCCATCAATAGTTATCATTCGAGCACCAAACTCAACACCTGAATAGAACAGAAAGTGTTTTGTTAGGCAAATTAGTGGAAATATATTTCATATTTAAGGATTTTTTTAAAAAAGGGTATTTCTAGGACATGCTATGCCCAATAATACACAGATTAACAAATACAACTCCCATCCTTAGAAAATGTATAAGTTAAGGCAGAGGTATTCATAAGACATAGGCTAAGAATATAATTTAACACTAAGATATCTGAGTCTTGTGTAGACATCAACTGTGGCCTTCATGTTTTGCAGGCTCAATAATATTAAAAATAACTAGAAATGAGATTCAAGAACCAATTTCTTAAAAACTATTAATGTGGTTTAACAATCACTAAAATGGACAGATGAATTTCAACCTCATAGTCTTAGTTCCATCATGGGTTATCAACTAGGAAAGAAATCTGCAAGTTCATTCACTAGAGATGACAACTGTTTAAACATATTTTCAGACATCTCAGCATGAATAAATACACATAGAAGCATAGTTTTATATAAATGGGAATACATAAATGCTGTCCTGCAATTTGCTTTTCAGTCACTATGTCATAAACATTATCCCATACCACAAAGTACTTTTTCAATAAAAAAAATTATATAAAACTATACCATTATTTTTAATGGCCACATAATAGTCCTGTGTGTTATGTATCTTTAGATATACATGCATTTTATTAAGTTGGTACTCTATTGCTACAAATTTTGGTTGTTTTCAAATCTTCACTAAGTAGTTAATGCTGAAATGAATTTTCTGCATATTTTTTTCAACTTATGATTATGATTTTTGGCAAATTACAGGAGACAGGATTGCAGGTGAAGGGAATACAAACTTTACACTTATCAGCTTACTACTCTGGCTTTTTTTCCTTGAATTTACCATCTTTTGAAAATACTCATTCAATCATCAAAATAGGAGGAGGAGAAAAAGAGGGGATAATTTCAGAAGAGCAAACAGCTGTGAAGGAGACTCTGCAAGAAGTCTATCACTTACATTACACCAAATCATTACTGCTTGGAGTGTGTTCTTTCAGTATTTAGATCAGAGTCAGGGTGACGGGGAGACACACATGGTCCCCAGAAACCAGATGTCATCCTGGCAGAAAAACAGCTTTTAGTTGCCCGGGGAAGGGCACACTGCCCAGTGCCAGAATTTCATTTCAGCATCTCCTATAATTCCCCCAACTGTGATCAGGAAGGTGAGATAGAAAGGTGATTTACCCTTTCAGGACATGTAACTTGATCGAGTTTTTATTCTGTATTTTATTATTTTTTCCATACTAGGGGCAAAGTCAATACAAAGAAACTAATGGTATGTTTCTCAGACTCAGAAATACAGGAAAAGCACAGAGAAAAGGCCTACGAGTCAGGATATACTAGAAAGAAAAATGCAAAACTGTACAATTAACCTCATATAAAACCACTACAGTGTTTACACATCTACCTATCTATATACATATAGTCACATACCGTCTATGCCACAGGGTGGGGGGATACCCAAAACAACAATCCACCAGCTTACTCAGTGACACGAAAATGAGTGACTGAGGAAAGAAACTAGCGGCTAAGGACAGTACAGATGCTCTTTGAAATGCCCACTATTTAAAAGGAATGTCCTAAAGTACAAAATTCTACAGATCAGCAAGACAGTTGAGAAAATGGAAGCCTTTTCATGAATCTATTGTAGCCACAGAGAAATCTCGGTTTTCCTCCCACTGCCATGGGAAGGCTTTTAACCACTATCCAAAAACATCTGCACTGCTCAGTGGGATTCAAGATTTCTTAAATCCAATACGTAACGTCAAATTTGATGAAAAACAATGGCAAATTAGAAACAGACCCTTGACTGACACCATGGATGGGCAGGCAAGGCAAGCAAGGACCAGCATCCTGAGCAGAGGGATGAAGGTACTCAAACTGATGCAACCATTCCGTCCTTTGACGGGAGGATGGCTGTTATGGTTTCTGCTTTCCAGCCTCTTAGGATGCTTCTCTCCTGCCCATTTCCAAGTCCATGTCTCCAACCTCTTGTGAATTCTACATAGAACTCCAGACACTTTAATATCGCTAATAATCTAGATACTCTAATAATCCCTTTGCTTAACTTAACCCACAGTTGAGTTTGGGCATATTTAGCCCTTTATTCAAAGTACATACAGAGACTACTGATGCTTAAAAAGTCTTCAAAGATTTTGCCTCTAAAAACACACCTAATTTTAAAACCATGTTATATGAAAATCAAGACTGTTTCTAAAGCAGGAAAATACAGAAAGATTGCCATTTTAACTTCACTTATTAATAGGATCAGGACACAGAACAAAAACAAGAAGCCAAGAAACTAGTTTTAAAAGGCTACTACTATATTATCCAGGAATGAGATAAGAAAAAACTGACAAGCACAGCTGATCACTGAAAAACTATGATTTCTGTTTTCCTATCAAGTGAAACAGAAACAAAGAATTCAAGTTTAGCTTCAAAAACATAACTCTTTCCAATTTACCTTCTCATAACTGGGTTCATTCAGTGCTGGCTTTACCTTTGTATTCTATATGGCAAAAGAAAATGCTGAAAGCTGAAGTGTCCTAGAAATTTTAGAAACAAACAAAAACCCCAAACCTTACACATCTCTGGACTGAAAAAATTTTAAATCGTTTTTAGTTAAGTATATATTTGTATGTGTGTGTGTGTGTGTGTGTGTGTGTGTGTGTGTGTGCGTGCTTAAGAAGCTTATTTAGAAAGTTTTCTTTTGTTTTAATGAGATAAACCATCATCCCCTACGCCCCTGAGCCTCTCTTCCCAGATACATTTTCAATTAACAGCCAATTCTGGCTGCCAGAGAAATTATCTGTGGAGCCAAAGGCCAGGCCTCATTTACCTGACACTGTCAGGGAGTGATGCTTATTTTTTCAGATGTTACTCACTTCCAACCTTCCAGGACAAAACACTCTGAGCGTAAATACACACTTTCTAAATTACCTCTGGATCGTGATCATCCTTGTAGAGTAAGTGCTTGCATCCTTGCATAGTAAACATTTATTATTTAACAATCAATACCAACTAATTGTGTGACCCTGAGCAAGTTACTATATCTCTTCTGTTTTAGTTTTTCTTATGTGTAAATCATATTAACGATACCCATCTAAAAATTTCTTCAAGATTAACAGTTATTACATATGTAGAATCTAAGAAATGATACAAATGCACTACAGACACAGAAAACAAACTTATGGTTATCAAACGGGATGGGGGGTAGACATAAATTAGGAGTCTGGGATAAACACATACACACTACTATATTAAAATAGGTAAACAACAGAGACCTACTGTATAGCACAGTACTCAAGATCTTGTAACAACCTATAATGGAAAAGAATCTGAAAAAGAACACATATATGTATATATGTATGACTGATTCACTTTGCTGTACACTTGAAACTAACTTAACATTGTAAATTAGTTACACTTCAATTTAAAATAAAGTTACCACATGCCTTAGTTACCATATACTTACTGCCTGGCACACAGTAAGTATTTTGCATGGATCCATTATTATTTCATACTATACTCCAAGATTTCTAACTAATGATGACACAACCTCATGAGGTGACTGCTGCTGACAGCCCCAGTGAGAAAGGGCCCCCTGCCAGAGCCAGGGCACGTGGAGGTGCGGAGGCAGGGTGAGGCTCCTCCCCACAGATGGCACTGCCAAAGCAGACAGCAGGGCTGGTATCAAGTTAACAGCCATAAGGAGCCTTCCTTAGACCGTCTTGAGAAAAAAAAAGGATGTACTCCTGGAACTTAGAAACTGCAGAAGTTCAAAACAGAGACTGGTGGCAAAGAAGGCTGATACTCCTAGAAACAAAACTATAGATACTAGCAAAAACAAAAGGTATAGATATTAGCTAGGAAAAAACTATGACTCACAGATAAGGCCAAAATGTCTACCTAGAACATGCAAAACAATTAAACAATAATAATGGTGGGAAAAACCTGTTTACAGTAGCAACAAAATCCATAAAATACAAAAATAATGTCAAAGCACAAGACCTTATATAAAACTTTACTTAAAAGCATTTTAAAAGCTGGAATAAAAGAAAACATCTTATGTGTATAAACTGCTAATCTTAATACAGTAAAAACATAAACTGTCTCCAAACTAGTCCATAAATTTAATATATTTCCTACCAAATTTTAAAAGCCTCACTAAATTTTTTGCCATTTGGCAAACAGACTAAAGTTCAACTGGAGAACAAATATACAAAAATAAGAAAATTCAGAAAATTTTTTAGAAATTTAGAAAATTTTTAGAAAAGGAAAACCGTCAATCACACATTAAGTAACTAGAAAGTGACTGTAAATGCCAGTATGATACTGCCTCATGAAATAGGAAAAAAAAAAAAAAGAGAGAGAGTCCCCAAACAGGCTGACATATATACAGAGATTTAGCACATAACAAAGGCTAAATCAAATAAGAAAGAAAGAATGGCTTATTTAATTAATGATGTGGGGCCACAAGTTATGTAGGGATTAAAGAAAATAACCTACATGACCATATACCAGATGAAGTATAAATTTATAGTATGAGAAGAATATTTTAAAGAATATGTATATAACTCATACATCCGAAAGGGGATCCCTTCCTTAGTAACGCTTGAAAGTCAAAACAAAAAGCATCAATGAATTTGACTAAAGAAAACTAGCAGTAGAGAGGGCAAAGATAAAACCACATAATTCAAAGAAAAGACACAGAAGTGTTTCTTAAACATATTTTTAAAAGTTCAGCCGCACTAAAAA
Source organism: Budorcas taxicolor (assembly GCF_023091745.1). Lineage (NCBI taxonomy): Eukaryota > Metazoa > Chordata > Mammalia > Artiodactyla > Bovidae > Budorcas > Budorcas taxicolor. The sequence goes on along the minus strand of NC_068923.1, from coordinate 39,567,055 downwards.
CTAAAGAGTTGAAAAGTCAAATAGCGACTTTTCTCCCTCCAATTCACAAATATTAACGTCATTCACAAGCTGCAGTCAAGGCAAAGGTAAGAACAGGTACTTTAGTACATACGGGGAGGAAAAGCAAAAATGAGAACAGCTCTGTATGTGTGTTTATAATATATTTAAAAACTCTAGAAGGTGATACACATACCAAATTCTTCACAGTGGTTGCTGGAGGGCCAAAGGCAAGTTTACGTGGGGAATTTAACTTTCTTTGGATTTTTACAGTGTTTTCATAACAATCACAAGAAGGCAATGGCAACCCATTCCAGTGTTCTTGCCTGGAGAATCCCAGGGACGGAGGAGCCTGGTAGGCAGCCGTCTACGGGGTTGCACAGAGTCGAACACGACTGACGCGACTTAGCAACAGCAGCATAACAATCACAACCCGTCAGGAAAGTATCCTTACGTTCTAGGATCAGGAAAATGGTCTTTGTGAGATCTGAACTGGATGCTCAGAAGGTTTTTTAAGCTATCTTCCTAGTTCTCGGCAATGACATTCTAAATAACTTTATCAGAAAACTGAACCCCAAATAAATGAAGCATACTTTTAATTGATCTCTTGCGGGGCACCTGATATGGGAAACAATACCACCTTTTCCCCAAGAGTATACTTTCACTTTCAGCAGTCACTTAGAAGCTGATGGTTTAAAGTGGGGGAGAGAGGAAGCAAGGTGTAATGAACATGTAAATGGCCTAGCTTCTGGATCAGTATTTGTCAAACTGTCCACTAGAAAGAAGTAAAATAAACATAGTGGGAATGAGTGGGCTATAACTAAGAGGGAGGACAAGGCAGCTGAGGGTGTACACAGGGGTAATTATAATGATGTAACTATAAGGCTTAGAATTAAAGCTGGGTAAGGGGAGAAGTAAGAAAGCAAGAGAGGTGACAGTCCAGAGATGGCAGAATCAATGGATTCTACATCTGATGGGGAAAATAAACTTTTAGTGTTAGGAACCAGGTGTGTGAGCTGAAAGGATGGCAGGGGTGGTCAGATAGCCAGTTGCATGAATCCAATCCAGAGTAGTTCCAGACTCTGGTGACAGAAAGGTCCTGGGCAGGACTGTGCAGATGAGGAGCTCAGTGGAAGCAGGATCTCAGAAGAAGCGCCAAGTAAAGGAAGCGAGGGGCCAGGATGTGTGTGGGCGTGTGCACAGGGTCAACAATATGAAGCCTATTTCCACCTGGGGAATCCACACACATACTCACAAAAGCCACTGATCCAGTGATTCTCAGCCTTTAATGTTCATGTGAATCACCTGGAGACCCTGTTGAGCTGCAGAATGGGAGCCAGTAGATTCTGTAACAACTCCCACACAATGCTGATACTGCTGGTCTAGAGAAACAGACCCTAAGCTATCCTCTGGATGGCAAGGCTGGAGTCTGGATCCTCAGTGAAATTGTGCCCAGGAAGCTATTGTAGACGGCTCTTTGATTCCGGCACAATTCTCACTGAGATAGCAGTCAAAGGGTAAGGAACATTTTATATAGTCTTCCCTTGCCTTTTATTTCCTCTTTGCTATCAGTTAATAATTCTTCATCATGACCCAACCTTAACCTTGTCACCTTCCTCTATTCATCAAGCAAAAGGCAAGTATGCAGCAGGATCAAGACACTGCCTCATGCCTACTTTAGCAATCATTCTACACTCCTCGAAAAAGTATGTACTAAGGCCCTTCTAAATGATTTCTGTGTCAGAAAAAGAAATTCTCGTGATGGGTGTCATGAATATAGTAGTTGGCGTCCAACCAGAAAAATAGAAACCATACTTATGCATTTAAAACAGAGGGGATTTAAAGTACGGAATTGGTTACATTGAAGGAAGGGCTGAGAAACCCAAGGAGCAGAAGGTAATGCAACCCAGAGATCAGTAACAGCCAGAAGTTGCTGCTGTCCCCAAGCCGGGGGGGGGGGGGGGGGGGGGGGCAGAAAGAGAAACCAGGATTTCCTGAGCCCAGGAACCAGAGAGCCAGTGACTCTGACAGGCAGGGGCTTGTACTGAAGCCATGGAGGACACACAGTAAACCCTGGCAGAGAGGGGAGAAGACCCTCGGCTTTTTTTTGCTTTTCTCCTCTGAATTCCCAGGGCCTCCCATCAGCGAGCCCAGAGGGAAGCCGGCCAGTGCAGTCACATGAGTTATGGTTTGCTGAGAACTCCTTCCGACCTACTTCCCTATCTCTCTTCACAGCAGAGCCTATCCTCTGACAGCAGCGAGGCTCAGGCCTATCCTCCCTACAGGGTGTGCTTCAATGAAAAGGAAGACACTTTTGACAGCACCCTATAAAAAAAACAGCTGGCTAGCTGTCTCAGGACCTAGTCATGCCTAAGAGGTGGCCTCAAGGTGCAGACCTATTAAAGAACAGATCCTACAAAAAAGGAGCTCACCCAAGTTAAAACGCATCATGAGAACCAGCATGAAAAAGCAACACCTGTCTTACCCATCATTAGCAGATATAATTAAAACTACCAAGATGAAAATGGAATCTGCATGTTCTTACTATAAGTAGCCAGTAAGGAAAGATGTTTAATATATGCACAAAGTACATTAGGCTTGAGTGAATACCATCAACTGATCAAATAGTCTGATTTATAAACTGTATCTTCGACTTGGTACTTTAAAAATACACAGGACATGAGAATCAACTTATTATGAATAGTGAGTTAATGATACCTATAGAAAACAAGCAGACACTGGCTGAAAACACACACTAAGCTATCAGCTGCAAACTTTAACTAGATTTCCAATTACCTTATTTATACATGGCTGACTAATCTCTATTGCAGCCATAGAAGAAGAAATCTGGATTCTTTAGCTTTCGGGGTATAATTTTTTAAAACAGATTAAGAACCGTGAAAGAGCACACTTACTTCAAGTTTTTTGTTTTTCACTTAATTTTATACTTTTGCATATTAATGAATAATATCACTAAAAACAACCAGTAGAGCTAACAGTAATAACAGCTAAAATTTGTTGACCATCTCTTACCAGGAACTCTCATTTATTCTTCACAATTGAGGAAACCAAAAAATGCTTGATGGTAGTTTTTCTGGATTAATAATTATAGGCAGGCCTGGAGCACTTACCACACTGCTAGGCACTGCTTCAATGCATCACATTTATTAACTCACTTACTGTTCACAACGATTTTGTGAGATGGTCCTACTACTTTTCTCATTTTACAAAGAAACTGAGGCATGGAGTGGGGAAGGGGTGGGTCCAGCTAGTGGCAGAGCCCTGATCCAAACTCCAACAAACCGGTCCACAGTCTCTGCTGTTACCCAGCCGTCTTGAGATACACTGTCTCCCAATCTTCTGTTCCATCGTTAAATACAATCAAGATCAAGTATGATCGTCTGCTGCATTCCAACCACTCTTACAGAGTTGTGTAATATTATTTTTACTGTAGATACAGTTATTTTAAACCCAGTGATGGAGACTAAACTCTGGTACAGCAACAGATCTAGTTTCACTGATTTCTGACTCCTTACTAATGCAATGAGCTCTCCAGCATATTCCATGTCCACTATCCCAAATTTGTGAATGCGTCTCATCTCTTTACAACACTTACCAATAGTAAGGTCATGCACTGGCTGGAACCTCTTGTCTGTAAACTGTAGCAATAAGCATGATTTACCAACACCTGAAAAGTAGAAAAAATAAATAAGTAAGAGAAAAATTCACAGAAATTAAGAAATACTTCATAAAAGCACTTGGAAGAGAGACATTCAGGGTTCCCAGTGCTCTGAGAGCAACGTGCCACGCTTTCTCAGTGCTCTACCACTGATCTGGGCGGAAGGTGGTGACCAACCCAAAACAGCCTTTGCATCCTTCCTGTTCATTCAGCATTTCAACCTGAAAGATGGGAGTGGCAGGAACTCCCGGAAGACAACCAAGCAGCCTCTACCCCAGGATTCATGCAGGGAAGTGTTCCTGCACTCTTGCTTTTTCTGTAGTAGTGAAAACATTTAAAAAACAGCACTTTCCTCTTTTTACAGTTTATTTTACCTTGGTCTCAGAAAACAAAGAAACAAGAAGCAAGTGTCTGGGATCTGCTTTAGTGGGAAAAGCTGCTTGTTCTACCTTCTGGCTGATTCACTTTGAAAGTGAAAGTCGCTCAGTCGGGTCCAACTCTTTGCAACCCCACAGACTACACATTCCATGGAATTCTCCAGGCCAGAATACTGGAGTGAGTGGCCTTTCCCTTCTCCAGGGGATCTTCCCAACCCAGGTCTCCCGCATTACAGGTGGATAGATTCTTTACCAGCTGAGCCACTAGGGAAGCACTGATTCATTTTGGAATCGACTTTAATCTGAATGGTATTCCTTTACTTTTATCATTGAAGTCTTGAATAACTTCCCAATATTCAAATTAAAGGCAAAATTTCTATATATATCCTACTTGCCCTCTGAGAAGAACTGAATATTCATACCACTTCCTACTCATTTTCAGGCCCATAACCTTACAGGAGACCAAATCTGCTTACTTGGTAGCATCGTGCACTTATGAAACACAAAGGCAGTCACCATTCATTCATCCATTCACTTATTCAAAAAGTCTCTGGTGAATGCTAACTATGCACATGGAAAACTGATTTGCTTGCTTCCTTACAGCCCAGCAGAGGGAGAGAAACTGAGCAGAACAAATGCCCAAATAATCTGTATGAACTGGAACTTAAAATAATTATAATAACTGCCATCTGAAAGAAGAAAATAAAGTACTATGAAGAAGAGTAACAGAAAAGACTTCATTTAGACTGAAGGGCTGAAGAAGGTCTTTCTTAAGTGACACAAACTGAACGGTTCAATGTCTTCTAGGTTATTCACTCAATGAGAGAAGGACAATGAATACCTTGTCACTTGCTACCTGTCTTAAGGCAGAGAGAAATCACTCAATAATTTTGCTGAAGTGTCAAAATGAACAATAACAAATCAAAGATAAATTCTGTGTGTGTGTAAGTTATGTAAGTTCTCTGTGTGTGTGTGTGTATATATATATATATATAGTGCTTTTTTTTTAAACTTTTCTTTTAAAAAATGTTTTGGCCTTAAGGGGCAGCATATGAGATCTCAGTTCCCCTTGCGGTGGAAGCATGGATTCTTAACCGCTGGACCACCAGAGAAGCCCCCCATATGGCTGTGTTTTAGGAAGTATTTTATTTGCTCCAAGTTTTTTGAATGTTTTAAGATTCTAGTTAACTGAAAATAAGATGGAATTTCAAAACATTTGACTTTTTTTCTCTTGTATTCACAATTTCTCTTTTACATCACAAAAGGCACAAACCCATTAGATTTCTAATGCCCCTTCAACAGCCTTGCAGGTCTAGGAGAGAAAGGAAAATTATTAAGTGTTAAAATACAAAATAGGTGAGCAACTGAGATATGAATCTTCCGTTCTGCTTTTAAAAAGAGACTTTATTTTTGGGAGCAGTTTTAGGTTCATAGCGAAACTAAGCGGGAAGTACAGCAAGATCCCATAGCCTCCCTCCCCACGGGAGCACAGCCCCCTTCACTACCAGCCTCCTGCACCAGAGCTGTAACACCTGTCCCAACTGATGAACCTGCCTTGACATACCATCACTCAAAGTCCGCACTTCACATCTGGGTTCATTCTCGGTGTTCTCCATCCTATGGATTTTGACAAATTATCATGTATCCAGTTACAGTGTCACACAGAACTTTCACTGCCCTAAACATCCCCACTGCTCTCTCAGTCCTGCCCCCTCACCACTCATCTTCTTCCTGCTCCGTAGTCCCGCCTCTCTCTGTCACATAGCTGGAATCATACGGTATGTAGCTTTTCCAGACTGGCTTCTTTCATTTAGCAATATGCACTTAAGATTCTTCTTTTTTCTTCATTTCTATTTTTAGCATTCAAAATTTCCCCATATGGTAGAGAAAAAAATTATAATTAGAAATCACAGATTTTATTACTGAGGGACCTCAAGAATCATCTCACAGTCTGGTAATAACTCTAGTGATACAAGAACCTGAAACCCTCTTATCATCTCACAACAGAGTATGGATTGCTCTGCTAATAGCAATACCACTTACTCTGGCCAAGTACTGACCTCACTTTCAAGACACCACATCCTTTCTTCAGGGAATCAAAGTATCTTTCAAAGCAGAGAATATATCCAAGGGCCACTATGGTGTTTCCCAGGCCTCCTTAGTCACCCACCTACTGATCATTTGTCAGGACCAGTTAAGTTTCCAGATAGCTGGTCTTATTCAATATATGTTGACTTCTACTATTTTAATTCTGGATAAAATACTTGGGGGTTCTGGCTCACAATCACGAACACTTTTCCAAATTGCCAAATTGAATTAGCTAGGCTTTTTCTCAGTCCTCAATTTATTTGACCCAGAAACATGATCTATTTGTGCCATAAAATATTTCTGTAATATTTATCTACCTACAATCTCCTTAAAAATTACCACTTCTGGCTTTTTCAGGCTGTAATCATCTCCTTGGTCCCTTAATTCTGTGACAACTGCTCCTTTTCTTAAATACTGGAGGTTTCACCACCATTTCATCTTTGGTTATCTTTTCTCTTCAGCTGACAGAACTAACCCAGGCCTATAGCCCCAACATACATCTATAAATTAGTGACTGCCAAACACATCTCTCTAGCCACCATCTTAATTAATTTCATTCTCATTATATCCAACTGCCTTCTGAACATGTCCACTTTAACTCTTTCAGGTTGGGAATGCAAACTTGTAAAACCTAATCCATTCTGTTTCATGTTCCTGCCTACCATTCTTCCAACAACTCAAGAGTCACCTTCAGTATTTCTTTATCTCTGGAGTTGGTTCCCAATGGATCACATCAACAAGAAAATCTCTTAATTCCTTTTCTTCCTACAGCTAATGGCTCACCAATCTCATCAGTTTCTTCAGAAATACCTTAAATTCCATGCTTTCCCCTCTTAATCCTCAGTGCTCCATTTCTGGCTCTCAATAAGACATGGTCTTGGCTTCCCTGGTGGCTCAGAGGGTAAAGCGTCTGCCTCTAATGCGGGAGACCTGGGTTCAATCCCTGGGTCAGGAAGATCCCCTGGAGAAGGAAATGGCAACCCCCTCCAGTATTCTTGCCTAGAGAATCCCATGGATGGAGGACCCTGGTGGGCTACAGTCCACGGGGTCGCAAAGAGCTGGACACGACTGAGCGACTTAACTAACTTTCCGCCTTCAACCTTTGCCTCAAATCTATTTGTATAAACCTCTGAAAATTTTTGCTAAAATGCACATACATAAAATTTAAGCCCTCCAAAACAGTAAATGATGTTCTTTGAGAAATTGTTATCCCAACAGATCATATTATCACACCATGGTCTACAGCCTGTGGTTAAGCACAACACATCACCTTCTGTCCTCTGAAATGACACTACATTCTTCCTCTGGCATCTCTTACCAAGGAACTTGTCACTCCTTGGCAACTCTAAACTCATGCTTAGAGATTCCAATGCTTTCTTCACTAAAGCATTCCTGTTCCAAAGATGCTATCAATTCCCATGCAGAACTAGTATGGGGATTTGTTCCTTGGCTTTCCATAGTATTTCCTTTATGCCTCAAAATCCTGGTAAGAATCCTAGCTCTGTCACTTACCAGCTGTAACGTGGGGCAAGGAAATTGACCTTCTGAGCTTCAAAATTCTATCTATAAAACTGGGGAAATTCCTATACTTTCTTTGGTGCACTGTTGCAAGAATCAGATGAAATAAATTTAAGACGGCTCCTGTACAGTAAGAGTTACCTGTGTCCAGTTTACAAACCTTCTCTGAGCTATATATTTAGGACATGTGCCTTTTTCTATAAGCACAATATACTTTAATAAAAATGAAAACACTGTGATGATCTTTCTGATGCATCAGCTTGACTAGGCCTTCCAATTACTGGGTGCTGCTGTGAAGGCATTTGGTAAGATATAAGTCCACCCTCAGTTTCATATGATCTAAGTTTCATTCTTTTGTATATGGCTGTCCAGTCTTCCCAACATCATTTAATGAAGACTGTCCTTTCCCCACTGTATATTCTGGGCTCCTTTGTCAAATTAATTGACCACATATGAATGGGTTTACCTCTGGGTTCTTTATTCTGTACCATCGATCTATGTCTGTGCCAATACTAATACCATACTGTTTTGAGTACAACAGCTTTCTAATATAGCTTAAACTCAGGGAGCATGGTGCCTCCAGATTTGTTCTTCTTTCTAAAAACTGCTTTAGCTACTCAACCACTCTGTAATAGAAACTGCTGCACTTAACAGCTGTTAGAGTTTCTACTGTGAAGTCACCTTACCTTCTTCCTTTGCTGCTGCTAAGTCGCTTCAGTTGTGTCCGACTCTGCACGAACCCACAGACGGCAGCCCACCAGGCTCTGCCATCCCTGGGATTCTCCAGGCAAGAGTGCTGGAGTGGGTTGCCATTACCTTCTCCAATGCATGAAAGTGAAAAAAGAAAGTGAAGTCGCTCAGTCGTGTCTGACTCTTAACGACTTCATGGACTGCAGCCTACCAGGCTCCTCCGTCCATGGAATTTTCCAGGCAAGAGTACTGGAGTGGGTTGCCATTGCCTTCTCTGACCTTCTTCCTTTACTCAGGGTCCAATACACTGTCCTCAGCAGGCCTCAGTGTTGTGGTGAGAACTGACTACCTGATTACATCAATGCCAAACAATTATAAGTAACACTCATAAAAATTGTAGATTCCTAAAGCCTCCCCCCAGAGATTCTGATTCAGTCTTTGGTTAGACCCAAGAATCTAATTAATAAACCACCAGCGATGTTTTTAGGCAATGGAGCCTTCTCCACAAGGAGGATTGGTAAAAGTGCTAGGTATTCTACTGAAGTTTATTTTTCTAGTCCTAAACCAACTTCTACCAATTTCAAGATAATTTAAAAAAATTGATGATTGCTCCATTTTAAAAATCATAAGACAGTTCAAAATATGTGGGGGAAGCAAAGATCTAAAGTTTCATCAACTTTTATCCTGAAATCATAGCTACACACTGTCATCTACGATGTTGGGTCCCCAAAAGCAGAATGAACCAGATGTTCTACAAATGAATGACCTGTCTTCATGACTAAAAGTAATGCATTGAAGAACTCTATGTTTTAAAGTCATACCAAAGAACTGACAGACCTCAAACACAGACTATGCAGAGAGGTGGCAATCTGGTGTAAATATTTGTGGCTTATTTTGCAAAGAGAAAATTTTATTCTTCATGTTAACATTCCAAACCAAGAAACCCGTGAAACATGACAAAACAATGAGGTCTGCTCTTTTAAACAGAAAATTAATAAACTTAGCAAGATACATTAAAAAGAACATAAGCTTTATAGTTGTGACACCAGGGTTCACCTGCATTATTTCATAACTTGTAACCTCAGACAAAATTCATTATAGAAACTAAGCTCCACTTCCACATTTGTAAAATGGGAAAAAGAAAAACATGGCATTTCTACTTCAAAGGAATATCATAAGGTTCAAATTCCAAAATTTTGAGTTTTTCATATTCAAAATTTTTAATGAAAACAGTAGAGGATTCTTCAAGATGAATACAGTTGAGAAGAAAATCTCCAACCAAACTGATCTGACCTTGAGTTCACATTTTTAATTATCTAGTTTCTACAACTGAAGAAAATATTCACAATCTATAATTATCTTTTAAATAAAATGACTTCAGAGTTGTTTTCATGCTGCTGGTTTCCCACACATCATCCCCCTCACACCTGAGACAGCAATCCTTTCATTTACTGCTATTAGATACTGATCTGATGCTGACTGGAGTGGGTTAAAGAGACATGTCTAAGTCCCAACTCCTGGAACTTCTGAATGTGACCTAACTTGGAAAAAGATCTGTTCAGGTATAATTAAGGATTCTGAGATGTGATCAGCCTGCATTCAGGTTGGGCCTAATTCCAGTGATAAGTGGATACGCAGGGGAGAAGGTTGTCTGAAGACAAAGGAGGAGACTGGACTTGTGCTGCCACAAACCCAGGAGCCCCTGGAGCCACCAGAAGCTGGAAGAGCAACAAGGATTTTCCTTGGTGCCTTCAGAGGGAGCACAGCCCTGCCCACCCCTAGATTTTGGACTGCTGGCCTCCAGAACTGTGAGGGAATAGGTTTTTGTTGTTTTGAGCTCTGAGACAAGTTTCTTGAAATGCTTAAGTAGCGCAAGAAACCCTATAAAAATGCACTCGTGAGGAGCAATTTTTCCTTCCTCCCCCTCCTTGGACTCCTTGGTCTCTCAGTCTTGTTGACTCCATCTCCAATGATTCCTACTGTGGTCAGTAAAAAATAAAGAGACTCAAACACCAGAAATATTAAAATAAGGGAAGAGGCAACAGGAAAGACAGAGCATTTATTTGAGAAACCTCTCAGTGAAGGCTAAGAGGGCAGGGAGGAAGACACTCTGGACCCTTCTATGAAATGGCCAAGCCATCTCCATCTCCAGAGCTCTGATGGACTCTACCAGCACTGCCAGACCTGCAACCCCTAAGGACAGGAACACATCTAATTCACTTTTGAAATTCTTCTCAGAAATGTGCTTTACATTTGGTAAACTTTTACCATTGCAGCCTCCTGTATTTCAATGTACACCACCAATTTAAGAGAGAAACACTGGACTATATTTGGATCCCACATGTGACAACGGTAGAAAAAGTTGTTTCAGGTCTCAAGGCCTTGTTTGCTTATCATATCACAGTAATCATACATTTACTTTACTCAGAAAGCTACTGCAAGGAATAAAAGAAATGGCACGTAAAGAATAAAGGTAACAAACACATCTATGCTTCCTTCCCTTTCCTGGCACAAATTCAGACTAACACTTCATTGCACGCTGCGGCCATAGTGCTCTCTACACACTTCATTAAGCACCTCTTGTATCATACTTCTATTATCAATTCACACATCTACCTGCCTCCCTTAGGAGCAGTAACATTCTGCATTTAGAAAACCACTCTGCTCTGTGGCCTGGCTTAGAATTAATAGATGCTCAGTGAATGCAGAATTTATGTCCTGAATGCGCGCTGAAAGGATCAAACAGTGACATACTTGCATTTTCTATATAATGACAAACAAGTCTACATTCTAAGAAGTCAATTTCTCAAAAAAATTTTTATTCCCAACAGTGGCTTTTTCAGGTAGAAAAATGATGTTGGAGAATGAAATCATGACCACGTGACATTAAGAACTGTGTCTCTGACACTATCTGCCCCTGATTTAAGTGTAATTTTCCTCTGAAAACCTGAGGTCTCCAAGGAGTGTTCCTTCCTCCCACACTCTGCCTCTGTCTTAGGGACAGTGGCTGGGCCCTCCACCTGTGTTCTGTATTCTTTAGAATTCTCTTAGTCCACTTCCCCATTACTCTAACCCGACATTAAAGTCAGTGGTTCTTTATATCAGACTTCCCCTGTTCAAAATTCTGTTTGTAATTTCCAACTCCTACGGACTCTTAGAATTAGTATGATTAATACATCCTTCACCAGAAGAAAATTTAATTTGGTGAAGCTGAGGGTTTTTTAATATAAGCTGAGTTTAGATATTCTTAAGAAAGACCCAGCTTGTGCAATATTTTCATGAAAACAAGATAGGTGCAATTTATAACTTTTTAAAACTTAAAAAATAAAATGGAGCACTAGCTAATTTACATAGAGAATAAATGACAGAATATTAAATTTAATAGCAAGTAACATAGCAGAAATGTGGTTAAAAATAGCATCGCTTTCCTTTTTCTCCTCCCACTCTTGGGATTTTCTCGAACTAGTTTGTTTTAATGGTGGAAAATGGCTTAGAGTGAGAAGAATCAGAATGAAGGAAACTGAAGTATACCTCTCAGAATCTTAGAAAGTCACAGTATGCCGGAAGCAAAGGGGCCCTCTGTGCAATGTTCTCTAAACAGTAGGTTGTAACCAGTGAAATCAATTTACTGGATTACAACTAGCATTTAAAAAATGAACTAGAACAAAATAGCAAATACTAGACTGCAGGGACTCAATAAAGATAGGACAAGTGCTATATGCAAGCTATTGCACACACACACACATATATGCACTTACACACATATTTAAACCCTGGGCTGCAATGTAAGATGTACCTCTTATTGTGCTGATAAGACACAAATTTGGAAATTATTCTCCAGCATCTCATCCAATCACACACCCAGGGAAAGAACCCATCCACAACATTTATGCTAGGATTCACAGCAAACAAATCAGCTGAAGAATCTAGAACACTTCTGTTCTCTTTTAATGAATATTTACAAGGACAGGGATCAAGGAAAAAACAAGACTAAATCATCACAGTTGGGAATTTAACATAAACCAACCACCCAACCAACCACCCACCCAACCAACCAGCCAGCCAACCAACCAACCAGCCAGCCAAACCACCACCCACCCAGCCAGCCAACCTTGGGTACCATGAGTCATCTACTAGGTGACAATTCTATTGCATAACCCTCTTTGTAAAGATTTTTCAAACAGGTAAAATGAGGATGACACTGTATCCTTGTTTGCCAGGGACAGGCTTAGTTACCCCCGGTGTCCTGATGAATTAGGGATCAGCCTAGATGATGAATTACATGCCTTCACTAAAGCGCTGATTCCCTAAAGTGCGCTTCTCCAGAACAGCAACATCAGCAGTACCTGGAAACTTTTAGAATGCAAATTATCAGCTCCACCCCAAACTTAATGAGTCAGAAACTCTGGGGTGGAGTCCTTAAATCAGTGTTTCACCAAGCTCTTCAGGTGATCCTGATGTGCCCTGAAGTCTGAGAATCACGGGCCTAGCTATAGTCGACCAAAATACTGGTCTCAGTGTCCAATCCTCTTTAGTTTTCCAGCTACAACTAATATGACACCATTACCTGCTTGGTATAACAGATAAGTAACAAAAAATAGTGAAGATATGCTGCTGTACCTCGGTACAGGTTAAGTTCAAAACAGGGTTACCCTGGTTTCCACTTAGAATCTCTGGCGATCACTGAGCTTAGAATAGTGAGACTACCTGATATCTGCCTAATTCCCAAAGGACCCACTTCAATATGAACAAGCAGTTTTTACTGCAGCGATGGACTTCTATAATTGAGTTCAAGCTAACACACTCTTGTCTTATGTAAAATATATGCATGACTTTTGAGATTTTCAAGGTGAAAACAAGCTCTCTCTTCACACACAATCTTATTTGACCATAACAGTAAGCCTATGACATCAGTAAAGCAGGAATGATAATCCCTCTCTTTTTTTTTTTTTTTTGCCACACCACACAGCTTGTGGGATCTTAGTTCCCCAACAAGGGATTGAAACCAGGCCATGGCAGTGAAAGTGCTGAGTCCTAATCATGGCCTGCCAGGGAATTCCTGATAACCTTATTTTAAAGATGAAGGAACAGAGGCTTAAATGACATGCCTCAAGTTAAAGCACAGTAAGAAGCAAAACTGAAACTCAAAATAAGGTTTTAAAATTTACAATATAAGTCATATTTTTCCACTGTACCAACCAACCTCCTGAGTTTGTTCTTCTCTGATACATATTACTACTTGCAAACAATACCTCCTGTAACTAAAAAGAAGCTATCTCCCTCACCATGTATTAGCATCAATAGTAAGATAAAGAAAGGAAATATTCTATAAGCTTAAAGACTCTGACAGAGCAGAAATTTAACAAAGGAAGGTTTTAAAAAAGTAATAGATCAGGTGTGTCAACGTATTTTAACCTGACCATTTTCCTGACTGTTTCATAAAGTAAAGATCTCACAAATAAATTTCAGTGAAGCAGCTTGAAGAGGATACTTTCTCATGATGCTATGAAAGGAAGAAGGTGTCTGGATGTAAACGTACAATATAATCACCATACAGTAAGTTTACTGCACATGTCTAAGTAGTATGTTATGATGTAAATGAGTATCAAAATCAAAGACTGTAAGCAGAACGATCCATTTCTTGCAGTGCTAGGTTAATAAGAAGTACATGATAACAGTAACTAAATCAAGCTCCTTAAATCCCTGCAGACTTGGTATCAGTAGACACAGACAATGTTGAGGCTAGCCTGTTGAATTTAAGTATTGATATGTGAATACTTAAATTCACAATTAAATACTAATATCCTTTCTAAATTCCTATTCTTAATGGAAGATGATTTATGACCTTCCGTTGTGGTCACATTTGACCTCGGCTGAGCCAATCAGATGCACCTGTTCAGAATTTGGAATCTTGAAAGAATGCGTCAATATCAGGAACCAGAAAGAAAGAATCTACAGTGGCTACAGAGGAGGTGCCGGACGACTGGCATGCACCAGCATCTGCTTCAGCAGGTTGTATTGACAGCAGGAGTCTGGCTGTGTCTTGCCTTCCCTGGTTGTGCCATTTTCAAGCTTGATTATACTGCCTTCCTATCAATTCTATGGAGCATCCTATCTTTCCAATAAAATGCTGCTCTGCTTAAGTTGACCACAGCAGGTTTCTGCTGTCTGCTAGCACAGACCAGGACTAAGAAAACTGAGGACTGACTGAGGTAATAATGATTCAGCTATGCAGGTTTTTAAAAAGAATGAGATAGATTCATTCGTGATATGTTAAGACACCCAAGATTTACCCTTAAGCAAAAAAAAGGTGAAGAACAGCACAATTTATATAATCATATTGGTGGGACTGGGACGGATGGACACACACACACACACACACACACACACAGACATGTTTAAAGATGCACAGAAAATTTCTAGAAGGATACACAAATCATTACTATTCTATGTAAAATGGTGGAGTATTTAAATTTTCATTTTTCACCATAAACATTCATCGTTTTTATAAAAAAAATCTGAGTTTTTTAAAGGATCTATTTTAGCATCAAATACTATATAAGCAATACTTTCACTAGCTCCATCCAACAACCTCCAGTGTGATGTGGCATTTAAGTAACTAGCACAACGTCTAGTGTGACCATAAATAGTCACATTAAATACTGGTCTGCTAAGAAAATTAGAAGCCTGAAAGTAAAATAATGCGTTGCGAAACTGAAGATTTTGATTTCCTTTTTTAACTCCTAAAAGCCACTAAGGAATAACTAATCAGTAGTACTTTTATGGCTAAGGCTCAACATTCACAGATTCACATTCAAATCCAATATGACTTTTCCATTTCTTGGGTAAATTCTCCAAGAAAGGAAACTGTAAGCCAAAATGGATGGGGGGTGGGGTGGGAGGTGGGGGAAATCAAGAAAGAAAAAAGGTTAAATGGTGGAAAGGCCTCAATAACTCCTGTCAGAAGTCTGAGTGAAGAGTTAGTTATCCCATTCAGAGATGGAGAATAAAGCTTCTTTTATGAAGCTGTACCCAGAGCATATGAAACCAACTCTTTATACCACACAATGCTCTTCACAGTGTGGTCCCAAGATTCCTGTATTTCTGAGCCTCCACAAATTCCAACAAAAAGCTCCATAGGACCACACTCTGCAGAACATTCCTGGTATAGAGTCATCCCACCTTCCTGGCAAAACAGAAGACTGAGGAGCTCAGTTCCATTCTCTGTTCTCCATACACAACAAATACATAAATGGAGGCAAAAGCACAAACTGATTCTACAGGATTATCAGGTAGGGAAGTTCTCAAAGCGTCTGTGTCACATTTGACCATTTGTAAAATGGGGTCAAGAGCTATCTAGGATTACTGCAAGCAATGTATGGAAGCTACAGCACAGTTCTCAGCATGCAGTGGGTCCTCAATAAATGTTTACTGAAAACCTGAATGTCATGAGCTGTTCACTCCAGGTAGAATGAATGAGTCTTCTCCATGCTCCTTCAGTACTCTGCATAGACAAGTCTCTATTACACCATCTTGTCATTGTGGCAAACTTGTCTCCCTCTTAGGGTAGGGCAGTCCTGCTCCTTTTTCTTAACTCCAGCACCAGGCATGCCCACATAATACCTTAACTTTATTTAAAAAGAAAAAAAAAAAATTGAATCCAATCCCCTACTGGTTGCATAAATTTCATCTTCCATGCCCTAATGTGTGAATCAAACCTCTGCCTGAACAGCCCCAGTAATCGACCTACTCACCACTTAACACTCTTTCCATTTCACAGCGAGTCGTCTACTTGTAGTCCTGATTCTGTCTGCAAAAAGTCACAAAGGGTAAGTTGAAGCCCCTTTTTAATATGACAGTCACCTAAGTATTTGAGGTCATTGTTATATTCTCCTGTAACTCTTTTTTTGTTAAAATGTTTCAGTTATTCTTCCTTTCCTAAATATGTTGGGAAATATGGTTGACACACCTTTGTACCACCCTGACTGGTCTCTCAGCACAGATTCCAATAAGCAGATGTCCCTCTGAAACAAGTTTCCATAACTGAACTGCAGTTGAGTCCTGACTGAGCACTACTACCACCTGCCTTGTTTGTACATTACACTTTTCCTGAGAACCACACTTCTTCCTTTGTGGACTCCTACTGGACTTAGTTATGTAAAACTTCTAAGTTTTTAGACATGTGTTGCTATTTAACCAGCTACCTCCATCTTTTATATATATATATATATATATATATATATTTTTTTTTTTTTTTTTTAAGAAAAAAGTGTATAGGGCTTTCACTTCATTTTTATTAAACTCCACTTTGCTAAAATTAGTCAGCCATTCTGGACTCTGTCTGGTGTAACCTACACATTAGCTCTTTCAACCAAAGTGGAGTTTATCCAAGTTGTTGCCAATATAAAATGTAAAAATCTAGGATTGAATATAGCAGCATTCCCTCTCCAGGTGGACTAGATGGACAGTACTTAAGGATAGTTATTCAACCAGTTAAAATTCCACTTAGCTGCAAAACCAGAAGAAATTCTTCACCCCATACCAAAGGTCATTCTGGAAAAGTGTAAAAAATATTTTTCTTAAAGGATTGGTCAACTATCTCACCAGGCAAACAACTACTACTGCTTCAGTTTATAACCTAGTAACTAATTTCCCTATTTATTAATATCTGTATCAAGTAAAGCTTTTAACATAAGTGATTGTGGACAAATGTACTTTTACTTTGCCCTTTGAAATGGTTAAAACTGAACCAACAATACTTGGGCCAAACAGAGAAGATAACTTTTGATCAATAGATTCATTTATACTGAAGATTCCTGCAGATCTATAGAACTGCCTCTTTCAAAAGGGGTTCAAAATTAAGAGAAACCTTAACAAGGAACCTCAAGACACCATGAGTGAGTATAGGAAACAACTCTCCATCTTACAACCTCTTTTCTGGAGACTAGTGAAAAAGAGCACCTCCTACCCAATATTCTTCTCATCCAAGTTTGGAAAAAACTTTTTCTTTTATAGAGTCCAGAAAGAATTTCAAGATCAAAGAACTGCCATTTTGCGGGTTAACATGTTGTTTTGCTTCTTCCAACTCAAGTAATTATAGTTTAAAGTCAACATGCTGCTAAGTCACATCAGTCGTGTCCGAATCTGTGCGACCCCATAGACGGCGGCCCACCAGGCTCCCATCCCTGGGATTCTCCAGGTAAGAATAATGGAGTAGGTTGCCATTTCCTTCTCCAGTGCATGAAAGTGAAAAGTGAAAGTGAAGTTGCTCAGTCGTGTCCGACTCTTCGCGACCTCATGGACTTAGCCTACCAGGCTCTTCCATCCATGGGATTTCCCAGGCAAGAGTACTGGAGTGGGTTGCCATTGCCTTCTCCGTAAAGTCAGCATAGTGAATACCTTTTTCCATAAGGCAAGACACCCCCTCAAACACACAACTTAATTTTAGGATACTCAACATATAAGAAAAATTATCTCTAAAATACTACCATTAATAAAGTACCCTGCAGCTTCAAAGCATCTGTGTACAAGGTTTATTTCAAGCTAACAAAAATCCTGCGAGGTAGGTAACTTAGACAGTACTACTGACATTTTCTAGATGAGAAAACTGAAGCTAAAGATGCCTGAACTTTACCAAAGCAATGAGTAAGCAGGAGCCACCATGCCAATCCAGATATTTTTCTAATCACAAACAGCAGGCTCTTAAGAAATTTTTAAGAGTGCAGTCTAAGCTAAAATACCCAAGAGGACTTAGAATAACGTATTATTTGCCTCCTAGATGCATAGTAGTTACTGCTGCTGCTGCTAAGTTGCTTCAGTCGTGTCCAACTCTGTGCGACCCCATAGATGGCAGCCCACTAGGCTCCGCCGTCCCTGGGATTCTCCAGGCAAGAATACTGGAGTGGGTTGCCATTCCCTTCTCCAATGCATGAAAGTGAAAAGTGAAGTCGCTCAGTCGTTCAGTCGTGCCCGACTCTCAGCGACCCCAAGGACTGCAGCCTACCAGGCTCCTCCGTCCATGGGATTTTCCAGGCCAGAGTACTGGAGTGGGGTGCCATTGCCTTCTCCAAGTAGTTACTGCTAAAGGTGGACAAATGTTAAGGGGGAGCTAGCCATCAATGTTAATAATGTCAGAGGCTGCAGAGCAGACATAAATGCACCACTTACACTGGTTTTATCAATTGTAAATAAATGAAGGGAAACAAACTACTGACACTTGAGTTTCAAAGACAGCTACAAAGTTAGAGGGAAAAAACCCAAAAACTTAGAACACTGGTGGACAACTCTATAGAGTACACTAAGCCAGTAGTACTACCCACGTTTTACAAAGAGAAAACTCAGGAATTTAAATGAATTGTTCATTTGCACAAATAAGTTGTGGGCAGGTATCCTCTACCCAGATTGTCCTACAAGGACACTACACAAGCCTGGGAGATCTGTCTACCATACTGTTTCCTGTGTGGGACAAGTGTGTCTCCCCAGGAAGTCCACAGCAAAGGGGCAACCTGGGACCTAGGCCGTGACCCCTGCTCATGACTGAACTAGGCTGGTGCTGGATGGCAGGAAAAAATTCAAATTCACTAATGATTACATTCTCCTGGTAAAAGAACCTCTCAGACTGAATTTTTTTTAAAAAATAAGAGTACTGGGCTATATACAAAAAATAGACTTTAAAAAAAGTGAAATAGTAGGGCTGAAACAAAGATGAGAGTTGCCAGAAAACCACTCTGGAGAAATGAGAGTCAAAGATGGCAGACTCTTTCAAGTTATCAGCTGGCCACAAATGAGCAAGCTAGGAAAGGAAGTGAAAAAAAAAAGTCAACATAGTAACTATTATGTGAACATATCAGTTCACACGGAGGGTGAAAGAAATGATTTTTGCTATGAACAGCATTATTCAAACACTATATAGCATTGGTCAAGTTTGGTTTTTCAAATGCATATGGGGAAATTCTTGAAGACATTCAAAGTATAAAAATGACAAAAAAGACAAAAAATGAAAATGAACTATTAACCATTTATTTAGTCAGGGTCACACACAAAATCTCATTTAGTCATTTCATTTTATAGATGAAGACACTGAGATTCAGAGACTGAAGAGGCTGCCCAAGCTCACAGAGTTGCTGAGGAGCAGTAAACAGACTATCCTTGTTTTATCGATAGAATATTTCTGCTCAGTTTTGCAGAGTGGAGGTAGTTTCTGTTTTAGTATAAAAGCGAACTGAGGGACTGTGTACTTCCACATCAGCTCAACAGACCAAGCAGCTGATAAGCCAACACAAGAGATATGATATGGAATATGTGGGAATTAAGAAATATGTATGACATGGGAGAGAGAGCATGGCCTTTGGAGTCAGAAAGATCTGGGCTCAAATTCCAGCTTGGTCAGTTAACTAGCTGTGTGATACGACAATCAGTCCACCTTTCTTCACTGTAAAGTAGAGCCTTCCTCATGGATATAACTGTTCAGATTCAATGAGTTGTACCCCTAGAAAAGGCCCCATATGTTCAAATATGCGAGTGTGCATGCTAAGTCACTTCAGTCGTGTCTGACTCTGGAGATACTATGGACGGTAGCCCGCCAGGCTCCTGTGTTCATGGGGATTCTCCAGGCAGGAATACTGGGGTGGGTCCCATGCCCTCCTCCAGGGGATCTTCCCAACCCAAG
This sequence comes from Budorcas taxicolor, assembly GCF_023091745.1. NCBI lineage: Eukaryota > Metazoa > Chordata > Mammalia > Artiodactyla > Bovidae > Budorcas > Budorcas taxicolor. Next base: position 39,547,038 of record NC_068923.1, on the reverse strand, counting down.
GATCCATCCAGCATCTCTTATGTCCCTTGCATTGGGAGGCAGTTCTTTAGCCCTAGTGCCACCTGGGAAGCTCATGTTCAAATATACTACTTGTATATCTACATTTTTCACCATACTGTATTCTTTTTAAGAGAACCAGAAGAAAATGTCTTTCAAGACTCAAGGACTAAGTATATGAGTACACATACTTTTAAAAATTGATGATTACTGTAAGTAAGTAGATGAGAGAGAGTTCTCTGCAGTACAGTTCACTTTAGCCCCCGAGTTGTGTCCGATTCTGTGACCCAATGGACTGCAGCACGCCAGGCCTCCCTGTTCGTCACACCTCCCGTAGTTTGCCCAAGTTCACGTCTACTGCATCGGTGATGCTGTCCAACCATCCCATCCTCTGACATCCTCGTCTCTTTCTGCAGTGGTGCTAAATACAGTGTCCACTTCAAAAAAGTGTACAAAGCATGGATATTAATGCTATTTCTGACTTCAATTTGTTTCTACCTACTGCTTCTCCTCAGCCTGCTATAGTACGGAGGATAAAAACCCCACTCCCCCCCTTCAAGACACACACACTCTAATCAATCCCCAGAACCTATGGGTATGCTACCCTACAAGGCAAGGCGCCCATACAGATGTGATTAAGATTACAGACCTCAAGATGAGGAGATTATCCTCGATTATCCAGGTAAACCCAATCTAATTATATAAGTCTTTAAAAGCAGAAAACCTTTCTAGGCTTCAACGAGAGATTGGATGACTCAAGAAGAGTCAGAAACACGTGGCACAGAAGGACCTGACCCACTGTTGCTTTGAAGATGAAGGAAGGGGGCCCTGGGCCAAATCACGTGACTAGGTGGGTAGACTCAAGAAGCCAGGAACTGATGACACCAGCAAGAAAACGGAGACCTCAGCACAGAACAATTCCGCCAACAACCTGAATGAGCATGGACCCTCCCGAAGGGAACCCAACCTGCCAAGAACTTGATGGTAGCGTAGTGAGACACACATCAGACTTCTAACGTGTACTGCCACGTACATGAACTTATGCAGAACTTCAGAACTCTAAGATTTGCATTGCTGGAGCTGCTAAGAATATGGTGGTTTGTTATGTTAGCAACATAAACTAATACACTCTCTCTTACTTGCATTTAAAACTGTAGAAAGGGCACTTATGTAAGTGCCCTTAAATCCTTTTTGAAAGGAGAAATAAACTGGTCAATGTGTGCAGCCTAAGCAGCAGAGGCTGCCTAGCGCACGTTCATCGTGTTTTGAGGCACTAGCTCTGTGCCTTCAAGAACTTCACTCATCATCCATCAACATTCATCTTCTTTATTCCCTCAGATTGGACCAGAAACACAGTAACAGTCAGCTACCCCTGAGAATGGCAACACTCAAGAACAAACTGGAGAAACTTAGAGGTACAGCATAGCTATGAAAAGTAGAAGAGCTTGTGGGAGAGAAGAAATAGTTTGCCCCAAAGGACACAGCTCAGTTTCTTCATCTATGAAACGGTTACTTCACACAAGGCAGTTAAAGGATTAAAAGCTTTCGATACTGTGCATGAACTACAAAAAGTGTAGAGAATTCCTAAGAATCCACTAGGTAGACAGAGTGCCAAAAACTAATGTGATGGAGATTTCTCCAGGATATGCCTCAGTGGTGGTAGTGTTAGTCACTGAGTCATGTCTGACTTTCTGTGACCCCACAGACTGTAGCCCACCAGGCTCCTCTGTCCATGCTCTAGGTAAGAATACGAGAGTGGGTTCCATCCCCTTCTCCAGGGGATCTTCCCAACCCAGGGATTGACCCGAATATGCCTTAGCAATTACTTGAAATCCCAGAGAGCAGAACACCTGACAGTAGGAAGGAAGGAATTTTAGAAAAAGTCAGGCAGAGAGGCTCAGCACTGGCAAGGAGAGGAGCGCCACACACCACTGCAAAGGACGGTTTCAAAAAACACAGACGTCCAGGACTCGCTGCAGAGCCACGAAAACAGCATCTCCAAGGACGAGACCCAAGTTGTCTGAGTTGAGGAACACTGCAGGCACTAAAGGAGAAGGCGATGGCACCCCACTTCAGTACTCTTGCCTGGAAAACCCCATGGACAGAGGAGCCTGGGGGGCTGCAGTCCATGGGGTCTCGAAGAGTTGGACATGACTGAGCGACTTCACTTTCACGCATTGAAGAAGGAAATGGCAACCCACTCCAGTGTTCTTGCCTGGATAATCTCAGGGACGGGGGAGCCTGGTGGGCTGCCGTCTATGGGGTCACACAGAGTTGGACACGACTGAAGCGACTTAGCAGCAGCAGGCATTAAAAAGGGTGACTATGAGTGTATGACAGCAGAGGGAACTCTGCGTCTCTTTGCTGGGTGTCCTTTACTTACAAGAGAGGAATAACAGCTAGAATGTGGAGTATTTTAAAACCTGCAAATGAACGTGACTGATAAAAACAAATGGGGAAGTGTCACAGAAAACGAAAAGTCAGAGAGAGGGACAGGGCCAGTCAGTACGTGGTTGTATCTTTTGTGGCAAAGGACACAGCCTCCCAGACTGAGGATGAGCACAGAATAACAAAATCGAGCAAGCACAGCTGGGCCAGAGTGAGGGAAAAACAGCTGAGCTGGCAAAATTAGGATCTGCTCAAGTCAAACAGCAAAACGACAGGCTAAGAGGAGAGCTGTTGAGATAACATGGGGGAGGAGGAGCAGGGGGAGAGATAAAGGAGGAAATTAATTTCACGTTGGAGTGGGAGCAGCAATGGAGTGGGGACAGAAAGGACAGGAGCACTAGACAGAAGAGTGGGGCATGACCGGAGATGCGGAGGCAGGTCCACCAGGAAAGAAACGGGCAAAGGGATGAGAAACCCAGGGCCGCGGCCTCTGTGGCTCAAAAAGAAGTCTCAGGAGCAATATAAATATTAGGGGAAGCAGGCAGCAAATACACTGTGGGAAGCAAAGGGAAAGGGGAGTCAAAAATCCTGAAGGACAGTAAATAACATGCAGAATGCCAAAACTTCAAGTAGATTCTGGGTGACATTAAAAGATATGTTTCAGGAATGTAGCTCTCATTTAATAAAACAACTAAACACATCCAAAAATGGGCAGAACTAGGCACTATAGTTTAGGGATGTGTTAAGTGAGACGTCTACGAAGAAAAGCTAAGGAAGGACTAATACAGAATTCAGGTGAGAGGAAGCCTTGTGGAGACTCAAGTGATGAGGCTCTTTATTTCTCTCGAATGGGTTATCTGATTCAACTCTATTCTCTAAACTGTGTTAACATATACTATGAATTTGTTTTACATGTATGATATATCTTATAATTTCTAAAAAGTTAATGAAATTTTTCTACCTCCCAACTTCCCAGTTTGTTTTCCTACTGTGTGTTTTCCGAAACAGTCTAACAAACTTGCTCATGTAATTATATAAAACGATTAGTGTTTCTGGCCTTAGGTTTTACAACATGAAGCTCCACTTTACAGATCGAGTGACTCAAAATCACTGAGGGTCAGGCCCTCAATGATTCCTTAAAAGAAAAAAAAAACACCAAAAAACCAATACACCAGGTGACTCATAAGAATCTAAAGAAACTCAAATTAGAGTGTCCCAGAGGAAGACGTCTTCCTGCTGCTACAGTTCCAAACCTACAAAGAATCAAATACTGTTCTTTCCCAGAATCCTCTGGGATTTAGCCCCTGCCCTTTCACTAGTAATTTCAAACTTTTGACCTCAAGTCTCCCCTATCCGAATAAACACACACACACCAGCCAACTTGATCTTTCAATCAACTCTAAACTTCTCACTCTTTCCTTCTCCTTCACATGCAAAGTCTTCAATAAAATGGTCCATGGTACAGCTCTGTTCTCAACTTCCCAGTATCACAGGGAGGTCTGGCGTGCTGCAGTCCATGGAGACACAGAGTCAGACAACAACAAATATCACTATGTTTTAAAAACATCAATGACTGAGCTACAAACATGTACTTGCAATTATCTATTAGATATCTCCCCTTTCCCCACCTGGCAAATCAAGTATTATCTTCCAGGCAGAGCCCTGCAGCACCTCCCCCAAGAGCCCATCCACTTATTTATTAAACATGTCTGATACTGAATGCCTACTCTCACTTTTAAAACAAAGTCAAAAACATTCCAAACAAACAAATAGATTATTTAAGACGCTGTAGCAATGGCACCCCACTCCAGCACTCTTTCTTGCCTGGAAAATCCCATGGACGGAGGAACCTGGTGGGCTGCAGTCCATGGGGTCGCTAAGAGTCGGACACGACTGAGCAACTTCACTTTCACTTCTCACTTTCATGCACTGGAGAAGGAAATAGCAACCCACTCCAGTGTTCTTGCCTGGAGAATCCCAGGGACGGGGGAGCCTGGCGGGCTACCGTCTATGGGGTCGCACAGAGTTGGACACGACTGAAGCGACTTAGCAGCAGCAGCAGCAGCAGTAAAGGTGATCAAAAAGTACAAACTTCTAGCTATAAGTCCTGGGGATGTAATGTACAGCATGATGAATACAGTCATCAACACTGTACGGAACAGCTGAAAGTTAGGGGAGTATATCTTAAAAGGTCTCATCACAAGGAAAAAACAACTTTCTAGCTGTGTGTGGTGATGGATGTTAATGAAACTTATTGTGGTAATCATTTCCCAACATACTTACTTACCAAATCATTACAGCTGTGTGCCTGAAACTAAAACACTGTATACTTCAATCATATCTCAAATTAAAAAATACATTCAGATGTTATTAGAATAAGGTGTGTTCAGGCTTGTCTTATTTCAACTCCACTGTCGGTATCCATCAGGCTTCTCTGTCCATGGAATTCTCCAGGCAGGAATATTAGAGTAGGTTGTCATTCCCTTCTCCAGGGGATCTTCCCGACCCAGGAACTGAACCCAGGTCTCCTGCTTCGCAGACAGATTCTTTAATGACTAAGCTACGAGGGAATCCCTTCTCATACAACACTTGTCCTTAAAAGTTTTTAAGCAAAAAACAGGCAAACCAAACTGTGGGGTGGTTAAATAAAGAAAGAGAGGAGGGAACTAGTACAGGGAGCTAGGGAAGGGTGGGGTTTGTTATCACCCTGCAAGAATGAATGAATGAACAGGAGCTGCTAAGGTAATAAAAAACTCTGACCTGACTTTCAGTTTGGCTCGAGTTGGGTTTTGGGGAGTGGAGCCCAGAAGAAAGGGTATTTCAGATAGAACACCACTAGGTTTGTGCTTCTGTGTACCAAGATGAGAGGCAGGAAAGGAGAAGGAGGGCAGTGATGAGATTGAATGGGAGGCAGATGCCAGAATTTAGAAGCAACAATTAAAGGTTTATTATAATTTTTCTCTCCTTCTGCATTTGATAATTATCTGCTTATGATATTAGTCCAGGCTTGTTAAAAACCAATTTCCACTTTATAGCTAGGTTTAAATGACACATTTTCCTAAATGATTTTTCAGGAATAAGGCGTTACCCATGAAAAATTTTAAAGCTATATTTTAACTGCACTTGGCCCTATAGTAAGAAAAGGAACATTTCAGCAATATCATGATCACTTGCAGTGTTTTCATATCTGTCCTTACTTAATCTATGGGGGGGCATGATAATAAAGACTGCTTCAATAGGGAGGAAAACTGAAAATCAGGAAAAGGAGTGATTTTCTTCATTTTAAAAATGCATGTTTTCCACACTATGACGTAAAAAAAAAATGAGGATGGCTCTCCCACTATTGATTTACTATCATTCTTGTGTGTGTGGGGCCACATTAAGTGGGTCTACTTCGAATTAAGAAAACATGGTAAAGGGGTCTGGTCAAAGTTGATATAAATAGAAAGTGGCAGAACTTGGCTAAAAAATTCTTCTGTCAAGTTATCAATGTATACTAATAGGAACATTATGGCCTGTTTGGCTATTCTTTCAATAATGTAATTCAGTATCTGGGGCCTACCTTCTACTAAGCTCTTCCTGGCATACAAAACCATGCAAAAACACCTTTTCTGCCTGCAAGAGATATGTAATCAAACACAAATGCCCACCCAAGTATCTACAAAACAGTCAGGAATTAATACAAAGGGGGATACATCCAGATAAGGAGGTGGAGTCACTTCCAGTTGGGATACCAGCAATGCCTAACACATCAAAAGAACTTAATAAACGCTGACTGTGAAATCATTATGTAAGACTCTAGTCAAACTTTGAGGACAGACAAATTTGGACAGAGAGGCACCCCAAACAAAGTGCAGGAGCAGCAGTGACCAGGTAAAAGCACAGGGCCTCACCGGCAGGAGGAAGGCAGGGACTAGTAACAGTGGGAAAGAAGACCAGTGTGGGAAATCATGCTTAGACCTGGAGGTCCCTGAAGGTCAAACAAACGAATGGAAAGGGAGGGATGGCCCCTAAGGGCCCTGTCTGCTCTTCCTGGAGGGGGAGAAAGGCGGCGCAGTGGACAGTCTATTGCCAAGTGTACCTGAACCAGGTGGCGACAGCAGCAACGGCAAGGATGAATGTCTTCCCTCTGAACTGCCTGGACACTGTTTTGGCATGAGGGTAAAGTCCCAAAGAACCCAGTACCAACTTGCTAACATTTGCAGCACCACTACTCCCAGCACAACTCTTCACCCACAGTAGATGTTTGGTAGGTATGCTCAAAGAGAGAGACCTGCAAAGGCTAATTTCAACGGTCACTACTGCTGATGTCTATAATCACCCCTTCCACTTCCCAAACCCACTCGTATTACAGTTATTGGGAATTTCCTCTTCCAATCTCACTGATACAACATAAATTAAAATGTACCAGTAGGCTTCGAAACCCCACTTCCTTCAGCATTTTAAAAAGCATATAAATTTGCTACATGAACATCTGCAAAACATTGCTTTATCCAGGATTCTGCATAGAGAACCATCAGGTTTCCACGCGCACGCCAAAAAACATTGCTGAAACACTATTTACAGCAGAAAATCTTTCTTTTAGGCAGCAATCAACATGCCTCTTGTGTTACTTATTCAACCTGACATATCACTAGTACAACCACAAGCTGCTGCTTACATTTCCAAAGTTGTGCAAAGGGTCCAAAGTTGTGCAAGAGTCATCACTGAAATCAGACTCTGGTATATTAATAGTTGTAACACCTGAACACGTCTTAGTTTCATTATTAGATTCACAGTAATGCCAAAAAATCCATAATTAAAAAATATATTTTCAATGAGTTTGACTACTTTGCAAAATACACTGGAATGTCATTTTAAGTGAAAAATAGCTGTATGTCTTTCTGCTTCAAATGGACATTAGGTCACCTGATTAACTGGCATTTGTGGGCCTGGATTTCATGTATCGGAAAAAAAGCCAGTATCCCCAACACGCACACGCAACCGAGAGCACTGAACGGCCTTGCATTACTATCAAATAACGCCAGTTTACACGTGGCAAAAGTCGACAAGAGACAGAACTCTTCCGTGTTTTAATGACCTCGAAAAGCATTCCCCAGGCGTCAAGTAATGGGATGTTACTTATTCTGACTTGGCAGTTCAGTGATAAAAATACATATATACACACACATATGTATCTTTTTTTTTTTTTTAATGTCTCCTTCTCAGCTAGCTGTCCCACGCCGGGGAGCGCTTTGCCCAGGCCGTGGCAGATGTGAACGGGTCGGAGAAGGTGGGATGTGTCAGGGAAGCCAAGACCCTCCTTCCATCCCCTTCTGCTCTCCCTGGGCCCCCCTTTTCCTTTCTCGGGAGCGGCGGCGAGGCCCAAGGTGAGAGGCTCCGGGCAGGGCGTGCAACCCTCAGAGCCAGGCCAGCTCCTCTATCATCTACTCCCCAGACCGGGCGGCGAAACGGCTGCCGCGGCCCCCGGTTGCAGGCCCGGCCTGGGCCGGGGCGGGGGCGACGGGCCAGGCCGCGGCCGCTCGCAGTGCCCACGTCACCAGCTCCAGCACTGCGGAAATGGAGCGGCGGGGAGGCGCCCGGCGGCGACCGAGGCTGCGCCGCCGCCCGACGCCGTTTGCCCCTCGGCCCCGGCCCCCGGGCCGCCGCCTCCCGGCCGGTCGGCCGCCGCGCCCCGGGCCTCACCTGTGTCGCCGATGATGATGTACTTGAAGAGATAGGCGTACGCCATGGCCGCGGCCGCTCGGTGCCAGGGCACACGGCTCCTCCTCCTGCTGCTGCAGCTCCTCCTCCTCTGCGCCCCTCACCCCGGCGCCACTCGGCCTCGAAAAGCCAGGCCCCGCCCGCCGCAGCCGCCGCCGCCGCCGTAAGCCGCCGGGAGTGAGGGGCCGAGGGGAAGCTGGACAAACTGACAACGACCCAGCCAAGGGAGACAGCGCCCGGCCGAGCACACTCGAACAATAACAGCCGCCGCGGCTCCTCCGCCCCGCCTCCGCGCCGACCCGGAAGTGCTGCGGCCGCTGGCGCCGCCGGAGGAAAGGGGAGGAACCCTGCACGCCGGCCGCGCCCCGCCCCGCTTGCTGGAGCCCCGCCCAGCCAGAGCCCCGCCCCCGCCGGAGCTCCGCCCAGCGCCGCGCCTAGCCGGCCGGGCCCATCTTCCCGGTCCACCCAGAACCGGGCAAGGCCGGGCGCCGGTCCTTCCGGCCCCTTTGAGCGGGCGTCGCCGGCGGCCGAGAGACGCTAGGGGAGGGGAGGGGCCGGGTGGCTCCGTCGCCGCGACGCGCGCTGGGCCGCGTCCTTCCGCTCTGCGGCGGGGACGCGGGGTACGTGGTGGAAGGCGGAGATCGCTTTCGGCGCTGGGCCTGCCCTGGGCTCGTGACCAGGGGTTTGAAAATGATGGAGCCGCTGGGACGGCGGGCGGGGGGGAGGGGTTGGAGGGCGAGGGTATTTCTGCGCTGGGGGACCGGGCTTTGACAGTGAAAATAATGGAAGTGTAAATCTGAAACCCTAAATCAGGGAATGTGAGGGGAACCTTGGTGTACCCCTACGGTGGAATACTGCGTTGTCTTAATTAAAAGGAAGAAAAAGCCTATCTTCTGCCAAGTGAAAATAAGGCACAGGACTCAGTCTATAAATATATACTTATGCAATGGCACCCCACTCCAGTACTCTTGCCTGGAAAATCCTATGGACGGAGGAGCCTGGCGAGCTGCAGTCCATGGGGTCGCTGAGAGTCGGGTACAACTGGGCGACTTCACTTTCCCTTTTCACTTTCATTCATTGGAGAAGGAAATGGCAACCCACTCCAGTATTCTTGCCTGGAGAATCCCAGGGACGGAGGAGCCTGGTAGGCTGCCATCTATGGGGTCGCACAGAGTCGGACACCACTGAAGCGATTTAGCAGCAGCAGCATGCTATATGTATTTATATATACAGCTATTATATGTAATAAGTGATATATAATACATATTTGTATATAAGTTGTATTGTTATGCAAATAAAGATAACTTTTTTTTTTTACTATTGTGTAGAAAAATGACAGGAATACACTTAAATACCCTTATGTACATAGTCTGAAAGGACACAACTGGGACCAAGGGTCGGAGGGAATATAGTTGCGGGGAGATCCGGTCCCTGGGTCGGGAAGTTCCCTTGGAAAAGGAAATGGCAACCCACTCCAGTGTTCTTGCCTGAAGAATCCCATGGATGGAGGAGCCTGGCTGGCTACAGTCCATGGGGTCGCAGAGTCCGGACATGACTAAGCGAGCTCACTTCTACTTTTCACTGAGGTTTTCGAGTGCAGTTTGGATTTTCAGTGCTCATGAATTACCTATTGAAAAATGCACTCAAAAGAACATAATGACTTCTTCATTCATTCAACTAACACCAAGTACATACTATATTTCCTGCACTGCTAGGCATTGGAACTAAAACCAGAGTCTGTTCTAAAAGAGCACAGATTTGGAAGAGGAGATGGAGAACAGGATAGTGTCAGAATAGGTTATCGAAAGTATATCATCTCTGAACTAGACATATGAAGGATGAGTAAGAGCTTGTCAAAAGGACAAAAGGTCTGGAAGGGAACTGAAATTTAGGCGCAAGAAACAATGTGCAGAGGTCCTGAATCTGTTGAGGGAATTCAAAGTTGCCTAAGGGAGCTCATTTGCTAACCCATGGCTTCTGCCCTTGGCAGTGGAAGGAGAGTTGTTGTTAGGGCAGAAGTGACTGGGAGACAGTGGCCCTGGTTCCTGTTGCCTAATACTTTCCTCTCCCTTTTGAAATCTGTCATTCTACTGCCACCTTCATGTGGGGCTGGCAGTGGTTGACTGGTATGTGGTTGAATGGCCTTTCTAAACATCAGCTCAGAGGGATTTTTCTTCAGTGTTTGGAAGTGGTTTTCAGAGATAGCACTCAAAAATTTGACATGAAAAATTACCAAGCATTTCATAACCTGGTTCACTTATCTTTGGTTTGGGAGGTGGGAGAGACGGTCTCTGCTCGAGTCCTCTGGAATTTCAAAGGTCATTTTGTCCCTCCCATCTGAGTGCCTTCACTCAAATCTTTCCTGACAACAGACACCTAGAAAGTCCCTGCCTTCCAGAAGAGAGTTCCCTGCTGTTCCCAAAAGTATGTTCTTTATCCATAGTCTGCACAAGACCACTCTGTGAGGATGTTACCCAAAGGGCTGGCATCCTTAGAATCAAAAGCATTCCCATGCAGTTACAGGAAGTGAACAATGGGATAAGTCACTGGTGTCAGGTCATGCGGGGGCTACCAGGGGTTGGTAGCTGCGTAGTTGGCATGCAGCAGTTTACTCAGTGAACACAAGGGGAACTGGGGAAAGAAAGGTCAGAATTGCATATGTAAAAAAAATTATAGAAAGGGTATGTATGGAGCTATAGAGGCAATGAAGTGTAAAGAGAAGGATTCAGGAAACCTGCCTTTGACCCTGGCCCTACCACAAACAGATAGAATGATTGTGGCAAATCTTTTGGCTTCCTAGAGAGTTTTGATGCACTCATCAATAAAGTGATCAAGTTACCTGGAAGGTCTATTCCAAGTCTGAAGTCCTTCAGTTTTATGTCTGTCCATCTCCAGATCTAAAGCACCTGTAAAGAGGTCGTAATCCTCTCATGAAGATGTCGTGGCCACAGGAATCAAGTGTTTGTTGTTCTTCCACAGAACTGAGAGGCATCAGTTACTGGTTCGCAGGAATTGTAACAATCAGTGGCGTTGAAAAGAACAAGGACTAGATTTTCCAAGTCCCTCCCTGAGCCTCAGTTTTCTTTTCTGGACAATGTAAAGAATAATTGCCTCAAAATTATTGCCTTTTCAGTTTTGGATCAAATGAGATAATGTATATGAAGGTATTTTGTAAATTCTGAAAAATATATACTTAATATGAGAAACCCTTCAGTTCAGTTCAGTTCAGTCTCTCAGTCATGTCTGACTCTGCGACGCCATGAATCGCAGCATGCCAGGCTTCCCTGTCCATCACCAACTCCCAGAGTTCACTCAAACTCACGTCTATCGAGTCAGTGATGCCATCCAGCCATCTCATCCTCCTGCCCCCAATCCCTCCCAGCATCAGAATCTTTTCCAATGAGTCAACTCTTCGCATGAGGTAGCCAGGGTTTCACTGGAGAAGCCCTTAGTGCTGCATATATTTTTAAAAATTACCTTGAGGAAGTAGAAGCCTTATCAGTACATAAATTCATGTTATAAAATCAGCTCCACTCCTGTCTCTCTAGTTTATGTCTCTATGTTTATTTTCTTCTATGTGTAATTCATGTTTTATTTTATTTTCTCTAAGCCTATACACTATCTTGAATTCTCTTTTAAATAATACAGAGTATAAATAAAAACCACACAAACTTCATCTCAAACATTATTTAGCCCCCAAAATCCAAAGACATTTTTCAAGAAAAATTTCTTAGGCAAAAATGATAGAAATAAACCGTTCTTCCCTTAAATCGTAGGATAATTCCTAGGATTTTCCATTCAGTTTATTTTCAGCTATTTCACTCCCCTGAGGATGAATTCTGATAACCTCATCTCTCAGTCTTACCTCACATGTGATCTGAAGATCATGACTATGAAATTTAAAGATAGTCTACATTCTCCAAGGTCTCCTTGTTCAAATTTTCCACGACATTTTTAAGTAGAGCATTACATTAGAATTTTGAATTTGCTCTTCCGAATCAAACTTTTCATGTGTTTAAACTTTCTCTGGTTTTGATGGCTCTCAGACTGTGGGAAGAGAGGTAGGGAGGAATAGGATAGGAGAAGAGTGGTTTGGAGTACTGTCATCATAGGTTCTTACTTTGGTTTCCATGGTTTCCTTGGCTAGCCCTTGATGCGCTCTGGGAGCCGTGCGATCCTTGTGAAATGGTATGCACAATGCTGTGTGTATTTGCGTATATGTAATTTTATGGGAGTGATCCCTGCATGAGTCCATGACCCAGAAATAATTAAGAACCATGGTGAAATGCTTTCAGCCATTTCTAAACACCATGCCAGAACTAATTTTCCTGCAAATACTAATAAGCTCAGTACCAGTTTTGGAGGAAGAAAGAGGTTCAAATGCTGAATTTATCTCCTATCAGTTGAGTGATCTTGGATAAATTACTAAACTCTCTAAGCCTTAGATTCCTCATGAGATGACACAAGTGCAGTGTCTAGCAAAGTGTCAAGATCGAAGGAGACGCTAAGTCAACACTGAAGTCATTTCTGCCTTCCCTTCATCCTCTGCCTGTCCTTCACCTCCAACTCGTCGCTAAGAACTGTAGGAGTTAAATAAACCCAACCAATACACTGCCTGGAGGAAGATTAGAGTCTCTTTGCGCTAAGTCATGGGTAGTTTTGGCTTGATGAAGGCTAACGGGAGAGGTACAGTGTTATCTTAGAAGACAGAATTTTGTTCTGGGAAATAAGGGTAGATTTTATAGGAGAGCCATCTAAACTGAGCCTCAAAGGACATTATCTTTCATGGTTACTGCTTTAAACCTAATCATTCCAAATGCTTCAACAGCCCTCTCCACTGTACTTCATTCACCTTACCCATTGCATCAGCTATTTTTATTCTTGCTGGGTAACACACTTAGCACTCCCTATCTTACTTTTCTACTTGTGACCTATTTCTGACCACTTGTCAAAGCCAAAGATGACCATTTTCTCTCTTCCATTCCATTCTGCTCCTTCTTTAAAGGTTTACTTGAAGAGACAAAATGGAATGATTGCAAATTCACATCCTTAATCAAAGTGTGTGCAAGTGAGTGAAGAAACTTTCTTTTATATGTTGTTCAGTTGCTCAGCCGTTTCTGACTCTTTGCGACCCCGTGTACTGCAGCACGCCCAGCTTCCCTGTCCTTCACCATCTCCCGGAGCTTGGTCAAACTTTGTTTGTAGGTTAGTTTTTTTAATCAGTGGACTTAACATTAATGATAGAACGGGATCTATGTAGGTGCGTGAATGAGAGAAACAGTGAATATTAGAATAATAATAAGCTCATAATAAGCTCAACCAAAATTGTGTTCTTAAATTACCCACTTTTCTAAGTCCCTTAACAGTCGCCTGGGGAAAGGCCCTATATTAGATTCCAGGAGGTCTAAATTATAGTCTTTCTTGCCACCAACAAGCTGACCCTGAGAATTTTTGTCATATACTCAACAGAAACAATAATTCCAGTTGCTAATAGAATTGCTGGGAGGTAGATGTGAGGGAACTCTGAAAAGTACGTTATTCCTGGTAGAAAGTCTATATACCAAATCTCAGTTGAATGATTTTCTGCAAATGTATCTAAGTACATTAGAAGACTGACCCTTACAGAACCGCATTAATGTCAGCAGTATTTTATTCTCTGCATTGGTGGGTTTTGTCAGCAGAGACTAGACCATGCAGTTACTTCAAACCCTTCCCTCCACTTATCCTTGCTATGTTCTATGTCCTGTGTTTATTGGTAGGGACCTTTATTTTGGAAAAGTCAGGATCATTATAAGAATGAGGAAACATGAGACATATACCTCATGTAGTGCGAAGAGAGAACCAATTATCACTCCCATGCGTACTTCAATTTATTTTAATCATTACCCATAAAGGTCTTTAAATTTTGATAAAGGGAAAACCATTTCTCTCCATTTTTGAGGACATGATAAGCTAGCTATGTCCCAACGGGAGATGTGGACACAGAAAACCTTCTGTCACTGATATCTTTTGTTAGAGATGGGTGCCAGGAACTATGAGATCACATGTCAACCTTCTTCCACTTCCCCTTCCTCCTGTATCAGGAAGATCCCCTGGAGAAAGGAATGACAACCCACTCCAGTATTTTGCCTGGAGAATTCCATGGACTGAGGAGCCTGGCATGCTGCAGTCCTTGGGGTCTCAAAGAGTTGGACATGACTGAGTGACTAACACTGTCCTCCTGTATACCCTTTATCTCTGCATCTAGCGATCTCATTATCAGAATATTCAACACATGGAGTGAGAGGAAAACGATATCAGAGAGTCACATTTTCACTTCTAAAATGGAGAAAATAGAAGTCTATTTCTTCCAGCTTTTTGATTTTAAAAAAGTTATTAAAAGAATAAACCTTTTCTTCCAAAATTGAGATTACCTCTAAAGACTCACATTTAAAAATCTGCAAGGTTAATTTAGATTTCCCTAAGAATCATTGCTGCACTTTTACTCTTTTAAATTTCTCAATTTAAGGAATCTGGGGATCAATTCTCAACAATTTCTTCAAATAAATAGATTTTTAAAACTACAGTATAACCTTAAAACAGCAATAAACATTTATTCTCATACCAAGTTTGCACATCAGAAATCTAGGAGCAGCTTAGCTCAGTGGCCCTGGCTTGGAGTTTTCTCACGGGGTTTCAGTTAATCTCTCAGCCAGATCTGTAGCCTATAGACACCTGAAGGCTTGACTAGGGCTGGATGGTTTATTTCCAAGGTGGCTCATGCACTTGACTGAGGCCTTAGTTCTTTACGACGTGGACCTCCCAGAGAACTGCTTACTATCTTTGTGACGTGGAAGTTGACTTCTCCCAGTGGGAGGGAGGTGAGAGAGTGAGCAGGAGGCCAAAACCTCAGTATCTTTCATGACCTATCCTTGGAAATCACTTCTGCTCTATCCTAGTTGCTCAAATGAACAGCTGGACATTTGGGTCTGGAGCTTAGGGGAGTGGTCTGAGCTCCAGGCAGAAATACCATATAGCTGGTTATGGTTATTGGGGCCAAATGTTTTTTTCAAGTGTCTGGTAGAGACTTGTGGTTCTTTTAGTTTTGTTTTTAAACCTCTTAATGCGTTTATTTTAAACTTTTTTTTGGACATTAAGTTTCCCTCTCAACAAAAAAGTATTGGTTGTCCCATCCCCTCCCCCAACCCCACCAGCCAGATCAGTCCCTGCTGTAAGAGCACTTCTGTTGCCCCTGAAATCTGGAAATAAATATCAAAAGAAATGGCATCAAGTCTTCATGTTGAGCGATGGCACGAAGTGGGCCCCAGAAACCTGTCATGCAGGGTGTTACCAGGTCTGGACAGCCTCAAGGTGTCATGGAGAATGTGGGGGCTTGTTGCTGTGGTTACCTGTCCCTGGGCGCGGGGGCTGCGCTGATGCCACCAGGTGGCTGGCTGCTCGGAGGCTGCCTGCAACCTGTCTGGGAAGTTGTCCAGGGCTGGGATGCCTTCCTTCAGGCATTTGTGCTTGCGTGTCTCCACCACCACTTGACTGGGCAGTTGGTGTTTTTGAAGGGGTCGCCAGGCAGGATCTGCCTGTGGTCGAACACACACTGGGGGAAGGCCTGGCCACCCGTGTTGGACCTCAGGTCAGTAGTAAAGCCAAAGGACTCATTGACAGGCAGGTAGGCCTTCCACTATAAACATGGGGGTGCCAGCCAGCTGGGTCTCCTCGAAGACGTGGCCCCGCTTCCTGTTCAGGACACCATAGATACCACCAGCCACTTGTTTTGGACACTGGATCTCCACAAGGTAGATGGGCTCCACGAGCCAGGGATGGGCGGTCAGCACACTGGCGTACAGGCAGCACCAGGCCATGGGGATGTTCTGGCCACCCCCACAGTGGATGGCATCGGTATGCAGTGTCACATCGTGAACGCCAAAGCACACGCCCCACATGTACTTCTCGCATAGCACCCCCTCCTTGGTGGCCCACTGGAAGCCAGCCGCCACACTATCCTTGATTTCACTGAGGTATTGCATGCCCTTGGCGATGTCCGTGAGAATGCTGGTGCCCATGCCGTCAGGGCCAAAGCACCAGATCTTGCGGGCCTTGGCCACATCCTACTCATAATTCTCGGCCAGGTAGTGGGCTCCCTGCTTGAGCTCCTGGCGGACAGACACCTTGCCCTTGATGTCCTTGGCCAGGCCATTGGGGAAGGGCCATGCCTTCATGTAAAACCTATTGTGCTTGATGGGGGACTTGGACAGGCAGAGCATGTTTGACTGCTCGCTGACAGTCTTCTGGTATGAGACAACTGGGTCAGATTTCTCTTGATGGGGATGCAGACATGGTCCTCCTCCATGTCCTTGAGGCAGATCTCCAAGTGCAGTTCCCCAGACCCCCATGATGATGTGCTCCCTGGACTCCTCGCTGATACACTGCACCATGGGGTCCGACTTGGCCAGCTGCTTCAGGCCCTCCACCAGCTTGGGCAGGCTGGCTGGGTTCTTTGCCTCCACAATGACCCTGACAACAGGGCTCACACTGAACTTTATCACCCATGTGTTGTGGCTATGCTCAAAGGTGGTGATGGTGTCGGTCTTCACCAGGAACTGGTCCACGCCCACCAGGCCCATGATGTTGCCACAAGACACATCCTCGATGGGCTCTACATAACAGCCCATCATCAGGATTGTCCTCTGGATCTGCTTCAGGTACAGGTCCTCCTTCTCCCCGGAGTTGGGCCCCATGATGCAGACCATCAGGCCAGTGTACACTACCCCCAAGAAGACCTGGCCAAAGGCATAGAACTGACCTTTGTCAGAGGTTGGCACCATTTTGGAAGTGTACATCATGAGAGGGCCTTTGGAATCACAGCTTTTAATGCCCATGGCTGCCTCATCGCCTGGGGGCCCCTCATACGGGACCTCACAATGGTACTTCTGGACCATCACAGGGGAGGGCAGATGGATGGTGATCATCTGTAGCAGGGTGTCCCCAGCAGGCAGCCAGCAGTGCATCACAGCCTTCAGAAGTGATTTGCCCTCCTTATCCTTATCTTTGCTGTCCAACTTGATGTCTAGTTTTCCAATTAGTTTTGCTATCTCCTCTTTCTTGAAGTTCCTGATTGCATCAGACATCTTGAAGATGGGGTCCAGGATGAGCTGGCAGAACGTTGCGGCAGCTTCTTATCATTGGGCTGTTGGCTGACTTGCTGAACTTTCTGGTGGGTGGATCAAAGTACCAGTCTCCCCACAGCTTTTTCATTATGTCCTCCACCTTCTTGGCCCGCTCAGCAGGCCCCAGCTGGCCTTCACCCTTGGCAACAAACTTGGCCACATACAACTCTGCAAACTACTTCAGGGTAAAGGCCCAACTGTGGAGACCAGACCCGAAGCCAACAGTACTGAGGATGGGGTTGATTATGATATTGCCCATGGGGCCGCTCTCGCCCTTGCCATAGGTGGAGATGATGATGTTGATGTTCTCCACAATGTGCTGGAAGGGCTTGTAGAGCTCCTTGGGCTCCTTCTGCAGTTCAAGCAGGGCCCAGTCCGTCTTGTTCATCATTAGCACCGGCTTGATTCCCTTGGCGACAGCCTGGCACAGCACCGTCTCTGTCTGCACACACATGCCCGACACGCAGTCCACCATCACCAAGGTGCTGTCGGTGACATGGAGTGCAGCTGTCACCTCTGAGGAGAAGTCCACGTGCCCAGGGGAGTTGATGAGGTTGATGAGGAAGCCAGAGCCATCCCTGCTCTCCTTGCTGAAATTCAAGTTGTTCTCTGAAGGCTTGTAGAAAAGGGAGATGGCCATTGACTTGCTGATGCAACACTCCTGCTCATCCTTCCGGGTGTTCGTGAAGCAGGTCTCCCCAGACCGGGCAGAGGCAATGATACCCACCTTGCACATCAGGAAGTCCATCAGAGTGGACTTGGCATGATCCACGTGGGTGATGGCGCCCATGTTCCTGATGTTGGCTTTCTTGTCCATGATGGCCCGGATCTGGTTTACTGTGAAGTTCACCATGGTGGTGGATGGTGGTGGTTTCTCCCAGGCAGATCCAAGTGAGCTAGTTCTTGCCGAGGATGGTGACGATGATGTTGGAAGAGAACCAGATCTTCTATTATATGTTATCTATGTGTATGTTCTGTGTATCTATTAAGTATCTGACAATTATTGTTAAACTTCACATACATTTAATACAATTGAAAACGTGTAACAAACCACCCAAATCATCTAATCTTAACAAATCTGGTAGCTTTTAATTTATGTATTTTTATTTTTTGCATTTTACCCTGAGAGTTTTATTTTAAATTGGAGTATAATTGACTTTCAATGTTGTGTTGGTTCTTGGCGTGCTGCAGAGTGGTTCAGTTATACATGCATATGTTCTTTTTCAGATTCTTTTTCCCTACAAGTTGTTACAAATATTAATATAGTTCCCTGTTCTATATAGTTCCTTGTTGGTTGTGTGTTTTACACATAGTAGTATGTATATGTTAATCCCACTGATAGTATTTTTTTATTTAAATACTTATTTAAAGAAAAACAATAATAATCAGAAATGAAAAAAATGTGAGAAAGTGAGAATTCTTTTGTAAAACTTGAAAGGGCAAATTGATTTTTACAAAGATGGTGAAATGAGTATCAAAATGCTTTAATACATACAAACTCTTTAACCTAAATTTCCAAGTTCTGCTAATATAGCTAAAAAAATACAAAATAAATATACAGAGAAAAAAATTTTTTTGATAGAAAAAGGGACTGAGGCTTAAAGAGATTAAGTAATTTCTCATATCATGATAGCTAGTAAGTGACAGTGCTGGGGGAAGCTGGTTGTGTGGGTCTAATGAGAGTTCTGACCTCCGCATACAAATTTAGAAGTCATTAGCATATAACACGTAAGAAAAACATATTTGTCCTCCACAAGGAATTGATGAAAGCTTTATGTTCATGAAAAAGGGTTATATTCACTGTCCCAAGAGGACTCACAGGATGGTATATATAGTAAATCAGGCTTAGAAACCTGATTTCTCTGCACATCAAGACTGAACCCATCTTTCAGAAATGGCTCACTTTAACCTAGTTTATGAATCTGATTTTTAAAAGTAGAATGTCAATTGCAACGAGAAATCACTCTCCCAGAGATGGGAATACATAAAATTAATGCCACTAATTTTTTCTTATCCTAGACAAAGAGTAAAGTGTATGGAAATATTTGATGACTTTAAGCAGAGGGAACATGAAACATTCATCTTATGTTTGGGATGGCCTTTCTGGGGACAAGAATCTGTGACTCCTAGTGCCTTTCATTCTCTCACTCATTTCATCAGCCCGACTATACCCTGATGTCTCATTCTGATCTGAAAGCTGTATCCATTTGGCCTCCAAAAGCATTTGTAAACCTGGTCCAATGCCTTTATGCCTGGGCGCTCAGTCTCTCAGTTGTGTCCAACTCTTTTCAACCCTAATGGCCTTACTCAAGTACCAAATACTTGGATGAGTCAAAAACTCCCCTAAGTAACGTTTCAGTGAAAGTGAAAGTATAGTTGCTCAGTCGAGTCTGACTCTTTGCCACCCCATGGACTGTAGCCCACCAAGCTCCTCTGTCCATGGAATTCTCCAGGTGAGAATACTGGAGTGGGTTGCCATTCCCTTCTGCAGGGGATCTTCCCAACCGAGGGATCAAACCCGGGTCTCCTGCACCAAAGGTGGATTCTTTACCTTCTGAGCCACCAGGAAATCTATAATATTTCAATAGAGAATATCAATTTTTATCTCCAAGATTTTCATTTTTTGAGTCTCTAAGACTGACTAATCCTCCTTCTGACGGACTTAGCTGATTCAATCAAATTACCATCAAGTTCTGTCCCCAGGATTCAACCTGTATTTTTAAGTCTCTCCTGTAACTTCATTTTGCAGTATATTAAGCCCCCAACTCATTAATTACCTGCCATCTGACCTACCAAAGACATCGATCCCATCTGTACTTGAGTTCCTTAGTCTGTAGAATGGGAAAAATAGCATCAGAATCATAGGATGACCGTGCAGCACCTTGGGCATGTGAAGCTATCTGTGTGTTATCACTGCGTGGTTGTCATCATTGTTAACATGTTGAATTGTTAACATTAATTCTCAGGGCACAAACTTACACCTAAGTTCTTAGGTGAATGCTTGCTGTAAAACCCAAAGGTTGTAATGTCTGTCATATGTAGTTCTGATGCTAAGAAAAAAATGGTACAGTGGGCTCTGTAACTTGAGCATCAAAACTGAACTGAAAAGCAGTAATCAGAAAGATTTTTAAAATTAGGAAACATGGTGTTTTGGTGTTTTCATTTTTCTTTTAGCAGTAGATCCCATTAGTATTCAAGTAAAGTTCATGGATAACTGCTCAGAATAATGCTTTAAAAGGTATAAAAAAATAAGGATTACAGGAAAAAAATTATATTAGAATTATATTAAAATATTCCCCAAATAAATTTCTGTTAGAGTAATATGTGCACTTCTTTATGAATATATTAAAAACCAAGATCTAAGAAGAGATCTAATAATGACCATAACTTAGCAGCTGGGATGTGTGTAAATAATACAAGATATTCGTATTGATTGTACTGTTAGGTGACAATATCCATATTCCTGTTAGTGACAAAGCCATAGATACTGCTAATATACCATAGTGTTGGCAACAATCATAACTGAATAAAATGTTGAATTTCAACTAGAGTTAATACAAATAAAGATCCCCTCATCCGAGGAGCATGTTCTTTATAGAGAGACAGCAGGACCTAAGAGCCTAAGAAAGATATTATATCAGGTAGGTTACTTGCTGTGGTAAACAACAGAAAATCAACGTTTTGAGATTTATTATTGACTTAAGGAATACAGGTGATTTATAGCCCTCGCTCAACAGAAAAACTCCAGAGAGGAGCAAAAAGTTTTATAAGAAAATTTCCAGGGTAAAAAAATCTATTTCTTCCAGATGTACTCTCTCCAGAGAACTCCCTAGCAGACCTCCGTTTACACTTCATTGACCCAAACTGCATACTTATTCCTGGACCATGTCCTGTGGCAGAGAAATTCCATTCCATTGGCTTACCAACCGCTGGGTGAGTTCCTGAACAGTCATTCACAGGAAGCACCGTGCTCCCTCTGGACCAGTTGCTCAAGCAGAGCTTTAGCATTCAAGTGTGTGTTGGGCATTTTAGGTTGCCAGAACAACTGCAAGAGGAAGTTAGGGGTGCAGAACACCCCAAGATGCCTGAGACAGTTCTGCAAAGAGTTGCCCAGCCTCAAATAGCATTGTGCCTGGTGCTAAGAAATACTGCTGTAGATACCACCCTTGAATGTCACTGGCTTCTTATAGAGCTGGGGTATAATAAGAAATACTTTTGGTTTGTCTCCATTTGTGGCACATAGCTCCTAAAGCCTTTGGAATTTCCCGAGTGATCAGAGAGTCCTTTGTTATTCATGTGTGTGTGTGTTTTGTGTGTGTGTGTGTGCTTGCTTAGTCACGCACACACTGTTTGCCACCCCATGCGACTCTTTGCTACCCCATGGACTGTAGACTGCCAGGCTCCTTTGTCCATGGGGATTCTCCAGGCAAGAATACCGGAGTGGGTTGCCATGCCCTCCTGGGGATCTTCCCAACCCAAGGATTGAACCCAGGTCTCCCACATTGCAGGCAGATTTTTTACTGTCAGAGCCACCAGGGAAGCCATTGTTATCCATAAAGAACTTCTTTTTTGATCACCTGGGATTTTAAGCTAATGCGATGACTTAAAGCTGTGTCCCTACATAGCCTCAGGATTGGGCTGGCCACCAGAAAGACTGAGTGATTAAAATGGTTGGAACTTTCAGGCCCACCCACAAACCTCTAGGAAAGGGAGAGGGTGCTGCAGATTAAGCTCTATGTAAATTTTTGTTGTAGTTGTTTTTAATTTTCTTTGGAATAGAAATTGCTTTACAAAGTTATATTAGTTTCTGCCGTGCAGCAAAGTGAATCAGCTGTATGCATACAGGTGTGTGAGCATGTGCTCAGTCCTCAGTCTTTGCAACCCATGGACTGTAGCTCCCCCATGGGATTTCCCAGGCAAGAATACTGGAGTGGGTTGCCATTTCCTGCTCCAGGGGATCTTCCCAGCCCAGGGACTGAACCCGTATCTCTTGCATTTCCTGCATTGGCAGGTATATTCTTTACCAATGTGCCATCTGGGAAGCATATATATATATCCACTCTTTTTTGGGTTTCCTTCTCATTTAGGCCACCACAGAGCACTGAGTAGAGATCACTGTGCTATATAGTAGACTCTCATTAGTCATCTATTTTATACATGAAGTGAAGCGAAGTGACAGTTGCTCAGTTGTGTCTGACTCTTTGCGATTCCATGGACTATACAGTGCATGGAATTCTCCAGGCCAGAATGCTGGAGTGGGTAGCCTTTCTCTTCTCCAGGGGATCTTCTCAACCCGAGGATCAAACCCAGGTCTCCTGCATTGCAGGCAGATTCTTTACCGGCTGAGCCACCAGGGAAGATTTTTATATATCGTAGTAGTAGTATATATATATATGTCAATCCCAATCTTTTGAACAATGAGACATTGATGAGCTTCTGGGTTGGTGAACACATGGAGATGCTGGGAGGGTGGGGGATGGGGAGAGTGCCCCTTTTTCATCTGGGTGTTCCTGAGTAGTATCCTTTTTTTTTTTTTTTTTTTTTGAGTAGTATCCTTTTATAAAAGCCAGGTAAATGTTAAGTAAATGTTTCTCTGAACTTTGTGAGTCATTCTAAAAATTATCAGACCCAAGGACCCCTTGGCTTTCTGGGAACTCATTTATGACTGGTGGGTCAGCAGGAGGCCCCTGGACTTGAGATTGGCAGTAATTCAAGTTGGGGAATCTGGTGGGACTGAGCTGTTAACCTTGGGATGTAATGGTTTCTCCAAGTTCAGTTCAGTTCAGTCGCTCAGTCATGTCCAATTCTTTTCGACCCCATAGATTACAGAATGCCAGGCTTCCCTGTCCATCAAGTAGAGAGGATCAGAAGTGTAAGTGTTACCCCTCAGCCTTGTCTGACTGTTTGTGACCCCGTGGGCTGTAACCTGCCAGGCTTTTCTGTCCATGGAATTTTCCAGTCAAGATAGAGTCAGAATTGAATTAAATTTGTAGAACATCCAGTTGATTATCCACTGCACCTTGTAGAATTGCTCGGAGGTGATGGAGAACACTTTCGGGGGGTGAGATATGGATATCTGAGCAAAAGTGTGGAAAGAATGGTAAATGGGTTTGGGGAAGACAACTGACTACAGCTGCTACAGATAGTATAGATTTCAGAAGCAGAGAGCCTGGGGTTTAAATCCTGGTTCTTCCTTTCCAGCGCTGTGTGATCTTGAGCAAGTTAGTTAATGTTTAAAAGCCTCATTTTCTTTAATAAGTAAAAATGGAATAATAAAACCTACCTCTGAGATTTCTGAGAGGATTGATTAGAGAATGTATGCAAGTCTGTCAAACGTCCTGGTCCCTGGAAGGGATGCCATAGAGTGTCAGCTTCCTTTCTTCCTGCTCTTATATGCCTGAATTTCCAGGATAGCTATCTGATAGGATCCAAAGGGATCAGTACCTGGCTGTTTCCAGCAAATGTTTTCGAGGTGCTAAGATCTTCTAATGACAGCACGAGCCGTCATTTAAACCATTAGATTAGGAACATTACAGATGGTCCCAGCACAATTTGTTCAGTGTCACAGATGGCTCATAACAGCAAGTCAGTAGTAAGAAGCAAGAAGACATGTATCAGTTTTAGCTTTGGGCTTTCAACCACTTCTTAAATGTACTAGTACTGTATAAAATAAATAAAATATGTATGTACACGTATGTTTGACTTTCTGTATACTTCATTTTAAATTATTTTATTATTATTATTTTTTGGCCGGGCTATGTGGCTTGTGGGATCTTAGTTCTCCAAGCAGGGGTTGAAGCCAGGCCACAGCAGTGAAAGCGCTGAGTATAACTACTGGAAAACCAAGGAATTCCCTCTATATGTTTCATAATCAGGTGAAGATGCATAGGAAAATGAGCTCAGTTCCATTTTATTTTTAGTTGAGGATAATTGCTTTACAATGTTACACTGGTTTCTGCTGTACAACAACATGAATCAGCTGTAAGTATACATATATCCCCTCCCTCTTGAGCATTCCAATTTTGAAGGCATCTTCTTTCCTTCAAACAGAGGTCTTTGTGCACCCTGCATCCTGCCCTCCTTGTCTGGAAGAGAATTCTTATTTTTCTTTCAGAGTCCACATGAATGATCAATTCCTCTGGAAAGTCCTGCCGACTTTCCAGACTAGGTAGGAGCTCCTGTTTTTGTTCTCATAGCCTCGCATTTCTTGTTATCTACTGATGTATTACAAACCACAACTACATTCAGTGGATTAAATACTCATAGGCTATGATTTCCCATGATTCTTTGGGTTGATCCGGTGGTTCTTCTGCTTTGTGACACTTTGACTGTAGTGTAGAGATAGCTGGAAAGTCCCAAGGCCGGCCTATCACACTGGACACCAGCTGGGAGCTCAGTTGGAGTTGCTGATCAGGGCCCTTGGTGATTCTCCATAGGGACCATCCATTTCCAGAATGGCAACTGGATTCTAAGAAAGTGCATTCAAAGAGGCCCAGTCCCATTGAGCAAGTACTCAGCAAACCCCTACTGGTTCCATGTATATAATGTCCCAACAGTCACAGTTAATTATGTGGCCAAACCAACGTCAACATGGAAGAAGATGGCACAAGGTTTGGTTCACTGGGGGCCAAAGTCTGCCACATCCAGTGAAACTTTCCTTCGTAGGACTCATCATTGTCTGCAATCATGTATGTATGTATATGCCAGTTATTGTGAAACAGAACCTTAAATGCAATTGAAATGATTTGCTGAGGCCCATGCATGCATGGATGCTCAGTCACTTCCGTCATGTCCCATTCTTTTTGACGCTATGGCCTAGCCTACCAGGCTCCTCTGTCCGTGGGACTCTCTAGGCAAGCATACTGGAGTGGGTTGCCATTTGCTCCTCCAGGGGATCTTCCAGATCCAGGGATCAAACTCATGTCTGCTGTGTTTCCTGCACTGTAGGCAGATTCTTTACAGCTGAGCCACCAGGGAAGCCCTGCAGAAGTCCAAGTGACCGAGAAACTAACAGGAGGTGCCACAGTGCAGGTCTTACAAGAAGGACTGGTCCTGTCCACTGTTAGCTGATCACCTACCACCACACTATTTCGAGGATAATCATAGGTATTCTGTGTTCCCTCTCATCTCAAGCCAAGGGAGAAGGATTTCAAAATTTATTTGGAGACCTTAACATGTGATCCTTGAATTTTGATGCACCATTCCTGTGAGCATCCCAGTGCTTGCGAGCACCAGGATTGTTTGTGGGCATCAGACCCTACAAGAGGATTGGCCCAGGATTGTCCTGCCAGGAAGCCCCTCTGAATAAAGGAATCTGTACATGTCCTTGACAGACACCCAATGCTGTTTTCTACCAAAAGACATTAGCTGCATTTATCAAGGGCCTCTCATTCCAGGATATCACATACATTTTTTTTCTAATGTGTAGGACAACCCTGCAAGGTATGTAGATTTTATTCATGTTTTACAGATGAGAAAGCAAACTGAGATTGAAATACATGCCAACATCATATAGCTGATAAATACCAGAGCTGTGTTTCCACCCTAGGTCTGTCTGTCTTCAAAATTCCAGTCCTTTCACCAGCGCCCCACTGTCACAGTTCAGGCAGACACAGAGAAGACAGCCCACGTGCAGCAGTGAAGACCCAGCTGGGTCTGCCCCAGTTGTGGTGAGGAGGGGCTACTCTCTAGGTGTGGTGCGTGGGCTTCTCATTGCGATGGCTTCTCTTGTTGCAGAGCACGGGCTTTACATGTGTGGGCTCAGTAGTTGCAGCTTCCGGGCTTAGTTGCTCTGAGGCAGGCGGGATCTTCCCAGACCAGGGACCAGACCTGTGTCCCCTGCATTGTCAGGCTGATTCTTCACCACTGGGTCATCAGGAAGGTCTGACGCATGTCTTCAAAGGCTGACATGGAGAACAAGTTCAGGGTATATTTGATAGGGATCAGTGCCTATAAAAAGAAGGGGGTGGAAGCAGCGTTGGGCAGATGGAGAAGCTGCAGTGCAGGCATCAGGAACCATGTAGCAGCTCTGGGACATGTAGTGTCCACTGTGCGTCATCCTTCTGGCTGGAAGACTGGACCTGATACCTCTGCCTTATGCAGGCACAGGATGCGCGTTGCCCCCATGTAATAGTTAATTTTGTCAACTTGATGGGGACATGGGGAGCTCGCATACTTGGCTAAATGTTATTTCAGGATGTGTCTGTGGGGGTGTTTCTGGATGACATTAGCATTTGAACTGGTAGAGTAAGTGAGGCAGATTGCCTTCCCCATGTGGGTGGGCATCGTCCCCTCAGCTGAGGACCTGAATAGAGCAAAGGTGTGGGGGAGGGGTGGATTTGAGGTCTCTGCTGGTGGTGAAGCTGGGATGTTGGTCTTGTGTACTTGGACTGGGACTTACATCATCACTTCCTCTGGTTCCCAGGCCTTGTGATTTGGACTGGAATTGACACCACTGTTTTTCCTGCTTGCAGATGGCAGATCATGGGGTTCTCATCATGTGAGCCAATATCTTGTAATAAGTCAGTCTTTCGCTGCGTAATTTCAGTCTTTTTCAGGGCTTTCCTGGTGGCTCAGTGGTAAAGAATCTGCCTGCCAATGCAGGAGATGCGGGTTTGATCCCTGCTCTGGAAAGATCCCCTGAAGAAGGAAATGGCAACCCACTCCAGTATTCTTCCCTGGAGAATCCCCACGGACAGAGGAGGGTCCCAAAAGAGTCGGACACAACTTAGCAACTGAACAACAATCTTTTTCTATCTCTATATCCTATTGACTCTGTTTCTCTAGAGAATTCTAATACACCCAGGAAACATCTGTCCTCAGGCAGGGTTCTCTCTGCAGCTGAGACCAGTCCCAAAGTGGCCAACAAGTGGTGTTATCTGCTATCTGCACACCCTGCAGCTGGCAGCTCGTCTTTCCTGCACTTGGCAGCACATCTCCATGTCTACCACACATCTGAGCTATTCGTTTGTGGCATTTTTATTATTTGACTTAAAATTATACCTTATTAGTATTTATGTTTTAACAAAATTTATCTTGACATTCATTTACTATTTTATCAGATTTGAGTATGTGATTTAAAATCTGACTGCTGGTTAAAATGCTCACTTTCATGTTATGTATATTTTATAACAGTAAAATAATCTATGACTTCTACACATTACTTATATGAGAGTCTAAATTCCTTATCATGGTCCATGAAACCTATCAAAGTCAGATCTGAAACTATATTTACAAGCTTCTACTGTTGCTCAGTCTTGCCCCATTCTCAGCCTCCCATCCCGGACTGCTCCTGCTTCTGGACAATGCTTCAGTGATACTCAGCTTTTCACTGATCCCCAAACAGTCCATCTTCTTCATCTAATTAGCGTTTTTGCACAGCCTAGATTATTTGCATTATGCTTCCCTGACTTCTCTGCCTGATGAAATCCTACTAATACCATTCAAGACAAAACATAAAGGGGGCTTCCCTGGTGGCTCAGAGGTAGAGAGTCTGCCTGCCAATGCAGGAGACATGGATGTGATGCCTGGTCTGGGAAGATCCCACATGCTGATGGGCAACTAAGCCTGTGTGCCGAAACCAGTGAGCCCGGGAACTGCAGCTACTAAGCCCATACTCCCCAACTACTGAAGCCCGCACCCTGGAGCCCATGCTGTGCAACAAGAGAAGCCACCTCAATGAGAAGCCCATGCACTGCCACTACAGAGAGGCTCACCACAGCTAGAGAAAAGCCCGCACAGCAGTAAAGACCCAGCACAGGCAAAAATAAAAATAAGTGAAATCACACTGATAAGACAAAATACAAATATTATTTTGACTCTTGGCAAATGTTCTATATCCTTGTGCTTTCCTGTTATGTAGCGTCTAAGTATTCTTGATTTACATATACATGCGTGGGTATGATTGCATTACATATACATGTCACATCATTGCATTGTCAGGATGGTTTTGGCTGCAAGTAGCAGAAAAATAGAGAGGTTTTGCTTTTTCATTGGTTCCATTCTTTTTAACCAATGATTCTATTTAATGTAAACATTGGATATCTAGTGGCTACATGACACAATTTGGCACCCTCCGTCTAAGGTCATCTTCAGTGAAATCTGGCAAACGTCAGTAAGGCACCATGTTCCATCCTGTGTAGAATTTGAAGAGCTGAGAAAGTCAAGATGAATGAGGCAGGGAGGAGTCCAGACAACCGAGCGGTGACCTGGGTGACAGAGATACAGGATTGTTGCCCTATGCAGCGAATTAACCGCTGCTTCTCATCTGAGAAGCAAGAGGGATCGGGGGAGGATTCCAGGTGGAAGGAACACAAGTGAGGCATGGAACAGGAGTTCAGGCTGTGGTTGGGGATGATGAAACCCTTGGCTAGAGCACAGAGCATATGCAGGTAGGCACCAAGCAAAACAACTCAACAGAAATCTGGGGCGGCATCGTGGAAAGCATTGTTCAGAGAGAGCTGAGTCATCGAGGCTTTTGAACAGAAATGAGGCTTGCTCCCGGTCCTGCTCCATGACTATCTCCTGGGGAGCATCATGTCAGCTCTTGACTGCATGGGCATCTTATTCTCATTCTTTCCTGACAGCAAAGGCTCCTTTTAAAATAAAAAACAAAACAAATGAACCAAAAAAGCCCTGTCCTTGAACTGAATCTCTTTCTAATAACTTTCTCCTAAACAACCAAGCCCATGAGAACAGGCTAGAATCTCTGTGTTGGAATCCCTTGCTTTTTTGTGTGTTTTTATTTTTGAGTGGGGGCCTCAGCTGGTGGCTTGGGGGTTCCCAGGTGGCCTGAGTGTTAAAGAACCTGCCTGACAATGCAGGAGATGTAAGAGACGTAGGTTCAGTCCCTGGGTCAGGACAATCCCTTGGAGGAGGGCATGGCAACCCACTCCAGTATTCCTGCCTGGAGAATCCCAAGGACAGAGAAGCCTGACAGGCTACAGTCCACAGGGTCGCAAAGAGTTGGACACGACTAAAGTGACTTAGCATGCATACACTGTGGCTCGTGGAGGTTTTATTTGCCCACAAGAGGTTGAGTCAGAGCCCTCGGCAATGAAAGCCAGGAGTTCTAACCACTGGACCACCAGGCGGTTCCCATCCCCACTTCTGTTATACCTATATATCTATCGATTGTCTATGCATGTGTGGTTAGCCACTCAGCCATGTCCGACTCTTTATGACCCCATGGACTGCAGCCCACCAGGCTCCTTTGTCCATGGAATTTTCCAAGCAAGAATACTGGAGTGGGTTGCCATGCCCTTCTCCAGGGGATCTTCCCAACCCAGGGATTAAACCTAGGTCTTCTGCATTGCAGGTGGATTCTTTACCGTCTGAGCCACCAGGGAAGGTGACGGATTATCTATCTATCTACCCATACACGTGTGCGTGCACACACACACACACACACACACACACACACATCTTACTGGTTCTGCTTCCCCTTTCCATTTCCTTCTCCAGGGGATTTTCCTTTTCTCTGGACCGCCTGAACCAACAGCTGCTGCAGCTCCTGCTGCTGTGAAGTCGCTTCAGTCGTGTCCAGCTCTGTGTGACCCCATAGATGGCAGCCCACCAGGCTCCCCCGTCCCTGGGATTCCCCAGGCAAGCACACTGGAGTGGGTGAACCAACAGCAGGGGATCTCAAATTCCAGGTGTGTTAGACTCATGCAAGGTATCTTTCTCATAATGCCAAAGATACAGTGAGTCCCTTTCACACAGTTTGGCTTCAGTAAGTCTGGGATGGGCCTGAAAATGTGCATTTTCACAGTCTCTTCAGTTGATTCTCACACATGTGGCGAGAGAGTCACGTTTGAGAAACACTGCTCTGCATACTCTTTCTGGAGGATCTCATCAATTCTCCTGTCTCTAATGTTGTCTATGAGATGATTACTTTCAGATCTATTTCTCTTGGCCAGAACTCCCCTGATTCCAGGTTTCTATAACTGTTTCACATTCAGCTACTTGTTCCTTAAGCAACTAATCTCACTATTTCCCCTATAACATCTTTTTATTTTTTCAGCTGACAAGTTCACTTTATTTTTAATATTTATTTTTATTTATTTATGTATTTGTCCACACAGAGTCTTAGTTGCAGCACATGCAATCTTCCATCTTTGTTGTGGCAAGTGAGATCTAGTTACCTGATCAAGGATCGAACACGGGCCCCCTGCATTGAGAGCATGGAGTCTTAGCCACTGGACCACCAGGGAAGTCCCTGTAACATTATTTCAGTGAAGGACACCAACATGTATCTGTTCATTTAAAGGAAGAACCTGGGAGTCCTACTGAAACCCTTCCTCCCGCTTCTCTACTTCCTTAGTATCTTTTGTATCTTCCTCATCTTTCCACCCCACTGCCATTGCCGTGGTCTGAACCCCCAAACCTCTGGAACCTGGGCAGTTTTAATTAACTCTACTCCCTACTCATCCCCTACCCTCCCAGTCCAATCTCCCTTGTTTTGCCAGATCCATTTTCTAAAATCAAATCTGATCACAGTTAAACCCTTTAATTGCTTCTACAGCCCACAGGATAAAGCCTGAATTCCCAGGATGATGTAAAATCTGCCCTCTTCGTTTAGCCTTGCTCCCCTTTAGAGTAATGCCTCCCTTCCCTCTCAGGCTTGTGCTGTGCCCAGCTGTTTGCAGCCACCAAAACACACGAGGCTGTTCTTGGCATTTTTGTGATACTGGTTAACCTGATTCATCTACCTAGAATGTGCTCTCTGTTCATGCAAAATACATTTCACTCATCTCACAAGACTCACGAATCATCTTTGCCGTCAAGCCTTTTCTGATATTTTCAGGTAAAATCAAACGTTTCCAGTCTTATTTTGATCATATCACCTGAAATACTTTTTTGCACATATTTATTCACATTTGTGGTGTGGTGGTGGTTTAGTCGCTCAGTTGTGTCCGACTCTTTGCAACCCCATGGACTGTAGCCTGCCAGGCTCCTCTGTCCATGGGATTTACATGGGTAGCAGGAAACAAATGACAAATAATTTCCTATCAGATTGGGAATTAATTGTTCACTTTTATATCCTGGACACCCTGTACAGAGTCAGACATAAAGTACAGATTATGTGTGTGCCTGTTGAATATATATGAATTAAGCATAGTGGAAAGTACATTATTCTAAATAAGGTCTGAGGATCTAATATATACCATCATGACTAGGGTTGATAATACCATATTGTATAACTGAAATTTGCTACAGAGTAGATCTTAAATGTTCATACTCTTCTCCAGAAAAAGAAAAAATATATCTAAGTATGTATATGAGGTGACTGATATGTTCATTAATTAGGTGGGAGAAATCTTTTCACAATGTAAATACATCAAATCTCGATGTACACTTAAAATATCTTAGAATTTTATTTGTCAATAAAACTGGAGAATAGTTAAAAAAAGAAAGAACATTGTTCTAGAAGTTCAATTACATGAGTCTACTCCTGGCTCAACGCTAATGAACTTACTGCCTAGGACAAGTCATTAATTCTCATGCACTCCAGGTAGCTTTGTGGTTTGCTGGAAAGCAAGTAGTAAAAACAGCAAAACGATGACAGAATTGGCACGTGATCCTGCTGAGACTGTCATGAACCCCTCTAAAAATTATTGTCGATACTGGTTGATGTACCAATAATCCATGTTCTGTGATGTCAATAAGGTTTTTAGTGCTAAAAGGATTGGGGCAAAGAATGACTCATGGTGCAGAAATAACACAGATCTCCTTCCGATCAATCCGGAGGGTATGAAAGGAGAGACTTGGGGGTAATCAGAAGTCAGGTGGGGGTGTTCAGCCCTCAGAGGGATGGAGGGGGCCTCTGCATCACACAACGTGCAACTGGTATAGCTGTGGGGAGGGGCTCCCCCCTTGTCTCCCATGCAGGGCACATGACCGCAAACTGCCCATCACGGATCATGAATTAGAGACCCTGGGTGGCAGCTGGGTTTTCTGATTCTATGCCGGGTTTAGGGTGGATCTATTGTTTGAAAAGAACCCTGTGTTCAAGCTTCCTTTTGCTCAACCACTGGAGGAAAAGCAAATGAAAAGGAGAACTGGGATTCTCAATTAACCATTGTTTTGATTTCTTTTCCTTGATTCAGGCACAATTCCCCTAAAAAGTTAAAGGACACTTTTTACTTGAAGCGTGAATAGGAATGTCCCCCTTTCTTTGGGAGGGGGCAGGGAAAGGTGGTTAGCTGTTAACCTAACAACAACAACACAACACAACAATGGTAGCAGCTACTGTTTGGGGGACAGGTACTGTTTTCTAGGCTTGGTACTAACCATGTGGCACACATTACTCACTTAATATCTGTGATAATCCTATGTGATAAGGTCACTTGTTACCTCCCTTTATAGATGAATAAATAGGCTCAGATGGATTAAGGAACCTACCTGAAGCCACACAGTGAGTTAAGAGGCAGAGCTGAGAAACAATCCAGATCTGACTCCAAATTCCTCCTAACTACAGTCTTCTCTGAAATTATCCCAATCCATAGCATATGCTCAAAAATTTATATTGAGGATTCTATCAATATATTCTTTGAATTTCATCTTTGAATTGATTGAGCAGTTATGTGCATAGACATGTACATGATGTATAAGAAAACGTATGACAACTGGAAAATATGGGTGTTTGGATTTTTCTGATTAAAAAACCCCTCAAATGTGGGACCTCCCCAGCAACTCAGTGGATAAAACTCTGCCTTCCTATGTAGGTGGCATGGGTTTGATCCCGGGTTGGGGAACTAAGTTTCCACATGCCGCAAGATTCAACCAAAAAACACCAAAACCATCACCAACAAAAACCAACCAACAAACAAAAAAACCCCAAAACAACCAACCAACCAATCAACTAACAAAGATCTCTTATGATAGAAACTTTCTCAGTACTGGTGAAGCCACAGTTTCATGGACTTGTGAGTCATCTGTTGAATCATTTTTACCCTCTAAAGTACACTCCATTCTCACTTTATCAGTGAGAGATTAATGCATGAACTCTGAAAGTCTTAAGAATTATTTAGTGTGCATCTTACTTGCTCATCAGCTGTTTTCCCCATTTATGGGTCTGACCAATCATTGCTTCAGATATGTTATATTTCCAGTGATAATGTTGTTCACTCACTACTCATACAAGTTCATTTCTTCTGAGCCCTGTCTTCCACTGAGTGCTCCTTTTAAACATTGTTCTGTGATTAATAATTTTTCACTGCCGACTGCTGTGATTCACGGGTAATAAGCCTGGAAGTTGAAGACATTTTTTTTTTTCTTTAATATTTATTTGTGGGCTTCCCCTCTGGCTCAGTGGTAAAGAATCTGCCTGCAATGCAGGAGACACAGGAGACATGGTTTCAATCCCTGGGTCAGGAAGATCCCTTGGAGGAGGAAATGACAACCCAGTCCAGCATTCTTGCCTGAAGAACCCCATGGACAGAGGAGCCTGGTGGGCTACAGTAAAAATATTTATTTGCATTTACTTATTTATTTGTTTGACTGCACTGTATCTTTCTTGTGGGAAATTAGTTGAGGCATGTGGGATCTAGTCTACTGACCAGGGATTGAACCCAAGCCCCTGCATTGAGAGCGCTGAGTCTTAGTCACTGGACAATGAGGGAAGTCCCAGGAAAGATATTCCTATTTTCCCCTTAATGTAGCTATTCCAACACTGCCTTCTGGTTCACCCTTCTCACTCCTATACTCTTTTCAGAGCCCGATTGTTGTTGAAATCGTAAGCTCTGTGAGTTATACAGAAAGATCGTTCCCTGTCTAAACACTGCCTCCATCCAGACGCAGATGATTCATCCAGAAACACTGGCTATACCCGTCACCCCCCAGGACCAGCTATTACTTCCCAGCCTTGGGAATCAACACCTCCAGGCTTCAGAGATTTGTGGCTCATCTTTATCCTCTTGAAATTAGGATGCCAGGTTTCACGCTGCTGCCGTCTGTGACAGACTCTAAATTCCCACGGGACACCACCATAAAAATTGCTTCCAGGCAGAGCCCTAGGCTTCCCTGGTGGCTCAGTGGTAAAGAATCCATGTGCAAGGCAGGAGACTCGGGTTCAAACCCACGTCTCTTAGGTCGCCTGCATTGGCAGGAGGGTTCTTTCCACTGAGCCACCTGAGTGTGTGTGTGAGTGTATTCATAATGTGTTTCTTATTATATTTTGTATTAATAAATGGGGGTTCTCAACTTGCAGGTGAAGATTATGATTTGATGGATCATATCAGGAAAATATCGAGTCCCTTGGACTGCAAGGAGATCAAACCAGTCAATCCTAAAGGAAATCAGTCCTGAATATTCATTGGAAGGACTGATGCTGAAGCTGAAACTCCAATACTTTGGTCACCTGATGCGAAGAATTGACTCATTAGAACAAACCCTGATGCTGGGAAAGATTGAAGGCAGGAGGAGAAGGGGACGACAGAGGATGAGATGGTTGGATGGTATTACCGACTCGATGGACGTGAGTCTGGGCAAGCTCCAGGAACTGGTGATGAACAGGGAAGCCTGGCATGCTGCAGTCTATGGGGTCGCAAAGAGTTGGACACGACTGAGTGACTTAACTGAACTGAAAGGCATATCAGTCTCTGGAGGATTGGGGTAGGTATGTGTGTTTGTTTTATTTTATATGAAAGTGAAAGAAAGTGAAGTCGCTTAGTCATGTCCGACTCTTTGCGACCCCATGGACTGTAGCCTACCAGGCTCCTCGGTCCATGGGATTTTCAAGCCAAGAGTACTGGAGTTCTGCTCACAGCAAAGTGATGCAGTTATACAAATACATACATTCTTTTTCATATTCTTTTCCATACGGTTGATCGCACGATATTGAATATAGTTCCCTGTGCTACACAGTAGGACCTTGTTGTTTGTTATGTGTGTAAAGTTCCTGATTATAATATACTTCTCTTGTTACTTCCCCAGCACTGGCACGGGTATGCATGCACACACACACACACACACACACACACACACAGAGTTATACACACACACACACTCTACTGTTGTTGAGAACAATCATGTCTTATGCATCTGAATAGCCCCTATTCCTGAAACAGTGCCTGGCGCTTGGGGGTACCCAATCAATGCTTATAATTGTCAAATGGCAAACCTTTGAAGGGTAAAGGTGGAATCTATGTAGTTTTCTTTCACCATGCTCAGCACACACTTGGGACTTGATAAATCACTGAGTGTGATTGTGATGACTTAGTGAAAACAAAAATATAGCCATGAGAAGCTATATGAATCAAGGGCACAGGTGTGATGAACAGCCGCAGAGCGGGGCTGGCCTTCACAGCAGAACAAAGCTCTCTTTACCCCTCAATGCACTTCAACAAACCCATCCAAACCAGGAAACCTCAGGGACAGAGTGGCTGTCATCTCCCTAAGTAATAGAGCCTATCTCCTCTTAACCTTTGTGACCCTCAAAAACCAGTAAATTCCTTCTTTTATCTATCCCAAATCCTTTATATTACCCTCTAAGCCAATTTTCTGTTGTACTGTATTCAATGGGAATTGAAAACAGCTGGTCACCATCTGCTGTAGATTAATTCTTCATGTACTTGAAGCCTCTAATTAGGTCATTGCTCAACCTTCTCTTCTCCAGGCTAAATATCTTATTTCCTTTAACCCTTCCCCAAAGGTTTTATTTTCCAATTATTCAATTGTCTTCCTAGTGTTACTCTCAACATCAGGCTTTGTGTTCTCTGCACACCTCGGGTGGAGGGGGCTGATCAGTGTGAAGGGTTATAGGTGTTGAAGGTCACCCCTGCCACTTCTGAGGACCTTTTTTTTTTCCCCCCTGTGAGTTGTTTACTTTCAGAGGGCCATTTAGAAATGAACGGCAGCCTCTGACTGCCATGCTGAAATTGCAAACAGAGGAATCAGACAGTTGTGCTTTGCTTCTACACTAACTTCAGTCATGCTAGCCCATCACCTTGATGGCACACCCCAAACTATGAGATGGTCATTGCAAATTTACAAGCAGTAACTTCACTCCTGATTACAGATGCATCACTAGAAAGGCACTGTGGAAGTGCCTTGGGAGCCTGGAAGTTCAGTGACAGCTGGAGCAAGAGTTTTAAGTTGACCAAGCTCAGGAAACAAGAGTCTGGTAGAGAGAAGTGTCCTCGCTCTTAAGTTCAGGAAATAGCCCACACAGGGAATGGCCCTTGTGTCCAAGCACCATTCTCCAAGGCAGCGGTTCTGTTACCTGTCTCCCTTCTGGAATTACATACATACAAGGCATTCCCTAGTGTCCAGATTTTTTATGAAATTCAGAAATATTTCACGGATCGATTGATTTTTGAAATGATTGCAATCATATCTTCACTTCTGGAGCTTTCTTGCTCTGTCTCTCAAAAGTGTGTTGAGGGACTTTCCTGGTGGTCCAGTGATTAAGACCCTGCCTTCCAGTGCAGGGGGTGCGGGTTCAATCCCTGGTCAGGGAACTAAGATCCCACATGCCTTGAGGTCTAAAAATGGAAACACAAAGCAGAAACAATATTGTAACAAATTCAATAAAGGTTTAAAAAATGGTCCACATCAAAAAATAAAATAAAGCATGTTGGACTTTTGGTTGGAAGAAGTTATCCCCTGTTTATCTGTCCTGTAAAGGATCCGTCATTACTTAGAAATGATGACCAGGCTAGATGTTCTTTGCTTAACGCTATAGGCCCTCCCTGCCAGCTGAGAGCACAAGGGCTGGGTCAGAAACAGCCCTGAATGCATGGATTCTGTGATGTAACGTGCACAATCCCTTCAAGAGGTGAATAAGCATCACTCTCGTTTTTACAGATGACACAGACACAGAGAAATTGTCTTTAAATGTGTTTCAGTTCAGTTCAGTTCAGTCGCTCAGTCGTGTCCGACTCTTTGCGACCCCATGAATCACATCATGCCAGGTCTCCCTGTCCATCACGAACTCCTGGAGTTCACTCAAACTCATGTCCATCAAATCATGATGCCATCCAGTCATTTCATCCTCTGTCATCCCCTTCTCCTCCTGCCCACAATCCCTCCCAGCATCAGAGTCTTTTCCAATGAGTCAACTCTTCACATGAGATGGCCAAAGTATTGGAGTTTCAGCTTCATCATCAGTCCTTCCAGTGAACACCCAGGGCTGATCTCTTTTAGGACGGACTGGTTGGATGTCCTTGCAGTCCAAGGGACTCTCAAGAGTCTTCTCCAACACCGCAGTTCAAAAGCATCAATTCTTCTGCGCTCAGCTTTCTTCACAGTCCAACTCTCACATCCATACATGACCACTGGAAAAACCATAGCCATGACTAGACGGACTTTTGTTGGCAAAGTAATGTCTCTGCTTTTTATATTTGTGATAGCTTAGCCTCCCAGGTGGCTCAATGGTAAAGAATCTGTCTGTGGTGGAGGAGATGAGGGCTCCATCCCTGGATCCAGACAACCCCCTGGAGGATGAAATGACAACCCACTCCATTATTCTTGCCTGGAATATCCCATGGACAGAGGAGATTGGCGGGCTGTAGTCCACGGGGTTGCAACGATTTGGACATGAGTGAGCCACTCAGTGTGCACATTTGGCTGCTTAGGCGGCAGAGCTGAGATTTGGTTCCTGGTCTGTTTGGTCTCTAGTGTCATTATGACTTCCTCCATATACTTGTTAAACTTCAGACCTCAGGATCCCGTCTCAGATTCTGAGTCAGGAGACGAGGCCCAGGAGTCTGTATTTTCAATCCAGTATTCCAGCAGAGCCGATGCAGGAAACCCAGATCCCTTGTGTACAAAAACACTGTCTAACTTGGTCCCCGGATGAGGAAATCTAGGTCGCTCTTCCTTAGACTCTGTTGTACATCTGCCCAGGAGCTGGTTGGGAAGAGGCTTGGATTCTACTTCCCAGTTACTGAGTCAGAAGCAAGGAAGGGTTGAGTCCAGAAGCTGTATTGTTACTGTGCAACCTGAGGTCTATTCTGTCGTTATTCAGTCGCTCAGTCGTGTCCGACTCTTCGAGACCCCGTGGGCTGCAGCACGCCAGGCCTCCCTGTCCATCACCAACTCCTGGAGCTTGCTTAAACTCATGTCTATTGAGTCTGTGATGCCATCCAACCATCTCATCCTCTGTCTCCTTCTCCTCCTGCCTCCAATTTTCCCAGCATCAGGATCTTTTCCAAAGAGTCAGGGTCTATTCTAAGTCATGCTGAATACTGAAAACTGCTTCTGTTAGTCTCCCTGCCAGAGATTTCCTATCCCCAGCACTTCTAGATGCTTTGTGTGAGATGGAGTCTGGTAGGGTGAAAGACAAGAGGCTGTGGGCTTAGGGGTCTTGGCTTCCTGATTGTGGAAGGAGCGCTTGATTAAGAGAACAGTTGAGGTAACCCCTGAGAATGCCTGTTGCCTCACCTCCCACGGAAGAAACCTTTACCCTAAGGATGAAAAGCCATGGTTTTGAAAGTCAAGTGTTATATTTGATATCAAAAGTCCAGCAAAGAGATAGCCATTCCTTGCAGTGATGTAGCAGGTAGTGTTGCCTTGGCAACATAGCAGGGGACTTACCAAGAAGACAGATGACAGATGACAGGTGTCATTACTTTGAGAACGCAGGGGTGACAAAGAGGTTTACTAAAATGAGCAACTTGAAAAAAGACTTGGCACCCTCAGAAATCCAGTCATTGAAGATGAAAACTCACATGTTTTGGTTCTATGAATACGTTTTAAATCTAAAAAATACGTTTTAACAGCAGGAGCAAAAGTATCATCACAGACGTCTGAGAAATCTTTATTCTACGGACCTCCTTTGCAAGTAGCTTTCTAGTAAGTCATGTTTTGTACCATGTGTGGGGAGAATGAGTGGAGTGTTTGCACTTAAAAGCCAAAGCTATGCCAAGATAATTAAACCGTCACTGGAGGACCTGAAGAGGATCAATTTGATTCAGCACAGCAGTTTCTTGAATCAGTATTTATCAGGTAGGTAGGTGGTAATAAGTTTCAAGGTTCGGGTACACTTATATTTAAATTTCAGTTTTATTATATTCTGTTTAAAAACAGATCTAATTTTAATTTCCTCGATGAATCCTGACTCCTATTTATTTAATTCATTCTTACTTTGAACTAAGGAAAGTTTATTACTTGACACTTCAACATTTATACTCCATCAATTTCCCAGATACATAATAACCAAATCAAGATTATTGGGGCAAAGGGACCCTCTGGACGTCAATAATTCAGCTTCACTAGTTCTTAACGTACCACATTTAAACTGTTTAAAGAGGAAACATATGCATTCTATACAAATGTTTATCTCATCACTTGATAAAGATCAAGCAGGGTTTTCTGCTAAGTTAGGCAGTAAACAGATGCTGACCTTATCAGCTAGGGCAGGGGAATTCCTTACATTTTTCTCCTTTGAATTGGTCTCTGAGCTCTAAGGATGCAAAAAAGAAGGACACTTTACACATGTGAATGAACTCGCCTCTGAACGCTCCTTGGGATACACGGAGAGAATGTTTCCTGTAGGGAGGTGCGTAGGTCTGCTCCTCAGCCCTGTGCAATTGTACTCTTCTTCCTCGTGACTCGATGTAATTTACCTATTCAAAGTCTCCCTTTGCCTCAGAGAAATGAAACGAACACCTTCCAATCAGAGCATCTCTCTGCCTGGCGTGTCTTTGGGGGCATTAGGTACTGCCTTGGGTCCCTGTGTTCCAGGCTGCCTCACAGATCACACCTTCAGCTTTCAAGGATGAATCTCCCTCACTGCTTCTTCCTGTGAGATGTGGAGCTCTTCAAATCCAATTCTGAAGCAGGCAGACTTGCTCAGGACATCAACGAAGAATGGAACTAGGCTCATGACTCTGTGGGACCCACACTGTCTGTTCCCGGTCACCAACCCCCACCTCCCCCAAATCCCACCCTTTCTTTATGTCAGCACTGAGGAGGGTAGTCGTGGTGAAAACTGAGACCAGCTTTTAAGGTGTGACCGAGTGAGGGACTTGTAATTCCATGACACAAACAGGTTGGGATAAAGATGGTCAGAGTGAGACTATGACCTACTTAATGACCTAACATGCTCCGCCTGTCTTTCTAGTGAGTCTGTGTTTCTAATCATGCTGATGGCTTCAGTCGTGTCTGATTCCTTGTGACCCCATGGACTGTAGTCCACCAGGCTCCTCTGTCCATGGAATTTTCCCGGCAAGAATTCTGGAGTGGGTTGCCGTTTCCTTCTCCAGGGATCGAACCCAGGTCTCCTGCACTGCAGATGGATTTTTTCTAACCACTGAGCTACCAGGGAAGCCCTTCTAATTATTCCTATAGCCTTAAAAGTCTCAAAATGGAGCTTGTTTCTACAAAAAAAGGAATGCCTCAAATTCTGCAATGAATCTTTGTTACTTAAGACACTTGCTTGCAAATCACAAAAACTGATTAGAGCTAGCCTGAGCAACAGGGGAGATTTTGTTTTCAGGTGAGGGAAATCAAAGGGCAGGTCTGCAACCCAGGACTTGGGTGGGTACGAGAGAATGGAGTCCATCGAGGGTCAGTCTATGCTGACCCTTGCTGGTTTACATTCTTGCTCATCCCTTTCTCTGTCGACTGGTTTATGCTGCTTTTCATTCTCCATATTGGAAGTGTTGGCATGGCCACAGTCAAATTGTCTGGTTTTGTTTCTTCCATTCAGGAGGGAGCCTGGCTGAAGCACGCACACATCTGGCACAAAACTGAGGAGGGAAGATGGGACTTTGTTCTTGTTTTGTTGCTAAGTCATATCTGATTCTTTGCGACCCTGTGGACCATAGCCCGCCAGGCTTCTCTGATCATGGGATTTCCCAGACAAGAATACAGGAGTGGGTTGCTATTTCCTTCTCCAGGGGATCTTCTGGACTCAGGCATCGAACCTGCATCTCCTGCATTGGCTGGCGGATTCTTTACCATGCTGCCAGGGAAGCCCCAAGATTGGAATAGCCTCAGTAAAAAACCTCCCACTTAGAACACAGAAAAAGAAGAGCCTTCACTGGTGAAGAGTCCAGAGCCTGTGCCTTCTATCTCTAAATAACAGGAGCCCAGAGTCTCAGGAACATCAGTGCCACCTCCCTGGTGGTGGTGCTGTGAGTTCTCTGCTCAGTGGATCTGGAGGTCCTGAGCAGGTCCTGACTGCTGGGTGCCCGTGTCCAGTGTCTTTCCAACCCTACCATGGACGCACATGATGTGTGTGTTCAAAGCAGCCCACTTTCTATCGGTGCAAATACTTGGGCTTTGGGAGTGGTTTAGAAACTGAGAAATTGTGGGGCCTCCTGCACTTTTTTTTTGTTCAGTCGCTCAGTCATGTCAGACTCTTTGTGACCCCATGGACTGCAGCATGCCAGGCTTCCCTGTCCTTCACCATTTCCCAGAGCTCACACCAACTCATGTCCACTGAATTGCTGATGCCATCCAACCATCTCATCCTCTGTCATCCCCTTCTCTTCCTGCCCTCAATCTTTCCCAGCAACAGGGTCCTTTCCTGTGAGTCAGCTCTTCCCATCAGGTGGCCAAAGTACTGGAGCTTCAGCTTCAGCATCAGTCCTTCCCTAGATCTGAGTATTCTTGGGTTTTGTTTTTCTTTCCTGTTTCCAATGCAACTCCCTTAAATCATTCTTTTAAATTCTGGGGACTCCATTTGGTAATAACACTGGAAGAAATCCTATGTGTCTGTCTCCTAGCATGGGGGCAGGGCACGCTCTCCCTTGCCCCTGGCTTTCACCTGGAGTGATGAGTTTCCTTCTTAATCTGCCCTGGAATGTTGCCCCAGCCTAGTCTGTGAGCTCCATCACCTGTGTCTGCCAGGGGAGACTTGGGTCTAATCCCCTGCTCCTCAAAGGCTGTCTTCAGAAGAGTCTATCCAGGTCTCAGGAATGAAGGGTTGAACAAAGAGCAGCGATTATTCATTCACTCCACTCCCCAGCCCTGGAAACTGGACAGACTAGTCACATAGCACACATGGGCTGCCTTTCCAAAGCAGAATGCACGTGGTTCTGGTGGAAGCAGTTGCATATTCTAAACAATATAACAATATCCACCATTAAATACAGTTTCAAAAGATTTAAGGCCCATCTAGTCAAAGCTATAGTTTTTTCCAGTAGTCATGTACAGATGTGAGAGTTGAACCATAAAGAAGGTTGAGCGCCAAAGAATTAATGGTTTTGAACTGTGTGCTGGAGAAGACTCTTGAGAGTCCCTTGGACAGCAAAAAGATCAAACCAGTCAATCCTAAAGGAAATAAACCCTGAATATTCATTGGAAGGACTGATCCTGAAGCTGAAGCTCCAACACTTTGGGCACCTGATGTGAAGACCTGACTTATTGGAAA
Organism: Budorcas taxicolor; assembly: GCF_023091745.1. Lineage (NCBI taxonomy): Eukaryota > Metazoa > Chordata > Mammalia > Artiodactyla > Bovidae > Budorcas > Budorcas taxicolor. The sequence goes on along the minus strand of NC_068923.1, from coordinate 39,504,468 downwards.
AGACCCTGATGCTGGAAAAGATTGAGGGCAGGAGGAGAAGAGGCGGAAGAGGATGAGGTGGTTGGATGGCATCAATGACTCAATGGACATGAGTTTGAGCAAACTCCAGAAGATAATGAGGGACAGGGAAGTCTGGCGTGCTATAGTCCATGGGGTCACAGAGAGTTGGACACGACTTGCTGACTGAAAAATAACAGTGACAACAATAAAATTTAGAGACACTTCCTTGGTGATCCAGTGCCTAAGACTTTGCCTTCCAATGCAAGGGGTGAGGCTTCAATCCCTGGTCTGGGAGCTGAGATCCCACATGCCTCATGGTAAAAACAAAACACAAAAAACAAAAAAAAACCAACAGAACATAAGCAACAGAAGCAACATTGTAACAAATTCAATAAAGACTTAAAATAATAATATTTAAATAATGTTCTCTCTTCCTCCTCCCAAAAGTCTGCTCACACTCACTGTCTGGTCTTCTGGGCTGAACTCTTAGCCCTGGAGTCAGAATTCATTCTCTGTGTCCTGTAACTCTGGGCTCCTTTCTTGGCTGTGTGAATGGTGGCGTTGCTATTGTTTCCATGTGTGTCTGTGGCCCCAGTCTTGCCCTTTTCCTCATGATCTCTGATCTCACTCCAGCCCTATAACCCAAGAGATTTTGGGCATCCTCAGGCTTGGGGTGAGGGGAGGGAAACACACAGTGGGGAAACACTTCCTTGTCTTCATTTTTGCCGAGTCTGTACTCAGCACTCAGGTATTGGGTCCTCCCTACTGTGGTCAACCTAACTGTGCTGTCCTGTTTTTTTTTCTTCAAATTATTATTATTATTTTTTTTCTTTGACTGCGCTTGGTCTTTGTTATAGCACATGGGCACATAGGATCTTAGTTCTCTGACCAGCTATTGAATCCACATTCTCTGTGTTAGAAGGCAGATTTTTTAACCACTGAACCACCAGGCAAGTGCCTGGTTTGTCCGATTTTTTAAAAAGACAAGGGTGTCATGGTTTGGTTGTTGTCTCCCTCCTTCCCTCTTTAATGTGTTTCTTCTTCTAAAGATTTGTGCTAAGTCACTTCGGTCATGTCCAACTCTTTGCAACGCCATGGACTGTAGCCCTCCAGGCTCCTCTGTCCATGGGATTCTCCAGGCAAGAACACTGGAGTGGGTTGCCATTCCCTTCTTCAAGGGACCTTCCTGACCCAGGGATCGAACCCAGGTCTCCTTCAATGCGGGCAGATTCTTTACCAATTGAGCCACCAGGAAAGCCCATCCCCATTTTACAGTTAAGGAAATGAAGGCTTAAAGAGTTTAAGTGGGGACTTCCCTGGTGGTCCAGTGATTAAGAGTCCTCCTTTCAATGCAGGGGATGTGGGTTCAATCCCTGATCAGGGAAGTAGAACCCCACATGCCGTGCGGCAACTAAGGATGTGCACCTCAACTAAGACGAGATGCAGTCAAATAAATAAATATTTAAAAAATTTAAAATGGGATAAATTGAGAGAGCAGCATTGACCTATATACACTACCATGTGTGAAATAGCTAGCTAGTGAGAAGCTGCTCTATAGCACATGGAGCTCAGCTCAGTGCTCTGTGATGACCTAGAGAGGTGGACTGAGGGGGTGGGAGGGAGGCTCAACAGGGAGGTGATATGTGTATACTTACAGCTGATCCCTCGGGCACAGGAGGGCCGGGAGGAGCTACTCCACGTTCAAGATCAGAAGGGGCGGCAGTGAGGAGATACCCCTTGTCCAAGGTAAGGAACAGTGGCTGCGCTTTGCTAGAGCAGCCGTGAAGAGATATCCCCTGTCCAAGGTAAGAGAAACCCAAGTAAGATGGTAGGTGTTGTGAGAGGGCATGAGAGGGCAGACACACTGAAACCATAATCACAGAAAACTAGCAAATCTGATCACACAGACCACAGCCTGGTCTAACTCAATGAAACTAAGCCATGCCCTGTGGGGCTACCCAAGACAGGTGGGTCATGGTGGAGAGGTCTGACAATGTGGTCCTCTGGAGAAAGGAATCGCAAACCACTTCAGTTTTCTTGCCTTGAGAACCCCATGAACAGTATGAAAAGGTAAAATGATAGGATACTGAAAGAGGAACTCCCTGGGTCAGTAGATGCCCAATATGCTACTGGAGATCAGTGGAGAAATAACTCCAGAAAGAATGAAGGGATGGAGCCAAAGCAAAAACAACACCCAGTTGTGGATGTGACTGGTGATAGAAGCAAAGTCCGATGCTGTAAAGAGCAATATTGCATAGGAACCTGGAATGCCAGGTCCATGAATCAAGGAAAATTGGAAGTGGTCAAACAGGAGATGGCAAGAGTGAAGGTTGACATTCTAGGAATCAGCGAACTCAAATGGACTGGAATGGATGAATTTAACTCAGATGATCATTATATCTACTGCTGTGGGCAGAAATCCCTTAGAAGAAATGGAGTAGCCATCATGGTCAACAAAAGAGTCTGAAATGCAGTACTTGGATGCAATCTCAAAAATGACAGAATGATCTCTGTTCATTTCCAAGGCAAACCATTTGATAACACGGTAATCCAAGCCTATACCCCAACCAGTAACGCTGAAGAAGCTGAAACTGAAAGGTTCTATGAAGACCTACAAGACCTTTTAGAACTAACACCCAAAAAAGATGTCCTTTTCATTATAGGGGACTGGAATGCAAAAGTAGGAAGTCAAGAAACACCTGGAGTAACAGGCAAATTTGGCCTTGGAATACGGAATGAAGCAGGGCAAAGTCTAATAGAGTTTTGCCAAGAGAACGCATTGGTCAAAGCAAACACCCTCTTCCAACAACACAAGAGAAGACTCTACACATGGACATCACCAGATGGTCAACACTGAAATCAGATTGATTATATTCTTTGCAGCCAAAGACAGAGAAGCTCTATACAGTCAACAAAAACAAGACCAGGAGCTGACTGTGGCTCAGATCATGAACTCCTGATTGCCAAATTCAGACTTAAATTGAAGAAAATGGGGAAAACCACTAGACCATTCAGGTATGACCTAAATCAAATCCGTTATGATTATACAGTGGAAGTGAGAAATAGATTTAAGGGACTAGATCTGATAGATAGAGTGCCTGATGAACTATGGAATGAGGTTCGTGACATTGTACAGGAGGCAGTGATCAAGACCATCCCCAAGGAAAAGAAATGCAAAAAAGCAAAATGGCTGTCTGGGGAGGCCTTACAAATAGCTGTGAAAAGAAGAGAAGCAAAAACCAAAGGAGAAAAGGAAAGATATAAGCATCCGAATGCAGAGTTCCAAAGAGTAGCAAGGAGAGATAAGAAAGCCTTCTTCAGAGTTCAATGCAAAGAAATAGAGGAAATCAACAGAATGGGAAAGACTAGAGATCTCTTCAAGAAAATTAGAGATATCAAGGGAACATTTCATGCAAAGTGGGCTCAATAAATGACAGAAATGGTATGGACCTAACAGAAGCAGAAGATATTAAGAAGAGGTGGCAAGAATACACAGAAGAACTATACAAAAAAGATCTTTACAACCAAGATAATCACGATGGTGTGATCACTCACCTAGAGCCAGACATCCTGGAATGCGAAGTCAAGTGGGCCTTAGAAAGCATTACTATGAACAAAGCTAGTGGAGGTGATAGAATTCCAGTTGAGCTATTTCAAATCCTGAAAGATGATGCTGTCAAAGTGGTGCACTCAATATGCCAGCAAATTTGGAAAACTCAGCAGTGGCCACAGGACTGGAAAAGGTCAGTTTTCATTTCAATCCCAAAGAAAGGCACTGCCAAAGAATGCTCAAACTATCGCAAAATTGCCCTCATCTCACATGCTAGTAAAGTAATGCTCAAAATTCTCCAAGCAAGGCTTCAGCAGTACGTGAACCGTGAACTTCCAGCTGTTCAAGCTGGTTTTAGAAAAGGCAGAGGAACCAGAGATCAAATTGCCAACATCCGCTGGATCATGGAAAAAGCAAGAGAGTTCCAGAAAAACATCTATTTCTGCTTTATTGGCTATGCCAAAGCCTTTGTGTGGACCACAATAAACTAGAAAATTCTGAAAGAGATGGGAATACCAGACCACTTGACCTGCTTCTTGAGAAACCTATATGCAGGTCAGGAAGCAACAGTTAGAACTGGACATGGACCAACAGACTGGTTCCAAATAGGGAAAGGAGTACGTCAAGGCTGTATATTGACAGCCTGCTTATTGAACTGCTATGCAGAGTACATCATGAGAAACGCTGGGCTGGAAGAAGCACAAGCTGGAATCAAGATTGCCGGGAGAAATAACAATAACCTCAGATATGCAGATGACACCACCCTTATGGCAGACAGTGCAGAGGAACTAAAAAGACTCTTGATGAAAGTAAAGGAGGAGAGTGAAAAAATTGGCTTAAAGCTCAACATTCAGAAAACGAAGATCATGGTATCCAGTCCCATCATTTCACGGGAAATAGATGGGGAAACAGTGGAAACAGAGTCAGACTTTATTTTGGGGGGCTCCAAAATCACTGCAGATGGTGATTGCAGCCATGAAAGTAAAAGATGCTTACTCCTTGGAAGGAAAGTTATGACCAACCTAGATAGCATATTGAAAAGCAGAGACGTTACTTTGCCAACAAAGGTCCATCTAGTCAAAGCTATGGTTTTCCAGTAGTCATGTATGGATGTGAGAGTTGGACTGTGAAGAAAGCTGAGTGCCGAAGAGTTGATGCTTTTGAACTGTGGTGTTGGAGAAGACTCTTGAGAGTCCCTTGGACTACAAGGAGATCCAACCAGTCCATTCTGAAGGAGATCAGTCCTGGGTGTTCACTGGAAGGACTGATGCTGAAGCTGAAACTCCAGTACTTTGGCCACCTGATGCGAAGAGTTGACTCATTGGAAAAGACTCTGATGCTGGGAGAGACTGGGGGCAGGAGGAGAAGGGGACGACAGAGGAAGAGATGGCTGGATGACATCACCGACTGGAAGGATGTGAGTCTGAGTGAACTCCAGGAGTTGGTGATGGACAGGGAGGCCTGGCGTGATGTGACTGATGAGGTGGCAAAGAGTCGGACACGACTGAGCGACTGAACTGAACTGAGCTGATAGCTGATTCACATTGTTGTACAGCAGAAACTAATACAACATTGTAAAGCAATTTTACCCCAGTTAGAAAAAAGGAGCTTGAGAAACTTAAGATACTTAGCTAGCAAATGATGACGGTAGCCACTCTTGCAGCCATCCATGGAATCTTTATAGTAGGACAGTCACTGTTACAAAGCCACGTTCTGTGCTTCTTGGCTTTCATTATAAAATAGGTCAGGCGTGTCCTTTTTTGGACGGTGGTTAACAGTGTCATTCATACTGTGACAGTCTGTGACTAAAAATATGTGCATTAGTTGAAAAAAAATGGGAGAATATCTTTAAATCTGTAATAAAAATCACTCAGAAAATACATTTGTAAAGTCAACTCTCTTCTCAGAAATCGTTTAACATTGTATACAAATATAGCTAGAAACTTCCCTGGCTGTCTAGTGGTTAAGATTCCCCCTTTCAAGGCAGGGGACATAGGTTCTATCCCTGGTTGGGGAACTGAATTCTTGTAGACTGATCGTGCAGCCAAAAAAAAAAAAAAGCTAGAGAGTAAGGCACACTTGCAACAGTTGAACTGTGTTCCGTTTCAATTTCCTAAAGGATTTCACAGTTGTACTTATGGATATGATTTCACATTGAAGTATTTGGATAAGAAAATGTTTGTGATTAATTACATATGGACTGAGTGTTCATCTGTGAACTCGAAGAATTGCTGTTTTTACTTATTCCTTGCTTCTCAGTAAAACAATCAAAATCCACTATATTTGGGGACCACATGTACACATTTCTGCATAAGTACTTCTTTTCCTTCCTACCGCTAAAGAGAGAACTCAGAAATCACTCCAATTAAACTTTTCCAAAATGTTATCTGTGAACTGTGATTCAGAATGCTTCACACACTCCTGTAGCACTCTGCTTTTAAATGTCTAAAAGTATGGAATTGAAATGCAAGATTTTAATGGTTTAGTGGGAAGAAGGCAAGATTTATAATCAGAGAATTAGTGTTTGCATTTTGGCTCCAATATCTACCAGCTTTGTAACTTTCCAGCATCAGGTTCCTTTTCTATCAGATGGGGACATGTTTTTTTTGTTAGTTTAAAAATATGGAGTCTAGGGAAATAAGGAGTTGATAGAAGCCGGGGGTAGGGAGTGGGGGAAATTGGAAAAAGTGGTCAAAAGGTACAAATTTCCTGTTATAAAATAAATAAGTCCAGGACATTAATGTACAACTTGGTGATAATAGTAAATGATACTGTGTTTATATTTAAAAGTTGCTAAGAGAGAAGATCTTAAAAGTTCTCATTACAAGAAAAAAATATTTGTAACTATGTGAGGTGATAGATGTTAGCTAGAGTTACTGTGGTGATCCTTCAGCAATAAATACAAATATCTAATCACTATGTTGTACACTTGAAACTAATATAATATTTTCTATGAATTACAGCTCAATAAAAATCCCATTAAATATATATATATTTATATATTATGTACATACATATATATATTAAATAAAACCTATTGTCACATCACTTTTGGTGGATTAGATACCTGGAGAGTTTCCTAACCACAGAAATTCTTCATAAAAATATAGTGTATCTAATCAACAAGGACCTACTGGATAACACAGGGAACTCTGCTCAGTGTCAAGCGGTGGTGTGGATGGGAGTGGACCTTGAAAGAGAATTGATGCATGTATATGCTTGGCTGAATCCCTTCACTGTTCACCTGAAACTATCACAACATTGTTAATTTGATAAGTTCAATTCAGTTCAGTCCCTCAGTGTTCGTGACTCTTTGTGACCCCACGGACTGCAGGACCCCAGGCTTCCCTGTCCATCGCCAACTCCCAGAGCTTGCTCAAACTCATGTCCATCGAGTCCATGATGCCATCCAACCATCTCATCCTCTGTCGTCCCCTTCTCCTGCCTTCAGTCTTTCCTAGCATCAGGATCTTTTCCTACGAGTCAGTTTTTCGCATCGGGGGCCAAAGTATTGGAGCTTTAGCTTCAACATCAGTTGGCTACACTCCAATTTTTTTAATTGGCTATGTCCAATACAAAATAAAAAGTAGAAAAAAATATAGTGTATCTATATTAAAGAATAGAAATATGGAGGTCTGGGGAAAGAACAAGTGTTTCCTAAAGACTCATGTCAGAAACATCCCCTGTTAAGTCCTTCACATCTGCAGTGACATTAAATCCCCACGATGCTTCTCCATGGTGAATAATGTAATCCTTTACTTATAGACCAAGAGGCAAAGGCTAGGGACTTCCAGACATGCATGTGCTTATTAACAGGCAGGATCAATGGTGAAGAGCATCGAGACCGCCTCTGGATAGGAGAAGGAAGCTCACACAGCTGAACTTTGTTGTGGAATCTTGTGTTCTCTAGCTCTTTGACCGAGTTTGTCTTCAGTGCACAGCCCAGGACAATGTCCGGCAAAGGCTTCCGTCCTGTCCTGTTCTGAGTCATCCTCCTCTGGGGCTGCAGATAAAGGCAGGCCCTTCTGCTAAACTTCTGGTTCTTGTCGGCCCAGGTTTGTTATCTCTCAGTCCACACCTGGGGTTGTATATTTGTATCCCTCTCCTCCTGAGTCCCATCCTCAGGCAGATTTCCTTCTTGTCTGGAACTTCTTCCTTTATCTTGAGATATCCACTCAGGATCATCTTGCAACATTGTCTGAAAAACAGACACACGTACATAGGAAAACACCCCCTCTTTCTTTGTGTAAATAGAAAATTATACTCTTCACTCTAAGTTTGTGAATTTATCTTTCCACCTCTTCACTTGACCTTCCCCTCTGGGTAGCTTTAGAAAGTGGGCTTCCCTGGCAGCTCAGTGGTAAAGAATCTGCCTGCCAATGCAGGACGCTCAGGAGACTCAGGTTTGATCCCCTGGAGAAGAAAATGGCAACCCACTCCAGAATTTTTGCCTGGGAAATCCCCTGGACAGAGGAGTGACATTGGGTTTCAAGTCCAGCTGCAGTGCTGGGGTCTGTGGGTTGCTCTATCCACTCCCTTCATGAGCGTTTGTGTGAGTACCATCCCCCAGTGCATCTTCACGTTTCCTTATTCTGTGTGTGAAGGTGGCTGCACTTTCAAGCTCACTATTTCTCCAGATAGGGTTCAATATAATTGACTAATTCTCCTGATTGCCTAATTACAGTCACACCCCAAGTTGGCCTCCTGCGATACTTCTCGAGTCCTCTTGGATTGGCATTTTGGGTGTTTCTGATCACATTTCAACAGTCTCTTGGATTAACCAAATGACTCTTAACATGGAACATAGACTTGCCAGCAGGGCACTTTGGGGAGAACTTCTTCCCATGTTCTGGGAGGGGGGCCCCTCCGTATTGTCCACCCGGCTTTATACACTGTGGTCCAGGGAAAATGAGTTTTGGTCCCTTTGTCCGTCAATTCCTGGCATCTTCTTGCTGCCCCCTTGGGAATTTTCCTCCTTCAGACAACTGGCCTTCACCTTTCTTGGCAAATGTCAAGCGGTGCACATTTAGGTCTTGGTTTCCTTCCTTCAAAAGTCACCTGTGAGGGAATTCCCTGGTGGTCCAGGGGTTAGGGCTCTGTGCTTCCACCCCAGGGGGCTTGAATTTGATCCCTGGTTGGGGAACTAAGATCCTCCATGCTGTGCAGCATGGCCAAAAAAAAGTCCCAGGTGAGCCCTCCCGAGCTAAGTGTGAGTGTCCCAGACTGACCTGTGGGGCTATGTGGGCCTCTAGCAGCTCCATCTCAGCGGGATTTCCTGACTGTCCCCTCACCTGTCCCCTGCTGCTCCCCTCTGGTGGGCCACCCTGCCTCCCTGCTCTCTTGCTGGGTTGAATCCTGGCCTCATGCCTGGCTCCCCGACCCCAGAAAAGGTCTGCCAGCTGCTCTCTGATGGATGATACTCAAGGACACGCTGGCAGTTTGGCCCCATCCCAGGATGGTCTTTGTTAAAGCCAACAAAATGAAATGTGCCCGAGTAGAGAATGAGTTACTTTGGGGAAAAAAGCTCAAAAAAGTATGTTAAGTATGTTCTTAAAAGTATGTTAAGAATAGTACATTTCACAATATTTTACAATGCCCAGCACAGTGCCCTGGGCTAACAAATAAAGAAACAAAAGAGCAGGAGGGAATTGTTTTTCACTGTAAAGACATCTCGACTGCAGTTAACTCTTCACAAACATCATGCTGAGCTTCCCCTCTGGCACAGCGGTAGGTAAAGAATCCGCCTGCAATGCAGGAGATACCGGAGTTACAGGTTTGATCCCTGGGTTGGGAAGATCCCCTGGAGGAGGAAATGGCAACCCACTCCAGTGTTCTTGCCTGGAGAATCCTGTGGATAGAGGAGCCTGATGGGCTACAGTCCATGGGGTCCCAAAGAGTGGGATGCAACTGAGTAACTGAACACACACACACACACACACACACACACACACACACACACACACACAGACATCCTGCCAAAATAATAGCGTTTTTGTTATCAGAACTCTGTGAATTAATCAGGAATTTATAAAACTTATCAGATGTTGCAGCTGTAAAGTTCATCTCCTGATTCTAATATCTTGTTGTTGAGAACACAGCAGGGGCCAGAGCCAGGTCATCTAGAATGCAGATCTTCTTGTTCTGAGTTCAAGGCTCTTTCTGTTATAATTGATGACACAGAATCACTTCCTTTAGTGATCAGCACCTCAAAGGCAAGTGTGTGGGGAGGAAGAGGTGAGCAATTAATTGGCTTAGAACTCAGCCCAACCTGAGATCAAACCCTGGTTTTGCGGGTGCCAAGTTGAGGGACCATGAGCAAGGTAATTCACCACTCTGAGTATCAATGATTTTCCAGCTGAGATGTCGAAATAATAATAACAAATAATGAGAATTATTACTATGTAATAAACTAAATGGTGATAATGCACATGAAGTACACAGAGATTAGCCAAATAATAGCTTTTATTACATATATATTCAGTTCAGTTCAGTCGCTCAGTCGTGTCCGACTCTGCGACCTCATGAATCGCAGCATGCCAGGCCTTCCTGTCCATCACCATCTCCTGGAGTTCACTCAGACTCACGTCCATCGAGTCCGTGATGCCATCCAGCCATCTCATCCTGGCTTGTCCCCTTCTCCTCCTGCCCCCAATCTCTCAAAAAGACATCAGAGTCTTTTCCAATGAGTCAACTGTTCGCATCAGGTGGCCAAAGTACTGGAGCTTCAGCTTTAGCATCATCCCTTCCAAAGAAATCCCAGGGTTGATATCCTTCAGAATGGACTGGTTGGATCTCCTTGCAGTCCAAGGGACCCTCAAGAGTCTTCTACAACACCACAGTTCAAAAGCATCAATTCTTCAGCGCTCAGCTTTCTTCACAGTCCAACTCTCACATCCATACATGACCACAGGAAAAACCATAGCCTTGACTGGATGGACCTTTGCTGGCAAAGTAATGTCTCTGCTTTTGAATATGTTGTCTAGGTTGGTCATAGCTTTTCTTCCAAGGAGTAAGCATCTTTTAATTTCATGGCTGCAATCACCATCTGCAGTGATTTTGGAGCCCCCCAAAATAAAGTCTGACACTGTTTCCACTGTTTCCCCATCTATTTCCCATGAAGTGATGGGACCAGATGCCATGATCTTCATTTTCTGAATGTTGAGCTTTAAGCCAATTTTTTCACTCTCCTCTTTCACTTTCATCAGGAGGCTTTTTAGCTCCTCTTCACTTTCTGCCATAAGGGTGGGGTCATCTGCATATCTGAGGTTATTGATATTTCTCCCGGCAATCTTGATTCCAGCTTGTATATAATCATTACATCATCATATATCCACCATTCCATTAGCCTAATCAGTGGAGACAGCAAAACTGGATGGTTGGTCAAGGCTTGTGAGGATGAATAAGAATTCTGTCTCTGTCTCTCTCTCTTTTTTTTTTTGGCCTCACTGCACAGCATGTGGGATCTTAGTTACTCCACCAGGGATCGAGCCCACGCCCCCTGCATTGGAAGCACAGAGTCTTAACCACTGGCTCACCAGGAAAGTCCCAGAATTCTCTTGTAGAACAGGGTGTCATCACATTAGCTGGTGGCTCTCAGGAGAGCTTTTGGTTGGAACCTCACTCCAGTGATACTAATCTATTTCATGGTATTGGCTCCAATCATGTTTCTATATGAATTCCTGAAAAAAAAATGATGAACTTGCAAAATAAGTAGGAAAAAAAAAATTAGATTGAATGTAGGTCATGGTGAATCTGACATCCATTTTTTGGAAAATGTCCCTTTTTTTGAGAATATAAACAAATCCTATATTTGTATAGGACTTTGAGTGTATAAGGGGCTTCCCTGGTGGCTCATATGGTAAAGAATCTGCCTGCAATGTGGGAGACTCAGGTTTAATCCCTGGGTTGGGAAAAATCCCCTGGAGAAGGGAATAGGAACCCACTCCAGTGTTCTTGCCTGGAGAATCCCGCGGACAGCGGAGCCTGGCAGGCTACAGTCCATGGGGTTGCAAGGAGTCAACATGACTGAGCGACTAACATTTTCACACTTTTCACTTGAGTGTATGAAGTACTTTCCTACCTATGATCTCGTTATATCCTTATGATACCTTATGAAATAAGTGTGTTAGTTACATCTCCATACATGGAGCAATTGAGCTTCAATTTATTTTTAGATTCCCATCTAAGATGCTAATTTCAGGGCTTTCCCTCCACATGGTGACCAGCCCTGGAGAAACGATGCCTGTATGTGGCTAATGAAAGGCAGGCTTCTTAGGGACACGTACTTTTCTTGCCAAGAGCCTTTTATTGGGCTGTTATGTTTCATGGTCAACAATCACAACGACCCGCGTGAGTGGAACACCTCCAGTCTGTCTGAGACAGTGTCAGTGTTTTCATGTGTGTGTGACAGGCGTGGTCTGCTTAGACCCAGTGTCACCCTTGTTCTCTGCTCTGTTATCTCCAGAAACCACCCTTCCTAGGCCCCTCTGTCTTCTGACTTCCCCCTCCTCCAGGCGGCAGAGGGGAGGGGGAGGATGCCGTCTCTCCGCTCGCCTCCTTGTGTGGACTGTCTCCATCTCAAGCTAGTTCTTCTCTGTGGCGTTAGTTCTCCTGTCCCACTGCAGCCCTAGCTCCTGCTAATTAATAACCCTGACTCCTGGGCTCTGTACAACCCCCACCTTCCTTTGACCTGCCAGCAGCCAGTCTCAGGATGACCTCTTTATTCTATTTGGCTCTTTAGCTCTTCCATCTCCTGTGGAACCAAATTCCCTCCTTGAATCCCAGCTATTTTGTTTCATGACCTGTTCATGCAGCTGCAACATGATATTATTACCTCTTACCTTTACAGCGTTCCAGGGAGGAGGTTATACTATCATCTCCATATACAGTTATGGAAATGGAAGCTCGAAAGAGACAAATGGCGTGCCAAGCCTCGTATGATCCATAAACAGGAGCTCTGGGGCTTGAAGACAGCATCTCCAGCTGACAATCGACTCTGACTGAGTGAATTCCAGTGTCAGTTTCTGGAGCCCGAGTGTGTCTGTATACATCACAGCCCTCACAGCATCTCCCCAGTTACAGATGAGGACACAGAGCTCAGAAACATTAGTTCCACAAAGGCGTGAAGCTAGTAAGTATCAGAGATGGAATTCAGACCAGATCTGTCTGACTCCAAGCTTGTTTTTGTCTACCACTGCAAGTGCTTCCCCCAAAGTCAGGGTATATCACCACTGTGGAGGTGTAGGGTAGTTGCAATCTAAACTTTTAGTCCTCAGCCCCAGAAGTTCCAGTTCAGTAGCTTTGGGAAGGGGCCCTGGAAACAAGCATTTTGCACATCTGCCCTAAGAGATGCTGAAGCCAGGGAGTGTGGAAACCTTGGGAGGCCAACCTTGGCTATCCTCCATGCTCTCCCCACACCTGTGACACCCCGTGTGCCTCTGTGTGCCTCTCCCGCCTGCCTCTTTTCCTCATCTGTAAAATGAAAAGTTGGATTGGATAATCTCCAAGATCTCTAGGTCTATGCTGAGTCCCCTATACCTGTGTGCTGGAGGAGTGCAAAACACGTGGTATCATCCTTCCAAGGAGATCACTGCTGTGCCACTGAGCCCTTCAAGTGCACCCCTGGGCACCAGGGGTCTGGGGTTTCTCAGGGATCCCCCAGGCTCTGAGATCTGATAGGAACCCGGTGGCTTGAGAGTAAAGGAGAGCCCTGTTTATCTGTTTGCAGCGGTTGGCAAACCAGCATTTTAAAAAGGAAATGAATTGTGTGGGGTGGGGGTTTCAATTCAGGGAGATATTCGAAGACTTCAGTGTTTGCTCTGAGAGGTCATTAAATAAGTTTTGTTCCCACACCCTCTGGAAAAATGATGCTTCATTAAAATGGCAACATGAGGTGTAGAGAAAACGGTGTGAAACGGGGAACACTGAAAAGACACATTCACCAGATTCCACTTAAAATGTAAAAGGAGTGTAAAGAAAACAAATGGACATTTTCTTGAGGCAGCTGAGCGATACAAAACACAGGCATCTTTGTCTCCTTCTTGAAAACTTCCACAATGTGCTCTCCTTTCTTCCTCTTGACTAATCTCTGCTTCTAAGAGGTGTTGAGTTTCGGCCAAACTTTCTGCTCCGCTCGCATCAAAGGCTGCCATCCAGTGAATGGCCAGCTCTCACCTACCGATCCTCTTACTCACTCCTGCCCAGCAGACGCAGGCCATTCCCCATAATTAGCTCACAGACAGAATTTCCAGGCGGGGTCCGGGAGCATCAATCACAGGATGAATGGGAGATCGGTGCGTGGGAACCGCGGGAGGAGCTGGGTGCAGAGCTCGCAGTGGTCCCTCCTACCTGAGATGCTGAGATGTTTCCTCAGTTCCCCTCGGGCTACATCTGTGCTTGACAGACAGGTTGTGGTCGTTTCCACACAGACTCAGAGGTGCAGAATACCCCATCGGAGGGAGGCAGGAGAAGTTTCTGTTTTTGCTGTATCATGATGTGTGTGTGCGCTCAGGCGTGTCCAACTCTTTGCGACTCTGTGGACTGTAGCCCACCAAGCTCCTCTGTCCATGGGGTTCTTCAGGCACAAATATTGCAGTGGGTTGCCATGCCCTCCTCCAGGGGATCTTCCAGACCTAGGGACTGAACCCACGCCTCTTATGTCTCCTGCATTGGCGGGGGGGGGGGGGGGGGGGGGGGGGGAGGGGGGGGTTCTTTACCACTAGTGCACCTGGGAAGCCCAGCTGGGAGACTGGGCTTCTGTTTTATCCTTGTTGTCTTCTGCTTAACGCCCTGATTTCTCAGGTTTCAATTTTTCAGCTATAATATGAAGGTGATGGGTCAGAACTATTAGCTATAATGAATAAGAGCGAGGTCAAAACACTTTGAAAATACAAAATAACGTCAACTATGACGTCCTCGTTTGCTCTTTACTAACATCCTCTGCCGGTGGTCTTGCCAAGGCAAGTGCCCCAGGCTGCCTCGTCCTCCGGAAGCTGGTTCCTGCTCACACCAGATTTTCAGAAGGAACCAGGGCCTGGGAAACGATGAGTTCAGCGCCAACCTCAATTTGGTCGGTTCTGATGCCTGGTGTATATTGTGCATTGATCCGTATGCCTGACATCTTACATACGCCTGTTCTCGGGGACCACCTCTCCACCTCTCGCCATCACCTGGCTCAAAGTTGAATTCTTTGCTCTGTGTAGGGCTGGAGGAGGGGCTGGACCCCTGCCCAGGGCAGTTCCCAAGAGCTGTGGGCCGAGGTGTCTGGGGCGCTTCCTGATCCTCCAAGCACAGAAAGGCTTTCCGAGGGGGAAGGGAGGGCACTTTGACACTAGAGAAAGGCAAGGGCAAAAACCTGGTGAAGTCTAAAGCAGCATCAGGTCTATGCTGCCCCCTGGTGGTCACGTGTTGTGCTAAAGCCGGCCCAGAGTCGTAAAACTGCAATTACTCTCCTATCTCTGTCCTACACTGTGGAAGTCCAGAGCCCTGAGGAGTCAGTCAAGACAGCTTAAGGGCAGTGGAAGCATAGATCTCATCTTCTTGTAGGACTGAAGACAGAACTTTTACTGTGGGAGCCATTTAGTCTTTACCTGGTAGTGCGTATAAACTAGTCAACAAGGCCAGAATAAAAATCATACATTGAATGGATTTAAATTGTTTTTGACGGTTAAAAATTAAAAATTAGCATATTTCATCTATTTTGACTTTTACCAATTTGTTTTCGAGTTCCATCTCATTTTTACAGTTTACTATAGTTTGGGGGGAAGAGAATAATGTAGTTTTTTGTTTTTTTTTTTTTAGCTTTTTATATTGGAGTATAGCCAATTAATCATGTTGTGATAAGTTTTAGGTGGACAACGAAAGGACTCAGCCATGCATGTACATGTATCCATTCTCCCCCAAACTCTCCTCCCATCCAGGCTGCTGATAACATTGACAAGAGAGAACAGTATAGCTTTTTAAAAAGATAAAACAATTTTCCTTTATTCTAACTTATAACAAGGCCCTTACAAAGTTGTACCATGATGATTGTTTCAATTTTTGCACTTTTTAACTTTTTATTTTATACTGGAGTATAGCTGATTAACAGTGTTGTGAGAGTTTCAGCGAAGGGACCAGCCATTCATATACAGGTATCCATTCTCCTGCAAATCCCCCTGCCATCCAGGCAGGCACATAACACTGAGCAGAGTTCCTTGTGCTGTACAGGAGGTCTTCGTTGGTTATCCATTTTAAATAGAGCAGTGTGTGAGAGAACAATATAGTTTTAATCCCTATTTCGCTGACATGAAACAGAGTCAGGGGCCTAAGATCTCTGCAGAGTCAGGGCTGCATCTGGCCCTGCAGATGGGTCGCTGGGCCCTGGGTCAGAAGTCAGACGTGGGGCAGGGCCATCAGCGCAGGCCAGGGGGCTCTCCTCTCGGATCCAGGGCCCCGCCCCCTCTACTTCTGCTCATTCCTGTCATTCGCACTGGGAGTTTCTAGTCAGCTGTGTACGCTATGTTAGGCATTTCAAATATGTTTCTGGAAGTTGTCAGAGCTGTTCTCTATGAGGCCTGAAGGCAAAATTCAATGTTTGTAGTAAATAAGTACTAAAATTATACCAGCTCTTGAGAGAATGGATTATTTCCAGGTTGCTTAGCCATATTGGCTGAGTGTTGAAATCGGCAGTGGTGCCAACATGTTATGCACAAGAATCTTGTATTCCTGGACTCTGAGGATCACACTGAAGGTGACGGTGAGGAATCTGCTCAGGGTGTGGTCAGCAGCATGCAAGAAGGAGTTTATGGAGATGCAAGAGAAGGTTCCAAAAACTTTGGTGGGATGGCACAGCCCTTGGGCTAGTTGCAGCATCAGAAGCTAGATGGTGTTTTACAAACAGTGGGCTCCAAGGAATGTTTATTCCTGGAATCGAAGCCACCTCTATATGGGATTCTGTCTTCCCATCTCTCAGGGTCTCTGTTATGGACTGAATTGTGTTCCTCCAAAGTTCCTATGTTGATATTCTAACCCCAGTATCTGAGAATGTGATTTTATTTGGAGAAAGGGCATTTGAAGAGGTGATTAAGTTAAAACGAGGTCATTAGCATGGGCCCTCATCCAATATGGACTTAGAAGGACTACTGTCCTTATAAGAAGGGAAATTAGGATGGGGACATGCAGAAAGGGAGGGCCATGTGAGGACACGGTGACAAGTTGGCCAAGCAAGCCAAGGAGAGAGACTTCTGAGCAAACCTACCCTGGTGGCACTTTGATTTCAGACATCCTGTGTCCACACCACAGGGAAATGAATGGATGTTGTCTAAGCCAGTCAGTGTGTGGTGCTTTGTGATGGCAGCCTGAGCAACTAAAACGGTCTCTATTTGAATTTAGGGAACATGGAGTGACTGGCCCATCCACTCAGCATCCACACCAACCAAGTGAAAACCATCAAAGCCACTCCGTAAGGAACTAAAACATCTTGAAAAACAGGAAAGTGACTTGTGAAATAACATCTGGTTGGAATGGCATCCTGTATGTTTTACTAGACAAGATATATTAGACTGATTTCTGGAGAAAAGCCCAAATACATGCCACAAATATGTGCACCACGGCAATGATTGAATATAAATCTTTCTCCCCCCCGCCCTCCACCAGCTTTCTGGTATCCTATGGAAGGAATCCAAATAGTATGAAAAATACCTTCAAGTCTAAGTGAATCATCCAGCCAAGCTTAATGGAACCAAGCTATAAAGTCACTACAAGAAAAAAATATTCACCTATGTTACTCTTAATTTTTCTATAGGCTGTTCTGAGGTATCTGATGTTTAGCGTATAGGTTACATTATTTTTTAAAATAATGATTTATTCCTGGCTACACAGGGTCTTCGTTGCTTCATGCGGGGCTTTCTCTTGTTGTGGAGCACAGGCTCTAGCTGCACGGGCTCAGGAGTTGTGGCTCCTGGACTCTAGAGCACAGGCTTAATGGTCATGGTGCGCCAGCTTAGTTCCTTTGAGACATATGGGATCTTCCCGGACCAGGGATCGAACCTGTGTTCCATGGATTGGTAGGGAGATTCTTAACCATTGGACCACCAGGGAAGCCCATCAGTTACATTATTTTATGGAACTCTACAAAAGACTTAGCACAAAGAAGAAACCTGAGAACCCAAGGCTTGGAATGCAGGTGTTCTGCAGAGTATCGTCAATGACAGCCATGAGGTTAACATTGGAGATGAGCTGACTTTTACTGAGCATTTCTCATGACCAAGGCACTAAATGAAGTGCTTGGATGTCACTTAGGTCTCACAGAAACACTAGTAGAAAAGATATGGTATAAGCTAGCCCTTCAGTCTTGGTCACTGCTACTCTTCAGCCTCGGCTTCTTGAGCAAACGACTTTACTCTCCACAACTCTGTCTTCTCATTTCAAAAGGTTGTTATTGATGTAGTTGAAAGTGCTTGAAATAGGACCTGGCACCAAGGAAGGTTTTGGTAAGTGTATGTTGCAGGTATTTTTGTTTTTATTTTTATTCTATGGTAGTATAGTTGATTTACACTGTTGTGTTAGTTTCAGGCTATACAGCTAATTGATTCAGCTATCCATATACATACATCAATCTTCTTCAGAGTCTTCTTAATGTCCTCATATGAGGGAACAAAGGACAACAGAGATGTGAAGCTCTTTGCTCGGCACCTCGGGTCGTGTTGTGCGGAGGACGTCCAGGCTGCCACGCTGCGCCAGCACATCACATTTGGTGGCGTTGTCCTTTGCAGATGTTGTTGTTGTTTTTCAGTTGATAAGTCATATCCGACTCTTTTGTGACCCCATGGACTATACCCCGTCAGGCTCCTCTGTCCATGGGATTTCCCAGGCAAGAATACTGAGTGGGTTGCCATTTCCTTCTCCAGTAGGTTGCCATTTCCTTCTCTTTCTCCTGAGCTAGGAATCAAGCCTGAGTCCCCTGTTTGGCAGGCTGATCCTTTACCACTGAACCACCAGGGGTAATTGTGACCTTATTCTTGACCTTACTCGTGCTGGGACATACAAGTGGGTGTTCTTAATATGTGTGACACATGGTCCTTTAACCCTAAGTTCTAAATCAGTGTGCATTTTCTAAAAATAAGGACATTCTTTTTAAAAATCACAATAAAATGGCCAAAATCAGGAAATTAACATTGATCTGATAATGTCAATCTATAAACTGTAATCAAAATTTTCTGGGACTTCCCTTGTGGTCCAGTAGTTTAGACTCTGGGCTTCCACTGCAGGAAGCAAAGATTTAATCCCTGGTTGAGGAACTAGGATCCCACATGCTGAGTGGGGTGTGGCCAAAAATAATTGCCAACTGTTTCATTTATCTCCTTTACAGGAAAATTGAGTAACCTCAGCTTAAAATTTTTTTTTTTTTTAAATTTTTTGCTTTTCATGACTTTTGACACTTTCAGAGCATAGGGTTTTTATTTTGAAGATGACCCTTCAATTTGAAAACAGATTTATTTTTAATATGCATTTCTTAGAAACACAAATTTACCTAAAGGAATGAAAAAATAGTGGGAATATATGGACATCACAACAGACACCAGGTGGGAATATGTGGAGGTAGGTGGATCTTCTGACAACATTTAAATTGAAATAATTGGTGGATATTATGGTTGACACTGTACAGAAGTTGTTCTCTTTTAGTCTTATTAAGTCAGTTGCTTCATACCTAAGATTCAGTTCAGTTCAGTTCAGTTCAGTTGCTCAGTTGTGTCTGACTCTTTGTGACCCCCATGAATCACAGCACCCCAGGCCTCCCTGTCCATCATCAACTCCTGGAGTCCACCCACACTCATGAGTTGGTGATGCCATCCAACCATCTCATCCTCACCCTTCTCCTCCTGCCCTCAATCTTTCCCAGCATCAGAGTCTTTTCAAATGAGTCAGCTCTTCACATCAGGTGGCCAAAGTATTGGAGTTTCACCTTCAACACCAGTCCTTCCAATGAACACCCAGGACTGATCTCCTTTAGGATGGACTGGTTGGATCTCGTTGCTGTCCAAGGGACTCTCAAGAGTCTTCTCCAACACCACAGTTCAGAAACGTCAATTCTTCGGCACTCAGCTTTCTTTATAGTCCAACTCTGACATCCATACATGACTACTGGAAAAACCATGGCCTTGACTACACGGACCTTTGTTGACAAAGTGATGTCTGTGCTTTTGAATATGCTGTCTAGGTTGTTCATAGCTTTCCTTCCAAGGAGTAAGCGTCTTTTGATTTCATGGCTGCATCACCATCTGCCGTGATTTACGGGTTTCATTTCTATGGTCTCTAGCATTGCCTCTGGCTCTGGAATTCTTGTAATACTTTGAGACTGAGATTTGTGACTGTTAATGGTGCTTTTTACATACTTTCTTTATGTGTTCCCTCACTGATTTCCCCTGGGAAAGGAATATCCTGGTTAATATCACTTATCTCCAACCCATTCAATTCTCTCTTTCTCTAACCATTACAATTTTTATTCTGTTTTCTTCAAGCACTCAAATGCCTTATTTGGACTATGCTTCTGCCATGTGACTGCTCTTGGAGTGTAGAAATGCCTCAGATGCTAGGACTGTGATTCCAAAACATTTCCTCCATGGAGGAGACAATCAGCTCCCAAAGAACAGCACCACTCCTGAGATCTCAGCTCACCACCACTGCCCTGGATGCTGGTGGCTTGTTTTTCCCAAGAAATCACTTGCTGCATATACACACCTGGCAGGAACAGAACTGGGCCTCCCAGGTGGTGCAGTGGTAAAGAATCTGCCTGGGTCAGGAAGATCCCCTGGAGGAGGAAATGGTAACATGTTCCAGTGTTTTTACCTGGAAAATTCCATGGACAGAGGAACCTTGTGAGCTACACTCCACGGGGTCGCAAAGTCAGACATGACTGAACACACACACACACACACACACACACACACAGAGGAACAGAACTACCTGCTGAATGGTAGTGCAGACAAGGAGTGGTTGCAATGCATTGTTGCAATGCCATTGTGGATTTCAGGCACACTTTCTAGATGTTCCAAGGGCTTTATTTGCTCCATTTGGGGTAAAAGAAAGACACAAAAGGCCCATTGGAATGTTAGACTTTGGAAGTGCGTCAGAGAATAATGATGGCTAAAAAGAAAGATATCATTTTGTTAACAATGACACAGTGAAGGTGTAGAGTTTCTAGTTGCTGTTGAAATTTGGAAGAATTGGCTATTCACTTAAAAGGTAAGAAGAAGAATGGGTGTCTACAGGAAAAGGGACTTGTGAGTTCCAGGGAGCCATCTGTGTGTTGGTTACGGAACAAATGGAAATAGAAACATTTGTACATTATGTAGCACTTGTAAGCTGGTCATGCAACCAGGCACTTGTCCATTCGCTTTTCTATTTATTGAGTGTGTCCCAGTTTCCATCCTGGGCTCTGAGGATGCAGAGGTAGAAAAAGGAGAGCCTCAGTCCATTCACCGGATAAGACCTCGAAAAGGGTAATTACAGTGTGGTAGGAGCTGTAAATCAGGAAGATCCCCTGGAGGAGGGCATGGCAACTCACTCCATTATTCTTGCCTGGAGAATCCCATGGACAGAGGAGCGTGGTGGGCCTCAGTCCATGAGGTTGCCAAAGAGTCATATACGATTGAATCGACTTAGCAAGTATGCATGCAGCAGCTGTAAAGGGGCCATGGATGGGATGTTGTGGGGATAGAAGAAGGACTAGGTCAGGAAATATATATGGAGTGGGAACACTTAGTCAGGATCTTGCAGTATGTGTAGGAGTTTGCTGTGTAGATGAAAGATAGCACTACAGGTATACGAAAAGGCCTGGAGTTACAAACAAAAGGGAAATGATTTTTATGAGATCAGGGCAGGCAGAGTCCTCGGTTTTGACTGACTCTGTGGGTACGTTCAGCCAAGCAGCATCTGATCAGGCAGAATCAGCCCAGGTAATTTCAGGAAGGGGAGACACTCCCTGAAGCACCTCTGTGCACCCTCCTGTGTCTGCCTGGATCTTCCTCCTTTGATCTGTTGGAGGGAAAGGGCTCTGAAGGATCTGATTAGTGAAAGGGAAAAATGAATAACAATTTAAGAGAGCTGTTCTTACCCAGACCACACTGGAGGATCTCCTTGGGAAATTTTTGAGATTTTCGTGGCCAGGAAGTTCCAACTTAGGGACATCCCTGACTGTCCAGTGGCTAAGACTTTGTGGGCTCCCAGTGCAGGGAGCCCAAGTTCGATTCCTGGTCAGGGATATAGATCCCACATGCAGCAACTAGGACATGGCGCAGCTAAATACATAGATAAAATAATAATAAAAAAGAAAGTCCAACTCAGAGGCCTGGCCCCCTCAACAGAGCTTCTCAGGTGTGTCCTTGGTGGAGACCGTCTGTTGTAAGCATCTCCTCAACATGGAGTATCTGCCCACGGGAAGAAAGGACATTGGGTGCCGTACATCCACCTTAGACAGGACCTGCGGACTCTCCTCGATGAACCACATTCTTTATCCCACTGGGCTGGGAGTAAACTCTAGTGACAGGAATGTCACCCAGCCTCCCCATCAAGTGCGGCTCAATTTCGGGAGATGCTTCCAAATAAGATTTTCTAATCTCCTCTAGAGTCTCAGACTCTATTTTCATCATATTTCCTGTTAATTTTTATCATCAAGTTTGAGGCTGGGAGAGGGCACATCCAGGGCTTCTTGCCGCTTTTACCCCACAGTGACTGAGTGCTGATTACATGGGGCCTTTGCATTGCAAACATTCAGCGTACTGCTCACTTACCGTATGTGTACTTCTGTAAAATATCTTATCTATTTATTTACGGCTGTGCTGGGTCTTTGTTGCTAGGCTTTTCTCTAGTTTCAGTGAGTGGGATCTGCTCTCTAACTGCGGTGCCCCGCGGCATGTGGGATCTTCCAGACCAGGGATTGAACCTGAGTCTCCAGCATTAGCAGGCAAACTCTCCACCACTGAGCCACCAGGAAAGCCCCATGTGTAAACTTTTCAGTCAGTACGTAATACAGTATTTTTTCCAGTTCCTTTTTTAAATTAATGAAATAGGGCTTCCCTGGAGGTCCAGTGGTTAAGAATTTGCCTGCCAATGCAAAGGACACTGGTTCAAACCCTGAAGATCCCACATGCCTTGGAGCAGCTGAGCCTGTGTGCTGTAACTACTGAAGCCCTCGAGCCTAGGGTTTGTGCTCTGCCACAAGAGAAGCCATCGAAATAAGGAGTGCTTACACCACGGTGAAGAGAAGGAAGCCCCTTGCTCCCCTCAACTAGAGAAAAGCCTGAGCAGCAACGAAGACCCAGCACAGCCAAAAATAAATAAATTATGCATTTGAATCAGTTCTAATGAGGTGGATGAAACTGGAGCCTATTATACAGAGCGAAGTAAGTCAGAAAGAAAAACACCAATACAGTATATTAATGCATATATATGAAATTTAGAAAGATAATAATGATGACCCTATATGCGAGACAGCAAAAGAGACACAGATGTAAAGAACAGACTTTTGGACTCTGTGGGAGAAGGCGAGGGTGGGATGATTTGAGAGAATGGCACTGAAACATGTATATTACCATATGTGAAATAGATCACCAGTCTAGGTTCGATGCATGAGACAGGATGCTCAGGGCTGGTGCACTGGGATGGATGGGGAGGGAGGTGGGAGAGGGGTTCAGGATGGGGAACACATGTACACCCATGGCTGATTCATGTGAATGTATGGCAAAAACCACCACAGTATTGTAAAGTAAATGGCCTCCAATTAAAATTTTAAAAAATTAACTGTTAGGAATATAAAAAAAAAAATCTTAAAAAAAATGGAAGAATCGTTGATTAACAGTGTACAGCAAAGTGATTCCGTCTTTAGATTTCTTTTCCATTCAGGTTTTTACAGGATACTGAATATAGTTCCCTGTGCTATACAGAGGGTCCTTGTTGTTTATTTTATATAGAACAGTGTGTAGCTGTTAATCCCAATTTCCTACTTTATCTCCGCCTCTTTCCCTTTGGCAATCGTAAGTTTGTTTTCTGTCTGTGAGTCTGTTTTGTAAATAAGTTCATTTGTACCATTTTTTTTTTGATTCCACATATAAGGAATATCACATATTTGTGTTTTTCTGGCTTACTTCATTAATATGATAACCTCTAGGTCCATCCATGTTGCTGCAAATGACATTATTTCCTTAAACAAATCATGCTGTAATGAATGCAGAGCCCCTGTTTCCCTTGATCAAACCCCTTGCTGCAAGCGTATTCCCAGGATGCGCCTGGGCTCTGCGCTTGGCAAGGATGCAGCTGGGGGTCCAGGCAGAGGCACTGTCCCCGGTGTGTGGACCACTCCGCAGGCTGTGGGAATAGCAGTCTTGGATTTCCTGGCTTTTGTGCATTGACCGTCTCACTCACAGAGTTGCATTAACCCGGTTTCGTAGTCTGAATGAAACCATTGGCAACTTTCTGATTTGTGTTTCATCCCGAGTCCAGGCTGGTAACGGAGCCAGGAGTCCCCAAGCTTTCCCAGGCGGGCGGGCATGGAGACACACTGGGACTCCTTTTTCCTCTCCTCCGTCCATCTGCAGGCCAAGTGCACCTCGGTCAAAGGCAAACTCTGAATCGAGCTTTGTGTCAGGCTCTGGAAAGGCGCTGAGGAGCGTGCGATGGGGGAGAAGTGACGGTGCTGGTGGCAACTGCACTGGCGGGCCAGCCCCGTCACTATCGGCACAGGACGCCGGCGGGCACGCTTCATGAGAACTGTCCACCCGCTGGAGAATGGGGCTTTTGACATCAGCTGAGGCCCCGGCTGCCTTACAATGAGAGGCCTGTTGGTGAGAGCCAGACTGTTTAATGAACTGAGAATCGGAGGCCAGCTCTAGCCATCTGGACTGAGCATCTCTGCAGAAACTCTTCACTGTAACTGGCCACTCTTGAAGCTCACGGCCTTTCTAAGAAAGGAACTGCAACAATAAATTCATATTTCAAAGTCGTGCACAATAAATTCATATTTCAAAGTTATGCACCATAAATGTATTTCAACACTGTGAACTTTTAGATACTTGTGTCTGTGTGTGTTTGTGTGTGTGTGTGTGTGTGTGTGTGTGTGTGTGTGTGACACAATGGTAAAGAATCCGCCTGCTGATACAGGAGATGCAAGGGATGTGGGCTCAATCCCTGGGTCAGGAAGATTGCCTGGAGAAGGGAATGGCAACCCACTCCAGTATTCTTGCCTGGAGAACCCCATGGACAGAGGAGCCAGGTGTGCTGCAATCCGTGGGGTTACAGGGTCAGACACGACTGAGCATGCAGCAGGCTCGTGTGAATGTGTGTGATGGAAAATGTTGTATAAATGTTAGATATTATAGTACCACCTTACTGGCAGCTAAGCCTGAAAAAGCATCTCACTCTTGGCTCTGAGGTCGACAACGATAATGACGTAGAGTAGCGATGTCCTGTCAAGGATGTGGAAATACTCTCTGAAAATGAAACCCGTGAAAGCCCTAAAGATCAGGTGAGGAAGGCAGGTGATCACGATTGTCACCACTTGGCTGGTGAAATGCGGCGGGCCCAGGGAGGAGGCTGACTCATGGCCAAGGTCGAGTGGCAGGTGGAAGGTGGGGCTGATATCTAGCTGTGTCCTCCAGCCCCTGGCGCAGGGGAAGGACACGTAAGGCTGGCGCTGACTTTTCCTGGCAGGCTCGCTCTTCGCAGCCAGAAGGCAGGTGGCAGTGTTGTGATTGCCGGCCTAACCTTCAACGCGTCAATGATCCTCTCGGCTGGCGCCAGGCCCCGGCTGAGAGTCACAGCGCAGCGCCCAGGCATAAGCGGCACATGCCAAGGTTTTCCTAGCAGCGTCTCATTTATTAGTTGTGTTGGAAAGAAATCTCTCACGGCTAACTGGGTACCTCTGGATTTTAACAGCTGTGGTTTACAACGGATGAGGAGGGGCTTGTTTTCAAAGTGCCTTTCAGAAAGTATCACCTGCGACGGGAGTTTTCCTTCTATTCCGGGAAGAAGGACTGACAACGGTTCTCTGCTCAGAAAGTCAAGCCTGCAAGAAAGATTGAGCTCTAATTTCTTACAAGCCATTTTAGCCAGGATTCATTCATGCCACTTTCCCGTCTTCTTTACTGGCAACAGTCTCCATGCGTGGTCTTTTTTGTTTTTTAAACTATTTCTTTTATATTGGAGCAAAGCCGATTAACAATGCTGTGATAGTTTTAGCAAAGGGACAGCAAAGGGACTCAGCCATACATACACACGTATCCATTCTACCCGGACTACTTTTAGCTATAAATGTGCTGTCATGTCAGAAGTCACTCCTCTGCAAAGGCCAGAGAGCAGACACTGGGGCAAAGGCAGAGACCAGGAGAGCAGTTCAGACACGCAGGAAGCCAGGAGCCTACCATGGCCTGAACCACCGTGATTCCTGGAGACCTGCTGAGAGGTGGTGGAGTTCTGGAGGTGTTTTAACTATGTTGTTGACAGGATTTGCTTGTGGACTGGATTGGATGAAGGGGTGAGAGGAAGAGGAGTCAAGGATGATTCCACCTTTTTGGCTCAAGATACTGGAAAAAATAAAGTCGACTGGAAGACCGGGCGGGGAAGGGGGGCGGCGCGGGGAGGGGGGTGGTGTCAGAAGCCCAGTCCTGGGTGCTCAGTTGTGAGCTCGGGGTTGTCAGGCTTGAACTGGTTTCCTGTCACCTGGATTCAGGTGGTGTTTACACAATGAGGCACACAGTCCGGGACATGTAGGGAGATTCAAATCTGGGATGTAGAGCACAAAGAGGAGACTGGGGGAAACCCACAAGCGTGGGAAGAAAGAGAAGTGGTCCAGGACTGGGTGGGTCACTCCAACGCTTAGAGGTTTAGGAACTGGAGAACCGAAGGCATCTGAGAGGGAGCAGAGGTGGGGGAGGCCAGACAGCAGGAGGCTGCAAGGCCAGTGGAGAAGGTTCCAGGTTTCCACAAGCATCCTTCAGTGTGCCTGTTTCTTCCCTTCCAGCATTTCTTGCACTTCCCTGGGGGCTCAGTCAGTAAAGAATCCGCCTGCAATGTGGGAGACCAGGGTTCGACCCCTGGGTTGGGAAGATCCCCTGGAGGAGGGCATGGCAACCGACTCCAGTGTTCTTGCCTGGAGACTCCCATGGACAGAGGAGCCTGGTGGGCTACAGTCCATGGGGTCGCAAAGAGCTGGACACGACTGGGCGACCAAGCACATCATTTCTTATTACATATGAAATGCAGTAGGAAATGTAGGATTCTTCCCATTTGCTTTGTCTTCCTCATTTCATCACCTTGGGGTGACAGTTGGGGTACAAAAGATGGGATTTCAGAGCTCATTCCATCCATCACAGGTGTCCTGGCCCTCCCACCTCCATCAGCTCATAGACATGGTATGGTGGGGCAGGAATGCCTTTGACCAGCTGAGGGGGAGAACCAGAGCCAAGCTTAGTTCAGCCTGGAATGAGCTTCTGGCTAGGAATGGACGGCGGCTGTCCTCTGGCCCCACGCAGGTGGGCCCTGAAGGACAGAGGGGACGGGACACCCAAGAGGCCCAGAGTTGGATGGAGCACCCGATCACTCGGTGTGTAAGGAGGACAGCCGAGGCTCGTGGCTTCCCAAGCAGTGGCTGACGGCCTGGAGGGCTGTCAGAAGCCTGCGAGGGGAAAGCCTGGACCCTCAGGGCTGAGTGAAGCTGAGGAAGAAGCAGATGGTCGAGCGCTTGGTAAGAAGGGCTTTGTTCCTCGGTGAGATCTACAGACTGGAGCCCCTTAGCCTCCTCTCCCACCAAATTCCCCAGGGCTGGCCAAGGGGCCTGTGGATGGAGCAGCCCGGCTGGCAGGATTGGAGGTGATGCATGGGTCTTCGGTGGGCTCCCGGTCACCAAACCACTGGCTGCAAGGGTCCAGTCAAGACTGATGCTGAGCCCTGAAGCGGCACCTATGCTCCACTGGCCTCACAGGAGCGGGGCACGCTGGCCTCACAGCCCAGCCCCTCCTCTGTCGAGTCCTGTTCTCTCCACGCCCCTCCCTGTCTCTAGAGCACCCCCAGGAGCGCTCAGCAGGCAAACATTGGTCTTTGGGGCTTCCCAGGTGGTGATAGTTCTAAAGAACCCCCCTGCCAAAGGAGACTGACCCAGACTTGCCCAAGAGTGTCCAGGAGTCTCCGGCAGAGGCGTGGGTCCGCGGTGGTCTGCTGCAGGGTTGGGGGAGCTAAGTGTAGCAGTGAGTGCATGTGACCTTTCGAAGGAGGTCGCCATTAGCCTCATTACCTCCACCATATTTGGCCTCAGGTCAAACAACAGGGAGGGAACACAGCCCTGCCCATCAACAGAAAATTGGATTAAAGATTTACTGAGCATGGCCCACTCATTAGAACAAGACCCAGTTTCCCCCACAGTCTCTCCTATCAGGAAGCTTCCATAAGCTTCTTATCCTTCTCCATCAGAGGGCAGACAGAATGAAAACCACAATCACAGAAAACTAACCAAACTGATCACAGGGACCACAGCCTTGTCTAATTCAATGAAACTATGAGCCATGCTGTGTGGGGCCACCCAAGACAGACAGGTCATGGTGGAGAGTTCTGACAAAACGTGGCCCACTGGAGAAAGGAATGGCAAACCACCTCAGTATTCTTGCCTTGAGAACCACATGAACAGTACGAAAAGGCAAAAAGACAGGACACTGAAAGATGAACTCCCCAGGTCGGTAGGTGCCCAGTATGCTACTGGAGAAGAGTGGAGAAATAACTCCAGAAAGAATGAAGGGATGGAGCCAAAGCAAAAACAACACCCAGTTGTGGTGACTGGTGATGGAAGTAAAGTCTGATGCTGTAAAGAGCAGTATTGCATGGGAACATGGAATGTTAGATCCATGAATCAAGGCAAATTGGAAGTGGTCAAATAGATGGCAAGAGTGAACATTGACATTTTAGGAATCAGTGAACTAAAATGTACTGGAATGGGTGAATATAACTTAGACGATCATTATATCTACATTGTGGGCAAGAAGCCCTTAGAAGAAATGGAGTAGCCCTCATAGTCAACAAAAGAGAATGAAATGCAGTACTTGGGTACAGTCTCAAAAGTGGCAGAATGATCTCTGTTCATTTCCAAGGCAAACCATTCAATATTGCAGTAATCCAAGTCAATGCCCTGACCGGTAAGTAATGCTGAAGAAGCTGAAGTTGAATGGCTCTATGAAGACCTACTAGAACTAACACCCAAAGAAGATGTCCTTTTCATTATAGGGGACTGGAATGCAGAAGTAGGAAGTCAAGAAACACTTGGAGTAACAGGCAAATTTGACCTTGGAGTACAAAACGAAGCAGGTCAAAGGTTAACAGAGTTTTGCCAAGAGAATGTACTGGTCATAGCAAACACCCTCTTCCAACAACACAAGAGAAGACTCTACACGTGGACATCACCAGATGGTCAATTCTGAAATCAGATTGATTCTATTTTTTGCAGCCAAAGATGGAGAAACTCTATACAGTCAGCAAAAACAAGAGTGGAGGCTGACTGTGGCTAAGATCATGAACTCCTTATTGCCAAATTCAGACTTAAATTGAAGAAAGCAGGGAAAACCTTTAGACCATTCAGGTATGACCTAAATCAAATCCAGTGGAATTGACCTAAATCAATTCCAGTGGATTATACAGTGGAAATGACAAATAGATTCAAGGGATTAGATCTAGTAGACAGAGTGCCTAAGAATTATGGATGGAGGTTTGTGACATTGTACAGGAGGCAGTGATCAAGACCATCCCCAAGAAAAAGAAATGCAAAAAGGAAAAATGATTGTCTGAGGAGGCCTTACAGATAGCTGAGAAAAGAAGAGAAGCTAAAGGCAAAGGAGAAAAAGAAAGATATACCCATTTGAATGCAAAGTTCCAAAGAAGAGCAAGAAGAGATAAGAAAGCCTTCCTCAGTGGTCAATGCAAAGAAATAAAGGAAAGCAATAGAATGGGAAAGACTAGAGATCTCTTCAAGAAAATTAGAGATACCAAAGGAACATTTCATGCAAAGATGGGCACAATAAAGGACAGAAATGGTATGGACCTAACAGAAGTAGAAGATGTTAAGAAGAGGTGGCAAGAATACACAGAACTATGCAAAAAAGATCTTCATGACCCAGTTAACCATGATGGTGTGGTCACTCACTTAGAGCCAGACACCCTGGAACGTGAAGTCAAGTGGGCCTTAGAAAGCATCACTACAAACAAAGCTAGTGGAGGTGTTGGAATTCCAGTTGAGCTATTTCAAATCCTAAAAGATGATGCTGTGAAAGTGCTGCACTCAATATGCCAGCAAATTTGGAAAACTCAGCAGTGGCCACAGGACTGGAAAAGGTCAGTTTTCATTCCAGTCCCAAAGAAAGGCAATACCATAGAATGCTCAAACTACTGCACAATTGTACTAATCTCGCACACTAGCAAAGTAATGCTCAAAATTCTCCAAGCCAGGCTTCAACAGTACATGAACTGTGAACTTCCCGATGTTCAGGCTGGATTTAGAAAAGGCAGAGGAAGTAAGGATCAAATTGCCAACATCTGCTGGATCATTGAAAAAGCACGAGAGTTCCAGAAAGACATCTACTTCTGCTTTATTGACTATGCCAAGGCCTTTGACAGTGTGGATCGCAACAAACTGTGAAAAATTCTTCAAGAGATGGAAATTCCAGACCACCTGACCTGCCTCCTAAGAAATCTGTATGCAGGTCAAGAAGCAACAATTAGAACTGGACATGGAACAACAGACTGGTTCCAAATCGGGAAAAGGAGTATGTCAAAGCTGTATATTGTCACCCTGCTTATTTAACTTCTATGCAGAGTACATCATGAGAAATGCCAGGCTGGATAAAGCACGCACTGGAATCAAGATTGCCAGGAGAAACATCAATAACCTCAGATATGCAGATGACACCACCCTTATGGCAGAAAGTGAAGAGGAACTAAAGATCCTCTTGATGAAAGTGAAAGAAGAGAGTGAAAAAGTTGACTTAAAACTCAACATTCAGAAAACTAAGATCATGGCATCCAGTTGCGTCACTTCACAGCAAATAGATGGGGAAACAGTGGAAACAGTGTCAGACTTTATTTCTGGGGGCTCCAAAATCACTGCAGATGGTGATTGCAGCCATGAAATTAAAAGACGCTTGTTCCTTGGAAGAAAAGCTATGACTAACCTAGACAGCATATGAAAAAGCAAAGACATTACTTTGCCAACAGATGTCCATCTAGTCAAAGCTATGGTTTTTCCAGTAGTCATGTATAGATGTGAGAGTTGGACCATAAAGGAAGCTGAGCACCAAAGAATTGATGCTTTTTGAACTATGGTGTTGGAGAAGACTCTTTAGAGTCCCTTGGACTGCAAGGAGATCCAACCAGTCAATCCTAAAGGAAACCAGGCCTGACTATTCATTGGAAGGACTGATGCTGAAGCTAAAACTCCAATACTTTGGCCACCTGATTCGAAAAACTGACTCATTGGAAAAGACCCTGATGCTGGGAAAGATTGAAGGCAGGAGGAGAAGGGGACAACAGAGGATGAGATGGTTGGATGGCATCACCGACATGATGGACATGAGTTTGAGTAAACTCCAGGAGTTGATGATGGACAGGGAGGCCTGGCGTGCTGCAGTCCATGGGGTCGCAAAGAGTCGGACATGTCTGAGTGACTGAACTGAACCGCCAAAGGCAGGAGACGTGAGATGAAGGTTCAGTCCCTGGTTTGGGAAGATCCCCTGGAGGAGGGCATGGCAACTCAGTCCAGTATTCTTGCCTGGAGAATCCCATGGACAGAGGAGCCTGGTGGGCTACAGTCATGGGGTTGCAAAGAGTCGGACATGACTGAAGTGACTTAGCATGCACCGTCTGTCTTTGAGTTATCCCTGGGGAAAGACATGGAGGGACACGGAAGAAATGGAAAATAGAAAAAGAGAAAATGAGCATCCAGCATGCTCCTTTCTGTCTGTATCTTTCATTTCTGCAGCCAACAGGGGTACATGCAACTTTTATTTTATTGAATATTTTGGAGATATCCACTAGGTGGCGCACTTGCATCAAGTTTACCACCCGAACTGTGCCGCCCCGCTTGTCCATCAAGGGAGCTGCCATTTATGGACGCGGTTATTTCTTTATTTAACCATTATTGAGATGAAATGATGGGTTCCAACAGACAATGAGATCCATTTATGGCTCTTCTTAGTGGCCTAAGCTTTTCAAACAGTATAGGCCTGAAAACATTATATAGAATTACATTTCTCTTGTGATTGAGTGTTAGTATGGAATGTTTTTAGGAGAAAAAGATTCACTGGGAGAGGAAAAGCTAAAACTTCTACATAATCATTTTTGTTGAACGGTGACTCTTGATTAGTTTGTTATGATTTATTCTAAGCTCTTTTAGATTTTCAAGATTCTTTTTGCATCTCTGAAAGTGAGTATTGATTGAAAGATAACTGCAGATTAAGGAAATAATTTTATTCATTAAAAAGCGTATCCGCTCAGGTGCTTTGTAGATTTCAATTTTCAACTACTGGGCAAAGGAATTTCTTTTTGTATGTGTTGTTATTCTTGCTGATTATTGAGAGTTTTATTGAGGTCACAGAAGGTAGGTTAATAGAATTGAGTATTCTGTGCACTCTTGGCTGTAGCTCTGAACTGTAGGGGTGTGTTCCCCATTCACCTGCCAGCCAGCTCTGCCCTGGGACCATGGCCCCAGGAATCCTTGCTGCCCCCAGATGAGGCTTCTGTATGGGCTTCTCTCCTACCACCAGGGTCAAGAGCCCTGGACAGCCGTAATGCTGTCCCAACAAGGCCTCCCCAAAATAGTGCAGACCAGAGTCTTCCTCCGAGGGCAGCTTAAAGCACAGATTAGCAAATCTAGCCCCCTGTCTGGGTTTCACAGCCATTGCACTCAGAGTGGTCTTTACAGTAGAACATTTTCAATCAATTAGACGATCGCAACTTTTTTTCCAAGATGGATTCCAGCCCAGAGGCCTATGGGGGATTTTGGCATCACCTACTCTGGGTGTGGTGCCCCTCCTTTTCGGCCCCCAAGGAGCCTTTCTGTGTATATGCAGTGTCTCCTTTGTCCCAGGGATGGGAAATATATGACCTCTGATCTTTTACTCAGACAAGGTTTAGCCCCTCTCTCTTCTTGCCATGATTGTTATCTTAAAAATGTCTTCAGGCGACTTCCCTGGAAGTCCAGTGGCTAAGACTCCAGGCTGCCAATGCAGGGGACCCGAGTTTGATTCCTGGTCAGAAAGCTAGATCCCACATGATGCAACTAAGAATTTGCATGCTGCATCTAAAGATCCTTAGTGCCTCAATGAAGACCCAGCCCAGCTGAATAAATAAATGAATATATTTTTTTAAAGTACCTGCTGCATCTTAAATAAAGTGTCCTCCAGAGACAATGCCTGGCTATTTGCCTTGTTTCTGTTGTTATTTCTGTTTTGAAATGCAAACAGAAGGCTGACTATAAATGTCTAACCCGGAGCCCACCTAGCTCCTATCTCAGGAAATGCAAACAAGAGGCTGGTTTCAAGTATTTGGCCTGAAGCCCACAATTTTTCTGCCCCAGGAAATGTAAACAGGAGGCCAGTTGTAAATATCTAGCCTGGAGTCCACTTATCTCCTCCTCAAATGAAGTGAAAGATTTTCCTTTTTTTCCCTCCTTACAAACTCCATTCTTCTCATTAATAGACCTGTATTACAAAAAATCATCCTCAGTTGTGATATTTTGGACTTTTTAAGTTAAAATCAGTGGGAATCTGTTTTCTCTTGTAACACTTGTTCAGTCACTAAGTCGTGTCCTACTCTTTAAAACCCCATGGACTGCAGCACGCCAGACTCCTCTGTCCTCCACTATCTCTGAGTTTGCTCACACTCATGGTCCATTGAGTCCTGGATGCTATCTAACCATCTCATCCTCTGTCTTCTTCTCCTTTTGCCTTCAATCTTTCCCAGTAACAGTCTTTTTCAATGAGTCAGCTCTTCACATCAGATGGCCAAAGTATTGGAGCTTCAGCTTCAGCACCAGTCCTTCCAATGAATACTCAGGGTTGATTTCCTTTAGGATTGACTGGTTTGATCTCCTTGCAGTCCAAAGACCTCCCAAGAATCTTCTCTAGCACAATTAGAAAACATCGATTCTTCGGTGCTCAACCTTCTTATAGACCCACTCTCACATTTGTATATAACTACTGGAAAAACCACAGCTTTGACTATGTGGATCTTTGTCAGCAAAATGATGTCTCTGCTTTTAAATATGTTGTCTATGTTTGTCATAGCTTTCCTTAGAAGAAGCAAGCATCTTTTAATTTCATGGTTGCAGTCATCGTCTGCGGTGATTGTGGAGACCAGGAAAATTAAATCTGTCACTGCTTCCACTTTTTCCCCTTCTATTTGCCATGAAGTGATGGGACCAGATGCCATGATTTTAGTTTTTTTAATGTTGAGTATAAGCCAGTTTTTTCTCTCTCCTCTTTCACTCTCATTAAGAGGCCTCTTTAGTTCCTCTTCACTTTCTGCCATTAGAGTGGTATTATCTGCATATTTGAGGTTGTAGATATTTCTCCCAGAAATGTTGATTCCAACTTGTGATTCATCCAGCCTGATATTTCACATAATGTACTCTGCATATAAGTTAAATTAGCAGGGTGCCAATGTACAGCCTTGTTATACTCTTTTTCCAATTTTGAACCTGTCTGTTGTTTCATGTCTGATATTAACTATTGCTTCTTGACCTTCATACAGATTTCTCAGGAGGCAGGTAAGGTTACCTGGTATTCCCATTTCTTTAAAAAATTTTAATGCACACAGTCGAAGGCTTTAACGTGGTCGGTGAAGCAGAAGTAGATGTTTTCCTGAAATTCTCTTGCTTTCTCATGACCCAGTGAGTGCTGCATTTTGATCTTTGGTTCCCCTGCCTCTCTTTGAGACCCAGCTTAAACATCTGGAAGTTCTCAGTTCATATACTTCTGAAGCCTAGTTTGAAGGATTTTGAACATAACCCTCCTGGCATGTGAAATGAGTGCAATTGTGTGGTAGTTTGAATATTTTTTGGCATTTTCTTTCTTTGGAATTGGCCTTTTTCCAGTTCTGTGGCCATTGTTGAGTTTTCCAAATTTGCTGACATATTAAGTGCAGCACTTTAATAGCATCATCTTTTAGGATTTTAAATAGTTCAGCTGGAATTCCACCACTTCCACTAGCTCTGTAATGCTTCCTAAAAGGCCCACTTAACTTCACACTCCAGAATGTCTGGCTCTACGTGAGTGACCACACCATCATGGTTATTTGGGTCATTAAGATCTTTTTGTATAGTTCTTTTGTGTGTTCTTGCCTCCTCCTCTTAATATCTTCTGCTTCTGTTAAGTCCTTACCGTTTCTATCTCTTATCCCTTATAGTACATCCTTGCATGAAATGTTTCCTTAATAGCTCCCATTTTCTTGAAGAGGTCTTTTGCAATACAAGTTCCTAAATAATACTCCCATTTTGCCTCTTGATGCACAAAACTTAAAGTACTTACTATCTGGCCTTTATCAAGAAAGTTTATTGACTCCAGTTGTAGAGGACCTGTCTACATAAAGTAGTGTTTGAAACACGTGACTTGTTTCTAGAGACAGGATTCCTGGTTTTCTTTGATCTGAAAGATGAATGTGATCACTGAAATGTGAAGAACCACCAGCCTTACTGGATGAGGGCCCATCACTGCCCTTACTAATAATAATAATCATAGTGATAACGATCATGATTATATGATGATAGCTTAAAGCATTATGAAGCCAAGGTACAAATAATGATCAAAATATTGTCATATGAATTAAAAAATTCATTTATTTATTTTAATTGGTGGCTATTTGCTTTACAATACTGTGGTATTTTTTTTGCCATATGTCAGTCAACACGAATCAGCCACGGGGGTACATGTGTCCCCCCATCCTGAATACCCCTCCCACCTCCCTCCCCATCCCATTCCTCTGGGTTGTCCCAGAGTACTGGCTTTGAGTGCCCTGCTTCACGCATTGAACTTGCACTGGTCATCTATTTTACGTATGGTAATATACATGTTTCAATGCTATTCTCTCAAATCATCCCACCCTCACCTTCTCCCACAGAGTCCAAAAGTCTGTTCTTTACATCTGTGTCTCACTTGCTATCTTGCATATACAGTTGTCATTACCATCTTTCTAAATTCCATATATATGCATTAATATACTGTATTGGTGTTTCTCTTTCTGACTTACTTTGTATAATAGGCTCCAGTTTCATCCATCTCATTAGAACTGACTCAAATGTGTTCTTTTTTATAGTCGAGTAATATTCCATTGTGTATATGTACCACAACTTCCTTATCCATTCATCTGCTGATGGACATGTAGATGGCTTCCATGTCCTGGCTATTGTAAACAGTGCTGCGATGAACATTGGAGTACATGTGTCTCTTTCAGTTCTGGTTTCCTCAGTGTGTATGCCCAGCAGTGGGATTGCTGAGTCATATGGCAGTTTTATTTCCAGTTTTTTAAGGAATCTCCACACTGTTCTCCATAGTTTGCCATATGAATTTAAGGGAACCTAGGAGAAGGCAATGGCACCCCACTCCAGTACGCTTGCCTGGCAAATCCCATGGACGGAGGAGCCTGGTGGGCTGCTGTCCATGGGGTCACGAAGTGTTGGACACGACTAAGCGACTTCCCTTTCACGTTTCACTTTCATGCATTGGAGAAGGAAATGGCAACCCACTCCAGTGTTCTTGCCTGGAGAATCTCAGGGATGGGGGAGCCTGGTGGGCTGCCATCTATGGGGTCGCACAGAGTCGGACACGACTGAAGCGACTTAGCAGCAGCAGTAGCAGCAGAGTAGGGCTGAAATGAATTATTAAAAATTTGTGAGTAATTCTTCAGTTCCAATCACCAAACTTCTATTTTGCTGGGACTAGGGTAGGTACTTAGTTTTTGTTTGATCAGCTTTATGACATAATGTGAAAAACAGGAACCTCCTTCTTTGATGCACTTGAGAAAGGCTTGGTGCTTGGCACTAGATGTTTAATTTGGGCCTGTGACTGAACGACCTACATGAACACAATTAACTGGACATTTGAACTGTCAAAGGCACATAATTTGGGTTATGCAATCATTTATTCTTGTGAATTTGAAGCTAATTAAAATTTGTTTTATTGGGGTATAGTTGCTTTGCAATATTGTTGTGTTAGATTCTGCTATACAGCAAAGTTAATCAGCTATTTGTATACATATGGAGCACTGAGTAGAATTCCCTGTGCTATACAGTAGGTTTTCATTATTTATTGCTTTTATACATAGTATCACTAGTGTATATATGTCAGTTTCCATCTCCTAGTTCATCCCCCACCCCAAAGAAGTTGATTAACCAAGATGGAGAGGACTGAGGCTACAAATAGTATTTTGGGGCATTCCCTACATTTTGTAGGGCCCACTCTGTTGTTTAGGTAGTGACTGCAAGACTCTGAGGAATTAGCATCTTTTAGAAAACAGAGAGGGGCAGAGAACCTTCTGAGAAGCAACAGTGATTCCTTAGAATGCAAGTTTGATAATTTAATTCCATTCAGTTAGAATTTCTGGAAGGCTGAGTCTTCCAGCCTTTTCAGTTCCTGTTCATGTGAGTATTCAGATAGGTTAAACGAACATTGGCCACACCAAACACACCCTTTCTTTCTTGAGCTGGCTCCAATTCATCCGCTCTGCAAAGCAGGTACAAAGCCCCACCCACTGGAAAGAAGAAAGGTCTGAAAGGAAAACAGAGATGAGACCACTGCCTGGAATCACAGACAGCAAATTCTTGCTCAGCAACCTTGGAAGTGCTTCTCAAGGGACTGTCCTTTTTCTCCCAAAAGGATGCTTGTTCTGGTTTATAAACAGGAGGAGGATTCAGACACTTTCTCCTTTGATTGAGCTGTTTGTGTTGTTGTGAATTCTGGCAAATGTCTCTTAGGGCTTAGCTGAGTGGTTTGAGTACATCGTCACCGACTGTTCCAATTTAAGAAACTCTCCCGAGATTGCAGGGAGACAAAGAGCCTGCTGGGAGTGCAGCCTCTAGCACCGGGATGCTCTAATCTGAGCAGTGTTCCCACAGTCCTTTCCGATCCTCTTGTCCCCACTGCAGCCAGCAGCCTAGGGAACGGCAGCTGGAGCAAAAGTTGCAGGATACAGATTTAATTCAATCTAATAAACATTCCCCAGGTGGTGCAGTGGTAAAGAACCTGCTCGCCAACGCAGGAGATGCGGGTTAGATCCCTGGATCAGGAAGATCCCGACCTGGAGAAGGAAATGGCCACCCACTCCAGTATTCTAGCCTGGAGAATCCCAGGACAATGGAAATCCCAGGACAATGGGATTCCCAAGACAATGACCCAGGACAGAACAGGTACCATTAACTGACATTAGGTTTTCATCTAACGCAAACTCACATCTCACCAATTTAAATTCAACTCATTTCTGACTCTTCTTGATCCCATGAACTTCAGAGGAGCCTGGTGGGTGACAGTCCATGGGGTCGTAAAGAGTCAGACATGACTGAGTGCCTAAGCATGAGCAAATGGTTACTGGTTATAGGCGGTTAACAATGTTTGATAGTTTCAGGTAGACAGCAAAGGGACTCAGCCATACATATGCATGTATCCATTCTCCCCCAAACTCCCCTCCCATCCAGGCTACTACATAACATTGAGCAGAGTTCCCTGTGCAATACAGTAGGTCCTTGTTGGTGTCCATTAAAAATACAGCAGTGTGCACATGTCCATCTCAAACTCCCGAACTATCCTTTCTCCACCTCCTTTCCCCCTGGCAACCGTAAATTCGTGCTTTAAGTCTGTGAGTCTCCTTCATGTTTTGTAAATAAGTTCAATTGTATCATTTTTTTTTTAGATTCCCCATATAAGGGACGTCTTACTCCGTTTCTCCTCCTCTGTCTGACTTACTTCACTCAGTGTGACACTCTCTATGTCAAAAGGGCATAGCTTTCTAAGCCGGCAAGACAAGGATTATAATCATGGCTTTGAAAGTGATCACTGTGTGACTTTGATCAGTCATACGACCTCTCTGAGACTCCATTTCCTCATCTGTACAATGGAGATGACCACATCCACCCTGCAGAGGTGCTGTCCAGGTGGAGTGTGTGCGTGCTCAGTTGTGCCCAACTCTTTCAGACCCCATGGACTGTAGCCCACCAGGCTCCTCTGTCCATGGGGTTTTCCAGGCAATATTACTGGAACAGGTTGCCATTCCTTCCTCCAGGGGATCTTCCTGACCCAGGGATCGAACCTGTGTCTCCTACATTGGCAGGTGGGTTCTGTACCACTAGGGCCACCTGGGAAGTCCATCCAGGTGGAGACTGGTTATTAAAATGACAGCTCCGCACCAGACTTGTAAGAGGTGCTCAGTGACTGATGATTGTTATTAGCTCATGTTAGTTTGGAGCTCAGGGGAGAAATTGTCCGAAGTTAGACTTTCAGGGGTTGTGTCTGTGGCAGCTGTGGGTGACTTATAATTTCCCAGGCAGATCATGAAGAGAAAAAGACAATGACCCAGGACAGAACAGGCACCATTAATTGACATTAGGTTTTCAGCTAACGCAAACTCACATCTCACCAATTTAAATTCAACTAATTTCTGACTCTTTTTGACCCCATGAGCTGTAGCCCGCCAGGCTCCTCTGTCTATGGAATTTTCCAGGCAAGAATATTGGAGCGGGTTGCCATTTCTTTCTGCAGGGGATCTTCTGGACCCAGGGATCAAACCTGAGTCTCCTGCGTCTCCTGCATTGCAGGTAGATTCTTTACCCATTGAGCCACCTGAGAAGCCCATTTAAATTTTATGATGCTTCAGGCAAAAGTGGGTTGCAACTTACCTCTGTGCTATTTATGAGAAAATTAAAAGGGAGAATGTGTTTCTGAGCTCCTAATTTGGGGATGTTTAACCTACTTAATCAAGTCAAGTAAAATTCTATTGGAATCAGTTTAACAAGATTAGTTTATGTAGAGACAGTGTATTACTTTACATGATTTAGAGGTAAAATTAGAATGTTGGAGCTGGAAAGGAAAAAGAGATCATTAGCACAAGCTCCTTATTTTAAAGATGAGAAAATAGAGGGATCACAAAGGTCAGCTGACTTGTACAAGAACAAACAACAGAATTAACAACAAAACTGATCAGAATTCAGGTTAGCTGACTCTTGAATAATATTCCTTTGAATATTCTAGGTGTCAATTCTTACATGAAAAGTGGTATTTTTTTCCTCGGCCACATCTGGTTAGCCTTTATTATTACTTTTTTTTTTTGCAAATTCTTTTTAAAAAATTTTGTTTATTTGACTGTGTCAAGTCTCAGTTTTGTATGTGAGACCTTCTATCTTCATTTGCAGCACACGGGACCTTTAGTTATGACATTTGAACTCTTAGTTACAGCATGTGGGATCTAGCATGTGGGATCAAACCTGGGCCACCTGCATCGGGAGCTCCAAGTCTTAGCCACTGGACCACCAGGGAAGTCCCTCTTGTAAATTCTTGATAGTAATTAAGGAAGTGCTATTTACAAACGATCATGTAATTCAGACTGATGCTTGTTTCACGCCGTGTCCCCAGTGAGGTTCTGGAATGGATGACAAGACTTTGGCCGGTTTACTTGGGCAGTTGTGAAAGGGAGACCGCACAGTGGGTAAGTTCCTGTTGGCAGCATCACTCCAAACAAATGTTCTTTATTTAAAAAAATTGGCTCTAAATACTCAATTTAACTTCAGTTCAGTTCAGTTCAGTCGCTCAGTCGTGTCCGACTCTTTGCAACCCCATGAATTGCAGCACGCCAGGCCTCCCTGTCCATCACCAACTCCCGGAGTTCACTCAAACTCACGTCCATCGAGTCAGTGATGCCATCCAGCCATCTCATCCTCTGTCATCCCCTTCTCCTCCTGCCCCCAATCCCTCCCAGCATCAGAGTCTTTTCCAATAAGTCAACTCTTCGCATGAGGTGGCCAAAGTATTGGAGTTTCAGCTTTAGTATCACTCCTTCCAAAGAACACCCAGGACTGATTTCCTTTAGAATGGACTGGTTGGATGTCCTTGCAGTCCAAGGGACTCTCAAGGGTTTTCTCCAACACCACAGTTCAAAAGCATCAATTCCTCGGCGCTCAGCTTTCTTCACAGTCCAACTCTCACATCCATACAATTTAACTTACTGGTCCTTAATTAGGACCGTTGTGAGTTTAAGATTTGTTGTGCATTGTAGATTTTCTGAATCCTGAAGTCTGGCTGGCTCAGCAGCTTAGTCTCAGCTAAGATCAAAAGCATTTCATGAACGCGACAACACTCTCCCCTTGTGATCAGGTGGCAGAGAACTCTGGTCGATGTATTTTTCAGGGTCACTTTTTTTTTTTTTTAGCTTTAGTAGTTGAAATATGACATGAACACAGTCATCCTGTTGGAGGTGCCCTGAGAAAAATTAGCTGACTGAGGTGAATGGTCTTAGTGGATTTATGTAGGTCACTGTTGGCTATGAAATCTTTTTTCTTTTTTGGCCGAGAGTGTAAGGTCTCTAGAATTCCTATTATCTGACTTTGGGGGAATCTGAAAAGATGGAAATCTAGTGTGATGCAGTTTCAAAAGGTCCATGTACTTGTTTGACTTAAAAATTAGTATCCTTATTACCATTGCCCCAGACTGTCAAGACAAAATAAATCGGTGTGTTAACTACTTGCATAAGATGACAGTGGAAACATAGCTGCAACAAATGGAAAGAAAACACACAGAAGGCGTATTATTCCACTGTGCCAGATTACAAACTAGGCTGGAATTCAATACAAAGAGAAATGGTAAAAATGGAAACTTTTTCACTCTGCAAACCACACAACGATTAAGCACTGTGCCTTCTTTCTACTTGGGGATAAAGTACATTATGAATAACATTTTAACCTATGAGATTCCCATGACTTTGTCTTTTTCTTCTCCTCTGACTTCTTCTTGGGATAGTTTAATCACTATATTGGGAAAAAGAGTGCACATCAGCCTTAAATATTAAATTGTTGTTCAGTTGCTAAGTTGTGTCTGAATCCTCGAGACCCCATGGACTGTAGTGCACCAGGCTCCCCTGTCCTCCCACTATCTCCCAGAGTTTGCTCAAATTCAAGTCCATTGAGTCGGTGATGCTACCTAACCATCTCATGCTCTGCCACCCACTTCTTTTGCCATCAGTCTTTCCCAGCATCAGAGTCTTTTCCCCAGTGAGTTGGTTCTTTGTATCAGATGGCCAAAGTATTGGAGCTTCAGGTTTAGCATCAGTCCTTCCAGTGAATATTCAAGGTTATATATTCTTTATCATCTTTTTTGGTCAGAAAGATAAAGAAGGTAGGAAAGACACTGATATGGACTGTAACAAACTCAGAGTTTTTATAAACCCACACAAATTCCAGCACATGGGTAGATGGTGATGGAGTATTCCAGATGACCTGTGTCCAACTGGAAAGCTTCTTTCTTTCTTTTTAAAAATGTTTACTTTTCATATAGTTTTAAAGGTTCTTAAACTTTCTATTTACAGCTATTACAAAATACTGGCTCTATTTGCTATGTTGTACAATACATCCTTGAGCCTTTTTTTTTGGCCATATCATGTGACATGTGGGACCTCCCCAACGTCGGTTGGAATCTGTGCCCCTGGCAGTAGATATGCAGAGTCTTAACCACTGGACCACCAGGAAAGGCCCCAGAGCTAGGTCTTGAAGGCTGAGTAGGACTTCCCCAGTTAGAGAAGGATGGAAACAAGAACCCAAATAGGAGCGGAAAATGCCCCTTCTTGTGTAGAGACCTCAGGTTAATTTAGATCATGAGATTCTTGGAAGTTATGACTAGCAGTAAAGTAAATGACAGGATCACTGGGACTTCCCTCTCGGTCCAGTGTATAAGACTCTGTGCTCCCAATGCAGGATGCATGGGTTGGATACCTGGTCGAGGAACTAAGATCCTACATTCCACCTTAAAAAAAAAAAAAGAAGAAGGATCATTGACTAGCTGAGACGGTTTTGAAAATTATTTACTAAAATATGTGAGGACTTGTGTTGAACAAGTTACTTCTGTGAACTTCATCCTAAAAGCAAGTCCGAAAAGCAGTTAGTATCTAAAAGCAGGTACTAATTAATTAAAACGTGCTGTACCGTGCTTAGTCGCTCAGTCATGTCCCACTCTTTGTGACCCCATGGACTGTAACCCGCCATGTTCCTCTGTCCATGGGGATTCTCCAGGCAAGAATACTGGAGTGGACCGCCATGCCCTCCTCCAGGGGATCTTCCCAACCCAGGGATTGAACCCTAGTCTCCTGCACTGCAGGTGAATTGTTTATTGTTAGAGCCACCAGGGAAGCCCGCTAATTAAAATATCACCTGGTAAATAGCAAGTGATTAGGAAGATTAGGTAACTAGCTAAAGATCTCCTAGCTAATATGTGAATCTGAACTCGGTTTTCTCTGGTTCAAGAATCTAAAGTGTTAGTTGCTCAGTTGTGTTCGACTTTTCGTGACCCCATGGACTGTAGCCTGCCAGGCTCCTCTGTCCATGGAATCTTGCAGGCAAGAATACTGGAGTGAGTTGCTCTTCCCTTCGCCAGGGGATCTTCCCAACCCAGGGATGGAACCCAGATCTCTTGCATTGCAGGTAGATTCTTTACTGTCTGAGCCACCAGGGAACCCCTCAAGGGTCTAAGCTGTGCCTTAAATTTATGACTAAGGAAGATTAAGGAAAATGCCTTAAACTTAAGAGTTTAAGCCAGTGCTGTCCAGAAAAAAAATATAATGTGAACCATATATGTAACTAACACATTTTTTAGTGGCCATGTTAAAAAAATAAAAAGAAGCATGTGGAATTATTTTGAATGATATATTTTATTTAATTGATATATCAAAACTGTTATTTTAACATGTAATCAGCATAAAGAAATTATTAATGAGATGATACACATTCTTTCTCCCATACTGTCTTTGAAAACAGTATACATTTTACATTTAAATTACACCTTAATTTTCTCAATTAGCAGCATTTCAAGTGCATTTTGGACACAATCCACCTTGGACAGCAAAGGCCTGAGCCCTTAACACAATCTCTGAGTCTTTTATGATTCTGGTTAGCAATCGGGTGGTTCAAAGGGAGGAAGCATGGATTTTCATGTTTTTCCTAGGAAACTCCAGATTCAGTATGTTGCTCTTCATGTCCTCAGTTTTATTTACAGAAACTGTGTTAAGTCTATTTCTGTATTTCATTTCTAGGACATCCCTATTTAATTGCGTTTGTTCTCTAAACTTGGTCATAAGAGACGTGATTGGGTTGATTACAAGAAGCAGGCAATGCTGTTTTGTAATTGTCATCGTGTGTGGTCAGTTTCTATCTCTGAACTAGCCTCTGAGTCATTGAGGGCAGGTTAGAA
Source organism: Budorcas taxicolor (assembly GCF_023091745.1). Taxonomy (NCBI): domain Eukaryota; kingdom Metazoa; phylum Chordata; class Mammalia; order Artiodactyla; family Bovidae; genus Budorcas; species Budorcas taxicolor. Next base: position 39,460,479 of record NC_068923.1, on the reverse strand, counting down.
CTCCAGGGCCTAACACATACTTAGCTGTGCAGTACAGTCTGCTGAGTGTTAAGTGAATATTTCCACAAGGAACCCTGGCCACTATTTCTCTCTTTTTGTGAGTTATTTGGAATCATGCTACTAGGTGAAATCTTGAAAGTTTTCTCCAGGACATCTGTTCAACCTTGACATGGATTTTAGTACCCAGAAGGGTCACCAAGCAATCTATATAAGTGAACTTGTTATTGCTTGGAAGTTACCAGTATTAACAAAATGGAATGGCTTTAAAACCCTCTTGAAGCATTTTAAAAACAAGACCTAAGAACCCATTAACAAGGAATGTGGTTTAGCGGGACTTCCCTGGTGGTCCAGTGATTAAGACTCTGTGCTCCCAATGCAGAGGGCCCCGGTTTGATCCCTGGTCAGGGAACTGTATCCCACAATGCTGAAAGTAAGGGCCTACCCACTGCAACTAACAATCCCACATGCTACAACTAAGACCACTGCAGCTAAATAAATTAAAAGAAAAAAAAACGACTATTATTGAGCTTGCAAAGTGATTCATAAAGTTCACGATCTGTTTTAAGCTCATGTTACCTAAGTCTCTGCTTTCTTGACTATGCCAAAGCCTTTGACTGTGTGGATCACAATAAACTGTGGAAAATTCTGAAAAGGATGGGAATACCAGACCACCTGACCTGCCTCTTGAGAAACTTGTATGCAGGTCAGGAAGCAACAGAACTGGACATGGAACAACAGACTGGTTCCAAATAGGAAAAGGAGTACGTCAAGGCTGTATACTGTCAGCCTGCTTATTTAACTTCTATGCAGAGTACATCATGAGAAACATTGGGCTGGATGAAGCACACACTGGAATCAAGATTGCTGGGAGAAATATCAATAACCTCAGATATACAGATGACACCACCCTTATGGCAGAAAGTGAAGAAGAACTAAAGAGCCTCTTGATGAAAGTGAAAGAGGAGAGTGAAAAAGTTGGCTTAAAGCTCCACATTCAGAAAACGAAGATCATGGCATCTGGTCCCATCACTTCATGGGAAATAGATGGGGAAACAGTGGAAACAGTGTCAGACTTTATTTTGGGGGGCTCCAAAATCATTGCAATGGTGACTGCAGCCATGAAATTAAAAGATGCTTACTCCTTGGATGGAAAGTTATGACCAACCTAGACAGCATATTAAAAAGCAAAGACATTACTTTGCCAACAAATGTCCATCTAGTCAAGGCTATGGTTTTTCCAGTGGTCATGTATGGATGTAAGAGTTGGACTATAAAGAAAGCTGAGCATAGAATTGATGCTTTTGAACTGCGGTGTTGGAGAAGGCTCTTGAGAGTCCCTTGGACTGCAAGGAGATCCAACCAGTCCATCCTAAAGGAGATCAGTCCTTGGTGTTCAGTGGAAGGACTGATGTTGAAGCTGAAGCTCCAATACTTTGACCACCTGATGTGAAGGGCTGACTCATTGGAAAAGACCCTGATGCTGGGAAAGATTGAAGGCAGGAGGAGAAGGGGATGACAGAGGATGAGATGGTTAGATGGCATCACTGACTCGATGGATATGATCGGGTAAGCTCCGGGAGCTAGTGATGGACAGGGAGGCCTGGTGTGCTGCAGTCCATGGGGTTGCAAAGAGTCGGACATGACTGAGCGGCTGAGCTGAACTGAACTACCTAAGTTTGACAATTGTCCTTTGCACAATCACTAAGGTCTATGTGAGAACAATGGGCCTTGGCTGTCAGGACCTTGCCTGCTCCAGGTATGCTTAATCATATACTTTCCTTTAACAGATTTGAGTGTTCAGGTTGGGAAATGCTGCTGATAGGTGCAAAGTTTCCCTAACAGTGAGTGTTCACTCTGCTTTTTGGTTGCTTACAGACCTGCTGGAAATATCAGTTTAATCTTGTAGACTTCCATTTGGTATTTCAACCACGTTCTCCATACGTCCCCAAATGTCAGCTGTTCTCTCTATAACACTTTTGATGAAATTTTTACTGGCCCACAAGTGTAGATTCAACCTTTTTTTTTTTTGCCCTCCGATCTCTATCAACAATATGAGGTTTGGGATTTGATGGGGGTCATGTCAGAATCAAATTCCCTTAATTCTCATTTTAACACAGCATTCTATTTAGTTGAAAGGTCTTCTGCCCTCTCGACATTTATTTTTCTTCAACATGGGATGAATCAAAGCAGGAGGTGTGAGTATCTTGGGTTTTAAACATCAGTTTGGATTCTGGCAGTGATGGCTGATGTTGGTCTCTCTCTTACCATCGTGGATTCTTAACTACGACCTATGAATTGGAGGTTATGGTTCTGAATGTCTTGATCTAAAATGACTTTATGACATATCAATTGTTGACAACTTGTCCAGACTTTGTGCACATTTTCAGCATTGCGTCATCTTGTAAACACACATTATAGCAACAATAGTAACCTTTTAATTTGCTCTCTGATTCACCTTTTTATTTCCTATTTTGTCACTCTACTTTCAGTGCTTTTTGGATCATTTTTTGGCACTTTTTTTCTTGATTATTTTTTTTAAGGAAATACATTCCTGTCTGCTGAAACTGGTGTAAATAAATGAATAAACAAAACTGTTACTCTGTGAAGCTAGTCTGTGCTTTCATTTTCCTAAACTTAAGGGTCAAATCACAATATCTGACCAATACCTTCTAGTGGGATTTATCATGCGAGAGTACTTTCAAGGTGAAAATTTTACATTTAATTTTTTTGTTGTTCTTCCCTTTTACACAAACACACTTTATTTATTTTATTTTATTTTTTTACTTTATTTTACTTTACAATACTGTATTGGTTTTGCCATAGATTGACATGAATCCACCACAGGTGTACACAAGCTCCCAATCCTGAATCCCCTTCCCACCTCCCACCTCATATCATTTCTCTGGATCATCCCCATACTCAGCCATTAAAAAGAATATATTTGAATCAGTTCTAATGAGATGGGTGAAACTGGAGCCGATTATACAGAGTGAAGTAAGCCAGAAAGAAAAACACCAATTCAGTATACTGACACATATATATGGAATTTAGAAAGATGGTAATGATGACCCTGTATGCGAGACAGCAAAAGAGACACAGATGTGTAGAACGGACTTTTGGACTCTGAGGGAGAGGGAGAGGGTGGGATGATTTGGGAGAATGGCATTGAAACATGTATACATTTAATTGTTAATGTGCTTCTTTTATCAAAACACTGATTTTTCATTGGATTTGGAAGGGGTCTACATTTTTAAAAAAGATTAGATAGAAGTACAATGCTTACCTTGTAGTTGAATACACCTAAATTGCATATGTTGGTCTCAGTCATGTCCAATCCTTTGTGCCCCCATGGACTGTGGCCTGCCAGGCTCCTCTGTCTATGGAATTCTGCAGGCGAGAATACTGGAGTGGCTGCCATTCCCTTCTCCACAGGATCTTCCTGACCCAAGGATGAAACCTGGGTCTCCTGCACTGCAGGCAAATTTTGAGCTACCTGGGAAGCCCTAAATTGACAGAGACAATACAATTCACATTCCAAGTCCCTGAAAATAAATAGAACAATTTTCTTGTAAATGATCACGTTTGAGTTCAATGAACAAAGAGTGACCTTAATTGACGCCTGGAAGGTCTTCCTTTGCAAGTGTTTCCAGAAAGAAGCCCTTCAGAAACTAAAAACTTGAAAGTTTTAAAAGAACTCCCCAATGTACAATTGACCAAGAATGAACAGCCCGTAAAGCAGGGCCATCCAGTCAGTCATGCTGGGGCCAATTCATTCCCTTATCTTGGGAATTTCAGTGAATAGTTAAACTACTTAAAGTTGGGTCTCAAATGGGGCTTCAATGAGGGTTTCTGTTTTGCTGGGTTTTCTGCGTGTTTTTTGGCTGGGTCGTGAGGCATGCAGGATCTTAGTTCTGTAACCAGGGATGGAAACTTTGGCCCCCGCAGTGGAAGAGAGGAGTTTTAACCACTGCACCACCATGGAAGTCCAGAGGTTTTTTTTTTCCCTGAGATTTTGGTCAATAATTTTCCATACAAAGACGATTGTTTCCATGTTCTAAATAACAGAACTTTTAGACTCAGCTGCTCATTTTTCTGTGTACTGGAGTAGAAAATCTCATCCATGTCATTCCCTATGCCCTCAGTCCCCTCAATAAGGGAGAGGTGGCTTTCTACTCTGCATAAGACTATGTTTAAATTTTTCAGCTTTTATAACTTTACCCCTCTCTCAGCTGACTATAGAAATACTGTGTTGATTTCCACATGGCAACAGGGAACTCTTGCACTTTTAAGAACTGGCAAGAAAGTTTCCTCTGACCCCAGGGCACTCTGACAGACATGTGCCTGAAAATTGTGCAACCCATTTTCTAGATACTCTTGATTTTATTTCTGTATCAAATCTAAACTACAATGCTTTTGTAGTTTAATGCATTGACATTAATTTTTGGAATCCAGTTTATATGACATGCCATAGATACACCTTGAAGGAATATTATAAATGCCTTATGTATTTTCTTGTGTTAGTTGTTGTTGTTGCTGTTGAGTCACTCAGTTGTGTCCGACTCTTTGCGACCCCATGCACTGCAGCACACCAGGCTGGCCTGTCCTTTACTATCTCCCAGAGTTTAATCAAACTGCAATTCTGTTTACTGTGAGAATATTGGTGAAGACAAAGGAAACTAAGTTAAAGAAAAACCTCTTTTAAAATTATTTATTTAATTTATTTATTTGGCTGAGTTGGGTCTTAGTTGTAGCACTCAAGTTCTTTGATCTTACTTGCCGCATTCAGATCCTTAGTTGCATCATGTTGTTAGGGGAAGCGCACAGACTGAAACCGCTCACCCTGGCCAGGCACCATAGTAACCATTTGCATGAGCTGTTTTACGACAGGAGGTCCTGGTAAGGAACACGGAACAAATAAGCCACCACCAACCCGAAGAGCTCAGGAAACGTCAAAAGGAGACACCACATGTCTGACCACATCCCAGAATCCTTCTCTCTGGCATCCATCTTGGCTGAACAAGGAGTGCACCACCAGGAAGGACTCTGAGTCAGAATCACTGGCTAAAGACAACCGGGAAACTAATCCCATCACCATAAAACCCGAGACTGCGAGCTACATGGCAGAGCTGTTCTCCTGGGTTCCCTTACCCTACTGCTCTCCACCCGGGTGCTCTTTCCCAATAAAATCTCTTGCTTTGTCAGCACATGTGTCTCCTCAGACAATTCATTTCTGAGTGTTAGACAAGAGCCCAGTTTTGAGCCCTGGAAGGGCTCCCCCTTCCTGCAACAATGGGTTATAGCTCCCTGACCAGTGATCCAACCCAGGCCTCTTGCATTGGGAGTATGGAGTCTGAGCCACTGGACCACCAGGGAAGTCCCCAAAGAGAAACTTCTTTGTAAAGACCTACCACAGGAGACATTTTGCTCGGATTTCAGATACTGAAAGTTAAATCAGTTTGCTTTAGGATTCCGTATTTACAGTGACTGCTAGAAAGCTCAATTTTTGAGGCCACCTCAAGGAAGTACACACAATTGCAAGCCCTATTTTATCTATAGCTTTATTTTTATCTTTCTACTATTAAGTTTTTAATCTCTCTGCTATTAAGTTTCTATAAATTCAGTTCCTACTTATTTTCTCATTTCAGTGTATACACTTTTGGATTTTAAATCCTTTGGAACTAGATATGGCACAAATAAAGAAATAGCACAGAACTAATTACTTTGGGGTAGGGTGGTTAGAACCAATTAAAATGTCCACAGGGTGCAATTCCAGGGGCAGGAAGTGACTTCAGTATTTGTGGCGGTGGGTGGGGCTTTCAGCAGCTGGGTGGGCAGCAGACCAGAGTTCTCACTGAAGGGGATGAGAACAGAGGGACAATAAGAAGACGGATTCAGGGTGATAGCAGACTGGATACTAGCCATCCTCTCTCCTCAGTTAAAACAAAAACAAAAACAAACACCTTCCAGAAATAACTGGAGGTGAGGGCTTTCTAATGGAAGTGCTAGAATCACAGATGGATGAATGAGTCAGGAATTTAGAGGTCATGACTCTGGGCTTCCCAGGTGGCTCAATGGTTAAAGAATCCACCTGCCAACGCAGGAGATGCAAGATACGCAGGTTCCAATCCCTGGGTCAGGAAGACCCCCTGGAGGAGGAAATGGCAACCCGCTCCAGTATTCTTGCCTGGAGAATTCCATGGACAGAGAAGCCTGGTGGGCTACAGTTTATGGGATCGCAAAGAGTCAGACAACCACACATGTACGAACATGCACTACTGGGACAGTTTGATTGTAAACAGAAAATGGGGCTGGTCTAAGGAGACACAGGTGACATACAAATGAGGTAAGCAATTCTTCAGGATGAATTTGGAGGGGGAAACTCCTGCTGTAAAGAGGGTACTGCCGAGATTTCAACATATCCCTAAGAATGAGTCCCTAAGACTCCATTTGCATTTTCAGGAGTTTTTTTGTTAAAGATCTAGAAGTCTGAAGGCAACACAGTGATAGCCAGTTGTCTCCACCAATACACGGGCACTAGCCTATCAGATCGTTTATGTCTGGGAGGGCATCTGAAAGCAAGTGTGTCCGAGAGAAAAGTGTGAATTGTGACTGGTTTGGGACAGAAGACCCAGGGAATGGGAGGTGATCTAACCCTGGGAGAGAGAATAGAACCTGAAATCTGTATCACTGTGCTTCAAGAAACACCTGAGAACTGAGGAGATTAGAAATCCTATGCTAACGAAAGTGAAAGTGAAGTAGCTCAGTCGTGTCCAACTCTTTGTGACCCCGTGGACTGTATCCTACCAGGCTCCGTCCGTGGGATTCTCCAGGCAAGAATACTAGAGTGGGTTGCCATTTCCTTCTCCAGGGGATCTTCCCGACCCAGGGATCGAACCTTGGCCTCCCGCATTGCAGGCAGACGCTTTAACTTCTGACCTACCAGGGAAGCCGAAGGTGGTCCTCAGTTCTGACTGATACCCAGCAGGACCGTGGGTAGGGGGAGGTTCCTGGGCACAAAAGTTTCTCTGGGTCTCTTATTTCTTGACTACAGGAAATAGGCTTCATTCAGCTTCCAGGACCTTCCCTGAGTTCAAAGGAGCCGGTTCAATAGTTGTTAATTAGGGAAGGGAGGGGATGCGGAGGCAGGGAAGAGCAGCCAAGAAACAATAGAGCAGCCTTGTGCCAGGTCCTGGTCCCCCTCAAGGGGGATACAACACTATTTTTGAGCTATTTTGCTGATACTGAAACCGCACCAGGTGGAAGACTTTAACTGTATGCTGCCCACAAGCACGGAGACCTTAGACCGGTTGGACCCAGCAAATTGATAACTGACTCCCAATTATAAAGCATCTGCCTGCAATGCAGGAGACCCGGGTTTGATCCCTGGGTTGGGAAGATCCCCTGGAGAAGGAAATGGCAACCCACTCCAGTATTCTTGCCTGGAGAATCCCATGGACAGAGGAGCCTGGAGGGCCACAGTCCACGGGGTCGCAAATAGTCGGACAGGACTGAGCGACTTCACTTCTTTCCCAATTACCTCACCACCAACCAATCAGAAAAATGTTCCATTTCACTTCTCCATTCTTGAAGTGATGGATATTTTGGGGCTGTGACTACTTTTTGGCTATTAGGAATAGTGCTGCTATGAACATTTGTGTATAAGTTTTTATGCGGATATAGGTTTTCATTTCTCTTGAGTATATACCAGGAGTAGAATTGCCAGGTCATATGATAACTCTGTGTTTAGCATTTTGAGCAGCTACTAAGCTGGTTTCCCAAACACCTGAACCATTTTACATTCTTACCAGTAATGTTTGAGGATTCCAGTTTCCCTACATCCTTGTCAATACTTGTCACCTTTTTCATTATAGCCATCCTTATAGGTGTGAAGTGAAGTGAAAGTCAGTCAGTTGTGTCCAATTCTTTTCAACCCCATGGACTGTATAGCCCACCAGACTCCTCTGTCCGTGGAATTCTCCAGGCAAGAATACTAGAGTGGATTGCCATTCCCTTCTCCAAGGGATCTTCCTGACCCAGGGATTGAACCCAGGTCTCCTGCACTGGCGGGCATAATCTTTACTGTCTGACCACCAGGGATGCCCAATAGGTGTGAGGTGGTATCTAATTTAGTTTTTGATTTGCGTTTCCCTGATGACTAGTGATATTGAGCATCATTTCATGTGCTTATTGACTGTGTGTGTATCTTCTTTTGAGAAATGTTTTGGTAACTTTGTCCATTTTAAAATTAGGTTAAGGACTTCCCTGGCGGTCCAGTGGTTAAGACTCTGCCTTGCAATTCAGGATCTCGGGTCCAATCCCTGGTCAGGGAACTAAGATCCCACAAGCCTCAGAGCAATTAAGACCCAAGGCTGCCAAATAAATAAATAAAATTAAAAAAAATTAGGTTATTGGTCTTTTTATTATAGAATTTTATTGAAATGGAGCAGAACCATATAGTCTTTGCCATCCACAACCTCTACCTGCCTTTTGTCTGTGGAAAAACTTTAAGCAAAGAGTATGTTTATACTTCATTGACTACGCCAAAGCCTTTGACTGTGTTGATCACAACAAACTGTGGAAAATTCTTAAAGAGATGGGAATACCAGACCACCTTACCTGCCTCCTGAGAAATCTGTATGCAGGTCAAGAAGCAACAGTTAGAACTGGATGTGAAACAATAGACTCGTTCCAAATTGGGAAAGGAATACCTCAAGGCTGTAAACTCTCACCCTACTCATTTAACTTATATGCAGAGTATATCATGCAAAATGCCTGACTGGATGAAGTATTAGCTGGAATCAAAATTGCAGGGAGAAATATCAATAACCTCAGATACACAGAGGACACTACCCTTGGGCAGAAAGCGAAGAGGAACTAAAGAGTCTCTTGATGAAAGTGAAAGAGGAGAGTGAAAAAGCTTGCTAAAAACTCAACATTTAAAAATGAAGATTATGGCATCCAGTCCCATCACTTTATGGCAAATAGATAGGGAAACAATGGAAACAGTGACAGACTTTATTTTCTTGGGTTCAGTATCACTGCAGATGGTGACTGTGGCCATGAAATTAAAAGCCTCTTGCTCCTTAGAAGAAAAGCTATGACCAACCTAGACAACATACTAAAAAGCAGAGACGTTACCGACAAAGGTTGTATAGTCAAAGTTGTGGTTTTTCCAGGAGTCATGTATGGATGTGAGAATTGGACCATAAAGAGAGTTGACCATAAAGAATTGATGCTTTTGAACTGTGGTGTTGCAGAAGACTCTTGAGAGTCCCTTGGACATCAAGGAGATCCCACCAGTCCATCCTAAAGGAGATCAGTCCTGGGTGTTCATTGGAAGGACTGATGCTGAAGCTGAAGCTGAAGCTCCAATACTTTGGCCATCTGATGAGAGGAGCTGACTCATTGGAAAAGACCCTGATGCTGGGAAAGATTGAAGGGAGGAGAAGGGGATGACAGAGGATGAGATAGTCGGATGGCATCACTGATTTGATGGACATGAGTGTGAGCAAGCTCCAGGAGTTGCCGATAGACAGGGAAGCCTGGAGTATTGCAGTCTACGGGGTTGCAAAGAGTTGGACATGACTGAGCAACTGAACTGAACTGAACTGATGTTTAATCAGAAAAATGAGAAAATGCAGAAACAAAGAAAAACAGTCCAATGAAACTAAATAATAGTAGTTCAATCATGAAGGATAGTCAAGGACTTTTATTTCCTCCTCAAGGGCTACAGATAATATTCTGAGATATATTCCATGAACTGTCTTATAGACACTGAAACCCTCACCAGGTGAAGAAGTTAACTACTTGATGACTAGGCTGTAGCCATGACTTTAGCAAACACAATTCAGAGAACTGGCCTCAAGAAAATGGAACAAATCAACCCTGGAACTGAAGATTGAAGTGAAGTGAAGTTGCTCAGTCGTGTCCGACTCTTTGCGACCCCATGGACTATAGCCTACCAGGCTCCTCCCTCCATGGGATTCTCCAGGCAAGAGTACTAGAGTGGGTTGCCATTTCCTCCTCCAGGGGATCTTCCCAACCCAGGGATCCAACCCAGGTCTCCTGCATTCCAGGCACACGCTTTAACCTCTGAGCCACCAGGGAACTGAAGATTAACTGTACCTAAAGCAATCAAGATGATGCTGGTCAGACCACAAATGATCAGTTTCAAGATGATTGTCAGAGCTGACTATGCTGTTTCTGCATGTAGCCCCATCCCTCTGTCTATGAAAGCTCTTGTCCACTGATTGTCAGCGCAGGGGGAGTCAGCCTTTAGACAGGATAGGAGCCCCCCTACACTTCCCAGTTGCCGGCATCCAGGATGGTGGCAAAGCAAAGGAAAGCAAACTTTCCTTTCTGCCAACCTGGCCTCTTCATTGTCTTTTGTGTGGTGAACAGCCGGACCCCACTTTCAGTTACACTAAGAATGTTGTGTTTTCTCAAAACAAAAGTTTCTTATCAGATGGATGACAGACAAAAATAAGTGGAGAAGGGTTCCTTTTCCCCTCTTTTATGTTTAGGAAGTTTTTGAAGTTTTGAAGAATTGGTATTAATTGGTCTTCAAACATTTGATAGAGTCATCAGTGAAGCCTTCTGGTCTTGAGCTTTTATTGTGGGAAGTTTTTTTGCAGGGGGAATGCTTTTTGATTAATTCAATCATCTCTTTACTTCTTACAGGCCTATTCAGACTTTCTGTTTCTTTTGAGTCAGTTTTGATAGTTTTTGTTTTCCTTGGAATCCATCCATCTCATCTAAGTTATCTAATTTGTTGTACAATTCTTCATAGTATTCTTCTCTAACTCATTTTATTCATGTAATATTGGTAATAATGTTCCCTTTTTCATTTTATGATCTTTATAATGATTGAGTTTTCTTTCTCAATTAATCTAACTGAAGTTTTGATAATGTTTCAATCTTAAAAAATCCCAACATTTGGATTTGCTGATTTTCCTTTATTGTTTTTCTACTTTTTATGTTGTTAATTTCAGCACCTAATCCTTATTGTTTTCTATCTTCTGCCTTGTGTTCAATTTTCTCTTCTCTCTTCAGTGACTTAAGGTGAAAGTCTAGTTTTTGGTTTTAAAAATCTTTCTTTTTTTTTCTTTTAAGGTAGGCATATGCAGCTATGAATTTCCCTCTAAGTATTTAGTTGCATTCCATAAATTATAGTATGTAATCTTCATTTTCATTCATCTCGAAGTATTTTCTAATTTCCCTTTTGATTTTTCCTTTGATCTATTCATTATTTAATAGTGTGTTGTTTACTTTCCAAATATTTATAAATTTGCATTTTTTTTCACTTTTAATTTCTTATTTCACTCCATTGTTATCAGGGGAAACACATTATATAATCTCAATCCCTTAAAACATATTACTTCTCTGGTGGCTCAGTGGTAAAGAATGCATCTGCCAAGGCAGGAGATTTGGGTTTGATCCCTGGGTCAGGAAGCACCCCCTGGAGAAGGAAATGACAACCTGCTCCAGTATTCTTGCTTGGAGAACCTCATGGACAGAGGAGCCTGGCAGGTTACAGTCCATGGGGTCGCAAAGAATCGGACATGGCTGAGCAACTGAACAACAACAGCAAAGCATATTGATGCTTATTTATGGCTTAATATATGTTCGATCTGGAGAATGTCCCATATGCACTTCTTGCACTTGTGAATGAGAATTTGCAGAATCCACTGATAGCTTTGTTGCTATGCTTTGGGAGTTATTCTTGGTGAATTTGAATTCCCTGTTCTCAGGGCACTTACGCCCCATTTTCATTTTTCCAAATGAGTTTAGATATCCAGTGTATCTTGTTGCTGTTGGTGGTTCAACTCATATTTCTCATAGTCTGAAATTTTTATCAACTGCTAAGTCACTTCAGTCGTGTCCGACTCTGTGAGACCCCATAGACTGCAGCCCACCAGGCTCCCCCGTCCCTGGGATTCTCCAGGCAAGAACACTGGAGTGGGCTGCCATTTCCTTCTCCAATGCATGAAAGTGAAACGTGAAATTGAAGTCGCTCAGTCGTGTCCAACTCTTCGCAACCCCATGGACTGCAGCCTACCAGGCTCCTCCGTCCATGGGATTTTCCAGGCAAGAGTACTGGAGTGGGGTGCCATTGCCTTCTCCATTTTATCAACTAGTTTTATTATAAATTCTTATTTTCCTTTGATAGTGTGGTTTTTAAGCCTAGATATCACCATGTGAATAGGTATGTGGTTTTTTTCAACTTCTTAGATCACACTTAGAAATAAGTCTGTGCTTTTAAATCCTGATGTGAATCACAGAACACTGCTTCTAAGCAGAAAGGAGAAAAAAGAGCAGACCGTCTAGGGTTTTTCTCACAGTGCTGAGGTCTCTGAATCTGCTTAAACCTAATGAGCTGGTCTATGTAAATTTCATTGTATTTGAACTTTATCTCAGATCTAGTTCTAAAGAGCTTTAGAAGGGAGAAGTGGGAGTTTAGGGCCACTCTATTTCTGTGTTAAAAAATATTTCCAATCTGCAAAATTAATGTCTTCACCCTATGAAGTTCTTAGCCTCCTGAAATCACTACGCTTTTAAATAACTAGGCCTTGATCCTCAATTAGAACTAAATTTTACAAAGTCCTTGACAGCAGAGGTATTCGATGATCCACTTTCAAAGCAACCCTAAGGTTATTAACGAATCATATGTATGCTAAAAGAAATCACAGCTGAATTATGGTCAATTTTTCATTCTCAGAATGAGGCTTGGAATTTGCAATGTGTCCCCAAAGTTGGTTATTTTATATGTGTATGTACTTAAAAACAGGGAACGTTTTCTTGCTGAACAGCTGATGTATAAATCTGGGGCATATCCTACTTTAATAGGTTGTTTTGTAATAAAATGTAAGACTTGGAGAGACTAAAAAAAAAGCAATGCCCTAGTGCATTGAAAGTTTCATTTGCTTGGAGACAGAATAATTGATGGGATTAAAAAATCATAATCATGACTTTGACATTCCTAGTTTCTTTGGTCCAATTATTAATTACTATAAATCTCATTTAGATTTTTCATGCATTTCCTTATCAATAAGTAAAATCTTTTGATCTCCTTTCCCTTTGGAATCACATGGAGATGGAGAGATAAAGAAGGGGAAAGAATGAAATAAAACAGAAATTATACAAATATTTACTTTTATGTATTTCCAATACTTGAATTCACAAAGAAATCTGGTTTCTTTGAAGATTAAAAAATGACAACTCACAGAGAGAGAAAGAGAAATATCATAGGTATCCTTATATGTGAAATCTAAAAAGAAATGATGCAAATGAACTTATTTAGAAAACGGAAACAGACTCACAGGCTTAGAGAAATAGGGAATAAACTTATGGTTACAGGGAAGGGGTGGGGGAAGGGATGGGAGAAGGGATAGTTAGGGAGTTAGGGATGGACATGTACACACTGCTATATTTAAAATAGATAACCAACAAGGACCTACTGTATAGCACAGGGAACTCTGATCAATGTTATGTGGCAGCCTGGATGGGAAGAGAGTTTGGGGGAGAATGGATACACATACATGTAATGGCTGAGTCCCTTTGCTGTCTACCTGAAACTATCACAACATTGTTAATCAGTTATACTCCAATATAGACTAAAAAGTTAAAAAATGGCAAGTCAATGATTTATAAATAGACTGTTCCATTATATTCAATGTGCTTTATGTAATTTTTTCTCCTTAGTAATATAAAATGGTTTCTAGCTTGGTTCCCGAATTCCCCAGTGATGTGTGCTCCAGGGTCCTGTTAGCTGTTAGAGACTGAAGGGGAGCTGGGAGAGTACGGTTCTAGATTTCTGTAGCACTGCAAGCTTCCGGCCACATTAGAGGGAACGGTACAGTGAAAGAAGCAGGAGTGCTGGTGGAAGTGTGCCACTGAGGATGTCCTCATCTCCTCTCTAAAGATCATAGGCAGTTACCTGCCTTTGGAAGTAGAATTTTCCATTCCGTTCTCCACTTGACATTCTACCCTCCATACACCAAGTAGGCACGGGGAATAACTAAATTGAAATTCTGCCCAATCAAGATAAAGCTCAAATACGGCTTCCTCTTTGAAGGCTGTCTTGATCCCTAAGTCAGAAACAATCTCAGATTCTTCCCTCTTCTGCTTGCCGATGGAATCCTGACTGGAGACGTGTTTCCTGGGGTCAACCAAATCAAGGGCTCGCTCTAAGATGTTTTGTTGTTCGGTTGCTCAGTCGTGTCTGACTCTTTGCGACCCCATGGACTGCAGCACAACTGGCTTCCCTGTTCTTCAGCATCTCCTGGAGTTTGTTCAAACTCATGTCCATTGAGTCAGTGATGCCATCCAACCATCTCATCCTCTATCATCCCCTTTACCTGCCTTTAATCTTTCCCAGCATCAGGGTCTTCTGAATGAGTTGGCTCTTCGCATCAGGTGGCCAAAGTACTGGAGCTTCAGCTTCAGCATCAGTCCTTTCAATGAATAACTGATTTCCTTTAGGATGGACTGGTTTGATCTCCTTGCTGTCCAAGGGACTCTCAAGAGTCTTCTCTAACACCATAGTTCAAAAGCATCAATTTTTTGGTGCTCAGCTTTCTTTATGGTCCCACTCTTACATCCATACATGACTCCTGGAAAAACCACAATTTTGACTATACAGACCTTTGTCAGTGAAGTAATGTCTCTGCTTTTTATATGTTGTCTAGGTTTGTCATAATTTTTTTACCAAGAAGCAAGCATCTTTTATTTTCATGGCTGCAATCACCACCTGCAATGATTTTGGAGCCCAAGAAAATAAAGTGTAACATTGTTTCCATTGTTTCCCCATCTATTTGACATGAAGTGATGGGATTGGATGCCATGATCTTCATTTTCTGAATGTTGAGTTTTAAGCTAAGATGTTTACTGGAGTGTAAGATTATGGGAGGGCTTCCCAGGTGGCGCTAGGGGTAAAGAACACACCTGTCAATGCAGGAGACATAAGAGACATGAATTCCATCCCTGGGTCGGGAAGATCCCCTGGAGGAGGGTATGGCAGCTCACTCCAGTATTCTTGCCTGGAGAATCCCATGGACAGAGGACTCTGGCGGGCTAGAGTCCATAGAGTCACGCAGAGTCAGACACGACTGAAGCAACTTAGCACGCATACATGCAAGATTATGGAAAGTTGCATTTCCCAATGAGGACTGCTATTGTGTATTCCATCCCTTTCCACTGTTCCTCTTACAATATGATTGATGTTTCTCCCACCAAGAGATGGAACTACTGGAGGCTATATTCCCTCTTCTTGAGTCAAGATAGGTTTGGGACTGTCACAAGCTGTCCCAGCTGCCCCTATGGAGTGTGGTTGAAGGGATCCCATGTGACTTCTGAGGTTTGATCTTGGAAAGGAGGCAACTCCTTCCTCCACCCCGGCCCTGATCTTAACCTCAGAACCCAGAACTGGGTTTGTAAGGAAGCCTAGGATGCTTCTTGATCTGTGACCAATGGCCAGCATCAGTACTAGATCTGCATGAGGTAATCTTCAGATGATTTCAGTCCCCAGCCTTCATGCCTTCCATTTTAGGTCCCAGGTGTGGGGGGAGAAATAAGCTTGTCCTCCCCTGTGTCTTGCCTGATTTCTGGATGCACAGACACTGTGCAAGATGATAAAGGAATATTGCTATTAAGTCACTGTGTTCTTTTTAATATATGCACTGACGAAACTTGCTCTTTTTATTTATTTGGCTGTGCTGGGTCTTTATTGCTACACGTGAGATCTTTATAGTTTTGGCATGTGGGATCTAGTTCCTTGACCGGGGATCCAATCTGGGCCTGGTGGATTAGAAAACATGGAGTCCTAGACACTGGACTACCAGGGAAGTTCCATAAGTCACTGAGTTTTAAGTGAATTTGTCTTGTGCCAATAAATAGATCACCAGTGCAAAGGTACATGAGGGTGCCTGTTTTTCATCTTTCATCCTCCTCTTACCCCTAAATCCTAAACTCTGCAGCAGTTAGTGCAATGATTTGCTCATATACTAGAAATTCTATTTATTTAAATAACTATGAGGATTAAATAAGATCACAAAAGTGAAAGGACTTGGCTGAGTGCTCATATGAAGTAATCCATTAACATTCAGTAGTTCAGGTATGACCTAAATCAAATCCCTTATGACTATACAGTTGAAGTGAGAAACAGATTTAAGGACTAGATCTGATAGACAGAGTGCCTGATGAATTATGGAATGAGGTTCGTGACATTGTACAGGAGACAGGGATCAAGAACATCCCCGTGGAAAAAAAATGCAAAAAAGCAAAATGGCTGTCTGAGAAGGCCTTACAAATAGCTGTGAAAAGAAGAGAAGTGAAAAGCAAAGGAGAAAAGGAAAGATATAAGCGTCTGAATGCAGAATTCCAAAGAATAGCAAGGAAAGATAAGAAAGCCTTCCTCAGCGATCAATGCAAAAAAATTGAGGAAAACAACAGAATGGGAAAGACTAGAGATCTCTTCAAGAAAATTAGAGACACCAAGGGAACATTTCATGGAAAGATGGGCTCGATAAAGGACAGAAATAGTATGGACCTAACAGAAGGAGAAGATATTAAGAAGAGGTGGCGAGAATACACAGAAGAACTGTACAAAAAATATCTTCACTACCCGAATAGTTAGGATGGTGTGATCACTCATTTAGAGCCAGACATTCTGGAATGTGAAGTCAAGTGGACCTTAGAAAGCATCACTACAAATGAAGCTAGTGGAGGTGATGGAATTCCAGTTGAGCTATTTCAAATCTTGAAAGATGATGCTGTGAATGTGCTGCACTCAATATGCCAGCAAATTTGGAAAACTCAGCAGTGGCCACAGGACTGGAAAAGGTCAGTTTTCATTCCAATCCCAAAGAAAGGCAATGCCAAAGAATGCTCAAACGACCACACAATTGCACTCATCTCACATGCTAGTAAAGTAATGCTCAAAATTCTCCAAGTTAGGCTTCAGCAATACGTGAACCATGAACTTCCAGCTGTTCAAGCTGGTTTTAGAAAAGGCAGAGGAACCAGAGATCAAGTTGCCAACATCTGCTGGATCATGGAAAAAGCAAGAGAGTTCCAGAAAAACATCTATTTCTGCTTTCTTGACTATGCCAAAGCCTTTGACTGTGTGGATCACAATAAACTGTGGAAAATTCTGAAAGAGATGGGAATACCAGACCACCTGACCTGCCTCTTGAGAAATTTGTATGAAGGTCAGGAAGCAACAATTAGAACTGGACATGGACCAACAGACTGGTTCCAAATAGGAAAAGGAGTACGTCAAGGCTGTATATTGTCAGCCTGCTTGTTGAACTTCTATGCAGAGTACATCATGAGAAATGCTGAGCTGGAAGAAGCATAAGCTGGAATCAAGATTGCCGGGAGAAATAACAATAACCTCAGATATGCAGATGACACCACCCTTATGGCAGAAAGCGAAGAGGAACTAAAAAGCCTCTTGATGAAAGTGAAAGAGGAGAGTGAAAAAGTTGGCTTAAAGCTCCACATTCAGAAAACGAAGATCATGGCATCTGGTCCCATCACTTCATGGGAAATAGATGGGGAAACAGTGGAAACAGTGTCAGACTTTATCTTTTTGGGCTCCAAAGTCACTGCAGATGGTGATGAAATTAAAAGATGCTTACTCCTTGGAAGGAAAGTTATGACCAACCTGGATAGCATATAGAAAAGCAGAGATATCATTTTGCTAACAAAGGTCCATCTAGTCAAGGCTGTGGTTTTTCCAGTGGTCATGTATGGATGTGAGAGTTGGACTGTGAAGAAAGCTGAGTGCTGAAGAGTTGATGCTTTTGAACTGTGGTGTTGTAGAAGACTCTTGAGAGTCCCTTGGACTGCAAGGAGATCCAACCAGTCCATCCTAAAGGAGTCAGTGTGGGTGTTTATTGGAAGGACTAGTGCTGAGGCTGAAACTCCAGTACTTTGGCCACCTGATGCAAAGAGTTGACTCATTGGAAAAGACTCTGATGCTTGGAGGGATTGGGGGCAGGAGGAGAAGGGGACAACAGAGGATGAGATGGCTGGATGGCATCACTGACTTGATGGACGTGAGTCTGAGTGAACCCCGGGAGTTGGTGACGGACAGGGAGGCCTGGTGTGCTGTGATTCATGGGGTCGCAAAGAGTCGGACACGACTGAGCGACTGAACTGAACTGAACTGAAGGACTAAATATTGCTGTCGTATTATTTTCTAACTGTTTTGTAATTCTTTTCTTTCGCTCCTGCCGCCTTTCTTTCCATAGTGGTATTCTTGGATTCCCTCTTTTTATCTTCTGTGAATCTGCTATAGGTTTTTGACTTATTTTTACCATGAGATTTATCTGAAATATCTTGTAGACATAGTTATATTTTACACTGGTAACAACTTAATTTTGCATACATAACCTCTACCCTTCTACATCCACCTTTTTGTGTTTTTGATGTCACAATGCACCTCTTTTAATACTGTATATACATTAGCAAATTATTGTAGCTATATTACATGGGGCTATGGAGTGGTGGTGGTTGTCTAGTCACTCAGTCGTGTCCAACTCTTTGGGCTATACAGTCGTGACCCCATGGACTGTAGCCTGCTAGACTCCTCTGTCCATGGGATTTTCCAGTCAAGAATACTGGAGTGGGTTGCCATTCCCTTCTCCAGGGCTTCTTCCCAACCCAGGGACTGAACCCACATCTCCTGCACTGGCAAGCAGACAGGAAGATTATTGTGATCCTTTGGTGATATCATGTGAGCTTGATTTTTTCATGTTCCTTGAATATTACATGGCTGTCTTCATATTTGAAATAGCAGCCACATCCTCCAATCTCTACTAACTGCCCACTCTAATGTATTCAAACTCTTACCTTTTTTGCTCCTGGACCACATCCCAGAGGGCTAATGAGTCACTGCAGTATCTACAGTCAGGATTAAGGTCTATTTACCTATTACCTGATGCACAGTTGGGTGAGATGTCTCCTGGGTCCCTTGGTGTCTGGTACTGGATCCAACAGGTCCCTCCAAGGCACCTTTATTCATGGATGAATGCTGAACTTCTGTTATTGTTGGGAGGGGAGAAATAAAGGGCATCTTATGCCACCATAATGTTGATGTCACTCTTACTATATGTAAATTATGACTTTGCTTTCCTCATGTATCATGTCCATAGCGCACAAAAAGAAATAATCTATTACCACCAGATCAGCAAAGACAAAATCCATCAGTTCTTCTGTTATATTTATATCCCTAGTCTGTTTGGCTTCCCACTCCTTTTCCATGCCTTTAAAATTCTCGGAAAATTAAAAAAAAAATTCATTACATTTGTTTATGTGACACAAATCTATGGAAGAAAGCCTGATGGAAATTTATTAAATGGCTGGGTAAAGTTACATCACAATTCTATTTTTGCTCCCTGGTACAGGCAGTGGTCTCAAATATTGCAGAGCTGGATGGAGACCTGGGGACTACTGGTCAGGCTGTCCCTTCGAGTGGATGTTGTTCAGCCTCTCAGTCGTGTCTGACTCTTTGCAACCCCGTGGGCTGCAGCATGCTAGGCTTCCCTGTCTTTCACTCTCTCCTGGAGTTGGCTCAAACTCACGTCCACTGAGTCAGGGATGCCACCCAACCACCTCTCCTCTGTTGTCCCCTTCTCCCTTCAAATGAATATTCATGAAATACTTGTTAAATAGTTAAAACTGAGGCTATAGAAGGTTATCGCACCTGTGAAAAGGTTGGTCAGGCTGTGATGAGTATTAATAATAGGCTGTGGTCTTGGTTGTCCCCAAACTACATTCATAATGCCTTCCCAAATAGAGGATGTTCCTGTGTTGTGTCAAGGATATACAGAACGGAGTCTGTGCCAGTGTCTTTTTTTCTTTTTTCTTTCACATAAGACATCATTTTCATGAATACTGCAAGTCCCTTTGTGCATAATGGTAGAACTGATGTCAGGAATCCTGGAGGCTTAGTTTCTTTGCACCCTTCTCAATTGCCTTCCAAATGAGAGTGTTGAATAAAACTACATTAAAAATTCTCGCCTACTATATTATTCCATCTCTTTGGCATATGGAGCTGTGTGATGAATCTATATAGAAAAAAGAAAATACACATGAGTTACAAGTGAAATCCAAAAGAATTAACCTATATATCCTTTAAGTTAATTAACATATTTTTCTGACTTATAAAATCTCCATCTGATTCAGAGCTAGTACTTTAAACATTTTTGCAAAATCTTGGTGAACTGAACTAGAGAGTAATGCATCACAAGTTACCGGATTCATGGAGGAAATAGAAGCCTAATGCATTGTTGCCATGTTGATCAACTCACTGAATAATTTTAGAAATAATAAAATATTAACCTTGATGAGGTTATCACTGCAAATGCATTCTTAGATTGTGTATACAGTTCTGAGAGATTTGTAGTATGATGCTACCATTATAAAATGGAAAATTTCCTCCCCCAAATAATGTTTATGAATATGAATGTCAAATGTTTTCATGGAAGAAAAGTTTACTTTTTGACTGAATTACACTGAGAATTAGCAAAAGAAATGATAACAGAATGACACTACAGTCATGAAATAACTGAGATGCCCAACTGAGGCTTAGTTAAACTGCTAAGACTACCAGCTAGAAAGCAGGCAATGAAGAAGGAAAAATGATGGGTCCTAATTGGATAAATTGTCACTACGAACAAAGCTAGTGGAGGTGATGGAATTCCAGTTGAGCTATTTCAAATCTTGAAAGATGATGCTGTGAATGTGCTGCACTCAATATGCCAGCAAATTTGGAAAACTCAGCAGTGGCCACAGGACTGGAAAAGGTCAGTTTTCATTCCAATCCCAAAGAAAGGCAATGCCAAAGAATGCTCAAATGATCACACAACTGCACTCATCTCACACGCTAGTAAAGTAATGCTCAAAATTCTCCAAGCCAGGCTTCAGCAATACGTGAACCGTGAACTTCCTGATGTTCAAGCTGGATTTAGAAAAGGCAGAGGAACCAGAGATCAAATTGCCAACATCTGCTGGATCATCGAAAAAGCAAGAGAGTTCCAGAAAAACATCTATTTCTGCTTTCTTGACTATGCCAAAGCCTTTGACTGTGTGGATCACAATAAACTGTGGAAAATTCTGAAAGAGATGGGAATACCAGACCACCTGACCTGCCTCTTGAGAAATCTGTATGCAGGCCAGGAAGCAACGATTAGAACTGGACATGGACCAACAGACTGGTTCCAAATAGGAAAAGGAGTACGTCAAGGCTACATATTGTCAGCCTGCTTGTTGAACTTCTGTGCAGAGAACATCATGAGAAACGCTGGGCTGGAAGAAGCACAAGCTGGAATCAAGATTGCTGGGAGAAATATCAATCACCTCAGATATGCAGATGACACCACCCTTATGGCAGAAAGCGAAGAGGAACTAAAAAGCCTCTTGATGAAAGTGAAAGAGGAGAGTGAAAAAGTTGGCTTAAAGCTCCACATTCAGAAAACAAAGATCATGGCGTCCGGTCCCATCACTCCATGGGAAATAGATGGGGAAATAGATGGAGAAACAGTGGAAACAGTGTCAGAGTTTATTTTTTTTGGCTCCAAAATCACTGCAGATGGTGATTGCAGTCATGAAATTAAAAGACGCTTACTCCTTGGAAGAAAAGTTATGACCAACCTAGATAGCATATTCAAAAGCAGAGACATTACTTTGCCGACTAAGGTCCATCTAGTCAAGGCTATCGTTTTTCCAGTAGTCATGTATGGATATAAGAGTTGGACTGTGAAGAAGGCTGAGTGCCAAAGAGTTGATGCTTTTGAACTGCGGTGTTGGAGAAGACTCTTGAGAGTCCCTTGGACTGCAAGGAGATCCAGCCAGTCCATTCTGAAGGAGATCAGCCCTGGGATTTCTTTGGAAGGAATGATGCTAAAGCTGAAACTCCAGTACTTTGGCCACCTCATGCGAAGAGTTGACTCATTGGAAAAGACTCTGATGCTGGTAGGGATTGGGGGCAGGAGGAGAAGGGGACGACCGAGGATGAGATGGCTGGATGGCATCACTGACTCAATGGACATGAGTCTGAGTGAACTCCAGGAGTTGGTGATGGACAGGGAGGCCTGGCGTGCTGCGATTCATGGGGTCGCAAAGAGTTGGACACGACTGAGCGACTGAACTGAACTGAACTGAATTGGATAAAAACATTTTTATGGGGAAAGTGGGTGACAGACATTTATAGCTTGGTTTTACAAAAGCCTCAGGCTATGCAAAGTACAATGATGAAGCCAGAATTTCAAGCCTGAGAGAGATCTTAGATACTTGGATATATCAAACTATTACTAGAGTGACCTATTCACATGTAGATACTGGTTTACATAGGCTCAGTGGTAATAAATCTTCCTGTAATTCAGGAGACACAGGTTCGATCCCTGGATTGGGAAGATCCCGTGGAGAAGGAAATGGCTACCCACTCCAGTATTCTTGCCTGGAGAATCCCATGGACAGCTGAGCCCAGCCAGCTATAGTCCACAGGGTTGCAAAGAGTTGGACATGACTTAGTGACTCAACAACAACTGGTTATTTCTACTGAATTATACCTAGGATTTAATATTTATGAGATTTTTATGATGTAAATAAAGTGCTATAGGAACATAATTTCTGTTTTGAAATTCTTCTTATTGATTTCATTTTCTTTCACCTTCCTTCTTTCATAAGAATGTTCTTTCTTCTTCTTTCTCCTTGAGATACAGGATATAGAGTGCTAATTAATTTACATCAGTTAAAAGTTTATTTCTGTTGTTAATTAAAAATAAATTTTTCATCATATTAATCAAAATTAAGCAATATTAGGCAAAATAACTGTTTTTCACTTACCAAGAAACACTAAGTCCAAAGAAGGCAAAGAAAGATAAGAGTGTTGTAACTTGCAGGACTCTAAAGAGTTGACAACTGAATGCAACTCATGATCTTGATTTAATCCTGAGCCTACAGAAATGTTTTGTGACAGATGGAATTATTGAGAAATTTGACAAAATGTGACAGCTAAGAAGAGAGCTCCCACCTGGAACTGAACACTGCCAGACCTTGACCTTGGACTACCCATCCTCCAGAGCTGTGTGAAAATAAATGTCTGTTAAACGTTTATGTCACCTGATCTATGTATTTTGTTACAGCAGCGTGAGCTAAGTCAGCTAGCAACCCCTTGTCTTTACTTCAGATGCCGAGGCCAATCTTCATGCGTTTCTCCACAACCAATTGCGTTTAAAAGTAGATACTGGAAATTGGTAGATACAAGGAAATTGGTGATGAATAACCACTCCTTAGGGGCTGTGTAGTCTAGTGAGAAGAACCTGGGATGTATAATCAGAAGTGACCCTGGCAGAATCATGACCTGCACCACCTTAGTCTGCTCATCTCTTAAATGGGAGAACAAGACTCCTGTCCCTCCCCGCCCCCAGAATATTTTCATTGTCAGTGGTGTATACTAGGTACAGGATTCTGTCCACTATGACTCTAAAAACAGAGACACACATAAATACAACAAGGTCTTTTTTTTTTTAACAAATGGACAAAGGAGACACACAAAGGTGAACGGATTTTCCTCTCAGAATTAGATTAGCAAAAGAAAATTCCCAAAACTGACTCCATGTTTTAGTCACTTCTTTTCCTTGTTTGGATCTCTGTATTGTTCAGGTTGTGATTTTTCTTCTTTCATTGACTTATTTAATTTTCAGACATAGGATTAACGCATGGACATGAATGAAAGCATAAAACAGACAGTCTCTGCATGATTGACCAGGACAGGGCAATCAAAAGAAAAAGAGAAGTGAATGGGCCAGGGAAGAGATAAGAAGGGGGCGGAAATGAGGGGCCAAGAACAATGTGGTCTTGATTTCTCACAGAGCTTTCAACACGTATTGTTTAACTGTCAGTTTGTGAAGGGAAGTAGTTAGCAAAAGTTTCCCAAGCAGCCATAGAGAGAAGAATGGGCTGTTCAATGTCGGTTAAGAAATCAAGGGTTCAAAAAGGCATATTCATACTCAGTCAAATGGAGAGATGTCCAAATTCCAAGTGTGACTTGGAAAGCATCACCTTGTTGACTTTCCCCCAAGGTTGACAACATACTGGTGACAAATGGCATTGCTTACATATCCCCCATCCATTCCCACATTTTATTCTAAAATTCACCCCTACTTCAACTCTCCCTACTTTCTCGTATCAACTATTGTGGATAGTGTGGTCTCACCTTAGCATGGTTTATTTGCCTTTGTCACAAGACTCAGATGTAGATTAAAGGGGCAACCTTTACATAACTTTATCTAGCTTATTTATTTATTTATTGGCCATGCCGCACAACATGTGAGATCTTAGTTCCCTGACCAGGGATTGAAGCCATTCCCCCTGCATTGGAAGATTAAAATCTTAACTACTGGACTGCCAGGGAAATCCCTATGCCTTCTTATTATGGTACTGAATACCTTCACACTTCCCTCTCCATTTGGGGATAATAGAAAGCATTCTGGTTAATATACCTCATTTCTTATGTTAGTGTGCTTGCATTAATAAGAAATAAATAGGATGGCTGTCTCTTGGTGACAAATAAAAGCTAGTAGACTTAAAAGAAACTTTATATGGTGTTATAAATACAAAATGTCTTGGGCACATTGAAGGTGTACCTTGAGTTATACATTGATTAATAAAATAACTAGGGGATCATGACGTAGCTTGCAAACATTAGAGACAAATAGATGTAGAGATTCTTTAATAATTATATAAGCTTGGAGCTGGGAAGAAAAAGATGCAGCGATTGTCAGACCGTGGATGGAACTTTTCTGGTGTAAAATATTGTTGTATTTTCTCCTCCACAAAGAGAAAGAGAAACACAGGGCTTACTAAGCAAGTGTGCTTTGGCTTAGAAAGATATAATGGATTACAGATACTTCTGTACTGGCTAGAGAAATATTTTGATTTCCTCTACTGCCAAATCTTGTCTTCCCAAATGTACTGGAAAGCTTTCTGCCTTAGGGGACAAAGACCAGCAGACTAGAAAGCTCGTCTTTCTCTGATGGACAGGGGTTTGAGTGTGACAGAGGTGGAGGGTCATACACTGTGAGAAGATTTATAAGAGTAGCCAGGAGCTGGGGCTTCTTTCTTGTACACTGAGATCCAATTAGGAGCTAAAACTTCCTCCAAAAAACAAGCCAAGAAACTATGCCTCCCTTGTCAGGCACAAACTCCAGAAGAGAGAACAAATAACTTAACTTCTCACATACTTTTAGTCCTTTCTGTATCCAGGAAGAAAACTCAGGTCATGAAACTTCCATTTGAAGACCAGTATTGAGGAGATTGTGTGGTTAGTCACTCAGTTGCATCTTACTCTTTGTGACCCCATGGACTGTAGCCCTCCTGGCTCCTCTGTCCCTGGAATTCTCCAGGCAAGATTACTGGAGAGGGTAGCCATTCCTTTCTCCAGGCGATCGTCCCAACCCAGGGATCGAACTCAGGTCTCCTGCATTGCAGGCGGATTATTGCCTGAGCCACCAGGGAAGCCTGTAAGGAGATTAGAGGAAGGGCAATTTCTCTTTGTTCCTTTGTCCAAACTCTCAAATAAATAGGTCCTTCCCGCTGCCCCCCGCCCCCAAACTTTTCTGTATTTAGCATTAAAATGAAGATATCGTATTGATTTAGCCTTGTGATGGGGTAATGGAGAATTGAAGTAGGCTGTCTGCACTATTTTCAAGAGAATGCAAGAGTCAGGTCAGTTACACTTTCATTTTCTATTGGTATACCACATTTTGCAGGCAATGGAAGCTATTGCATTTCATTTATACTTAGCAACTGATTCAGTATTCTTAAGATCACTTCTCAAAAAGGATTTTGAGTCAGGGGCAAAATTTACTATTTTTCTACTCTTGCATCTTGGAGAATTTGCAATCTAGTTAAGTTGGATGGAATGTCTAAATTCAGAGCAGTGACTGAAAATAAAAATATTTAAAACTCATCAAATCAGCATGGAAAAAAGAGAACTACCTAAAATCTTTGCTTTTACTATATACAATTATGTTTTTTTTAAAATTCTAGAACTAAAAAAGAACAAACAAAACCCGAAAGAGTAGTTTATTTAGTTTAGAAGGAAATGGGGAGAACTGTCCAGTGTGAATTTTTTTATTTTCAGTGTCCTGAGTCATAGAATTTGATCAACTTCTCATTTAACCTTGCATCAAAAGGGAGATAAATCCTCTGGGAAACAGGTTTTCAGGGTTCTCCTGTATTACTGAAGAATTATTTTCTCTCGACATTATGGACTTCCTTTGAATTCACATCCAAATTGTTCGTTGTTGGAATTCAGACATTCAGGGGTTGACAAAAACATCCGCTTCTTCTGACTTATGCTTCTCAAGGGCATTCACAGTACTCTTCAAAGAATTGTACCAAAACCTCACTTGGGATAAAAGCAATATTTTAAAAATAGAAATTGATGTGTTTCCTTTTGTCTACAGTTTTATCACATGTAGAGTTTTAAAAACAATAAGAAAAACAACCAAACAACAATAACAATAACGGACACGACATCAGACACCATAACAACACACAATATCAGAGAGTATTTTTACCTCTAAGCTTTTTCGCCTCTGTTATTTCTAGTAACAGGCTGGTGGAGGCTTGCTACTAGAGGCCTGAACTTTCTGTGTCCTCTTTTTAAAGCTTTTACTACTTTAAACTTTGAGTGTTAGTTTTAGGAAGGCAATGATGAAATCTACTGAGCAATGAGTTTCTTCCCCTCCACCTTCCTTATCTCTCTGATTCATCTCGTGCCTGGGATATCCTGGGTGGGCATTGACCTTGGCTGACCTCATAGCATTAGCCCATCAAGGCCACAGAGCTCCTTTGTGTGACTGTGTAGAAAAGAGAAATGTTCCCTAATTGTTTCCATACACAAAATCCAATTTTGTGGTAAGCTTATCTTTCCTCTGATCCAAATACTTGTTCTGTGATTAATATTTTGGGAGACATTACAGCACAGGAGTTACTAATTCAAACATTCGAGGTGGCTAATTGTAGATCTGAATTCAAACTTCCACACTTAGTTAGACCTTGGCAAGTTTATTCAGCTCTTCTGGGGCCTCTAAAATAGGAGATTAATATTTATCACATTGGGTTATTGGGAAAATTAAAATGTGCATTTGTTGCTCAGTGGCTAAGTTGTATCTGAGTATTTGTGACCCCATGGACTGCAGCATGGCAGGCTTCCCTGTCCTTCACCATCCCCTCGGAGTTTGCTCAGACTCATGTCCATTGAGTCAGTGATGCCATCCGGTCATCTCACCCTCTGTCACCCCCTTCTCCTCCTGCCCTCAATCTTTCTCAGCATCAGAATTTTTCTTGTGAGTTGGCTCTTTGCATATGCAATGTACAACATTTTGTATGTGACATTGAAGAAAGTTATTTTTTCTCGTTGGGTCACAGTTCTCAAAAACAGTTGAAATGGTTTTGTTAATACTCTATGCAATTTTGATTTATTGGGAAATCTTTGAGTTTCTTTCCAGTTTTTCTGGCCATTATGATTCCAATATATACATCAAAATTCTCAACTTTGGGCTGATGGGCCATTTATTTTAAATTATTTTTGGCTTCTCAGAATTCTAGCCAAAACAGAAAGATCAGATAAACTGTCTAGATTTTGTGACAGTAGGTTGAACCTTTGGTATCGAACAGCAGTAGGCAGTTTTAGACTCTGTTTAAGCAACGGGCTCCGCCGTCCACTGAGTCATCTGGCAGCTCAGAGCCTGGAGTGCTGTGTGTGATATTTATTCTACCTCCATACTTTAATCATTTCTTGACTGAAGCTTGTTTTCCTATTGTTCTTTTTACTTTTTAAACTATTTTACTGTGTCATTCAGCTTAAGAGATCTTAGTTCCTCAACCAGGAATCAAATCTGCACCTTTGACAATGAAATCAAGACATCCTAACCAATGGACCACCAGGGAATTTCCTCCAACCTTCTTTTGGTCTTATCCTTCATGCCCTTTGGTGCATTAGCACAGATTCTATCAACATTACAGAAACTTGTCTCTATTCCCCCATCATTTTCTTCCCAATGCGGTCTGCATTAAGTCTGTCTCACAGAATAACTGCTCAGTGAACCACAGGTTCAGCATTAGCCAGGGAACTGCAGAGTTCCCCTGAATTATTTACTGGGTCCCTGAAACATTAGATATGTAGATGATACCACTCTAATGGCAGAAAGTGAAGAGGAATTAAAAAGCCTCTTGATGAAAGTGAAAGAGGAAAGTGAAAAAGCTGGCTTAAAACTCAACATTCAAAAAACTAAAGTCACGGCATCTGCTGCCATCACTTCATGGCAAATAGAAGGCGGAAAGTGGAAGCAATGACAGATTTTATTTTCTTGGGTTCCCAAATCACTGCAGATAGACTGCAGCCATGAAATTAAATGGCTTGCTCCTTAGAAGAAAAGCTATGACAAACCTAGACAGTGTATTAAAAAGCAGAGACACCACTTTGCTGACAAAGGTCTGTATAATCAAAGCTATGGTTTTTCTGGTAGTCATATGTCACCCATATGGATGTGAGAGTTGGACCACCAAGAAGGCTGAGTGCCAAAGAACTGATGCTTTAAAATTGTGGGGCTGGACAAGACTCTTGAGAGGCCCTTGGACAGTAAGGAGATCAAACCAGGAAATCAACCTGAATATTCACTGGAAGGACTGATGCTGAAGCTGAAGCTCCAATACTTTGCCACCTAATGCAAAGAGCTGACTCATTGGAAAAGACTCTGCTGCTGGAAAAGATGGAGAGCAGGAGGAGAAGAGGGTGATAAAGGATAACATGGTTGGATGGCATCATTAACTCAAAGAACAAGAGTTTGAGCAAACTCTGGGAGATAGTGAAGGACAGGGAAGCCTGGTGTGCTGCAGTCCACGGGGTTGCAAAGAGCTGGACACGACTGAGCGACTGAACAGCAACAACAAACCGCAGGAAGGGTAAGCTTGGGAGCTGAGACTCCTGAGAAGGATGCTGCAGACAATGCAGGTGAAGCCTTACATTTATCTTAGATAACAGCAATAATAACAGTTTGGCAAAGTTTTGGACCCCAAACTCTAAAGAGAAGGAGAGGTTTCAAGTGCTGCAGAGAGTTGTGAAGAACGATTTAGGAGAAAATGCTCACCTTGTCCCATTTGGAAGGAAGGTTAGGTTTTAATCATCTCAATCCATTTGGCTCAGGCGGGTAAATGTCTTCCTAGAAAATCTCTCAGGAAATTGTGTTTATAGCTCCTTATGTAATCGTTCAATATTTACTTTCTGGCAGGGATTTCGGTGCCCTATAAAGAGGATCCCTTGTGTTTACTGTCACAGCTAAGCAAAAATAGATGCCAAACAATGTAGTTCTTTTTTTTATTTTTATTTATTTATTTATTTATTTATTTAACAACGTAGTTCTTAACGTTAAAAAAAAATACACTGAAGCATTCTTTACTGAGTACTATTAATATTTTATTGAGGAAACAGCGCTATTTGCTTCCAAGTAAGGGTTAATTATCTCTATCCGGGTAGTGTTTATAACAACATTTTATTTGCACCCCCCAGGTCCCAGTCTCCCAAAGGTCTTGCCTATAATTCAACAAACCTTCTACAGAAAATATACAGATGGTTTGAAGTGTTTAAGTTCATCTGAAAAAAAATCATGGTGAAAAACTGTACCAGTTTATCAGGTTATGTTAACACTAGGTTGTTTCTGTAATCCTCTTTCTAGAGTATTTATTTGGAGTATATGAGTATCGTTATATACCTAAACTTAACAGGGGCTTTGAATATTCACAAAAGCAGTTTTTTCCCCAACACATATTTGGTATATATGTCCCAAGGCATGCATGCTAAGTCTCTTCGGTTGTCTGTTTATGACACTATGGATTGTAGCCAGCCAGCCTCCTCTGTCCATGGGATTTCCCAGGCAAGAATACTGGAGTCGGTTGCCATACCCTCCTCCAGGGGATCTTCCCTACCCATTGACCGAGCTCTTGTCTCTTACATCCCCTTCATTGGCAGGCGGGTTCTTTACCACTAGAGCCACCTGGGGAGCCCATATGTGTGCCACCACTTGCTGAGTCAAATGCTTGACTTGAATTATTTCACGAATCTCTACAACAACTTGCAGAAATAGGTACTATTACCACCACTGATCTTTATAATTTAAAGCTTCTATTTTTGCAAATTCACTCACTTGCTAAACTTGTAACCCCATAGGGATGCTTGCTGAACTTTTGTGGTAATTCGTGGACACACACCTGTGCAGAACAGGGAAAAATTTGAGTTGCTTGATGCCCCTGTTTCTTGGCAAGGTACAACAAGGCCACACTCTACTCTTTTGTTTCAGCTTCACACTGTAACAAACTGGAGAAATGATCCCTGAAAGTACAGTCTCAGCCTCACACCAAATAAATGCCCCTTTTAAGGTTCTACATAGTCCTGTTTTGGGGGCTTCCCAGGTGGCTCAGTGGTAAATAATCTGCCTGCCAATGCAGGAGATGCAAGAGACATGAGTTCCATCCCCTGGGTCAGGAAGATCCCCTAGAGGAGGAATGGCAACCCACTCCACTATTCTTTCCTGGGAAATCCCATGGACAAAGGAGACTGGCGGGCTACAGTCCACAGGGCCGCAAAGAGTTGGACATGACTGAAGTGACTTAGCACTCACACATATTCTTATGCCCAGGAATTCTGAGCACAACACCTGCAGGAAAGTATTATTGCCTACACACAACTTCTTGGCTGGCATTTTATCCTTTTGCTGTTTGCCTCAACCCATCAGCCACATTAAATGCTCATCCAAAACTTCCTGAAAAAAATATCTGTCTTCAACCATTTAAGGCAGTTGAAGTATTATCATTTGTGAACACAAAAGTTGCAACAGCACGCATTTTGGCTTAACCTAATAGAAGGCAACACACACCTTAATCTGCAAACCTTTGCTCTCAAAGAGCTCAGAACTTCCCATGATGACACTTGTGCTCCCAAATTTATTGTTCTGGAAGTTACTTTTTTCTGAATATAAAACTAATACATATTTATTGTAGATTACTTAGAAAATACAGAAAAGCAGAGAGAAGACCATACAAGGCAGCTGCTAATTCTATCACTCACATACAATTCCTCTTAGAATTGGGGTGTTCTTCAGTTTTTTTCTTACAGTTTATACAGTATAAAATGTTGCATTCCAAGCTTTTTCCATGAATATGACTCTATAAATATTTTTCTATTCATTTAGAGATCGTTATTACTATTAAATGATAGCAAACTATTTTAGACCACAAGTTATTTTTCAGATTTTATATAGCTGTCTATTCAGGTGGTTCGCTTATTTTTTTTTTGTAGTATAAAATGATTCAACATAGAGAATCCTTGTAGCTCAGTCCTTGCACAAATCTCTAGTTATTTTCTTTGGAAAAATTGTTAGAAATGAAATTTGGTAGGTCAACAGTATGCACATTTTGGGGGCCTTTGAAAGCCTCGCATCCAGTGGCAGTGTAAATATTGGTTAGCATCCAAAACTATTTTACCCCTTAGCTGGATTTCATGCGTGCTAGCAAACATTAGCGGTATGGTGGACAGGCATAAACTTCAAGGACAAATGTTTTGGAATAAAAATCATTACCTGTTAAATCTTCCAAGTACTGATAGCAGAAGGATACTGGTAAGCTAGAACCAGATTGAATGTGAGTGCTGGTGTCTCTGGTAGCTGTCATAAGGGGTCCACTTTTTCCTCATAGCAAGATCCAGACCACCCTGACTTAGGATGTATACTTGACCTTGTCTCTGATAATTGCTGTAATGTGATCGTGACTTTTTTTTTCCACTTTTAATTGGAGGATCATTGCTTTTTAATGTTATGTTGGTTTCTGCTGCGCAACAATGCGAGCACTCACGACTTTTCAACACCTTACACTTGGAACATGCCACCTCTCCTTTCACTGGTGAAATTCCCCAAAAATACTCATCTAGAGCTTGGAATACTTGAAAATAAAGTAACTTGTGCAGGTGTAGTTGCTGTAGAGTATAGCTCCATTTGGGTTAAGTCCTTCATAGTGATGAACTAGAATCATTTACAACAGAATATCTGTATCTGCAGCTGTGTGAATCTATTTTCATCTCCTAGAAAGACAGCCATTGTGCCATCTGTGTATGACGGTGTGGTGGTTTACTCACTCAGTCATGTCTGACTCTTTTGCAGCCCCATGGACTGTAGCCCACCAGGTTTCTCTGTCCATGGGAATTCCCAGGCAAGAATACTGGAATGGGTTGCCATTTCCTTCTCCATTGTCAATGGCAAACTGGCGGCCACGATGTCCAGAGAAACCACCACCACCATCACCACTACATCAGTCTTTCTGCCTAGAGGAACTGATGATCAGTTCTTAGGACAGGATATGTGTTGCTTACATTTAACACATTTATTTATCATTTATTTTATTTTTTATGGCTGCATCCTGCAGCATGGGGGATCTTAGTTCTCTGACCAATGATTGAACCCATACCCTCTGTATTGCAAGCATGGAATCCCAGCCACTGGACCACCAGGCAAGTCCCTACTGCTTACATTTAGCAAGGAAGAAGTTATCCCTAAAAAAAGAAAAAGAAAATAAATTATCACTGCTTCCCATAATGTGAATGTGAACTTGATTAGATCCAGTAGAACATTCAGTTCAGTATAGTTCAGTTCAGTTCAGTCACTCAGTCGTGTCTGACTCTTTGCGACGCCATGATTACAGCATGCCAGGCCTCCCTGTCCATCACCAACTCCCAGAGTTCACTCAGATTCACATCCATTGAGTTGGTGATGCCATCCAGCCATCTCATCCTCTGTCGTCCCCTTCTCCTCCTGCCCGCAATCCCTCCCAGCATCAGGGTCTTTTCCAATGAGTCAACCTTTTGCATGAGATGGCCAAAGTACTGAAGTTTCAGCTTCACCATCAGTCCTTCCAATGAACACCCAGGACTGATCTCCTTTAGGATGGACTGGTTGGATCTCCTTGCAGTCCAAGGGACTCTCAAGAGTCTTCTCCAACACCACAGTTCAAAAGCATCAATTCTTTGGTGCTCAGCCGTCTTCACAGTCGAGCTCTCACATCCATACATGACCACTGGAAAAACCATAGCCTTGCCTAGATGGACCTTTGTTAGCAAAATAATATCTTTGCTTTTGAATATGCTATCTAGGTTGGTCATAATTTTCCTTCCAAGGAGTAAGCGTCTTTTAATTTCACGACTGCAATCACCATATGCAGTGATTTTGGAGCCCCCAGAAATAAAATCTGACACTGTTTCCACTGTTTCCCCATCTATTTCCCATGAAGTGATGGGACCAGATGCCATGATCTTCGTTTTCTGAATGTTGAGCTTTAAGCCAGATTTTCCACTCTCTTCTTCACTTTCATCAAGAGGCTTTTTAGTTCCTCTTCACTTTCTGCCATTAGGGTGGTGTCATCTGCATATCTGAGGTTATTGGGCAATCTTGATTCCAGCTTGTGCTTCTTCCAGCCCAGCGTTTCTCATGATGTACTCTGCATAGAAGTTAAAAAAGCAGGGTGACAATATACAGCCTTGACGTACTCCTTTTCCTATTTGGAACCAGTCTGTTGGTCCATGTCCAGTTCTAACTGTTGCTTCCTGATCTGCATACAGATTTCTCAAGAGGCAGGTCAGGTGGTCTGGTATTCCCATCTCTTTCAGAATTTTCCAAGATTATTGTGATCCACACAGTCAAAGGCTTTGGCATAGTCAAGAAAGCAGAAATAGATGTTTTTCTGGAACTCTCTTGCTTTTTCCATGATCCGGCAGATGTTGGCAATTTGATCTCTGGTTCCTCTGCCTTTTCTAAATCCAGCTTGAACAGCTGGAAGTTCACAGTTCACGTATTGCTGAAGCCTGGCTTGGAGAATTTTGAGCATTACTTTACTAGCATGTGAAATGAGTGCAACTGTGTGGTAGTTTGAGCATTCTTTGGCATTGCCTTTCTTTGGGATTGGAATGAAAACTGACCTTTTCCAGTCCTGTGGCCACTGCTGAGTTTTCCAAATTTGCTGGCATATTGAGTGCAGCACTTTCACAGCATCATCTTTCAAGATTTGAAATAGCTCAACTGGAATTCCATCACCTCCACTAGCTTTGTTCGTAGCGATGCTTTCTAAGGCCCACTTGACTTCACATTCCAGGATATCTGGCTCTAGATGAGTGATCACACCATCGTGATTATCTTGGTCATAAAGATCTTTTTTTGTACAGTTCTTCTGTGTATTCTTGCCATCTCTTCTTAATATCTTCTGCTTCTGTTAGGTCCATATCACTTCTGTCCTTTATCGAGCCCATCTTTCCATGAAATGTTCCCTTGGTATCTCCAATTTTCTTGAAGAGGTCTCTAGTCTTTCCCATTTTGTTGTTTTCCCCTATTTCTTTGCATTGATTGCTGAGGAAGCCTTTCTTATCTCTCCTTGCTATTCTTTAGAACTCCTCATTCAGATGCTTATCTCTTTCCTTTTCTCCTTGGCGTTTCGCTTCTCTTCTTTTCACAGCTAATTGTAAGGCCTCCTCAGACAGCCATTTTGCTTTCTTTGCATTTCTTTCCCATGGGGATCGTCTTGATCCTTGTCTCCTGTACAACATCATGAACCTCCGTCTATAATTCATCAGGCACTCTATCAGATCTAGTCCCTTAAATCTATTTCTCACTTCCACTGTATAATCATAAGGGATTTGATTTAGGTCATACCTGAAAAGTCTAGTGGTTTTCCCCAGTTTCCTCAGTTTAAGTCTGAACTTGGCAATAAGGAGTTCATTATCTGAGCCACAGTCAGCTCCCAGTCTTGTTTTTCCTGACTGTATAGAGCTTCTCCATCTTTGGCTGCAAAGAATATAATCAATCTGATTTCGGTGTTGATCATCTGGTGATGTCCGTGTGTAGAGTCTTCTCTCGTGTTGTTGGAACAGGGTGTTTGCTATGACCAGTGCATTTTCTTGGCAAAACTCTATTAGCCTTTGCCCTGCTTCATTCCATACTCCAAGGCCAAATTTGCCCATTACTCCAGGTGTTTCTTGACTTCCTACTTTTCCATTCCAGTCCCCTATAATGAACAGGACCTCTTTTTTGGGTGTTAGTTCTAAAAGGTCTTGTAGATCTTCACAGAACCGTTCAACTTCAGCTTCTTAAGTGTTAGTGGTTGGGGCATAGACTTGGATTACTGTGATATCAAATGGTTTGCCTTGGAGACGAACAGAGACCATTCTGTCGTTTTTGAGATTGCATCCAAGTACTGCATTTCAGACTCTTTTGTTGACCATGATGGCTACTCCATTTCTTCTAAGGGATTCCTGTCCACAGTAGGAGATATAATGGTCATCTGAGTTAAATTCACCCATTTCAGTCCATTTTAGTTTGCTGATTCCTAGAATGTCAACGTTCACTCTTACCATCTCCTATTTGACCACGTCTAATTTGCCTTGATTCATGGACCTGACATTCCAGGTTCCTATGCAATATTGCTCTTTACAGCATGGGACTTTGCTTCTATCACCAGTCACATCCACAACTGGGTATTGTTTTTGCTTTGGCTCTATCCCTTCATTCTTTCTGGAGTTACTTCTCCACTGATCTCCAGTAGCATACTGGGCATCTACCGACCCGGGGAGGTCCCCTTTTAGTATCCTATCATTTTGCCTTTTCATACTGTTCATGGGGTTCTCAAGGCAAGAAAACTGAAGTGGTTTGCCATTCCCTTCTCCAGTGGGCCACTTACTGTCAGACCTCTCCACCATGACCCTCCCGTCTTGGGTGGCCCCACATGGCATTGAGTTAGACAAGGCTGTGGTCCTTGTGATCAGATTGGCTAGTTTTCTGTGATTATGTAGAACATTACCCACGGTTTATATGTCAGATCAAAATTTCTTTTTGAGGTCTGAACAAATCAGATGGTAGAGAGCAACAGCATTTTCCTTTTCACCCAGAAAACTTTCATTGTGCCTAGTTTCCTTTTATGCCCGCCCAAATTTGTCACAGAGACAAGAATTCAGCATTTCCTTGGTCTTCTGAATAGCTAGTGGTGGAAATGAATGGTTTTATGCTGGGAACTCTGCTTGCACTAAAGTCACCTATGTGTTGGCAAGCAATTTCAGTGCTGGCTGTCAGGGCTGCCAAGCCTGTGGTAGGTTGTTTGTTTTTGAGGTTAGTACCTCCCCGTTTTGTACATTTTCTTCACTTTCTGTCTTTCCCACTTCCTCTCTTGTAGCCTGGGTTGCAGAGAAGAAAGATCTGATAAACAAATTTTCAGTATATTGGTAATAACGCATGTTACTTCTTCTAGAAATATTTCAAAGTAGGTTCACAAGAAGGAGGATATACAAAAAAGTAATTAATTCCCAACGCATACTTCAGTGCCATTTCCATGTGTATGTACCTGTTTGTTGTTGTTTCTTAGTCA
Organism: Budorcas taxicolor; assembly: GCF_023091745.1. Classification (NCBI taxonomy): domain Eukaryota; kingdom Metazoa; phylum Chordata; class Mammalia; order Artiodactyla; family Bovidae; genus Budorcas; species Budorcas taxicolor. Next base: position 39,424,014 of record NC_068923.1, on the reverse strand, counting down.
CCAAGTCCTGTGACCCCGTGGACTGTAGCATGCCAGGCTCCTCTGTCCAGGGGATTTCCCAGGAAAGAATACTGCAGTGAATTGCCATTTCTTTCCCCAGGGGATCTTCCCCCAGGGGATCTTCCCCCAGGGGATCTTCAGGAATTGAACCTGCATCTCCTGCATTGGCAGACAGATTCCTTATCACTGAGCCATCAGGGAAGCCTGTGTACCTGTTTATGGAGATATATATTTATTTTGTGGTAAGAGGGCGAGAAATGTCAAAATAAATCATAGAGGAATATAGCTTTGTACGGCAGTTGTTTTTATTTGGCTCAAGGATTGTCGCTCAATCTGACAGTTTGTCAAGGTAAACAGCCATTTGGTTGGTGGAAGCTCCTTTTTTGTTTACAGTTCTGTACGCTCCTTCCATTCTCCTGCTGTTACGGGAGCAGAATTTAGAAGCTCTCAGTGATTTGATTAGCATGAAAATCACTATTTTCTTGCATTGTTAAAAAAAACCCTCCATGGTTTGTTTCAGCAAATTTCTTCATGATTATTCTGGAAATGTTTGCATATTTTATTGTTTTCTTTTTGAACTAGGAGAAAAATTTGCTACAATTCCTAGTCACTAGTGGAACACATAGGGTTTTATAAGTGATAAATGCATTTGGTCCTATATTTATACTCCAGCGCTTCCTGTTCTTTTAGAATTCAAAACTTTTTTTAAGGTATAAATATCTGTTCATGAAAGGTAAAGAAAGATCAAAGAGACTATTCAAATAAACAGGCGCTTTTCTAGTGTGATTTCATGGCATATATCTTTTCAATTATTTTATGTGATTTTATTAAGAAGAAAATTTTACTTTATCTTTTTGGTAATAAAGAGTATACGTTAGAATCTATGTATTTTTGCCTTTAATTTTGTTCAGATGCATAAACTCTAAAAAGAAAAGTTTTTGTTTTTGTTTTTGTTTTTTGGTCTTTTAAGATAGCTATTGCCAAGTATTGTATGGAAAAACCTTTATATATTTTCACTGTATTTATTACCCAACTTTTAATGACTTCATTTCAGTGTACTAAAGTACCACGAGCTCCTCTTTGGGAGGATCAAGCTACAACATTTCTTCATCAGTGTGAGAAAATAGCTCAGAGCCACAAAAGAGAATGTGCCTTGTAAATTTGTTGAGTTAATCTAGCACAATTTAGCAGCTAAAATCTAGGTAAAGGTAATAAACATCTCACAAGGAGACCAAGATTCTGGTCAGAAATTCTTTGTTTTGGGACTTTGCTGGTGGTCCAGTGGCTAAGACTCTGAGCACCCTGAGTGCCGGGGCCCTGAGTTCAATTGGTGGTCAGGGAACTAGATCCCACATGCTGCACAGCTGAGTTCATGCATGCCTCAACGAAGATTCCACGAGGTATAACTAAGAACCAGTACAGCTAAATAAATAAACAAATATTGAAAAAAAGAGAAATTCTTCATTTCTTAGGTTGTTTCTACAGAAGATATTTTCAAGTTGCAACAAATGTTGCTCTGACGTTTTAATTCCTTTGATTCGTTCTTTCCAAATACCAGTAACATTGACCGTATGCACTTCTATTAGCACACTGATACTCTGCTCTTTTCTAAAATGGATCACAGCATTTAAGAAAGGGCGTTCACACTGCCAGGACCAGCACTGTCACCAACATCAACAACTTGACTCTGGCTTGGCTTGAAGTAAATTCATCTTTGTGGGACTTCACAGGGCGAAGGTAAAGACGTCTGTCTCTGTCATGCTGTGCTTTTAAAGAAAGTTTATTTATTTATAACTGTGCTGGGTCTTCATTGCTGCAAGCGGGTTTTCTCCACTTGCAGCAAGCAGAGGCTACTCTTTGTTGTGGTGCTCAGACTTACTGAAGCGGCTTCTCTTGTTGCGGAGCACTGGCTCTAGGGCATGAGGGCTCTGTAGTTTAAGCACTAGGACTCAGTAGTTGTGGTGCATGGGCTTAGTTGCCCCATGACACGTGGAATCTTCCCAGATCAGGAATCAAACCTGTGTCACCAGTATTGACAGGTGGATTCTTAACCGCTGGACCACCAGGGAAACCCGTTGTGCTTTATTAAACACATGGATCCACAGAGGACTGAACTTGAAGAACTACAAAAATGGGTCAGGTCAAGCAAATTAATATTTCATTAGCAAAAGAAGTTCACCATTGAAATGGACAGGAAACTCTTAGAAAATCATTCCTGGAAAAATTTCCTTTTTCTCACCGTAAGTAAAAAGTTATCCTCTCTTTAAAAAAACCTTTAAGTCCTGATCAAATGTCAGTCTTTTTGGGATTAGGGTCTTATCTAACTCCACAAAGGGATTAAGAAAAGTATATGATGAGATTTCTGGAGCAAGAATATGTGATTCACTTATCGAGAAAATCAAAGGACTAAATGTTGATATATTACCTTTTTATCCTGTGGAACTCAACCAATTCACAGTTACAATTTCACGCTTAGATCTCCAGGATTCATGCAGTTATCATGAAGTGTACAGTGAGTGCCTGCCACGTGCTTGGCAATGGGATAACTGTTGGAGATAAAAGGTGAATTAAAATTTCCATTTTTCAGAAGTTTATAGCCTTGGAAGAAGACAAGACTTCAGAGAAATAACTATAGAAATTAAAGAAGGTGTGAAAATTGCTGTGACATCTTGATGGACTAACTCCAACTTAGAGTTAGGAAAAGCTTCACAAAAGAGGTGACATTGATTGAAGTGGACTCTTGAAGAATGTGTAGGAGTTGAAGAGGGAAGAAGGAGGGAAGCCATCATGGAACCTCTCTGGTGGTCCAATGCCTAAGGCTCCATGCTCCCAATGCAGGGGGCCCAGGTTCGATCCCTGATCGGGGAACTAGATCCTGCATGCCCCAACAAAGGGTTCTCATGCTTTTAAAGATCCCATTTGCTGAGGCTAACACCCAGTGCAGCCAAATAAATATATAAATATATAAATTTAAAAATTGGAAAAAAGGAAGGGGTCAGAGACACAGTGAGCAGCATATTCAAAGACATAAAGCAGAGCTTCTCAAAGTCCTTCAGAAGCACGGGGGTGGGACATCCTTTCAAAGTGCAGATTCCTGGACTCATGTAACTTTATTTAATCAGAATCTCTGTGGGTGGGGCCAGATCATTTGCATCTTGGCAAGCTTTCAAATGTATTCTTGTGTACACCATAGTGTGAGAACCACTGAAATGGGGGAGAGACAAGAATTTCTAGATTTTTTCTAGAAAGAGTCAGTCTTAACGTTGGAACACAGAGATCTGGCAGCCTTGCAGGGAATACAGGGTTCGCTGGTGGCTCAGATGGTAAAGGATCTGCCTGCAATGGAAGAGACTCAGCACACATGGGTTTGATCCTTGGGTAGGGAAGATCCCCTGGAAAAGGGAATAGCTATCCACTCCAGTATTCTTGCTTGGGAAATCACATATGGACAGAGAAGCTGGCAGACTGTGGTCCATGGGTTGAAAAGAGTTGGGCATGACTGAGCGCATGCATAGCAGCAGCAGTGAATTTATGGTAGACTGAGTGGCTGCCGTATTAGTAAAATTTTGCCAGTGGTCAGGGCTGTGCCAGGACATCTCCTCTAAAGTACTGCATCTTGCCTTTCCTTCCACAAAGCAGACTCACAATGCCTGTCTGGCTTCCGTGGGTTGTAGAAGCAGCAGATTCTAAGGCTGGAAATACTGCTCCAGCCCCAATGCTAAGTGGACCAAAAGGCTACCTACCAGCTCTGAATGTGACTGGGTGTCATCAGGGTCCCTCCAGCAGGTATTGGAGGTACTGGCAGGGGGAGCAGAAGCTGTGTGTAATGTGTGTCAAGCCCAAGGGGGAAAATCACAAAGCAGGCCCCCAGCCTTTTGCCATCAAGCCATTTCAGAGGAGCATGGAATAACATGCTTTTTTGAAAAGCATCTTTTGGGGTGTTACTGGGCCTTGGGGGACCCACTGACCACTCAACTGGATCTGTCCCTCACGAGCAGGGCAGACCTACTCAATCATCAAGTCAGGCTGGCCTAGCAACAGTCCAGCATGAGATGAAACAGGTAGTCCAGCACTGAGCCCAAGCAGCACTAGTGGGCAGAGCGGAAGACATGTACAGCAGTCCAGCTCCCAGAGCACTATGTCTGCTGTTCTGTGGCTTATACACATAGCCAGACAGGGGATCCCACCGGAGGAAGAAAAAGCTCACGCTTGCTTACAGAGCATGAGCTTGCTAGGTGGGTGCAAATAGCAAGTGGATGGCCACCATGCTGCCAGCTCCCTGCAAGTTGACCTTGCTAGAGAATGGTGAGAGAAAACCCTTCCTGTGGGCAGTGCGCCTAGTCTCCCACTTTATAATGAAAGAGAAGTGGCCCAGAGTTAGAAAATCATGGGATTCCTGGGACATAGTGAATGGTGTGGAAGAAGGAAAAAGATTGGAAGACCATGGGTGTATGTGGACAGACACTTGGCGGGGCCTGACGACCACCATGTCACATGTTCATACGAGAGTGAGTATCCTCTCACTCAGAAGAGGCACTAAACATGGAGCAGACAAAACACCCCAGCCTCATTATTGTCAACTACAAGATGGTACTTGCCATGGTTGCCTGCCATCTACCTCTGCAAGGAGTAAATTATGAGCTGTTGCAGCTGCTGACCTTCAACACCCTCTGAAAGGAGTTCAGGGTGGAGAGCAGAAACAAGGTGTTCTGCACTCTGGGAAAAACTGGCAGGACGAGTTTTCAGGTAGTTAGATATTCTCAGGGCCTGATTTTATGAGCCCAGTTCTTATATCTCCTCATACCTAGAAAAGCACTAAAATCCTTCATGGTGACAACTGTTTCTCATGACTAGCAGAAAGCTTCGTAAGACTAGGAGAAGCCTTCTGAAAAAATGTGCCTGATCACATGTATTCCCCCTTCACCAAAATCACAAATATAATGACCCTCCCCTTGCCTCTTTGAAGCAGTTTCTCAGAGCTATCTGAGCGGTGTCTCCAGGGCTGCAGTCCTTATTTGGACCCAAATTAAAACTTAGCTTGCAACTTTCATGTTGTGCATTTTCAAAAAAGTTGATGTTATTGGTCAGCCTAGTGCTGATGGGAACAGCACCTGAATGCAAGGGCCGTGGTGACTATGCCTGGGCCAACAGCACGAACTCAGTCCCAGCAAGACCTGTCTGGCCGTGGTTGCTATAGGGCATCTAAACCACCAGCTCCAAGAAGTCGGAGGGCTTCCCTCTTCTCTACAGCCCAGCCCTGGATCACTTCTGATCTGTTCCAAAGGGGCCTGAGATTCATTCTTAGAATAGCTTCTTGAAAAATCTGAGAGATGGTTCACTTTGGATCTCTTAACATCATACTTAGAATTCTTTTATATTATTTTTTAAATTTTATTTATTTTCAGTTCAGTTCAGTCGCTCAGTCGTGTCCGACTCTGCGACCACATGAATTGCAGCATGCCAGGCCTCCCTGTCTATCACCAACTCCCGGAGTTCACGCAGACTCACATCCATCGAGTCCATCCAGCCATCTCATCCTCTGTCGTCCCCTTCTCCTCCTGCCCGCAATCCCTCCCAGCATCAGAGTCTTTTCCAATGAGTCAACTGTTTGCATCAGGTGGCCAAAGTACTGGAGTTTCAGCTTTAGCATCATTCCTTCCAAAGAAATCCCAGGGCTGATCTCCTTTAGAATGGACTGGTTGGATCTCCTTGCAGTCCAAGGGATCTCAAGAGTCTTCTCCAACACCACAGTTCAAAAGCATCAATTCTTCGGCACTCAGCTTTCTTCACAGTCCAACTCTCACATCCATACATGACCACAGGAAAAACCATAGCCTTGACTAGATGGACCTTTGTTGGCAAAGTAATGTCTCTGCTTTTGAATATGCTATCTAGGTTGGTCATAACTTTCCTTCCAAGGAGTAAGCATCTTTTAATTTCATGGCTGCAATCACCATCTGCAGTGATTTTGGAGCCCAAAAAAATAAAGTCTGACACTGTTTCCACTGTTTTCCCATCTATTTCCCATGAAGTGATGGGACCAGATGCCATGATCTTCATTTTCTGAATGTTGAGCTTTAAGCCAACTTTTTCACTCTCCTCTTTCACTTTTATCAAGAGGCTTTTTAGTTCCTCTTCACTTTCTGCCATAAGGGTGGTGTCATCTGCATATCTGAGGTTATTGATGTTTCTCCTCGCAATCTTGATTCCAGCTTGTGCTTCTTCCAGCCCAGCGTTTCTCATGATGTACTCTGCATAGAAGTGATATAAGCGGGGTGACAATATACAGCCTTGATGTACTCCTTTTCCTATTTGGAACCAGTCTGTTGGTCCATGTCCAGTTCTAACTGTTGCTTCCTGACCTGCATACAGATTTCTCAAGAGGCAAGCCAGGTGGTCTGGTATTCCCATCTCTTTCAGAATTTTCCAAGATTATTGTGATCCACACAGTCAAAGGCTTTGGCATAGTCAAGAAAGCAGAAATAGATGTTTTTCTGGAACTCTCTTGCTTTTTCCATGATCCAGCGGATGTTGGCAATTTGATCTCTGGTTCCTCTGCCTTTTCTAAAACCAGCTTGAACAGCTGGAAGTTCATGGTTCACGTATTGCTGAAGCCTAACTTGGAGAATTTTGAGCATTACTTTACTAGCATGTGAGATGAGTGCAATTGTGTGGTCGTTTGAGCATTCTTTGGCATTGCCTTTCTTTGGGATTGGAATGAAAACTGACCTTTTCCAGTCCTGTGGCCACTGCTGAGTTTTCCAAATTTGATGGCATATTGAGTGCAGCACTTTCATAGCATCATCTTTCAGGATTTGAAATAGCTCAACTGGAATTCCATCACCTCCACTAGCTTCGTTCGTAGTGATGCTTTCTAAGGCCCACTTGACTTCACATTCCAGGATGTCTGGCTCTAGATGAGTGATCACACCATCGTGATTATCTTGGTCGTAAAGATCTTTTTTGTACAGTTCTTCTGTGTATTCTTGCCATCTCTTCTTAATATCTTCTGCTTCTGTTAGGTCCATATCATTTCTGTCCTTTATTGAGCCCATCTTTCCATGAAATGTTCCCTTGGTGTCTCTAATTTTCTTGAAGAGATCTCTAGTCTTTCCCATTCTGTTGTTTTCCTCAATTTTTTTGCATTGATCGCTGAGGAAGGCTTTCTTATCTTTCCTTGCTATTCTTTGGAACTCTGCATTCAGATGCTTATCTCTTTCCTTTTCTCCTTGGCTTTTCGCTTCTCTTCTTTTCACAGCTATTTGTAAGGCTTCCCCAGACAGTCAGTTTGTTTTTTTGCATTTCTTTTCCAAGGGGATGATCTTGATCACTGCCTCCTGTACAATGTCACGAACCTCATTCCATAGTTCATCAGGCACTCTATCTACCAGATCTAGGCCCTTAAATCTATTTCTCACTTCCACTGTATAATCATAAGGGATTTGATTTACATCATACCTGAATGGTCTAGTGGTTTTCCCTGCTTTCTTCAATTTAAGTCTGAATTTGGTAATAAGGAGTTCATGATCTGAGGCACAGTTTTTGTTGACTGTATAGAGCTTCTCCATCTTTTGCTGCAGAGAATATAATCAATCTGATTTCGGTGTTGACCATCTGGTGATGTCCATGTGTAGAGTCTTCTCTCGTGTTGTTGGAAGAGGGTGTTTGTTAATTGCCGGCTAATTACTTTACAATATTGTTGGGGAGGGAAGAGGGAGGGGGGTTCGGGACAGGGGACATATGTATATCAGTGGCTGGTTCATGGCATACTTAGAATTCTTAAGACTTTTCACTTCCTGAGGTGTCTAAACTGGACAGATCCAATTTTATTATTATTATTATTTTCCTTTTCCATTGTGGTTTATGACAGGATATTACAAACAGTTCCCAGTGCTATACAATAGGACCTTGTTTATCCATTCTGCATACAATAGTATTGAGCTTCCCAGGTGGCGCAGTGGTAAAGACTCTGCCTGTCAATGCAGGAGATGCAAGAGATGTGAGTTTGATCCCTGAGTTGAGAAGATCCCCTGGAGAAAGGCATGGCAACCCAATCCAGTATTCTTGCCTGGAAAATTCCATAGACAGAAGAACCTGGTGGACTACAATCCTTGGGGTCGCAAAGAATCAGACATGGCTGATCGACTGAAAACATATACACACACATACACACACAGTAGTCTGCATTTGCTAACCCCAAACTCCCAATCCATCCAACCCCCACCTGCCCTCTCCCCCTTGGCGACCACAAGTCTGTTTTCTATGTCTGTGAGTGTGCTTCTGTAAGACCCAGTTTTATTCCTAGTAGAAATAACATGACTTAAAATTCTTCAGGTAATCTTTACACAGTTAATAAATTGACATTTATTGAAGAAGTCAGTTTTAATAGCACTAAAACAGCATCATAAAAATTTCACGTTGGAAGAGGTGGAGGCCTCATGCCAAGGTCATGGATAAGAAGTTGATTTTCTTTAAAATTCCACTTCCCCCATCTTTTAAGTAAAATGTATCTCAATTACCATAGGAAAACTCAAAAGCATTCATATTATCTTTCATTAATTCACAATATCTAATCATAAAGGGTTAAAATTTCATAGAATGTACTTTATTTTTTTATTTTTTTAGAATGTACTTTAAAAGACCAATTGTGTTTGAGAGGGGAAAAAACAAAAGTAATCCTTGATGGAAGCCATTGGTCAGATAAAAGACCAATCCCATAGTTGGGAAAACAAAAGAAAATACATTTGTAATGTTTGTAATCTGCCAAAGTCTGAAGTGAAGTCGCTCAGTCGTGTCTGACTCTTTGCGACCCCATGGACTGTAGCCCACCAGGTTCCTCTGTTCATGGGATTCTCCAGGCAAGAATACTGGAGTGGGTTGCCATTTCCTTCTCCAGGGGAATCTTCCCGACCCAGGGATCGAACCCAGGTCTCCTGCATTGCAGGCAGACGCTTTAACCTCTGAGCCGCTTTTGAGAAATCTATTCTTGACAGTAGAGCAATTTCAGCTGGCAAAAGTAATCCCTGAACCAGTTAAGCAATTATCTGGGATTTCAGCATCTAGATAAAGCCTGCTTATTTGGGATAAACCTGCTCTGGGGTTTAAGGATTTGTCAAACTTTGCCCTGCCTGTCTTTTGAACTTTATCAAAGTGACCAGCAAAAAGAAAAAAGTCTTTATGATATTGCTTTAGAGGGACAGCATTTTACAACAATCTCTAGGGGTGTGGTGTCACGAGAGCACAGGAGAGAAGTTCTCTGATTTTCAGTGATAGAAAATGATCAAAGTGTAAAACTGTAAACCTAAACTGACAGCGCAAGAGGCATCTACATGCCTTCACTCCAGGCAACCAGACTGCAGAGCCAAACTCTCTGAACGCCTGATAAATGCTCCAATGGCAAATGGGATTTGAAAGAGAACAGGAATTGCCTCAGGCATTTCTCCAAAGGCTGTGCCTGTGGGAGACCTCTGCTTTTAGAGATTCTGGAAGCAAAATAATCAGTGTTTCTCGTGTCAAATTAATAGTTTAACGTGGAGCAAAGTCATATTAGGAACTTACACCTTTGCTTTAGGAAAGACTTAGCTTTGCATGTCCTGGGGTTCCGACATCCTTCTGAAAGTCTTGTACACCTGCCTTCCCGGTTCCACGTCTTAGTTAAGTTCTCTGCTCTCTCACTCTGCTGCCTGCTGTCCCCTGAATTCTCCCAGTGTCTTATTACCTCCAAATTTTTGCTCTGTTGGAAATCCTCCCATCACCCCTGCCTCCTGGTATCCTATTCATTCTTGAAGTTCTAGTTCAAATATCCCTTGAAGAAATCTTCTGATGCCTACAACTGGGACCAGTCTCAGTCCCCTGCCCTCTCCTGCTCTGCACACAGCCTGTGCAGACCTCTACTTGGATGTTGACACTTAACACAGACCCCAGCCACTGAGACCTTAAATGGCTGTCCCCACCCACCCTTAAGCAGGACTGTAAACTTCAGGAGAATGGTGGTTCCAGAAGTCTCTTGAGAGTCATTGTGTCCAGCGTTCAATCACATGAAGAGTCTACGACCCACAGAAGGCATTTAACACACGTTTGTCATTGCTTTATCCCTCTGCACTTCCTTTCACGGTGAGATAAAATTAATAAATATTTTTTCATTCGGGTCAAACTGCATTAATTAACAAGTCTTTCCAACCTGTCAAGTGCTTTTGGAAATGAAATAATATTGATGTTGTCTAAGCCCAGCTCGGTTCCTCTAAAGCATAGGCCAGGCTCTGTTATTAATGACTTAAGAAATGCTTTGGAAGATTAGCAGACTGTTTATACAACTTCTGCAGGCACTTGGCCTCTCTTAAATCAGCAAAAGCCACAATGTTGGATTCAATGGAAAGTACACAAATGAATACGGCTTATATTTCCAATGTTGTAACTTTTCCTTGAACAAAAGGATCTTTGGAAGCAACTTGTAATCCAATGTGTATTCCTATAATATCTCAACACTTAAAAATAAGGACTTGTAGGGAACTGGAAAATATCATGTGCTAAGTGAAATACATTAGAAATAGGTACAATTTATACCTGTGGTTTTCTAACTTTGTAAATTGGAATAAAACTGTCCAGGGATTTGGTACAGAACTTGGCAAAATGTTTTAGCCTAAACACTGCTGTATCAACTGACTAGCTGTTCTGCATAGGAAAAGGGAACTTAGGAAAACTTCAGCTGAATGGTATGAATGTGGGAAGTCCCACCTTCTTGGCCACAAAGAAACCCTATTACCCAAGTTTAGAACTGTTTACATAAAATAACATTAAATCTTAGAACTTCTCAGATGTGCAAATCCAAGGGTAAAAACAACATGAATGACACAAACTGGGGACAAGGCTGTTATCATTCTTTAAAATAGGCCTTTTCATGGGAATAAAATAGGGGATTTTCTGTTTTCTGAGTTAAAATTTAGTTCATTTTCCTTTAGGGTTGCTCTTTCTTCCCCATTCTCCCAGCTGTATAATATCTTTGGAATGTTCTTAGAAACCAAAGATCCAGACTTCTTCACACTAGTAACAAAAAGATACAGATGCAGAATGGAAAATTTTGAGGCCCAAACCCATATTTTGAATTCTGCAGGAGGTGCCTCACAAACTCCCCTTTCCAAGTCCTTCTTTTTTTTTTTTTTTAATTAATTAATTTATTTGGCTGCTCCAGGTCTTAGCTGCATCACATGGGATCTTGTGGCATAGATCTTTCATTGCCGCATGTGAGATCTAGTTACCCTCAGCCCTCTGCGTTGGGAGTGTGGAGTCTTAGCCACTGGACCAGTTCTTTCTTAATCACTTCTGACATTTTCCAAGAGAAGAACAATGAGGATGAAAAGGAATGAAAGCCACTCATGTGAATTTCTTTACTGTTACTTATTTGCAATTAGGGCCATTTGGGGAAAATTCACTCTTTGTTATTGCTAAGAAGGAGAAAATGCAGAGTATTGTACTTGCTTCTTTCGCTTCTAAGCAGTTAATAATATCCTCCTCCCTGGCTTGTACAGGTTTTCCCACTTTCATATCTATGTCTCGACCCATTTTTGCAAACCTTCCCCCTTTCAACTTTGTTGTTGTTGTTCAGTCGCTCAGTCATGTCTGACTCGTTGTGACCCCATGGACTGCAGCACACCAGGCTTCCCTGTCCATCACCAACTCCTGTAGCTTGCTTAATCTCATGTCCACTGAGTCAGTGATACCATCCAACCATCTCGTCTTCTGTTGCCTCCTTCTCTTCCTGCCTTCAATCTTTCCCAGCATCAGGGTCTTCTCCAGTGAGTCAGCTCATTGCATCTGGTGGTCAGAGTATTGGAGCTTCAGCTTCAGCATCAGTCCTTACAATAAATATACAAGCTTGATTTCCCTTAACATTGACTGGTTAGATCTCCTTGCAGTCCAAGGGACTCTCAAGAGTCTTCTCCAACATCACAGTTCAAAAGTATCAGTTCTTCAGTGCTCAGCCTTCTTTATAGTCCAACTCTCACGTTCATACACGACTATTGGAAAAACCATAGCTTTGGCTATGCAGACCTTTGTTCACAAATAATGGAGCCATCATGGAACTTAATGTTGGAGCCATCATAACTCTTTTGACTTTGATTTTTTTTTCTAAATTTTTGGCTGCTCCCTGTGGCTCAGGGGATCCTAGTTCCCTAACCAGGGATAGAACCCATGTCCCCTGCATTGGAAGCAGAGTCCCAGCCATCAGACTACAAGGGAAGTCCCTTGATTCTGATCTTTAAATAATTTTTGCATATTAAAAATGCTTGATTAACTTGATAAATTTCTTCCTTATCATAATTACAGAATAGCAGTGAAGTATGGATTCTGGAGTCAAACTCCATGGGTTCAAAGCTTAACACTACTGTTTCCTGGCTGTGTGGCCTGTGATTGGTTACTGAACCTTTCTGAGCTTCTGGGCACCATCTCTAAAATGGAGATAACAACTGAACCTCTCTCTCACGGTTATGATAAGAATAAATGAGATAATGTTTGTCACCAGCTTAGCAGCATCTGCTATAGAGTGAGAGCTCAGAGCATGGTAGCTGCTGTTTATATGTGGGTTACATTACTGCGCAATCTTCTAATTCTTCAAATTCTAGTGGGAACATCATCCTATTCGGCCCTTCATTATAATCATAACTGGGTCATCCTAAGTTATCTCTGCCGGAGAGGTGCTTCAGGCCTCACCTTACTGAACGCTGATATTAATTCATTTCTTTTTAATTTATCAAGGGACTTCCATAAGCTACTAATTTAGCAGAGCCCAGTGTCTCCCTGTGTGTCCTTGGCTGAGATGTAGAAGATCAAGCACATAGGGAGGAAAAAATACCAATTGCTTAACCTGCTAGCTGTTCGTCTTCTGGGTTTTCAAAATGGCTTTTAGTGGCAAGCAGAGGACAGGAAAGAGGTTTCTCTGAGTGGGAACTTGATTTAGTGTGTTCTGGACACAGAACTTTCACTTTCAGCCCCATCAAGCCTGAAATACATGAAATGCAACCCGTAACTTACTTAGTGCAGGGGGAGCAGCCGGAGTTCAGAGGTGATCCAGCGCCAGGGAAGATCTGATCTGTTTAGAAGTGGCTCCTGCAGGCCGGCTTCAGATGGATGTGCCTGACTGTCACCTGGGCTCTGGGAAGTTAATAGTGGCCCCTCTGGAGCAGGGAGAGACAAGCCTTTGCTGACTCCTTTCTATTAATGTCTGACTCTAGCCAGCCTGAGGGGGTTGTAGCTGAGGCTGCAGATCCTTTGGCTCCACATACAAAAAGGACAATTGTGTTGTGGTTTTCAGGCTGGAGACATGACACTCAGTGCTCAGACCTGCAGGGTCCAGATCCTGTTTGCTGAGAGGGGAAAGAAAAAGGCTACTTTCATTTTATTTGTGGTGGAAATTGTTCCCCTGCCTTCTTTTTCTTTATTACAACTTGCTGACTTTTATGATAATTAAAGCTCATTGAGGGGTAAAAATCTATAGACTCAGAAAGGATATTTATTACAGAAAGTAATACAAACCTAGACAGCATATTAAAAAGCAGAGACATCACTTTGCCGACTAAGGTCTGTCTAGTCAAAGCTATGGTTTTTCCAGTAGTCACGTATGGATGTGAGAGTTGGACCATAAAGAAGGCTGAGTGCCGAAGAATTGATGCTTTTGAATTGTGGTGCTGGAGAAGACTTTTGAGAGTCCTTTGGACTGCAAGGAGATCAAACCAGTCAGTCTTAAAGGAAATCAAGCCTGAATATTCACTGGAAGGACTTATCTGACGCTGAAGCTCCAATACTTTGGCCACCTGATATGAAGAGCTGACTCATTGGAGGAGACCCTGATGCTGGGAAAGACTGAGGGCAGAAGGAGAAGGGGACAACAGAGAATGAGATGGTTTGATGACATGATCAACTCAATGGACATGAGTTAGAGCAAACTCTGGGAAACAGTGGAGGACAGGAATGCCTGGCATGGGGTAGTCTGTGGGGTCACAAAGAGTTAGACACAACTTAGTGACTGAGCAACAACAATCTAAGGACAAATTATGCTTTTCTCCACTCTATTCAGAAAATAATTGCATGCAGTGTGCTTACGTTGAAACAGATTTTTACAGTTGAAATCATAATACTTGTACTAAATAGTTCTTTTACCTTGGTCCCTTAATATTTCTGGGTATCTGATTCTTCAGATTAAGAAAATGAGGGGCTGGGAATAGATGAGCTATGAAGCCTGTGTCAGATTTTAAAATGTTATGGTTTCCTAGAGGGTTAATTTATAAAGAAATATACACCCCCCTTAACCTGTCAGTTCCAGATAATATGCTATTTTTCACAGACATTACTGATATAGCATCTATTTTCAGTTTCCAATGAAATGGAGAACAATGTGATCCATTTAAAAGCCAGCTCATGAGAGAATATTACCTACCAGTTATCAATCCTTCTAGCTAATTCTCTTGATAAGGACCATATGATAGAACTATTTCTTTGCTGCAAAACTAATAGCAGTCTAGACCATACTTGATAATACTGTACATGCTCACTGCAACAGCTCTGAAAAATGATTTCCTATTTGTTGCCAATTTAGTTTGCTTGAGGTGAGAAAAAGAAGAAAACTCACTTTTATGTTCATCTGTCTTGAGTGACTGAGCAGTTAAAAAGACATATGGCTTCTCCAGATCATTAGAAAGTATAGCTGTTAATTTCAGTGTGAATTGCTCTTGTGTTTATGATCCAGAAATCATTGCTATTAAGATGGTAAGAAATTTCTTTTTCAGTTTTAAGAAAATATTCTTCAGTTCACATACATGCTTTCTTAGGATGAATTAAAGGATGTCTACTAAGAAAGACAGGAGAGTAACTGAATAATGGAAAGCAGCATCACTGTAATGAATAACTCAGTTCATGGATGTAGTTTCCTAAATTTCACCTCTGTAACAACAGTTGGACTAATGCCTATCCATGGGGGATAGCTAAAAGAGGCTGTAAAAATCTGTTTCTTAGAGAAAGACCAGGCTTGGAGATAGTTGGTTAGTGAGGTCAATGGTTCCTCATTGTTATATTCAATTTTAGTAACAAAGTTCCTATTTCTGAGTTGGGGCAAACACCAGAGTACATATTTTCAATGATGTGTTAACTTGTAAATGCATAATTAAACAAATACCACAAAGTGATGGTACATTAGCTTAAGAGATGCTTTATAAGAACAAACCTTGGGACTTCCCTGGTGGTCCAGTGGCTCAGACTTTGCACTTCCTGTGCAGAGGACCCTGATTCGATCCCTGGTCATGGAACTACACCCCACATGTCACAACTAGGAGTTTGCATGCTGTAACTAAAGAGATCCTGCATGCTGCAATACAGATGGAAGATCCTGTGTGCTGCAAATAAGAACCAGCACAGCCAAATAAATAAATAAGTAAATAAATATTTTCTGAAAAGGAACAAAAACCAACCCACCCATACTCTTGTACTTCTCTTAATTCTTCCCAATATCCTATCCGGGAGTATGCCACACACGCGCGTGCACACACACACACACACACACACACGACACGTACATGCCTCTTGAGTTGTGGATGATGGGGACAGAGGACACACCCTTCAGTGGTTGCAGTGGCACTGCTGGGTGGGGCTGGGAACCCGAGTCATGGCAGGGAGCACAAGTGTGTGCTCCTTCATCTCTGAAGGCAGCTGCAGAAAAAGGTACCCAGGAGATGGGGAGGACAACTCAGGGTGTGAACCACGGAGCATCGTTAGCAGGCTGCTCCAGGGTGACCCCTCTGTCCCCAGCTCCCTTTAAAAAAATTGTATTTATTTTTGGCTGTGCTGATCCTTCATTGCTTTGCACAGGCTTTCTCTAGTTGTGGTGAGCGGGGCCACTCTTCCTTGTGGTATGTGGACTTCTCATTGTGGAGCACAGGCTCCGGGGTGTGTGGGCTTCAGTAGTTGCGGCTCCCAGGCTTTAGAGCACAGGCACAATAGTTGTGGCCCATGGGCTCAGCTGCCCCGCGGGATGTAGGATCCTCCCGGACCAAGGATGGAACTGGTGTCCCCTGCATCGCAAGGTGGATTCTTACGCCCTGGGCCGTAAGAATTCTGATTCCTCGGGCCAGGGAAGTCCTCCAGCTCACTTTTAACAGCAGTGATACAGAGAGTGTGGACAGTGATGGGAGGAAAGGACAGAAGTGAGCGGGCGGATGAGAGAGAGAATGAGAGAGGGGAGAAGAGCTCTCGGTAAAGCACAGACGAGGTTGCAGAGGTAACTGCTCAGACTTCCTGGTTTGCCTGTTGTCCTTGTATAATCAGAAATAGTGCCCCTTCACTCTAAAAGTATCAACTATGAATGACAAATTGTTACCCTAGATACATGCCCCAAATGCTGGCTTCATTGGTGATGACAGTCCTGGGACTTGAAAGGGTCAAGTGGTGCAGCTAGGAAAGGAAAACTGCTAAGGATTTGGAGATAAAAGAAAATATCACTGCTTTTTTCTTGTATATTTCTATGATTTGACTGATAGGCTTCTTGCAGCTTAGCTGTGTGGAGAAGTGTTTTTATATCAAACGTTATAATCTTAAGATTCGATAAGACTTTTCCATCATCAAACCTCTCACACTATCTCTTATCTTCCTTTTGCTGCTGAGACAGCCCTCAGGGCACTCACACCTTGTGTTATTTCCTCTCCCCTGAGTGTAGGCTGGGTTTGGGGACTTGCTTCTATTAGATAGAATGGGGCATGGGCAGGCGATGGATTACTTCTTCCAGGTTAAATTATAAAAAAAACTCTGGATTCACCTGGTTGTCTCTCTCTCTCAAACCAGCAGTCACGTCCTGAGTTGCCATCTGGAGAGGCTCACATGGAGAGGAACTGACATCTCCAGCCACCAGTTACCAGGGACAGAGAGTGCCCACGGCCACCTGAGTGAGCATGGAAGCAGACCCTGCCCCAGTCGAGCCCCAAGATGACAGCAGCCCCAGCCCACAGCTTGACCACAGCCTCGCGAGGGGCAGAGGTTGGCACCCAAGCCAAGCCTAGAGTCTTGACACACTGAAACCGTGAGATGATGTTTTTTAACCTCACATTTTGGAATAATTTATTATGCAGCAATTGATAAAACTTAGATGAGCACCATTTTTGTCCCCTTGCAGGGTCCATGGATTAACTTCCTACCAACCACATCTGATTAAAGCAAATCCCACAACTGGCTATCATTGAACAACATTTTTTTTTTAAATCTTTTTTTTTTTGATGTGGACTTTATTTTAAAATCTTTATTGAATTTGTCACAATATTGCTACTTTTTATGTTTTGGTGTTTCTTTGGCCCCAAGGCACGTGGGATCTTACTCCCTGATCAGAGATTGAACCCACACCCCCTGTATTGGAAGGCAAAGTCTTAACCACCGGACCACCAGGGAAATCCCTGTCACTGAACAATATTAATCAAGTGTCCACTGCTTAGTAGAACATCAGGGAGTCAAGAGTTTCTGAGGGAAATGGCCACAGTGAGAGGGGTATGTATGCAGGGGAGATGTCATTCTGATGAATGTGCCCACTCTCACTGTGCCCATGTCCAATGCCTCTTACCATTTATCTTGTTTATGTGAGGACTCCTTTTCAACCCCTCACATCAAGCCACCTTCTCCTTCTTAGGAGCTGCCCTTCAGCTATGGGACCTGAAGCCAGGCTTTCCACCCAAGACCCTGACCCTTCTCGTCCCTTTCATCTGGGGTGGAGGCCAAGGCCCAGCACATGGAGCTGTGTGACCTTGGGCAATCTGCTTCACCTCTCTGTGCACCTGTGAACTCAAACGAACATTGGGTAGGGGCTTCTCTGGTGGTCCAGTGGTTAAAGCTTTGCCTTCCAATGCAGGGGGTGCAGGTTCGATCCCTAATCAGGGAACTAAGATGCCACATGCCTCTTGGCCAATAAACCAAAACGTAAAGCAGAAGCAGTATTGTAACAAATTCAATAAAGACTTTAAAAATGGTCCACACACACACACAATCTAACAGGAAAAAAACAACCAAAAACCACTGGATGATAGTAATACTGGGCACAGATGACCGTGTTCCTCTTGTGTATAAGAACTAGAAATGGCTAGCTATTTTAGAATGCAGAGCCATCGGAACTACAAGAGAACCATCCTGCAGGGTGCTCAGGCATAACGATGTTAGCTTGTGCTTACAGGAGCACCTGGCTTCCAGAGAATACTCTGTGTACCTCAGCCACTATTGTCACAGTATCATTTGGCACGAATATAAAGTGATCGTGTTTAAATCAAAACACTTTCTTGAGCTTGGACTACTGCCTCCAATTTCCCATCTAAATTTTTGGAATTTGACGTGAATTGTTAAATAACCCGCTGACATAGGCTGGATTTTTAGAGAGCGGGTCATGACTCAGGGGCCTCAAAAGAAATAAGTCCTCCCTCTGTGTCTGGGAGATCCCCTGGAGGAGGAAATGGCAACCCACTCCAGTGTTCTTGCCTGGGAAATCCCATGGACAGAGGAACCTGGCAGGCTACAGTCCATGGGGTCGCAAGGAGTCCGACAGGACTGAACACACTCTTAATAAAAAAACAAAGCAAAACTGCAAAGCCTTTGGAAGTCATCTGCATTCAAAAGAGTTGGGGGGCAAGTCCTGAATTCCTTTAAGAAAAAGGAAATTGCCTATTTGATGGGTGAAAGGACGACCCTACAGAGTTCATTGAACCTTTGAGGAGCCGTAGTTTGTAAAATAAACTAGGCAGTCCGGAAAAGTCAGTCAAAGGAGAAGGTGATTTAAGTTTCATTATTTTTGATTGAGGGGATGAATCTGGACCCAGTGATGATGCAGATATTTGCAATAACCTCATCTCTTCAGTGGACCAAGGACATATATGTATAGAATGCATGATTTATAAGGCCTGGAAATGCATTATCTGTTTTGAAATTAAAATCCAGAGGGGGTTTATACACATACATACAACACACACGCATGCATCATAACTTTCACAAGAAGCTTGGGTGTAGCTGCACCCGGACTTTCTTTCTTCCTGCTTCCCTGGTTCTGCTTCTCTCCTGACTTCTGACCACCTCTTCGCTCCACTTGGGATATGCCAGTGCTGGATGGTTTTGACTGGAGCCACGAGTATTCAAGGTGGTGATGATACAATAATTCTTCTACATACAGACCTTCAAGTTGTGAACTTTCAAAGATGCTAACACGCCTTTAGTTCCAGCAAGGAGGCTGCACCTGTGCCATCAACATCAGGCGTGAGTCAAGCTCAGCTCGCCCGCTGTCTGCTGTTGCTGACGATCCTTCAGCTCTGCCATCTCCCACCTCCTCTCCCGCCTCCCGTCAGTAACTCTTCTTGTCTGCTCACTGGATGCCAGTCCCTGTGTGCCAGCTGCTGCACTGCACAACTGTGCTGTACACTGTACTGTAAGATTGAAAATGGTTTCTTTATTTTCTGTTTGTTTTTTTGTGGATTATTTGTGTGAAAAGTATTATAAACCTATTACAGTACAGGACTATACAGCCAACTGTTAGTTGAGTACCTAGGCTAACTTTGTTCAACTTAATGAACAAACTGGACTTACGAACAAGCTTGGAACAGAACTCATTTGTATGCAAGGGACTTGCCGTACATAAAGTCTGTAGAGAATTTCCTCACAAGCACAGGAGGAGACATGGAAAAAAAGATCTATGAATGTGTATATTAAAAAAAAAACTACAGCAGATTCTAGACCCTTGAACTCAAAGTGTGGTCCTTGGACCATCAACATTGGCATTACCTGGGAGCTTGTCAGAAATGTAGAATATCAGACTTCAAATCAGACCAACTTAACCTGAATCTGCTTTTTAACAAGATCCTCAGAGGTGTGTATGCCCATTAAAGTTTTAGAAGCATTTCCTGACAAACATATCAGGTTAAACTCAGGTTCTTATGGTGGCCTGGCACAGCAGTAAAAGTGTGGAAACTGAAGGGAGACAGTCCAAATCCTGTCTCCATCACTTACAGTCTGAATCACACAGATTTTTTAACTTCCCAGAGACTCAGTTTTCTCATCTGGAAAATGGGAATAACAGCACTACCCAATTGGATTGTTAATTGAACTAACAATTGCAGAATGCTTAGAATGGCATATAGCGATTCAGTGCCATATAAATATTGTTTAAGTATATTGTTCTAAAGCTATGTAGGGCTTCCCAGGTGGTACTAGTTGTAAAGAATCTGTCTGCAATGCAGGAGACTCAAGAGACTCAGATTTGATTCTGGGTCAGAAAGATTCCCTGGAGGAGGGTATGGCAATCCACTCCAGTGTTCCTGCCTGCAAAATTGCATGGACAAAGGAGCCTGGTGAGCTACCATGGGTCGCAGAGAGTCGGACAAGACTTAGCAACTGAACAATAACAACTTCAGGCACTTGAAAATAGCTGTGGATGAGATATCTAAAAGAGAAAACAGAATAAGCTCAGGATAACTTTGAAATAAACCTAAAAACCAGACGCACAGAGTCTTATACATACCTTTCTTAAGAGGTTGGGAGTCACAGAAACAAATGACATAAAAACTGTGACTGTATATAAATCAGCCCCACCAGGTACTGGGGACCTGCTCTGTGCCAGCCAGTTGGCAAATGCGGAGCAGATTCACGGGGAAGCCAAAGAAGCTCGGCTCAGTGCCCCTCACTTTCATGGGTCCCTGGCAAGGCCCTTGAAGGGGCTCTAGTAATTTTATAGTCTTAATTTTATATACTTTTGAGGAGGGTCATTTTATTGAAGTATAATATTACATAAGGGCATAAATAGCAGACAGTTCTGCATTGTCCTTCCTAAAGAGCAGACTGTAAGTTTCAGCCCTACCTCACTGCAGCAGTCTCTGCTTGACCTCATTTATAGCGAGGAATCTTTTCCCTCCTCCTGCCTCTCATCCAACCTGTGGAAGCAGACTTTGCTGAACAAATGCCTGCCTGAGTTCTGACTGAGTTATGAGTGACTTCTAATATCCCGTTTACGCCTTGATAGGCTTCCCAGGTAGCTCTAGTGGTAAATAACCTGCCTGCCAGTGCAGGAGACATAAGAGGTGTGAGTTCGATCCCTGGGTCAGGAAGATCCACTGGAGGAGGCCAGTATTCTTGCCTGGGGAACCCCATGGACAGAGGAGCCTGGTGGGCTATGGTCCATAAGGTCGCAAGGCGTTGGACAGGACTGAAGTGACTGAGCACGTAGTTACACTTTGATAAAGACATAAATGATATGACAGTCGTTTCTTCAGGCTGGAATAATGTACTCAAATTCTCAACATTAAAATTGAAGGGCATAGATGTAAAAAAAAAAAAATCTAGCATTTGAGCTATAAAATTAAAGGTACTGGGTAGTGGAAACTCAGCTAGAGTATCGTCTGTGAAGAAAAGAATGAAGTGCTTTGATTCAGCAGTGCTAATGGGGTCACTAGAACGTCCTGGAGTTAGGAGAGATGGAGCGACCAGGCAAGCAGAGGAGGCCATGGTGCTTAGACAGCATCCAGCGTGTCTTCCTGTGTGCTAGGAGTCCCATTTCAGGAGTGTTGCAGCATAATGTTCAGAACGGTAAAACCACAAAAGTAAAACGAGTGTGTGTCAAATATTTGATTTTATTTAACTCATTAATTAAAATTCACTTAAAATAATTTGGAGTCATAGAGATTTACATTCTCAAGCTTCAGCCTCGTTGTTGTTGTTTAGTTGTTAAGTTCAGTCTGACTCTTTGTTCAGTGAATTAAGACTTTCAGGGTGGGACTCCAAAGGGTTCTGCCTGTCTCAAAATCTGTTGAAGTTTCCTCTGTTATATCATTATCCCGTTCTTCAGCACCTAGTGTTTTATTTGCATTTGACTTTCAACAGCCGGTTACAGATTTCAATGAGACTAAGTAAACATTAACATAAGACTAAGTCAAAAGTGCACTTTTATATTGTTACATTCTTATAAAGGGCATTCAGTGATGGGACACAACTTTCCAATGTGTGAGGCCTGGGAAGCATAAACAGCCCTACTTTTTTTTTTTTTTTGCAACATATCCATTGGCTGTTGAACCCCTGAATGTATCTAAATCTTTCTTGAAGCTACAGATTTTAAAAATTATATCATAATTTTTCAAAACTTATTAACTGTATAAAATAGGCCTTTTAATGTTTCCTAAAAATCTTTTAATCTCTAAGAGGAGCTTTCTTAATTTTGTTATTCCAGATATTGGCAAATAACAAATTGCATCTCATGTACTGACACTAAATCATTTTCCAACTGGAAATTATCTAGATTTCTCCTTGGGAACCTCAGTAAGGGTTTTGCCCACTGATGTTTATCCAATGACTTTATCCACCCATACCCTCTTTCAACTTATGCTATCAAAACCTATATTTCTTGCACAAGTTTTTTGGTTTGCCCCCTCAAAATCATCAGTTGATATCAAAGCAGTTATGAAAAGGGAGAAAAGGGAAAGGGAAGTTGCATTTTAGTCTTTTGGAAAAGGAGACAGGTCTGGGTAGTCTTGGTAGCCAAGAAGACCAAAGTTTCTTCTTAGAAGATACAAAGAAACACAGACCCTTATGAAGAAACAAATAGTTTCTTCTCCTTCTTAAGTTCTGACAGGCAGCAGGGTCATTTTCTCTTAGTCATCACAAATGCACAAGGTTTCCATCAGCTCGAAACATAAATGGGCTTGGATGTGCTCCCTGGTTGGAACAGCAGGTTCCTATCAGGCTTCTGTTACAGGGAAAAGCTTATCCAAGCTGGGGCAATTCCCAAGGAGGGCAAAACTTCAGTGGTTTAAAAAGATAAAAATGTTAAGACTTTCAAAATGTAATAAAATTTTATGAAGTGTTCTATAAAAAAGAACTGATTGAATTGTACTGCGGCTCAGAGACTCCATGTAAGAATAGGACTTTGACCTTCAAAGTCTGTAATACATGAAACAATACAATTCAGTTATGTTTGCTTGGAAGGGTTCCGAACCATTCTTAGCAGAGCCAGAATTTTCATTTTAGAGTCAAATTATGGACTTTCCAAAACATTTGTTCTGGTTTATTTTTAAAACAACGAAAATCTGGTCATGTGAGTCAGTTAACCAGCATTTAGTTTGAGTACCTGACTCTTACTAAGTCTGGGAGATTCCAAGATGAATACAATGTAGACATTGTCTTTTGGGAGCTTATACTCAAGTGCTGGAGAAAGACATGGAAGCAATGATGCTGGTACAAATGCTTCAAGAATAGCACCTTCTTTGGAAAACTGTGGGAGGTGGGGGAAGGCTTCCTAGAGAGAAAGAATTTGTTTTGTCCATTTTTTGGCTATGTCACACGGCATGGGCATGTGGGATCTTTCTTCCTTGGATCCCTTGTGGGATGCAAGGATTGAACCTGCATCCCCTACACTGGAAGCACAGAGTCTTAACCACCAGCAAGAAATAATTTGAGCAGAGTTCTGTAGATGGTGAGGAGGGGGAACAGGAAGATGAGCCAGACAGGTTCTCCATTTGGAGGGGGAAACACCACAGGCAGCGTGAAAAATATGGACTGTTGGAGGAGTTACAGAAGAGCAACTCTGATTCAACCTAGCTGAGATAGATTCTGTGTGAAGTGCACACACGGGAGTTTTGAGAGCATAGAACAGTCAGGATACGGGGTTGGCTGAAAAGTTCATTCTGTTTGTTCTGTACTCTTTTATGGAAAAACCTGAATGGACTTTTTGGCCAACCCAATAGACTTTAGAGTGGTGGTGGGGGATAGAGTGGGGAAGAGTGGGCAGTTAATAGGCAACTGCAGTAGTCAGCGTGAGAAACAGTGAGGTCTAATTAGCTAACATCTTGACACTACATGGTGTATATTGGTAGGAATCTAATACATTTTGAATGTCAAATGACTTTCTGAAAGACAGACTTTAGCTCCTCAGTGGTCTGTTGCTGCTGCTGCTAAGTCGCTTCAGTCGTGTCCGACTCTGTGCGACCCCATAGATGGCAGCCGACCAGGCTCCCCCGTCCCTGCGATTCTCCAGGCAAGAACACTGGAGTGGGTTGCCATTTCCTTCTCCAATGCATGAAAGTGAAAAGTCAAAGGGAAGTCGCTCAGTCGTGTCTGACTCTTCGTGACCCCATGGACTATAGCCCACCAGGCTCCTCCGTCCATGGGACTTTTCAGGCAAGAGTACTGGAGTAGGGTGCCATTGCCTTCTCCGCCTCAGTGATCAGTCAGTAGGTATTTACTGGTTGTCCAACCTGTTTCCTGACTCACAACCTTCTCTTATGGGCATAATGGGAGCTATACAATCTCTGAAGCTAGCAGACTGTGCGTGTATCCTAATTTCACAATTATTGTTTCTGCTATTTTGGGAGAAGTTATATAAACTCTCTGAGCCTCAGTTTCTTTACCTGTCAAATCGTGGTAATGACATCACAGAGTTGTCACGAGGATTACATGAGTAAGTAAGTTCAACAGTATTTGACTCATACTTGTCCACACTGCCTATTTCCTGCCCTGCTTTGGTGTGAAGTGTGGTTTTCCCATGTCTGCTTATAGGATTAACATTGATTGCATTTATTTAAGTAATAGTTAGCTATAAAAATGAATGAAATTGAGACCTTTGTAGTGGATGAGCCTATAGTCTGTCATACAGAGCAAAGTGAGTCAGAAAGAGAAAAACAAATACATATTAATGAATATACGTAGAGTCTAGAAAAATGGAACTAATGAGCCTATTGCAGGGCAGAAACAGAAACACAGACATAGAGAACGGACGTGTGAGCACAGTGGTGGGGG
This sequence comes from Budorcas taxicolor, assembly GCF_023091745.1. Taxonomy (NCBI): domain Eukaryota; kingdom Metazoa; phylum Chordata; class Mammalia; order Artiodactyla; family Bovidae; genus Budorcas; species Budorcas taxicolor. The sequence continues at coordinate 39,399,234 of NC_068923.1, read as the reverse complement.
GAGAAGGAGAGTAGCATTGACATGTATAAACTTTGCTGTTGTTTCTGTTATTCAGTTGCTCTGTTGTGTCCAACTTTTTGCGATGCCATCGATTGTAGCCCACCAGGCTCCATGGTGTTTTTTCAGGCATGAATACTTGAGTGGGTTGCCATTTCCTTCGTCAGGTGATCCTCCTGGACCAGAGATTAAACTCATACCTTCTGCATTGTCAGGTGGGTTCTTTACCCCTGAGCCACCAGGGAAGCACCAATATACATAACACACAGATATAACACAACCCCATGAACTATAGAGTCCGTGGGATTCTCCAGGCAAGAATACTGGAGCGGGTAGCCTTTTCCTTCTCCGGGGTTTCTTCCCCACCCAGGGATCAAACCCAGGTCTCCCGCATTGCTGGTGGATTCCTTACCAGCTGAGCCACAAGGGAAACCCTATATATAACACTACCTGTGTAAAATAGATAGCTAGTGGGAAGTTGTTGTACAGCACAGAGGGCTCAACTCGGTGCTCTGTGATGACCTAGAGCAGGGGGATAGGAGGGGAATGGAAAGGAGGTTCAGGAGGGAGGGATATATGAATACGTACAGCTGATTTACATTGTATGATAGAAACTACACTACACAACATTACAAAGCAATTATTTTCCAATGAAAAAATGAACAGATAATATTTAGAATGTTGGTTAGTCTCACAAATATGTAAATCATAGAGACATTCCTGAATATGAGTACAACAATAATAATAACAGAAAGATGGACAATAATCAAACTAATCATGGCAATAATCAACTCAAAAGATAACATGATGTACAAAAATAGCCAGGTAATGTACACCAAATGTCAGTTTCTTATCATTACAACCATAATAATTACACTATTTGAGTGCGTATCAGTGGCAGATACAGTCTGTTTTGCTATATAATGTGATACATGTGTTCCTAAAAAACATTGTGCTCTGCAAAATTGGCAAAAATAGTCACAAGACTTATGGGGAACACGGAGTGGGGTACAATATTCAAACCCGTCATCAGGGACATACTGAAAAAACCCAAAGGAACTGAATAAAATGGAAGGAGATGTTTAACACTTGTTTAAGGTTAAGAAATGCAAAAACGCTAAAAATAAGTGTGACATTTTAACTTGGAAAAGACCTGATACTTTTCTTGTGGAAGTGTTTGCAGCATATGACTTACTTCGAAGGGGTGAAAAGAAGGTTACCTTAAGTCTGACGGAGAGCTGTCAGGTCAGATGTAGCTGGCTGATGTCTGCGTGTGAGCGTATATGCTCTCTACAAGACTCAGGTCAACTGGGTGCGGTTTTTTCCCGCTTCTGTCTCCTGTTTCTCACAGAAAAGAAAGTGGCCTGACCAAACAGGGAAGTCTTGGCATGCTCAAATTGTTCCCTAATATATCAATTCCATCGGAACAAATCTGCATTTTCACAACAGGCATCCTATTAACAGGAGGACTGACTGTTTTAGTTTAAGGCCATTACCTATTTAAACTTAGGTGATCCTCTCCATACCCGCTTTGGTTTGGTACTATTATTGTCTTCATTTTATTGATGAGGAAACTGAGGCAAAGAGAGCTTAAATGACTTGATCAAGATCAAAGCTTGTTACACAACACAGTCATTATACTGTCCCACCTTCCAATGTCCCACTGATCCATTCTGCTCAGGATAATAATCTATTTAATAAGATACGTGTCTCCATCAGAGTTTTCAAGAGTGTGTGCACGTGCGTGCTCAGTCGCGTCCAACTCTTTGCAACCGTGTGGACTGTAGCCTGCCAGACTCCTCTGTCCATGGGATTTCCCAGGCAAAAATACTGGAGTGGGTTGCCATTTCCTACTCCAGGGGATCTTCCCAACCCAGGGATCAAACCTGAGTTTTGTGATTCTCCTGCTTTAGCAGGCAGATTCTTTACCACTTGCCACTCGGGAAGCCCCTATTAGATCAACTAAGGAAGCACTTAATTTATATCCCATTGAGAGACGGTTGCAAATATAAATGGATGAATAACTAATGACATTTTGAATGGGATTTTGGTAAAACAGTGGCTAAAAACTGACTCTAAGGTAACAGGTAGGAAATGGGTATGGAATAAGTCTTGGCCATAGAGCTGGTTATACTTGGTTAACTCCTGCTCTTGTTAGCTGTGTGAACAGGGCAAAGCACTTAATTCTCTGAGTTTCAGTTTCCTCATCAATAAAAAATACCTTCTGTCATATCATTATGAATTAATGAGCAAATCACATTACACATATAATACGTAAAAGGTGATTAGCAAATCACCAGCTAATGAGAGACGACCCTGAAGTCCATCAGAAGAAACCAAATCAGTCAGCAGGGCAAGCCTGAGGTTGGAGCAGAGGCTAAGACAAATACAAGAACAGACAGGGGAGAGGTCAGAGGAGCAACAGAGATGAACTCATGCATGATTGCAGAATAACTTACACCTAATCAGAGTCTTAAAGTTATATACAGAATGTACAACACATAGAGTGAATCCTAATGTAAGCTATGGACTTTAGTTAATAATAACGTATGTTATTATTGGCTCATCAATTGAAACCAATGTACCAACGAATACAAGATGCTAATAATAGGGGAAACCAGGCTGACGTGAGGGGGTAGGTGGCAACTGTCTGTACTTTCTGCTTAATTGTTTTGGAACAAAAACTGCTCAGAAAATAAAGTCTATTAATTAAAAAAAGTTTTAGTTTTGCACGGCTCTTTTCCCAAGCTTCCTTCCTTAGCTTGCTTGATCCTTCTATTTTTGATACTCTTGACTCTGGCTGCCAAGACTGGTCTAGCACTTAATTTTCTGAGTTTCAGTTTCTTCATCTACTAAAAAACACCTTTTGTTATATTACTACGAATTAATGATCAAAATCACATTACACGCACGTAATAAGCCTAGGTTACTCCGTCATGTCCAGCTCTTTGTGACCCCATCGTCTGTAGCCCATCAGGTTCCTCTGTCCATGGAATTCTCCAGGCAAGAGTACTGCAGTGGGTCGCCATTTCCTTCTCTAGGGGATTGAACCCAGTCTCCCACATTGCAGGTAGGCTCTTTACCAACTGAGCCACCAGGGAAGCTCCATACATAACATACGATTAGCAAATCATCAGCCCATGAGAGAGGATCCTGCAGTTTGCCCAGAGACAGGATGCAGTAGAGCTGGCATGCGAATTTAAGTTGTCTGGCTTCTGACTGTTCTACAACCCATGTTCTCCTGGTTGTGGAGACAGAGCATGGGGGCTGGGTTCACCAGCTCTGCAGGCAGGCAGTTTGGCCGTTCTGAGCATAGATTCTAGAGAGAGACAGACCTTAGGTCACCCACCTCATCTGTCTGTGACCACAGACCATCTGAGCCTTTCTTTTCTCATCTGAATGTGGGATGATATTATTGAAACTCTTATGAGAATTAAAGGAAACAATCCATGAGAAATGCTTGGCATAGCGTCCGGTACACCGTTACTCCTGTTTCAGTTCTTTATGCTGCATAATAAACCACCCTGAAGCTTAGTGGCTTTAAACAATGATTTATGATTTCTCACAACTCTGTGGGTTAGGAATTCCAGCAGGACTCAGACGGGCACTTTTTCTGCTCCCCATATTGTCAGCTGGGGCCACTCACCTGGCTGTACTTGGCTGGGGCTGCTAGGGGCTGGAAGGTCCTGCTCACCTGTGCCTCGGTGTTGTCACGTGGCTAGCTTGGGTTTCCTCACAGCAAAGCTGGCTCAAGATGGTAGTGTTTCTTCCATGATGACTGGTTCCTAAGAGCAAAATTGGAATTGGCCAGTCCTCTCAGAGGCTAAGTCCTAAACTTGCCCAGGGTCATGCCACCACAGTCTCCTGGACAAAGCAAGTCACACAGCCAGCCTTGAGTTGGGGGAAGGGTAACAGGAGTCGGCCCTCATGTGCCTCAGGACAGGAATGACAGCAGCCACTGCTGGAGATGATTGCAGTGCTCACATATTCTCTGTGAGTTGCCCCATCATTTTACATGACAAGCATAGCTGCATCTCCTACTGCCAAAAGCATGTTGTAAGGCAGAGGGAGGTGTCCTTGTTGTTGAGGGAACGGAAGTATGAGTGTGGCCAGCAGGCTACTCTAACCTAGCCGCTGCTTCATCCCTTCATGTCAAGAGGGCTCAATACATTTTTATTTTATTCTATTTATGTTTAATTTTATTTATATAATTTTGGCTGTGCCTTGTGGCTTGCAGGATCTTAGTTCCCCAGTCAGGGATTGAACATGCGTCCCAGCAGTGAAAGTGCTGCATCCTAACCACTGAACCGCCAGGGAATTCCCCTCAATACATGCTTAGTATTATTGTTCTGCCAACAGTGTGTACCCACCTATCATCTATTTTGTATTTTATTTCATGTCATGAGACTACTTTGAGACTCTTTTTCAAAAAGTCACTAAAGCAGAGACATACCATTAAAGGTATCATTTTACCTTTTCACTGACAGCACAGAAAACCTTCTATTAACACCTCAGAAAAAGAAAATAAACCTGATTGAAAAGTAAGCCCAGGCTGGCTTCTATATTCGAGTTTTTGCTGTTTGTTTTTCCTTTGCACTGGAATGCCCTTCTTGCCTGGCTTCCTCCTCCCTTCTGTGGGTAAAAGAACACTTATTTATCTTCTAAAACCCAGCTCGCATGTCATTTCCTTTATGAAGCCCCTATTGACACACCTGCCACCAAGTAAACTTGGTCACTCCCTTCTTGTGGCTCCACTGCACCCTGAAAGCTTCCACTGTAGGAAGCATAACTTTTATTGCACTAACATATTGATAAAGGTTAATCAGAGGGAGCATGGAGACTCATTTCTGAGTCCTACCATGAGGGGATACAGAGAGAAATGAGACGAACCTCTTGCCATTGGGGAGCTCATTGTCTATTGGGGTAGTTATACAATATTAATTTCAAACATGATCTTCATTTCAGGGCTAGAGATATACACAGGGTTGTTATGGACACACTTTAACCACTTGAGTAGGGGATATCAGGTGGCACAGTGGTAAAGAACCTGCCTGCCAATGCAGGAGCCCCAAGAGACACAGGTTTGGTCCCTGTGTCAGGAAGATGCCCTGGAGAAGGAAATGGCGACCTGCTCCAGTATTCTTGCCTGGAAAATCCCACGGACAGAGGAGCTTAGGAGGCTACAGTGCCTGGGATCACTCAGACACAACAGAGCACGCACACAACACAACACGGTAGGGGCTATCATTTGGCAGACTACTCTGCAGAAAGTTTTACCTGCTATAAAGAGAGATATGGAGCCATCAATATAATGATCTCAGACGTCCCCACTTCAGCCCCTGTCATTTTGGTGTTGGAGGAAGCTTTGAGTCCCAGGTGTAATTGGTGTGATCTCAGAGAAGTGAGGGGGGCAATGGCCCATATTTACTGTAAGAGATGGGAGGGTTTCAATATCTAAGGACTTTCTCATGGTGTGGTGAAGTTGTGAGGATCCCAGTTAGAGCCAGGGCTGCTAAAATGTTTGCAAGGAAGAGATAAGGGCATTGTTTAAGGCTGTTTGGTTTCCTTACAAGTCAGAGAGGTACTTTTACTATGAAAAAAAGAAAAGAGAGACAGATGTAAAAAAGCATTTGAGCCAATGAAGATTACCCTTGTACTTCCCTGAATGACTACTGTAACAGTCAGCTTTGCTAGGTTATGCTGCTGTAACAGTCCAACCATTTCAGTGGTTTATTTCTCATTGACATTACATGCTGACTTCAGAATGGCTGTGGTTCTGACCTCTATGTTTTTCATTCCAGGATCCAGACTGACTGAAGGAGCAGTGCTTTTCTTGGACTGGGTCATTTTGGGGCAGAGAGACAAACATGGTGGTGGACCCACACAATAACTCCTGAAGCTTCTATTGGGAAGTGGTATGTGCATGTCACTCATATTTAATTGGTCAAAGCAATGAGGTACAATCTCACAGAAGGGACTGGAAAATGACAGGAATATAATTTACACAATTTACCACAGCTACACAGAACCCTAAGATTAAAAGCTGATGGTTCTGAAGACAAGAGACCAGGAACATGTCATACAAATTAGATTGACAAGTGTGACTTGAAGCGGGAAAAATATGAGTAATCTGCTGAAGAAAGAAATATGAAAAAATCAAGGATTTCCCTTGTGGTCCAGTGGTTAAGAATCTGTCTCCCAATGCAGGGGACTTGGGTTCTCTCCGCGGTTGGGGAACTAAGATCCCACAGTCTTCAGGGCAACTAAGCCTGCTCAGCCCAACTACTGAGGCCACATGCTCTAAAGCCTGTGCTCAGCAACTAGAGAAAGCCCAAGTGCTGCAATGAAAACCGACGCCCCCGCCAAAAAAAAAGAATCAGAACTTGCCTAAAAAACAAAGCTTAAAAACTTCAGAAATCAAAAATGTATATAGTGAGGAAAATTTTGACGTCTTTACCTACAAACCAAAAATCAGACTGGCAAGGAAAACAACCAGAGAAGTGTCTTACTTCAGACACAAGCCCACTGAAGCCCATCTGCTTTGAGGATCATGGATGGGTTTTGGCAGGTCACACAAGGCATTTAGAGGAGAAAATGGATCTCAAACAAGCCCATGATCAGCATCACCAGTTGCGCTGGCAATGCTACTCTGTCACTCAGTGGCCACCAAAAGCTCCACTCAGCTTTTTTGCTTTACCTGCAATTCTGTCTTTTCCCAGAAACTTTCCTTGATCACTCCTTTGTGTATGAACTGCATCTTCGTTAGATGTGATGGTACTTGTGTCTCTATTTAATACATTGCCTTTATTATAGTTAATTATTTACTTCTACCTCCTCACCCCCAGGACAACTGTGAATTCCTTGAGGGCAGAAACAGGATGTTATACATCTTAGGGTCTCCCATAGTGCCTAGTACAAAGAAGTGCACACAAAGGAACACAATTCATGGTTGTTGAAGTTCAGAAATTGAGGATCTGGTTCGAAGCCTCTTGACAGGCAAATGCTAGCTCCATTCTTGAGGTGTTTCCAGAGCACACGTGCATAAAAGAAGAAGGTAATGATTGTTAATGACAATTCTAGGGCTCAAACTCACCAGTACAATAAGAAAGCCTTGGTAAGATAGGCAAAGGGGGAGAAAAGACTGGGAGCAGAGGGTTGTGTAAGTGTGAAGTTCTGTGAAACAATACCAGTATCTCTTTGTTCTTGCGCCATCTAGATTATTTTGTTCCTTTTAGGTGTTTCTATTTTTCTTTTCTTAGTATAAAATAGTAATTAGTTACATAGGTCTTAGTTTCAATAAATTGTTTTAGGATGTGGTTTGATCTCAGTTATGGAAACACTGGAAGAGAGCAATATACAGTTAATTTAAGGACTTAAATATAATATTAGGCTGAAATGCATTAAAATTATACAGAGGGCTCTGTAGAGTACTTATGTTCATAATATAGAGCATGAATATTTATAGACTTTCTGATATTAGATTTAGGTGTGCTTGTTCTATTTTGTATAGAATTGGCCTATATCTTTGATCTATGTGTTTAGGTTTTCATGGTGACAGATACCTTATAATAACTAGGAATAGAAATTCCATCTTTAGTGATAATACAGTATGGTGATCTGAGAAGAGAAGGTCTTAAGGTGCTATTAATTAGCAGAAATCTGAAGCACACAGTCTCAAAGCAATTAAGGCTGTTAATTGAATATGTGGAGGCACGGTGGAATGGCTCATATGTTGTTGGGCAGGGTACCCTAGGCTGGCAGAGAGCAGTTACATTATACACATGAAGTTGAAAAATTCACAGAGAACAAATATGGGTAAATATACATTTGTCTAGTAGTTAACTAGATTTATGAATGGTGATACATTGTGGACTATATGCAAATTTGTCTATGAGAAGCAAAATCCAGCATTAACTATTCAATCTTTCAGCTTATCCGTGGGGAGATATGGCATATGACATGGCATACCTTTTACTCATGGAAAACTGAGCTTTTCCAGGAGGTTTTGCTGTCTTCTGGTTTGGCAAACATCTCCGTAACTCACATGCTCCTTTAAATGAAATTGGTGGTCACCCAATGGCTGCCACCTAGCATCCATGCAATTTTGGGGGCAGAGGGGAATGGACATTGTTGATGAGCTCAAGGTCTCTAAGCAATCTTATTATCAAGATCCTCCTGGGTTCTGTGAGTTGCAGCATTTGATGAACCTATGAACCTACTTCTAAAAAGAAACTTGATTGAAATGTTCAAGACTGTGAAACTCATTATCAGAGAAATGCAAATCAAAACCACAATGAGGTACCATTTCACGCCAGTCAGAATGGCTGCTATCCAAAAGTCTACAAGCAATAAATGCTGGAGAGGGTGTGAAGAAAAGGGAATCCTCTTACACTGTTGGTGGGAATGCAAACTAGTTCAGCCACTATGGAGAACAGTGTGGAGATTCCTTAAAAAACTGGAAATAGAACTGCCATATGACCTAGCAATCCCACTGCTGGGCATACACACCGAGGAAACCAGAATTGAAAGAGACACGTGTACCCCAATGTTCATCGCAGCCCTGTTTACAATAGCCAGGACATGGAAACAACCTAGATGTCCATCAGCAGATGAATGGATAAGAAAGCTGTGGTACATATACACAATGGAGTATTACTCAGCAGTTAAAAAGAATTCATTTGAATCAGTTTTAATGAGGTGGATGAAATTGGACCCTATTATACAGAGTGAAGTAAGCCAGAAAGAAAAACACAAATACAGTATACTAACGCATATATATGGAATTTAGAAAGATGGTAATGATAACCCTGTATGCAAGACAGCAAAAGAGACCTCGATGTATAGACGTCTTTTGGACTCTGTGGGAGAGGGAGAGGGCAGGATGATATGGGAGAATGGCATTGACACACGTAAATTATCACATGTGAAATGAATCGCCAGTCCAGGTTCGATGCATGATACAGGGTGCTTGGGGCTGGTGCACTGGGATGACCCAGAGGGATGGGATGGGGAGGGAGGTGGGAGGGGGGTTCAGGATGGGGAACACATGTACACCCATGGCGGATTCATGTCAATGTATGGCAAAACCAATACAATATTGTAAAGTAAAATAAATACATAAATAAAACTGAGATAAAAAAACCAAAAACAGAAAGAAATAAAATGTTCTTTTTAGAAGAACTTAAGTAGAAAGTAGTTAATATTTGGGACAGTGCTCATTATTTTTAAAGGCTGTATCTATCCTCCATTCCCCTCTGTCCTGCCCCCTTACCCCCCACCCTCGTCGTCCCCCGTGCATGCTCAGTCGTGTCCCAGTCTTTGTGACCTTATGGACTGTAGCCCGCTAGGCTCTTCTGTTCGTGGGATTTCCCGGGCAAGAATATTGGAGTGGGTTGTATTAGGCACACAGTCCCAAAAATGCGAGGTTAACCTGCCCTAGGTTATTGACTGGAACAGGAGGCTGAAGTCATTCACTCTGGATTGAGAAGCATATTCAAGAGATGACTTTTTGGAGCAGGAAAGTTCCTGTTTGTTATGTAATGTGTGCGTTTCATTATTTACACTATTTCCCCGGGCGATTGGGAGCTGTGTACACAGCCACCTGCGTCCGAAGCAGCAACCCAGGCTTGAAATAAAACTAAACAGCCTTCTTTTATTGCCTTTCACTCCTTATGCCTTTTTTAAATGGAAAAATTTCCCTAAAATACTTCTCTAGATGAAAACAATTTTTTTTCCCTTAAATATTTGTAGGAACCAGAGGCTTCCTGGAAAATTTTCCGTACTCGTTTCCACTGGTCTCTAAGGATGAATTAAATTAAAAAGTGAATATTCAATGATAAAGATTCGGAGCGGGAAAGTTTTTTGGTTTTGGTAAGGGGTTTTCAAGCCCTCTGTCATCGGGGTAATTCATCTCTCTTCTCCCGACCCTCTTCGTTCTTTGTGGTATTTCCTGGAGTCAGATGACAATACATAAGGGTAAGGAGCCCTGGCCAAGGGTCTGCGCACTGGCTGCTCAGGGTAGACCCCGGGGTTCTGGAAGGAAGGCGCGGGAGCGGGCTGTGTGTGTGTTGGGAGGCTCCGGTGTGTGTGTCGTTGGGGGTGGGGCGGGGTCCGCCGTTTCCACGGCTTCAGCCCGGAGCCCCGGCTTTTCCCTGCGGTCCACCGCAGGCCCGGCCCGAGCGCAGGGGCGGTCCCTCCCGTGCCAGCCCCGCCCCGGTCGGGTTTATAACCTGCCTGCTCGCGCTCCTTGAGCCGCCGCTTCTCTTGCGCTCCTTCTGGAATCAGGCTGCGAGTTCCCGGCCCGCCGCCCGAAAGACTCCCGCCTGGCAGGCGCGCGTGCTCGCATCCACGTTGCCTTTCACCGCACGCGCTCACACTCATCCCCGCTCACACTCATCACCCTCTCACACACGCGCGCTCACACTTACGGGAGCGCTCCCCCTGGAACGCGCGCTCACACTTCCCCGCTTACACACGACTCGCGCCCTGAGCGCTCGCCCTGCAGGGGCGCGCAGGCACCGCCGGCGAGAGCGCCAAGGGGACCTTCGGCCTCCCCATGGCTGACCTGAGCTTCATCGAAGATTCCGTGGCCTTCCCGGAGAAGGAGGAGGATGAGGAGGAAGAGGAGGAAGGTGTGGAGTGGGGCTACGAGGAAGGTAACCCGCCGCGCGTCCGGAGGCTGGCTCGCGGGGTGGGTCCCGCTGCTCTGGCGCGCTCCCCGCGCCTCCGCCGCCCCTCTTTGCCACGTGGGTCCCCGGCCCGTTTAGGGGCAGCAGGTGCTCCAGGCAGAGCAGGCGTGCCCATCACCCGCGTGCTTCTCTGGGAGCCCGATCTTGGTGCCGGGCAGCGGTTGGCATCTGTCCCCGTCCGGTGGGCGAGCCCGAAGGCTGCGTTGGTGACAGTTCCGACTGGCTAGTAGCGAGAAGAGCAGCCTTAACGCTGGAGAATGCAGCGTTTACTGAAACTCTTATTTTCTTTCTTTGAAAAAAACATTCTTTGGTTTACAGCGTTGTGTTAGTTTCAGGTGTACAGCAAAGTCATCCAGTTATACAAACGCATATATTCACTCTTTTCCAGATTCTTGTCTCTTACCGCGTACGTGAAACTGTTTCTTGCTTGCCTGCGGGGAGAAAGTATTTGAGCTACTGAGTTTTCTAGAAGGATGCTGACACCGTTCTACTTTTTCTGAACAAGTCCTAAGTTTTTGAGCTGAATCAGTGGGCCTGGCAAGATGGGGATTGACCTTGTAAAAAAAGTTTAGTTTCCTAAAATGTATCCCTGAAGATGTAGGATAACTCCTAATGGAGCTAACAACTAACTGGTGCTGATGTTGACTACATATCTGCAACAAATGTAGAGTTTATAACTTGCATTATGCAAACATGGAAAGAGTATTATCTATATATGCATAATCTATAGGTATGTGTATATAGGAGTATGTGTGTGTGTGCTCGGTTGCTAAGTCGTGTCTGACTCTGCAGCTTTATGGACCATAGCCTGCCAGGCTTCTCTGTCCATGGGATCTCCCAGGCAAGAATACAAGAATGGGTTTCCATTTCCTTCTCCAGGGGATCTTCCCAACCTAGGGACAGAACCTAGGGTTAGCATGTCTCCTGCTTGGAAGGCAGATTCTTTACCACCGAGCCACCCAGGAAGCCCTGTATATATGAATATGCACACTTCAAAATACTGTTTATGAAATTTTTACTCACTAGCATTAGATTTTTGTTTTTTGACTCACACTAAGAACACTGAAAGTTACAGGAATTTTCCAAGTACTTAACATAATTGAACTAATGAACAGGAAATTTTTGTGGTATTGTTTCTTTTTCTAATCACTTAAAGATGACCTGAATTTCCTAGAGCCATAAATTAGTACCTCTACGTAGGCAAATAGAACATTTTGTTAGTCTGGGGCTCCGGATGTGATATTTGATAACATTATATCATTCAACCTATGAATGCAAAAATGCACACACTGTATTAATACCATGTCTTTTATAAAGAGACAGTCATCATTACCTTCTTAATAATGGCAAGGATCATAAAAAATGTTTAAACTAGTTTTTGCATGTTAAATTTTGCTGTAACTTAATTTTTCTATGCATTCTAAGTTTGCTTCATTTTGTGCGTAGGTGTTGAGTGGGGCTTGGTGTTTCCGGATGCTAACGGGGAGTACCAGTCTCCCATTAACTTGAATTCAAGAGAAGCTCGATATGACCCCTCACTGCTGGATATCCGCCTCTCCCCAAATTATGTGGTCTGCCGGGACTGTGAGGTCGCCAATGACGGGCATACCATTCAGGTTATCCTGAAGTCGAAATCAGGTATTTTAGATGTTTCTGTGTGCTTCTTACTAAACTAGAAGTCATTGCCAAGCCAATTTAGCTTGTATGACCTTAATGGTAGGACTGACCTAGCTCTGTTGTCAGGATACCTTTATATACCATAGCGTGCATTTTGGGGGAATTATTTCCTGAAACATTTTGAAAGGATGAAATTATGAAGGTGTCAGTTGGTTGTCCCATGTTATATGATGTTATTGGGACAACCTTAGTTGGTCAAATTCCAGCTCTCTGAAATTTCAAGAGAAGAATATACAAATGTATGATGCTGAAGCTCCAGTAGTTTGGTCATCTGATGTGAACAGACAACTCATTGGTAAAGTCCCTGATGCTGGGAAAGATTGAGGGCAGAAAGAGAAGAGGGTGTTAGAGGATGAGATAGCTGGACAGCATCACCGATGCAATGAACATGAACTTGGTCAAACTCTGGGAGCTGGTGAGAAAGAGAGAGGCCTGGAGTGCTGCAGTCCATGGGATCTCAAAGAGTTGGACATGACTGGGCGACTGAGCAACAACATACAGAAGTATATGAATCTTCATTTTGTCCAACGTGTTGATTAGCTCAAATCATTTAGATAATTATAATTCCGTCTTACTGCTTTGTGAAACTGAAGATTAGCATTTATTGATATAATTTGGCATCCAAGATAGACTTTTCAAATTAAATTTACTATATTAATATATAATTATATATAATATAATTAGTAATATTAATATAATTAATATGGCAAGAAGAATTTTAATTAATAGCAGTCAAAATCAGTCTCTAAACTCAGTGAAAGATTTAAATGGCAAACAAAACTCTTTTATTTATTTTTTTAACTCTCCCCCTCCCTTCTGAACCTATTTGAGATGGATCTGAAATGTTTTTTAGAAAAACTATTGGATAATTACCAAGGAAATTGCTTTTTTGCCTAAATATAGGGAGAGAGGAGAACAGAATATTTTAAAATTAGCATTAATTTCTGGCTTTTCATAGTGAATACTAACTATACTTCTTGGGAAGAACGTAAAATTATGAATGTGTTGAAATATTCGGGAGTATTTAATAGATAGAGATCAACTGTACTCAAATTAATTCTGAATTGATAAATTTGATATTTCAAGCCATAAAATCTTTCGGTTTAATGTTAGACAGGGCAGGTGTTGATTTCCAACTAGGAATATTTTATTCATTGTGAATATTCCTGAGCTTTAACTTAGAGTCTTCCCAGCTTCTCTGAGTCTAGACAAGGTATGGATATTTCCCAAAATAGAATCTAAGGTATAGTCAAAGAGACAGAGTCAGATATAAACTCAAATTTAAGTCAGGTTTTTTTTGGGGGGGGGGAGGGCTATCTATGATGGGACATCATGTATTAATTTTAAAATACATAGTAAAATTATTGAATGCTGACTGTCCTGACATAAAAAACATGTTAAGGTAATGTTGGTATTACACTGTAAATTGTATTGGTTCATGTCGACATACTGTTTCATTTCTGTAAATAAACATTTACGTATCTATACAACTAGCATGCATTTCATATCAGGGGACTGTGGTGATTGAATGTTGGTTTGTATACAGATGGGTAAGATGGTTCTTGAAGATTCCTATTAATGAAAACACAGTCCTCTATGGTGTCAGTGTAAATGCAACCTGGTGTTCTGAAAGTGTCACAAGAGTATAGAGGAATGAGCAAGTCCAAATGCTGTCAATTAAGACAATTTGCATTCATTCCTGCTTGAAGATCAAATTTACTCCATCACACTGAGTTTGCCATTTTTTTTCTGGTGCCTTCTCAAGCATTCACAATTTTCTGTGGCCCCCTACTGCGCCCCCAAACGAGCCCATCAAGCGTTGTTTCGACTGTCTGCCCACATGGTCCTCCCCTGACCACCGAGGAAGAGTTGTCTGTGTTTCTGTCTGGGCCTGTTTTGGCGCACACACTCTGACCCCTTCCTCCAGCCTCTTTGGAGACCTTGCTCCGTCAGATGCCTGTCTCCTTTCTGCCACTACAGTCATTTCTTCACTGTTTCTCCCTTTTCAGTATTTCTCCATACTAAAAAAAAAAAAAAAGTAACAAAGAAACCTGTGTCTGGAGCCGTTTATATTTACCCAGGTTCCATCCTTGGGTCGGGAAGATCTCCTGGAGGAGGAAATGGCAACCCACTCCAGTATTCTTGCCTGGAGAATCCCATGGACAGAGGAGCCTGGTGGGCTATAGCTTATGGGGTCACAAAGAGTTGGACATGACTGAGCAACTGAGCAGAGGGAAGTTTTGCCCCCCATCGTTCCTGTATACTTAAATTATAGTTGTTATTTAAATTCAGTGTTTTTATTATTATGACTGGGCAACTATTGTTTCCAGCTGAGGCTATGTTCTGTTTCCTTTATTGAATAATGTGGGGGGCCCCTACCCCTGGCGTTAGTGTATTTTTGTTTATTTGATTTTTTGTTTATCCATCATGGTTTCATTTCCACACTCTCTGACGGCTGGCAGGCACATCTTCTCCCAGGACATTCAGAAAGCCCTTTGAAGTCCTTCTGTCCCTCACATCCACCCTTCTCTCCTCCAGCCCACCGGGACTGCCATTGCCTGCAGTATGCTAGATCTCAGGCCTAGGAAGTCCATCGACTGTCTGTGTGTTCAATCCCATGTTTGCCGGATGATCTGATCCTCTTTTGAGACTGTTCCCTCCTTTCAGAGAGTTTTTGGTTTATTCCCTCCCACAGTTCATCTCCTAGTAATTTGCTGAGAAGAAGGGCTTGTGAGAGTAAAGTAAATATTTAGATACCTTGTGTGTCTGTGTGCTGGGTGCTTGGTGGGCCCCCAAATCAAAAGATAATTGTCTTTTATTTCTCAGGAACTTTCTTGTATTATTTAATTGAGAAGTTTTCTGTTTTTTTCCCTCTTTTTCCAGTAACTCTTTTTTTTTTAGTCTTTTTTCTTCTATTTTGTTAGGTTTCCTCAACTTTTATCTTTCTATTAAACTTCTACTCTCTTGTATTTGTCTAATTGTCTTATATTTATCTCTAATCTGCTCTTAAATTTTTAATTTCTAAAATATGGTGCTTATTCTATGAATTTTAAAAATTAAAAAAAAAACTACCAGTGTTTATTTCTTGAATACAGGATCTTTTTTTCTGATCTCCTGGGTTTCTGTTTTATTTTGGGGTTCTTCTGTTTTTTCTGGCCTCTCTCTTTTATGCCAGAGGATCTTCTCAAATGTCCAGTGATCTTTGGCTCTCTGTTCACGTTTAGTAATGGGTCTAAAAGTCAAGTTAGAGGCTCTGCATGTGGGCAGGGATTGAGGTCTGGTGGCTGTCACAGTAACGTGGTTATGTAGGAGCAGGCTGTGTTGTTGGAGGAGCCTTTGTGGGTTTATGGATTTCTCTGGGGGAAGCCATGTGATGGCTCACACCTGGCTGTCTGTATTCTGGTTGTTGGTCGCAGGTGAAAAAGCGTGTAACCAGAGGGTACATCCATTATAGTTAATGAACCTACATTGACACCTCATAGATACCCAGAGTCCATAGTTTACATTAGGGTTTGCTCTTGGAGTTTTTGAGCTTGAACAAATGTTTAATGACATGTATCCACTATTGTAATATCATACAGAATGGTTTCACTGCCGTAAAAATTCTCTGTGTTCCTTCTGTTCTTCTGTCTCTCTCCCAAGCTCTTGGTGATCACAATACTGTGGCGATCCTTATACTGTCTCCATAGTTTTGCGTTTTTCATGTCATGTGGTTGGAATCGTACATTTTATAGGGTTCTGCTTGCCTTGTTTTGCTTGGTAGGAATGCATTGAAGTTTCCTTGGATGCTGTTTTTTTTTTTTTTTAATAAAAATTTTGTAGAATAAGCACAATTAAAAATTTTTGAGGGGGACTTCCCTGGTGGTCCAGTGGTTGAGCCTTCACTTCCAATGCAGGGAGTTGTGGGTTCGATCCCTGGTTGGGAAGCTAAGAGCCTACATACCTTGTGGGCAAAAAATCAAAACATAAAATGGAAACAGTATTGTAACAAATTCAATAAAGACTTTAAAAATGGTCTGTATAAAAAGTCTTAAATGTTTTTTTATTTTGTATTAAAAAAGAGTACAGAATTACTAAAAGAAGTTACAACAACTGTAGTATAATTTAAATACTTCTACTTAATAAGTGAAAGCTTCTAGCATAATCCTTATGGTATAGTTTCCTTAGATAAGTGTGCTTAGCCGCTCAGTCGTGTCCGACTCTTGAGACTGCATAGACTGTAGCCTGCCAGGCTCCTCTGTCCATGGGACTCTCCAGGCAAGAATACTGGAGTGGGTTGGCCTTTCCTTCTCCAGGGGATCTTCCTGACCCAGGAATCGAACCTGGGTCTCCTGCACTGCAGGCAGACTCTTTACTGACTGAGCTATGAGGGAAGCCCTTAATAACTCTATCTGGGGTTTTAAATTTGAGAGATGTCATGAGCACAAATCTTTCACTCCACACACCTCCTGCTGAAAGTTCCCAAACCAAGGTCATTGGTAAGCTCCTCATCCCATGATCAAAGGACCACTTTAAAATCCTTACAGTACTTTGATTCTGCTGCATTTGCAGTGGAATTTTTGGAAACTCTCCTGTTGGTCTCTGACACACCAGCTCTGGAGGTTTCTTCTTAATTTTGACTACCTTTCCTCTGCCAGTTCTTCATCCCCCATTGTCCTTAATTGATGGAATTTCTCAAAGCTTCTTCCTCGACCCTCTTCTTGAGAAGAAAATAGTCTGATTGTGTAGGTGATATAATAAGGCAGCAGATGAGATTAGGAAGGTGACCAAATCATAGATTCACTGAATGGGTTGGCCCCTGGAGGCCACCATTCCAGCCCCTGATCTCAGACCCTCTGGCCAGTAGCTGCATTCCTTCAGCTTGAACAGCTCAGGAAAAGATATCCATGCCTCACTGAGAGAGGATCCATTTTGTTTTCGAGTGAAACCACATCAAAAAGTCCTGAGATCTCCGTCATTGCTTCTATTGTGAAATTCTGGACCTATACAGAACACATGTAATTGTACTTTCTTCTTTTTTTTATTTTAATATTTATTTTTGGTTGTACTGGGTCTTCCTTGCTGCTTGCAGGCTTTCTGTGGTTGTGGCAGATGGGGGCTACTCTCTAGTTGTGGCGCATGGGATTTTCATTGCGGTGGCTTCTCTTGTTGCAGAGCACACACAGGCTGTAGGGCGTGCAGGCTCAGTAGTTGTGGCACACGGGTGTAGTTGCCCTGCAGCATGTGGGATCTTAGACCTGGCATCGAACATGTGTCCCTACATTGGCAGGCAGACTGGACCACCAGGGAGGTCCTGCAATTGTCCTTCCACATGACATTCTTTAAAATATTGACTACTACCATCATACCATGAAATTGCTATTTTTCCTTTCCGGACATAATTATTTCCTTCAGCTGGTCCTCAGATGATAGCCCTCCCTCCATTAATACATATTTATTGATCATTTACTACCTGAAATACAAATTATCTTATCTCTTCTTAGAGCAGTTCTTGTAAATGAGGACAACTAGGAGAGCAAAACTTGAATTTCTTTATGATCATATTTATTATTAGCTGACTCTGGGGGAGTTGAATTATCTGGACTGTCATCTTCATCTGCTTCACTTTGCTTATAGACCCTGTTTAACTGGCCTCCTCTCCCTCTTGTTTGATGTTAGCACTGCATTTATGAGCTGATGATATTTATTCTTTAATGTGAAATAAAGCTGTAGGTTAAAAGCTAAGGACTGGTAAACATGTTAATTGTTGCTTTGAAGACTTCAAATGTTAAAAGAACTGATTAATAACTATTTTTTAGAATGTTTTATGAATACATTTGGGGTTCCTTAAAAATTAAACTGAAGTCATAAGGTGTTTAAACCTATTGAGAGATGCTCTTTGATGACCCAGAGGGATGGGAAGGGAGTGGGAGGGAGGCTACAGAGGGAGGTGATATGTGTGTACTTAAGTTGATTCACGTTGTTTACAGCAGAATCTAATAGAACATTGTGAAGCAGTTATACTTTAATAAAAAATAAGTTAAACGTATACAGAGTGAACTTTAGGGACCTCTGATCCTTTGGGGGATGCATCAGGGGCCATTGGCATTGGTCTTCCTGAATTTGGGGTCATGACTCCATCAGACTCTGTCTCCTGGTCATGGTGTCTTTGCCTGGCTGTGGCTGCAGCTTTCTCAACAGTTGGGCTTGCCCTTTGCTGATCTACCATCTATGCAGACCTAGGAGTAATATTTTAATCCATTTTTTCTTTGGCTGTGCCTCATGGCATGCAGGATCTTAGTTTCCAGACCAGGGACGGAACTGGTACCCCCCCAGCAATGGAAACAGAGAGTCCTAACCACAGGATCACCAGGGAAGTCCCAGACTTGGGAGTAGTATTTTAAAATGCAAAAATATTAGCGCACTGCTTAAAAACTAGAGATGATTCTCCAAGATGAACTCCAGCCTGTCTGCATGGACTGCCATCTCCCCACTCCAGCTCGGCTAATTTCATACCTTGAGGTCTGCCTTTGGCCATTGCACACCTCTGACTTTATTCTCTTGGCACCCATTCTGGCCATTTCCCACCTCTGAGTCTTTCTGAGCCTCTTCTTTCTGCTTCTAAAGTATAGTTTCTCACTTCTGCACTTAGCTTACCCTTTAAGACTTCCTTAGCTGTTACCTCCTCCGTAAAGTCTTCCCTGACTTAGTTTCTAACTCCTCACCTCCCCCCACAATTCCCACCTTTGGTTTTGGCTTGGATCCTGCTGGGTTCTGACTGCCTTGTGCATTTTCCTCTGCTCTTTTTTTTTTTTTTCCTTTTTTACTTCTGTCCTTAGTCGTGTCTGATTGTTTGCTACCCTTTGGATTGTAGCCCACCAGGCTCCTCTGTCCATAGTATTCTCCCGGCAACAATACTGGAGTGGGTTGCTATTTCCTCCTCCACGGGATCTTCCTGACTCAAGAACTGAACTCCTATCCACTGCATTGCAGGTGGATTCTTTACCTGCTGAGCCATTGGGGAAGCCCCTTTCCCTTCTGCCCCCGATGCAATCACTTTTAGTTCCTTCAGCACTGAGAATGCTTTGCCAGTACAAGGCTATATCCTTCCTTTTACACACTCAGTGGTCAGCACATGGCCAGGCATGGAGTCCATCTCAAAACATGTGTGTTAAACTTGAATGAAATGAGGCGGACTCAACCTTTGAACTCTCTGGCAAATCTGTTTTCAGCAAAGGGTTATAGAAGCTTAGATAGTTTCAGGGGAGTGTATATGTGCCATGTCTCCATGGGATTCTCAAATTTTGCAGAAGCTTCTGAAAGGAACTCTTAGGTCTATAAGCGTAATGGCCATGCCTATCAGAGAAAGAGAGTTCACGACAATGGAGGTGGTAGCAATGATAACAGTGTATCCGGTGTCCTTTTCACAAGTTTGTTATTCTCAGGAAGTGCAGCACATCATCAGTGTGAGTTTCATGTTTCATTGTAATTTTATTGAACATGGTGATACCACAACTAATAGACCTGCCATAGAGTGACAAAATATCACTCAGCAAAATTGATATTCATAAATGCAGGATAAGTGTTCTTCTCTTGGTATGACTAGTTTTCTTGTAAAGCAAGTAAATGGTCCAAAGGAAGAGTAACGCTTTGAGAGGATGCTGCCAGATGGGTGAAATAGAGCTGCTATTTATTTGTAGTCTGTAAACACAATCATCTGTGGGGGATGAACAGGTAATGCTTTTACCTGGAACCTCATAAAATTCTGAATTCAGGATATTGTCAGTTTTTATGGCTTTGCACGGCCCTGTGATTTTAGTGTGGTTTAACTTTGGATTATTTGTCTGCAGCAAAAGTGAAAGGTACCAGAACCAATTCTTGGCTGACAGCTTCCCTTTTGTCACCTCTCCCTGGGGACCAGGCTTGGTTAAAACGCTTCCCTTCTTTGTGTTCCTTTTCAACCCCATAGAAAGTAAGACCCTGAGGATCTGATTTCATTAGAATTTTCTTGAGCATGAGGACCGTGTGATGACCAAAAGTGAAAGTGTTAGGTGTTCAGTCTTGTCTGACTCTGCAACCCCATGGAGTGTAGCCCACCAGGCTCCTCTGTCCATGGGATTCTCTAGGCAAGAATACTGGAGTGGGTTGCCATTCCCTTCTCCAGGGGAGCTTCTCCACCCAGGAATAGAACTTGAGTCTCCCACATTACAGGCATTATAGGCAGATTCTTTACTGTCTGAGCCACCAGGGAAGCCCTGTAATGACCAAATAAATATCACAGTAAAAGTCTGATCTTCATAAATATATACATTTGCATTTCATCACAGAAGGATGTAAGATCATGAAGCCAGTGAGTTTTGTCTGTTTTGATAACATCCATGTATCTTAAACACCATGTACCTGCTACAGTGTAGGTGATCAAAAAGTATTCATTGAAGTATTTTTCAGTGAAACCCCTGTGGGCCCGGAACTTCTCCTCGATAAAACATACATCTGTGCAGTTTGAATTTTCAGGGCATTTAAAAATATCATCTCAATTTCCAAGTTTTAATCTGAAGAAATATTGGCCACTAGGCAGATGGAAGCCTAGTACAGGTGAAGCTCAGATCTTTCTTTTCTGCCCCTGAACTCACTAACAGGATCAGCTTCATCCACTGCTATAATAAAATACTAGTGAACTGCTCTGTAACAGTTTCAGAAACTCTGTGTGTGTGTGTGTGTGTGTGTACCTGATGAAAATGTTTTGGGGAAAGATATTTTTAATCCTCTTTGTTTCACAATCCTATCGTTTCTTTTCGCTAAGCCTCATCCAAGACAATTTTCTGCTCTTTTTAAAGAGTGCAGTGTTAGAATCGGGCCTCTCCCCCTCTCCCCGCCAACCCCATGAATGCCCCAAAGCCTTGGGTCATGTCATAGACACATAGGGTGAAGGATGCTTCCATTTCAAATGGTGCAGGCTGGGGGGCAGCAAGCAAGAGACTGATCTCGATCTCAGGGAGGCAGCAGTGATCAGTGGCTTGAAGTAGGATCTTAGTTCCCTGCCCAGTATTTTGTTGCTTCAAGACTAGATGTATTTTCCATCATCCTTCAGAGTACCCTTGTTTGGGACAGAGTTCTTGGTTATCTCCGGAAGTGAGACACAGAGACAGGGCCCCATAGAACTAAAATTTAATATTTTAAATATTGTGAATATTTTATCACAGTTTTATTTGCATTTATGTGACACTGGATGATAGACAGCTTTTTAAAAATTGCAATTTCATTGTTGAAAAACCAAGTTGGCTTAATAATTGGCTTCATGGGTAATTATGCCAGCTAACATCTGTTCTTTCAATTGAAAGTGTTCTTGTGTAATGGATTATCTATAAACAATGTTTAATTTAGTGATAAGTCTATAGAAAATTATTGGTCAGTCTGAGACTCAGGTCATATTCTTGTCTCCTGATCAATGCTAAGTTTGTCTCAGGGGAAACTGTGATAGCTGCTGTGTTTATTTCCTGTCTGTTCCTATGCCTAAAATATATAAGAAGTTAACATATACATGTCATTCTCAAGTATTTTAGAGTTTTTGAATGTCTGCTGTATCAAGATGATAGTATGAATTCATCCCACAGTTGTTATACTCTCCTCATTTTGACTATGTGAATTTAATCTGTAGAATTTATGAGACCTCTTAGCAAAAAATGTCCCCAAATGTTTATAATGCTGTGCCAATGAATGTGTTTGAGATGTAATTAAATAGAACTTATTTTCTTTCTTCAGTTCTATCAGGAGGTCCATTGCCTCAAGGACATGAATTTGAGCTGTATGAAGTTAGATTTCACTGGGGAAGAGAAAACCAGCGTGGTTCTGAGCACACAGTTAATTTCAAAGCTTTTCCCATGGAGGTAAGAAGAACAAATCAGCTGGAACAACACCAAAACTTTGTTGTTCATGTAGAGTATTTGGTGATTTACTGAAAATGATTTAGTTGCCAAGTAGCTGTGTAGTTCTTGAATTTTATCAATTTATGTTAAAATAAAAAAAGTCCTCAATAAGCTTTTGGCAGCAGAAGAAACTTCCCATTAGCCTTAGTGGGCCTGGAGAATGCGCATGGGCTGTTGGTTATAAAGGTAATCTATGCTATTAAGTTTCATCATAGTATTATTATTATTATTGTAAAAATTCTGCAGATTCAGCAGGTCACTTTTGTGGATGCTATGAAAGATGATAAGCAGAAAATAACTTTGGAGAAACCCCAATGGTAATTAAAAGTCTAGTTTAGCTCTGATTAAAATTGGTAAGTTGATTTATTCATCTCAAGCAATTAGGGGGGAGAGAGAGATTTTTAGAGAGTTGTTTTGTCTGAAGAAGTCACTCTCCTACTACCCTTCTTAGTTAACTCCTGCTCTTCTTCAATATCTAGTTAGCATGTCATTTCTTCATGAGACTCTTTCTGAGTTCCTTCCCAAAGCAGAATTAATTTCTCCCTCATCTGTGCTCCCAGTTTCCTTGATAGATGGCTGCTGAGGCATTGATATCATGCATTTGTAACCTTTAGTGTTTAAAGAGTCCTTCTCACTAACTGTGGGCTCTTGTTATGGATTGAAGTATTTGTGATTTACCACCCCCCCTCCCCCCACCCCGCTCAATTCATATGCTGGGAACTCTACCTCTTCATGTGATGATATTAGGGGGTGGAGCCTTTGGAAGGTGATTAGGATTAGAAGAGGTCATGAGGGTGGGGCCCTCATGAATGGAATTCGTGCCCTCATGGACTCCAGAGGGAGCTTGCTTCTCCTTGCTCACTGCTGGGTGATGGACACAGGACCATCTCCAAGCCAGGAAGCAGGCTCTCACCAGGTTCCCTGACTGTGGACTTCCCAGCCTCCAGAGCCGTGAGAAATAAATTCTGTTGTTTAAGCTACCAGTCTATGGTAATTTGTTATCACAGCCCAAGCTAAGATAGCCTCCCTCTCACTCTCTGTGTTCCTTCCAACACTGAGTCCAGTGCCAGGATCATCGAGACACCCCATGTTGGTGCAATTGACAGGATGCCTCTGTTGTTCATATTTCTTTCTGTAAGGACCAAAGTTCTCTCCTGGGAAATAGCCCATCAGTGACAAGTAATGGTATATTTGAGGGGCCATCAAAATGCCAGTCTTCCTCTCTGTCATTCCCAGCTGCATGTACTACAGCATGGAATTGCTCATGACCAGAGGCCACATTCATATCTACCTCATTGCCTGGAGATCACTGCTGTTTATATAAGTGATACATGTACCTTAAAGAATGAAATCAGAGAAAATATTTCTCAATGTTGCTTGAATGATCATTAAAGAAGTTTTCTTTTGAAAGCTCAAAGTATCCCTTCCTTAAAAAAAAACTCAGGATCTTAAAAGAAATATTAAATGAAAAAAATATTATGTGTTTTGAGGATGGAGGGAAAAAACCAGTTGCAGTGTGTTGAATAGTATGTGTGGTTATGTGAAGTGAAGTGAAATTGCTCAGTCATGTCCGACTCTTTGCTACCCTGTGGACTGTAGCCTGCCAGGCTTCTCTGTCCATGGGATTTTCCAGGCAGTAGTACTGGAGTGGATTGCCATTTCCTTCTCCAGGAGATCTTCCCGACCGTGGGATCGAACCTGGGTCTCCCGCATTGTAGACAGACGCTTTACCATCTGAGCCATCGGGGAAGTCCTAAGTGGTATGTGATACTGAGGACAATAACAGGAGATACTTCTTTAAGGCCTTGATGGGCGACGTTGGGGCTTCAAATGTTACCTTTCTAGGGGCTTTTTTACTCAATGCCCACAGACATCCTCTCACTTCTAGTGCCTGGAAACAGTTCCACCCCATCTCTGTGTCACCTCTGGCTGCTGCCCTATCCCCATCCAACGTGAGAAGGAAGAGTTCATGCCAGAACATATGAAAGAAGAGAGAGGACCAAAGACAATTCCAAATAAATAAATCTGCAGAGTAGCCGAGGGCTTTGGAGGGACAGAAAAACACTGGGCTGTCATCCTGCCCTCTCCTTTGTGTTTGAAAATCTCCTCCGTTTCAACCAGCCTTCAAAGATTTATTGGTCTAATCAAAAATTTAAGGAGACATGGGAGTCCTTGGGAAAGTACCAACTTCTGGATGAAGATTCAGTGACTTTGCTTGTGACACACAAAACTTACAGCCTTGGGGAGTTTTATTTGCTTAAGTGAGTCAGAGATATGTGCTTTTCTCCCCAAAGTCAAAAAGAACTTCTGGATCAAGTGTTCAGACTGGTCCTACTACTTGATGAAGGTCTAACTGTCCTGGTCCATTAAGCACAGGTAATGGTTTGTGCTGAGTGGAGATTAAATTCTGGTTTTGTTTCTGCAGAAATATTTTTATGTTTTGAATGATGGAATTAGTGACTGTACTTTTTCCAAAAATAGATGATGAATAATATTTGAATTCTGTGTTATCCCAGATTATTCCTGATCCAGTCCTAGAGAAGTGATCTATTGGTCATCTGATGTTGGTTTGTAGTGCTGGGTCCTGATGAGTGCATCAGTGCCGTGGGTGCACAGAGTTAGAGGGAGGTAACTGTGAGTCAGGTGTTTGTTTTGTTTTAATGGAGGCGGCGAAAGGTAAACTGTGTTTTCAGGTGGAGAGGGCTGACTCAGTGAAAGAGAGAAGGACTCCATGTAGAATAGTTGAGGAGGGAATGAGATGCCTAAGTGGAGACAGGTAGATAAATTGCCACCATCCCCCTGTCCTGAACTGCCATCTATTTGGAGCATAACATAACCAAAGCAACAGTGGAGAGTGAGGGGACCAGGTACTGTTTGGGGTACATGATTTAAAAAAAATTTTTTTCTAGGACACTTTTTGTATCTTATTTACAGTTTAAGACTGACTTTAATCTTCAAAAGATATTTCAATACATATTTCCTTTTCGTTTATTTTACTTAAACTTAAATGGATGGTTTATTCAACAAACATTGTAAACAAATATTAACCTTGTCTGTTGCATATAACATGAGGATAGATTTTAATAGAAATTCATCAAGCTTGCCTGTTGACTTTTAAAAATTATGTGTGTGTGTGCTCAATCCTGTCCAGCTGTTTGTGACCTCCTGGACTGTAGCCCACTGGGCTCCTCTGTCCATGGAGTTTTCCCGGCAAGAAGACTGGAGTGGGCTGTCATTTCCTACTCCAGGGGATCTTCCCCACTAAGGAATTGAACCCTCATCTCTTGCATCTCCTGCATAGGCAGGAGGATTTTTTACCACTGCGCCCCCTGGGAAGCCCTTTTAAAGTTATAAATATAGGCCTAAAAGCAATTCTGAATATATGTTTGATACTACTAGTAGTCAGCCACATCACTTCAAAAATTAATGCAATTTGTGACATTAGACAATTTAAACTGCAGCTCTTGTGCTCAGCAAGATGGATCAAGCATGTCCTTTCTGCTTTTCCTACTTGAGATTTGCAGTTTTCAGAAACACACATGATTTCACGGCTGCCTGACATTTCTTGCCATGTTTTCATCTTGTAAACCAAATTCCATTATGAAGACTCCAGATTTCTGCTTAAATGACAGTGCCTTAACAAGAGATAAGAAAATTGTGTTGCATTTTTCTTCCTGTTACCTAAAACATAATGGGTGTGCATGTATTAACTATTTTTACAAGTTTTCTGGGTGATGTCTACCAGCTTGAATTCTTACCGTGTGGATATTTTGCGTCATGATATTTAATCAAGACAGCAAATGTGAGTAGAAGGTTGTTGATTTAAGACAAGTATGGGATCTAGTCAAATTAATTCCTGTCTGTTTGTCCTTCTGGTGGCTATAGAAGCTTCATATGTTCTTTGGATGTCATTGGATGTCTTAGCTCTTGATGTTCAACTTTAATACTCTGTGAATTTTGTGATTAGCTTTATCCTTTGTGCATCCACCATATCACTAGAATTATTTATTGTATTCATATTAATTTTGTTTCAAATCCAATTAATGGAGGAACTTCCATATATTTAAGTTCAAATTCAACTTTCAGGACACGAGTTGTGTTTTAGTCATTTTGTACGTGGAGACTGTCATGTTCTTTGCTACTTCAAGGTAGTCTAACGTTTGCTGCTGCTGCTGCTAAGTCGCTTCAGTCATGTCCGACTCTGTGCAACCCCATAGATGGCAGCCCATCAGGCTCCCCCGTCCCTGGGATTCTCCAGGCAAGAATACTGGAGTGGGTTGCTATTTCCTTCTCCAATGCATGAAAGTGAAAAGTGAAAGTGAAGTTGCTCAGTTGTGCCCGACTCTTAGCGACCCCATGGACTGCGGAGCCCAGGCTCCGCAGTCCATGGGATTTTCCAGGCAAGAGTACTGGAGTGGGTTGCCATTGTCTTCTCCGAGTCTAAGGTTTAACTCCTGGTAAATTGCAATTAATCTTCACCCAGGGATCACTACACTCATACTTCTATGGGAGAGTACTTTTTAGGCATTCAGGTTTTGTGCCAGAGCAGCAAAATTAAGAAAAAAATCTGGGGGATGGAGAGATCAATAGTATAGCCAAGTTTTTTTTTCCCCTTCAAATAATATTATTAGCTCTCTGTTCTCCCTATCATTTTGCAAAGAGAGGATCTCTAATTTAATAACTAAATGTAGGGAGAGTATGGTCTCAGGATAAACACCAGCCTATATGTTGAATAGACTGAACTTTTATTTATTTATTTTGATTTCACATTAAAAATTTCTTTTAAAAATTTATTTGAATTGGAGGATAATTACTTTATAATAGCGTGATGGTTTTTGCTTTATATCAGTATGAATCGACCATAGGTATACATGTGTCCCCTCTATCTTGACCCACACCTCACACCTCCCTCCCCGCTCCATCCCTCCAGGCTGTCACAGAGCACTGGCTTTGGGTTCCTTGCATCACATATCTGTTTTACATATGGTAGTGCATATGTTTCAGTGCAATTCTCTCAAATCGTCACACCCTCTCCTCCCACTGAGTCCGAAAGTCTGTCCTTCACATCTGTGTCACCTTTGCTGCCCTGCATGTAGAATTGTCGGTACATGTTTTACAGTGTGTGTTGATCTCTGCCATACAACAAGGCAAATCAGCTGTTCAGTTCAGTTCAGTTGCTCAGTCGTGTCCGACTCTTTGCGACCCCATAAATCGCAGCACACCAGGCCTCCCTGTCCATCACCAACTCCCGAAGTCTACCCAAACCCATGTGCATCGAGTCAGTGATGCCATCCAGCCATCTCATCCTCTGTCATCCCCTTCTCCTCCTGCCCCCCAATCCCTCCCAGCATCAGGGTCTTCTCCGATGAGTCAACTCTTCGCAAGAGGTGGCCAAAGTACTGGAGTTTCAGCCTCAGCATCAGTCCTTCCAATGAACACCCAGGACTGGTCTCCTTTAGGATGGACTGGTTGGATCTCCTTGCAGTCCAGGGGACTCTCAAGAGTCTTCTCCAACACCACAGTTCAAAAGCATCAATTCTTTGGCGCTCAGTTTTCTTCACAGTCCAGCTCTCACATCTATGCATGACCACTGGAAAAACCATAGCGTTGACTAGACGGATCTTTGTTGTAATTATATGTATATTCCCTCCCTCATAAGCCTCCCTCCCTTCCCCCTATCCCACCTGCCTAGATCATCACAGAGTACCTAGCTGGTCTCCCTGTGTTATACCACAACTTCTCACCAGCTATCTATCTACTGAACTTTAAAAAAAACTCCCTGGATTATTTCCATTAGCCTCATTTCACTACAGATGAATGGTGGTTTTATCAGAATGGGCACCGATCCTGCCCACACACCAGCAGGAGATCGGAGCTCGGGTTTGACTTTCATCCCCTTTGGGCCTAAAAGTTTACCCTTTGAGAGTGAATTATCCAGACAGAGACACAGTTATTGTAAGGCCGACTCTTATCTTTATTTACATTGTAGTCAAAGAGAAGCTCTTGCTCTGTGTACTCTGAAGGGCTCAGTGAGAACTGAGCTACATACCAGCTGTCTCTGGAAAGTTGAGTGCATAATATAAAGTTCTGTTTTGTGAAGCAGGAATCCTTTTTTAAAATAATAATAATAATAATAAAAACCTTTTTGGCCACATGGTGTGGCATGTGGGATCTTAGTTTCCCAACCAGGGATTGAAGTAGTGCCCCTTGCATTGGAAGCAAGCAGTCTTAACCACTGGATCACTAGCGAAGTCCTGAGCAGAAGTCTTCAATTGTGAAGAGTCAGACCTTGGTTGCACAATAGGCCAACAAAACACTATGAAGAATGTATCTTATAATAAAATGCCAATCCTGAATATTATACCCCATCCCTTCAATGCCCCAGGTCTCCAGATATCCCACATTTCTTCTGTTGTTTTCAGGCAAATAGTAGTGTCTGCCATTTAAGTGTTCTTTGAGTAAATAACTCCTGACCTTTGGGTTGTTCCCTTTCAACTCACTTTCTTATTCATTTGACAGAGAGATGTTGATTTTTATTCATTTCCTGAGGAGATAGCAAGAAGAGTTTCATTGGTTAATAGTGAATTGATGATCTTTTCAAGTTATTTGATTTCCATAGGCGGCCCAAGTTGAGCTTTAAGTTTGTGAATCTCTTCCAAAATAGAGACTTCCATTGACTTTCCAAGGAAGTATAACAGGACAACTTCGGTGAATTAGACCATGATCAGGAGTAGACATACAAGGCATATGGTCAAATATTTTATTTGTAAGAACTTTAGAGATCACCTATGAAAGTTATATTGAAGGAACTTTCTTAACTCTTATTAACCTCAGAGAAGTCTGAGGCTCCCAAAGTTTGAGGGTCACAGAGCACTTTACAGGAAACTATGATGTAGAAGCGTGTCCTTTGGTTAATTAAATGCTCCATTTAAGAATTATCGTTTATTACTGGTCTTGTCTTTGGTGATTTAGATGGAAGGAGACAACACTGGCGTCTATGTCTCCCTCTCCACTGCCCCTGAGAGGGGCATTTATGTCTGCATGCACCCACATTTAGATGTGGGCATGTTTTTGCCTTTTTTTTTTTGGCTGTGCTCCAAGGCATGTGGGATCTTAGTTCCCAGACCAGGGATTGAACCTGCATCTCCAGCACTGGAAGGTGGATTTCTAACCACTGGACTGCCAGGGATGTCCAAGGTGGGCTTGTTTTAACCTTGCTCTGAGGGGTTCTAGTGAAACTGTGACCTTGTGCCTGGGCCTTACAGGCTATGAAGACAAAACTCAGAGGGGCCTTTGTGAAGGTACAGGGGTCTCCAAAGAGCAACCTTACAACCTCCTGAGAATTGGGGTGGATTTAACAGACCATCAACTCCCCCCACCCCTTCTGAGATGCTCCCAAAGATCTGGAGAGGAAGTGGCTGTTGCAGGAAATGGCAAAGGACCCTCAGGATCTGTGAACTGACTTCTGTTCTGAGAGATGCTTTTTTATTTTTTCACCTTCCAAAGCCAAGTCTTACTAGGAAAAGAAGCTGTAGTTTGAGAGCAGTTTATTTGCCATGATACTTAATACTTGGGATTGTGGTTGCTTTATGGGAAATAAAGGGAATCTTGCCAATAAGAAGAGTTAAGACTGACACTAAAGGAAGCAATTTCACATTTGAATGTTCAGCCTCTCTGGGTGGTGTTATCGTTTTGACCAGAAAAAGTTCTCTCAGCTGTAGTGATTATGACCATTTGGGTATCCAGGAATTATCCACAGGACTAGTAGATTGAGCCTCTTGGATAGTCAGATGGAAAAATTAGAACCTTGTGCTGTGGCCTCTTCAGTGGTCTTAATTGGGGAACTCCCTCTCATGTTTGGGTAAAGAAAAATAAAAACAGATTTTATATTTTCTGAATTCTAATGAACACTTGCCTTTTTATTCCATAAAAATCATACCTCCTGCTTTGATTCAGCATGTTTATTTTTTTTTATTTATTAAAATGTATTTAGAGCAGAAATCTCATAGTTTACTGAGTAGAAAATAAATTATAGTGCTGAACAAACAGAAATGTTCTTTTAGCTGTACCACATGATATGGCAGTTTGCCGTTTCCTCTTTGAAACAGAATTGTATAAGGCTAACTTGACCTTTAAGTAGTTACTTTGAACCGACCTTCAATTTTATAGGGATTTCTTGTAGTAGATTATTCATTATCATTGTTTAAGAATGTATGGGAGTTTTTTCTTGCTGAACTAACTGAAAGAAGGATTAGTATTGTAGCTGGCTTTACCATGTAAAGGCAAATTTGTGCAAAATAAAAAATTAGTTCCTATAAATGAATATGATATATAATGAATTTATAGGTGGCTATAGACTTGCTGCATGTAGACATTTTTAAAAGATGTTCATTATTTTTTTTAACACAGAAGCTATCCTTTTTGGAGGGGGCTGTGCTGGGTCTTCCTTGCAGCACATGGGCTCTTCATTGCTGAGCGGAGATTTTCTCTGGTTGGGGTGAACAGGGGCTACCCTCTAGTTGTGGTGCATGGGCTTCTCACTGTGGTGACTTCTCTTGTTGCAGAGCATGGGCTCTAGGTGTGTGGGCTTCAGCAATTGCAGCACGAGGACTCAGTAGTTGTGGCTCAAAGGCTTAGTTGCCCCGAGGCATGTGGGATCTTAGATGAGGGATCGAACCCGTGTCCCCTGAATTGGCAGGTGGATTCCTAACCACTGGGCCACAAGAAAGACCCTAGAAATATTTAAAATTGGGTCCTAACAGATCTAATGGAGAAGGTAATGACAACCCACTCCAGTATTTTTGTCTGGAGAATCCCATGGACGGAGGAGCCTGGTAGGCTACAGTCCATGGGGTCGCTAAGAGTTGGATATGACTTCACTTTCACTTTTCATTTTCATGCATTGGAGAAGGAAATGGCAACCCACTCCAGTATTATTGCCTGCAGAGTCCCAGGGACGGGAGAGCCTGGTGGGCTGCTGTCTATGGGGTCGCACAGAGTTGGACACGACTGAAGTGACTTAGCAGCAGCAGCAACAGATCTAAATCCTCTAGTAAAACACATATCCTCTTAATTGGCCTTCCAATAAAAATAGACTCTTGTTTGCTCAAACTCATGTCCATTGAGTTGGTGATGCCATCCAACCATCTCATTCTCTGTCACCCTCTTCTCCTCCTGCCCTCAATCTTTCCCAGCATCAGAGTCTTTTCCAATGAGTTAGCTTTTTGCATCAAGTGGCCCAAGAATTGGAGCTTCGTCTTCAGCATAAGTCCTTCCAGTGAATATTCAGAGTTGATTTCCTTTAGGATTGACTGGTTTGATCTCCTTACTGTCCAAGGTACTCAAGAGTCTTCTCCGGCACCACGGTTTGAAAGCATCAGTTCTTTGGTGCTCAGCCTTCTTATGTTTATTTATCAACCCCAATTTCCCAATTTATCCCTCTCCCCTCTTCCCCATTGGTAATCATAAGTTTATTTTCTGTATCTGTGAGTCTACTTCTGTTTTGTAAATAAGTTTATTTGTACCATTTTTTAGATTCCACTTGTGACAATGTGATATGTACCTTTCCTTGTCTGACTTAACTTCTCTCAGTATAATAACCTCTAAGTCCTTCCATGTCACTGCACATGGCTTTACTTTGTTCTTTTTTATGGCTGAGTAATATTCCATCATATGTGTGTACCACACCTTCTTCATCCATTCCTTTGTTTATAGACGTTTAGGCTGCTTCCATGTCCTGGCTACTGTAGATAGTGCTGCAGTGAACACTGGGGTGTATGTATCTTTTCAGATTATAGTTTTCTCTGGATATATCTAGAGGAAGACTTTTGAAGGCATTTGTTAGAAAGCTGATATGTTAAGATGTAATTGCTTGTCAGCCAGATGAAATGTTTATCAGCTAGTATGCAGAAGGCACCGTGCTAGGTACAACCCTGTTACAGGTAGCCGTAGGCTAGCGTAACTAGGTTAACCTGGCAACATTAGGATCAGTGAGAGACAGGACAGGAGACTTTTGATGGTGGGGAAGAGTTGGGAAAGGTCTTTGTTCAGGAAAGCAACCGGAAAACCTGATACCTGTGCTGCTGCCTCCAGTAACAGTGGAACCTCGCTGGAGGGGTCAGGATGCTGTAGCTGGAGGTCAGAAAACTAGGATCAAAATCCAGGCTCTGCAGCCTTGAGCAAGCTAGTAAACTGCATAAAGCCTTGATGTTCTGTCCTTAGAAGGGGCTTGAAACTAGATCAGGGGCTGTTCTGTGCTTAGTAGTTTAGTCGTGTCTGACTCTTTGCAACCCCATGGACTGTAGCCTGCCAGGAACCTCTGTCCATGGGAATTCTCCAGGCAAGAATACTGGAGTGGGTTGCCATGTCCTCCCTCCAGGGGATCTTCCTGACCCAGGGATTGAACCCAGGTCTCTCACACTGCAGGTGGATTCTTCACTGTCTGAGCCACCAGGGAAGCCTAAGATCAGAGGCTGGCAAACAGTAAACCCTTCAGTACATATTTCCTATCATTAGGAAGAGATGGGGGCCTGTGATGATAAAAATCTAGTGAAAAATACTGTGAGGGCAAAACCAAAAGCCTTGTTTTTGTTCCTACGGATAAGAAATGCAGAGACTATGAATGGAGAAAAAAGTCTGAAGTCTTTTTTTTTTTTTCTTTAAAACCCCTGTGTGCATGCTAAGTGCCATGGACTGTAGCCTGCCAGGCTTCTCTCTCTCCATGGGATTCTCCAGGCAAAAATACTTAAGTGGGTTGCCATGCCCTACTCCAGGGGATCTTCCTGACCCAGGGATCGGACCCACATCTCTTACATCTCCTGCTTTGGCAGGCAGATTCTTTCCCACCAGTGCTGTTGTAGCCACGCGTCCCAGGAAACAAACTCACTCAGAAGGACAATGCAGATAGTAGAGTGCAGTTATTACACCGGAGGGCCCAAGGCAGAGTCTCCTCTTAGCCAAGGACCCCGACCAGGTTTTGTGAAAACCTTACATACCCTAAGTGTTCTGCCCAAACCCACCTCTCCAAATTCCCTGTAACTAGTCTGAACAAAGGAAAAAGAAAGATACAATCAAAGTAACCTGTGATTTGTATGCCTTAAGCCTAGGTAGTTAACAGTGGACAATTATCAATAGGCCTGTGGTCATACCCCAGTAAGCATAATAGAATGTATGATTCTATTCAGTTACACAGATAATTAGGGTATTCTTTTAGCAATGGAGAGCCCTGGGGCTCTTCTTTCCAGGGGCCTGGTTTTCCAGTTGGTATGTCGTTTCCATAGATACTGGGCATATAGCTCAAAGTCCACAGTCCGGCCCAAGATGGAGCCCTGCTTTCAAGATAGAGCCTGTTCTGTTTCCTCCTTCAGTGCCTCCCGTGAATATATCATCTTCCACAAGTCCAGTCAGTAGGACATTTCCTGGTCATTTTTCCTGACAGATCTCTTTATGCTTGCTATATGTGCATATGCACTAGAATTTATATTACTGGCTTCTTTTGTAGTGAAAATCAAGTAATTATTTCCTGCATAAAATAGTTGTAACAGTGTGATAAAACTTCTCATTGAATAGAAGGATGCTAAGAGATTGAATAATCAGTATAAAAACTGCCTATATTTTTGTAGTTGCTTTTCTTTTTGGATGTAAGAGCGATAGATCAAAATGACACAGTAAAGTTATTAGTAAAATAATTTTGCCCTGGCCACTACTTCGCTGTGCTTGAATACATTTTTTTTTTTTCTTTTAGCTTCTTAAGGCTACACACAACAGAAACTCACTATGGAATTCTGGAGCAATGTACCATCAATCCTATGCGAAACTGGACTTTTTGATTCTGTGTTCCCTAGCAGAAGCCTGCTCTGGTTGTAGTCACACGTTTCGGGAAACAAACTCACTCAGAAGGACAATGCAGATAGTGGAATGCAGTTTATTACACCGGCGGGCCCAAGGCAGAGTCTCCTCTCAGCCTTGGACCCCGGCCAGGTTTTGTGAAAATCTTATATACCCTACGCGTACGTGCCCAAACCCACCTCCCCAAATTCCCTGAAACTAGTCTGAACAAAGGAAAAAGAAATATACAACCAAAGTTAACCTGTGATTCATATGCCTTAAGCCTAGGTAGTTAACAGTGGACAATTATCAATAGGCCCATGGTCATACCCCAATAAGCATAATAGAATGTATGATTCTATTTGGTTACACAGATAATTAGGGTATTCTTTTAGGTGATGGAGAGCCCTGGGGCTCTTCCTTTCGGGGCCTGGTTTTCCATTTGGTGTGTGGTTTCCATAGATACTGGGCATACAGCTCAAAGTGCACAGTCTGGCCCAAGATGGAGTCCTGCTTTCAAGACAGATCCTATTGTTTCCTCCTTCACAGTGACAAGGATTGTCAGTCAAGGAGGGCTGCACTCTCATTCCATTCACCATGGTGCTGGCTGTCGGACTTCTCTATGGGTGTTTAACCTCAGTTCTTTCATTGGTACATAAGGGTGATGGAGTTTTCCTCACCCTTATGAAACTTAGCGAGAGGCTGTAAAAATTAATGGTGTAATATTGGAAGCACAATTCACTGAATATGGTGGTGGAAAACATTGTGTCAACTTAAAAAAGTATTCACAACCTAAAAGTTGAGAGTTTTATTTGGTGGGAATTTTTAGGACTTCAAACTCAGGAGGCAGCATCTCAAGTGACCCTGAGAGAACTGCCCCAAGGAAATGAAGGGAGGAGCCAGGTTATATGGAAGTTTTGGCACAAAGAACAGGTAGCCTGAATGTCAAAAGACGATTGTTAATTAAAGGAAAAGCAGGTATCCCAAGTTAAGGAATTCAGTGTTTTTCTGTGTATGGGAAAATGCAAGAGTCTGAACTCACTGAAATTATTCCTTTGATTTGCACCTCAGCTCTCTGGGGCCAGTGTCCAGTGTTTCACATCCTGAGTTTCCTCAGGGCTCACCTTAGGGAGTTGCTGCAGTCTGATGGTTGCTAGAGGACAGGTATTTTTTCCTTCTTGAGTCCCCTCAGGGCTCACCAGTTCATCATCCCTGGGGTGGCGCAATCGCTGATGGCTGTGACGTCCTTGTTTACTGATATGGCAGGAAGTATTCCATTTCCCAATTGTTTTTAATTACAAAATCTGGTATTAAAGTGTTTCCTAAAAGCATTGTAAGGGCACAGTTAGCTCTGTTGGATGCAAATGTTGTAACTTGGGATGGTACAGTTTTTTTTTCCCCTAAGAAATCTTGAAATGAGTAGATAAAAAGAAATCCAGATTTTAAACATAAAGTATAAAAGGAAAACATTTGTAATTAGACCTGGCGAATGAAAGATGGACTTTAATCAATTAATGTTTTCACTTGGGAACCCTAAGGCAAGTGAATTTTCTAAACCCAGCTTGCCAAATCACTTAGAACTCTGAATGAGAGAGTTTATTCAGTGGAACCAATTTATTTGCCTTCAGAGTTAATGTACATCTCATGGATATTCCTTGGTGGGTCTATAAATTGGTGAGTTCTCCCGGGAGATCCCATAAAGAGATCGTTTCTCCCCAGCCTGAGCTCTGAGCAAATAGGAAGTAGGCATCATTAGAATCATCAGATAATGGAGAATAAAGCATCACCTTTGTTGCAGATCAAGGACGTTGGAGACATAGCATCGTATAAGAGAGGGAAGGGTTGGCCTACTCAGTTATAGCCAGTGGGGAGGGGGGAAGTGAGAAGGGAGGGAAAGAAGGTGGGTAAGGAGGTGGGGTTTGTTGGGGAGAGGTTCTGGGTTGGCTTTATTAGCCTGCTTTCTAAGAGTAGCTCAAATTTCATGAGAGGAATAAAGAGAAGGGAGGAGTTAGTTGAAGGGGTGGAAGACAGGCCAGCTTTGTTTAGGGAAAAATCTCTCTTTATGGGAACAAGGAACAGGGAAGAAGTATTTCCTGTTAATAAGACTAACTCTTCAAAATTCTCCCAAGTAGCCTTTACAGTTCTATGACATTAGACCAAGCAAGAGACCAGCTGCATCTGGTGGTCAGTGAAGGAAGTCCGGCTTCCTTTTACTGAAAGTTGGTTCACTTAACCATCTGGGACCACATCCCTTCCTGCCTGTGCTCCATTATGCCTAATTTAGTCCCACATTTTTCTTCTTTGTAGAAGGAGTTGAGGCTTGGAGTGATCAGGGATTTTGAAACATGTACAGGATTTATTTATTTATTTTTCTTTATAATTTACTTGGGTGGATTTTTGCCCAATTCACTATCTCAGCTTGGACCAGCTTTTAAGCCAAAGAGATGAGGACAGTTTACAGATGCTTCACTTTTCAAAACTTGTGACCCATGCCCAGGACTTAAATCATTAATCCTGTTCCAAATTTGCATTGTATGGCTCCGGAAATATTTTTCAATAATTTTTAAACACAAATATCACGTATTCACCTTGTTATGGAGAACAAATATTATAGATTTTTATCAGTGGGCATTGTTGCTAATGTACTTACCAGCCCTGATGTGCTTTAACTGTGTTGCTAACCTTGCTGTTTTCTAGCTGATGTAGAACTTAACTGTATTAAAGAGCTTGACTGTGTTTGGTCAGTGGCTTGGGTCATAGTGGGGATAAAGGCTGTAGTGATCTTGCTGCCCTCTCCTCAGCTGAGCTCAGTGGGTTACTTTGTTGCTCGCAAGCAAGTGAAAAGAAAGATATTGCTAACTTTTGAGTCTGCTAGGAAGGCAAGATGGTAGAGTTGATGTATACCATTCAGTTAGCAGACATTGGTTAAGTGTCTGTATTTACA
This sequence comes from Budorcas taxicolor, assembly GCF_023091745.1. NCBI lineage: Eukaryota > Metazoa > Chordata > Mammalia > Artiodactyla > Bovidae > Budorcas > Budorcas taxicolor. The sequence continues at coordinate 39,362,197 of NC_068923.1, read as the reverse complement.
GCCAGGCAGACCCAGGTAAAAAAATCCCTGGTTTGGGAAGATCCCCTGGAGACAGGAATGGCAACCCACTCCAGTATTCTTGCCTGGGAAATCCCATGGACAGAGGAGCCTGGTGGGCCGCAGTCCCTGGGGGTCACAGAGAGTCAGACAGGACTGAGACTAACACTTTCACACTTTCCTGTGAGAAATGTAAAAGGTAAGAAGACAGCCTTTGTTGTTGTTCATATTTTAATTTTATTGGAGTATAGTTGATTTACAGTGTTGTTAGTTTCAGGTGTACGGCAAAGTGATTCAATTATACGTGCATTCCTTCTTTTTCAGATTCTTTTCTCATAGAGGTTATCACAGAACATTGAGTAGAGTTCCCTGTGCTATATAGTACGTCCTTGTTGGTTATCTACCCTGTATATGTAGTGGTGTGTGTGTGCTCATCCCAAGCTCCAGATTTCTCTCTCTTGCCCACGTTTCCCCTTTGATAACCATAAGTCTGTTCTAAATATCTGTAAGTCGGTTTCTGCTTTGTAAATAAGTTCATCTGTATCTTTAAAAAAATATTGGATATCATGTATGAGTGATGCATGATATTTGTCTTCATCTGATTTCATTTAGTATGATAATGCCTAAGACTACCCCTGTTGCTACAAATAGCATTGTTTCATTCTTATGGCTGAGTGATACTCCATTGTATACGTATACCACATCTTTATCCATTCATCTGGTTGGACGTTTAGGTGCTTCCATGTCTTGGCTATTGTAAGTAGTACCGCAGTGAACATTGGGGTGCATGTATGCCTTTGGATTACGGTTTTCTATGGATATATGCCCAGGAGTGGGATTGCTGGATCGTATGGTAGTTCTATTTTTAGTTTTTCAAGAAACCTCCCTACTGTTTTTATAGTGGCTTCAGCAATTTAACATTCCTACCAACAGTGTAGAAGGGTTCCCTTTTCTCCACACCTTCTCGCCAGCATTCACTGTTTGTAGTTTTTTTGATGATGTTCGTTCTGACTGGTGTGGGGTGATTCCTCATTGTAGTTTTGATTGGCGTTTCTCTGATAGTGATGTTAAGCATCTTTTCATGTGCTTTATGGACATCTGTATGTTCTTCCTTGGAGAACTATTTAGAACTTCTGCCCATTTTTTGATTGAGTTGTTTGCTTTTTTTGACATAGAGCTGTATGAGCTCATTGTGTATTTTGGAGGTTAATCCTTTGTCAGTTGTTTCATTTGCAAATATTTTCTCCCATTATGTGGGTTTTCTTTCATTTTGTTTATAGTTTCCTCTGCTGTGCAGAAGCTTTTAAGTTAATTAGGTCCAGTTTGTTTATTTTTGGTTTTAGGTATTGCTGTGATTTCTGTCAGAGTGTTCTGCCTTCGTTTTCCTAGATAGGATTTGTTTTTAATGATTTTGTTGTCTGGTTGGAAGCGGCAGAATTAAGATAGAAACATGTGAAATGATGAACTTCCCCCGTGGCTCAGTGATAAATCATCCACCTGCAGTGAAGGAGGCACAGAGGATGAGGGCTCAATCCCTGGGTCGGGAAGATCCCCTGGAGGAGGAAATGGCAATCACTCCACTATTCTTGCCAGGAAAGTTCCATGGACAGAGGAGCCTGGCGGGCTAGAGTCCATGGGGTCATAATGAGTCTGACATGACTGAGCACATGTGCACGCAGGGACCGTATGTAAGCTGATAACTGTAGAAAGGTTATGGGCTTCCCTTGGGGCTCAGCTGGTAAAGAATCCACCTGCAACGTGGGAGATCTGGGTTCGATCCCTGGGTTGGGGAGATACCCTGAAGAAGGGAAAGGCTATCCAGTACAGTATTCTGGCCTAGAGAATTCCATGGACTGTATAGTCCATGGGGTCTCAAAGAGTCAGACACGACTGAGCGACTTTGACTTTCAGGAAGGTTATACAACAACGAAAAACAGTTCATGATACTCATAGGAAGCAATTGCTTCATGTTTGCTGCTGTGGTTGGTGCTGATATAGGATAATACATAAGAAATAATCTAGGTCTAGAAGAACTTGCTATTTCTAAGAAGATGTGACCTATTAAAAATGCCTGTTATATAGGAAAATAGCTTTAAGGGATAAAATATAAGTGGGGACACACATCATGGAATAATGGATTTTTGCTGCCCTCAGAGAAAACTGTGGGAAGGGGTGGATATTGGAACTGGGCTTTTGATGGCTGGGTAGGAGTTTGTTGGATAAAAATGACACGGATGGAAAAAGAAGAGGTGGGTGTAAAGATTTAGGAGAGGACATGGGCTGGGGCTTGAGGAGTGATTGGCCAGCATGATGCTGTGAAATGGAACTCAAGTAATTGAAATAGTGACGGCACAATTAATAGGAAAGAGAGGGAGTCAGCAAGTGAGGGACCATGCTGGGGAGAAGCTAATAAAATCAGATTACTAAATGACATTATTTTAGCAAGTGCCATGTTATCCTCTTACTACCTGCAGGGCTTTTCATCCCAGCGTGCTTTCAAATTAAGTAAAGAACAGGAGTAGTTGGGATCACAGTTCCTTAAAAAATTGAGAAGATGCTCTTTGCTGAAGGTAGGGTGAAGAGGAGAAAATGTTTGAAGCTGCATTAAACCTTGTGTAATTTGAGTCTTAATTAGAGCTAATATTTCTCCACACAATGGAAGAATGAGTTAAACTAAAGATGACTAGATTTCAGTTTTTACTTGTTAATTGGAGTTGATCTGTGTTCTCGAGGGAGAACATTTTCAGTGTTGGACTTTCCATTCCTTCTCTGTAGTCTGATGGTCTGAATGTGTTGATTTTCACAGGGTCGTGTGCATTTCTGTCCGGGTTTTCTGGGTAGCACCCACCAGAACCTCTCCACTCTGGTGTTTTTGAAAAATATTTATTTGACTGTGTTGGATCTTAGTTGGGGTGCACAGGATCTTCATTGTGGTGCTCTGACTCTCTGGTTGTGGTACAAGGACTTAGCTGCTCCTCGGTCTGTGGGATCTTAGTTCCCTGACCAGGAATTGAACCTGCGTCCCCTGCATTGGAAGGCAGATTCTTAACCACTGAACCAGCAGGGGAGTCCCCCATTTTTCTTGATGTTTAAGCTCCTTGTAATTGCTGCACGTTGCTGTTGTGAGTTGCTGGTTCCAGAGTCTTTCTCTTCCTTGGTCACACCCTTTCCTTGGTATCAACTTTTCAACACTGATGTCTATATCCCATCAGTGTGCCGGATGGCTCTCTTCAGTTCACTTCAGTTCAGTTCAGTTCAGTTCAGTCGCTCAGTCATGTCTGATTCTTTGCGACCCCATGGACAGTCCATGGATGGGCAGGCTTCCTGTCCATCACCAGCTCCTGGAGTTTACACAAACTCATGTCCGTTGAGTTGGTAATGCCATCCAACCATCTCATTCTGTGTCGTCCCCTTCTCCTCTCGCCTTCAATCTTTCCCAGCATTGGAGTCTTTTCCAATGAGTCAGCTCTTCGCATCAGGTGGCCAAAGTATTGGAGTTTCAGCTTCAACATCAGTCCTTCCAATGAACACTCAGGACTGATCTCCTTTAGGATGGACTGGTTGGATCTTGCAGTCCAAGGGACTCTCAAGAGTCTTCTCCAACACCACAGTTCAAAAGCATCAATTCTTCAGCACTCAGTCTTCTTTATGGCCCAACTGTCACATCTGTACATGACTACTGGAAAAACCATAGCCTTGACCAGATGGACCTTTGTTTGCAAAGTAATATCTCTGCTTTTTAATATGCTGCCTAGGTTGGTCATAACTTTCCTTCCAAGGAGTAAGCGTCTTTTAACTTCATGGCTGCAATCACCATCTGCAGTGATTTTGGAGCCCAAAAAAATAAAGTCAGCCACTGTTTCCATTGTTTCTCCATCTATTTGCCATGAAGTGATGGGACCAGATGCCATGATCTTCATTTTCTGAATGTTGAGCTTTAAGCCAATTTTTTCACTCTCCTCTTTCACCTTCATCAAGAGGCTTTTTAGTTCCTCTTCACTTTCTGCCATAAGGGTGGTGTCATCTGCATATCTGAGGTTATTGATATTTCTCCCGGCAATCTTGATTCCAGCTTGTGCTTCTTCCAGCCCAGTGTTTCTCACAATGTACTCTGCATAGAAGTTAAAGCAGGGTGACAATATACAGCCTTGACATACTCCTTTTCCTATTCGAAACCAGTCTGTTGTTCCATGTCCAGTTCTAACTGTTGCTTCCTGACCTGCATACAGATTTCTCAAGAGGCAGGTCAGGTGGTCTGGTATTCCCATCTCTTGAAGAATTTTCCACAGTTTCTTGTGATCCACACAGTCAAAGGCTTTGGCATAGTCAATAAAGCAAAAATAGATGTTTTTCTGGAACTCTCTTGTTTTCGATGATCCAGTGGATGTTGGTAATTTGATCTCTGGTTCCTCCGCCTTTTCTAAAACTAGCTGGACCGTCTGGAAGCTCACTGTTCATGGTTGTTGAAGCCTGGCGTGGGGAAGTTTGAGCATTACTGTACTAGCATGTGTTCTCTTAGGTTTCTGTATTTTAAAAATTAAAAGAAGTGGCGGAAGTAAGAAAGATACTGACTTTGAAAGAAACAAATGAAGATGCTTCAGATTATGTGGCTATTTACTTACATCCATCTCAATTTAAACAAAGACTTCATTTCAAAATTTATGGGGGGGAACCATATTTGCGCAAACACCATGGAAGTTTTCTTTGGATGATTAGAATCTGTCTTACTTTCGTTACTGATCCAGATGAGCTAAAAACCTCTGGAGAACTAGACTTTTTGCTTCTTGATTCAAGTTAAATGCGAGCCCTGTTGGTAGGAAAAGTTATTCTTGTTTGAGTCTAATGTCAGAAACATAGAGGTGGCATCTCTTAACTGAATAAATATTGAGCCCCGTGGGGACAAAGATTTGAGAGAATGGAGATGACTCTGCCTTTCTCTCCCTGACCTTGTTTTTAGAAGCTTGGGAAAGATAGTAGGTGCAAAATGGGGATGACCAGCTACTATAATTTGGCAGGGGGGGGGGGGGCGCCGGGGGGGTCAGGTGGATAATATTCAGTGAACGTGTACATAGTATTATTCTTGTCAAAAATGAATGGAGATTTTGAATGAGAGGCTTAGGAAGCACTGGGTGTTGTTAAATGATGTGGGGATACCAGGAGGGAGAGAGAATGGGGGGAAGATGTCAAGATCAGCTGTGCTCGTGTGCTAAGTTGCTTCAGTCTTGCCCGACTCTTTGCAACGCCATGGACTGTAACCTGTCAGGTTCCTCTGCTCATGGGGTTCTCCAGGCAAGAATACTGGATTGGTTTGCCATTTCCTCCTCCAGGGGATCTTCCTGACCCAGGGATTGAACTCGGGTCTCTTGCATTAGCAGGCGAATTCTTTACCACAGAGCCTCCTAGGAAGCATCTCAGTGAGTACATAGATATATAAAAATATTTTGTTTATTAGCATATTTCATTTCTCTGAAACATATATGCTATCTGTAACATATACTTTTAGGGAACATTTTTGTTTGTATTATTTGAATTTCTATAGGTTTTTAGAGAATTAGTTGGATGGACAAAATGCTAAGGGCTTGGAGTAGTAAAAAGTATATACTAGTTTAGACATCAGTGACTACACAGACCAGTCAATCAGGAGTGTTTTAAAGTAGACACTCTAGCAGGTCCTGGAGAAGCTAGCCCAGGGGCAAAAATCCTCATTTCCTAATTGGTCTCCCACATCTGCCCTCTTAGCCTTTAAAGCATTTCAGCTTTGCTGACTATACATTTTGGAATATGTGCAACACATTATCATCTTGTTTTGGAAATCCTTTTCCCCTGTGTCAGTATGAGCTGCATGAAATTGCAGTGCATTGCCATGTAAACGTAGGTGAAGTTTCCTATCTGAATTGTGCTTTTTCTGGTTCACACCCATTGATGTCTTTCCTGTTCCTAGTTGACCTTTTTTGACCTAGGCTGTTTTGGTCCAAGTTCTGCCTCAATCAAGGAAGTTGATACTTCACCTTATCATGGCATTGAAAAGGAACTTGGACTCTGTGTTTTAGGTCAGTAGTAAGTCAAAATCCAGTTTTCTAGAATGTCCTTGAAAATGATTTGATCCATGGCTGGTTCTCTAGAGCCCTGCTCCCATGTTGGCATCAGAGTCTTCTGCTGATGACTTACCTGGGAAGCACGGTCCCCTTTAATGAGCCCTGAGAAATGATGTGGTTTAGGGTGAGTTTGCCAAAGAATGGTCCTTTGTGCAACTCTCTTGAGCAACGAGTGAGTTGGATCAATTTGTTAAGATTTTAAAGTAAATAACAAGACTTGTATAAATAAGGAAGCACTTTGTGGGACTAGCATAGGTGTTGATATTTACAGAGTTTTTTGTCCATGAGATTAGGGTAGCCTTTCTGTGTCCTCATCTAGTTGTGGGTAGGTGGGGAGAATTCCACCATTTCTTGGGGAATGGTTTGGGTAATACTCTGTTACATATATCTCTATGTATACATTTATTTGTGTAGCTTGTCAAAGTTCACTCTTCTCACCATAATTCGAAGATTCAGGATGCTTTTTCTCTTGTGGCTCAGCTGGTAAAGAATCCGCCTGCCATGTGGGAAACCTGGGTTTGATCCCTGGGTTGGGAAGATCCCCTGGAGAAGGGAAAGGCTACCCATTCCAGTATTCTGGCCCGGAGAACTCCGTGGACTGTACAGTCCATGGGATCTCAAAGAGTCGGACAGGACCGAATGACCTTCACTTTCACTCTTCATATTGTTGCAGTTTTCTGTCTTCTGCATTGTCTCATAGCCATGGAGTTCATGCAAGATTCAGTTTACTGCAGTCCTCAGGAAATTGTGGGGACAGTGTTAACACTTTTGAAGGCTGTCCATGTGCCAGGCACATGCCATATCTTATTTAATCATTAAAACATCCCTTAGAGGTAGGTGTTATGTCTGATTTTAGCTGAATAATCAGGTCAAGAAGCATTAAATAAGTTGCCCAAGGTTACATTGGGAATGGCTGAGCCTGGGCCAACTACCGTTGTTTTCTGTCTACAGTCTGTGCCTTCTCATATTTCTAATGAGATGGTCCTGATTTTTGCTCTAGATAATTGCCATTCAGAAAGTGAAAGCCTCTGAGTATGCTGTGTTCACAGATGAGTACCTTTTCAGGTACAGTGAGGAGTAAAATAGATTTTCTTTAACATTTTCAGATAAATGCATTTATTATAAATTGTAATCTTTTGAATATTGTAATTGGATTAAAAAAAAAGGTTCCTGAAGATTAGATTATCAGGCAGTGGACTGGGGTATGTAAAGTTGAAGGGTGAAAATTGGCAATGGTATTTCACAAAGAAATGAAATAGTTCCAAATTTTAAACCCAATTAAAATCACTTTTTATGCATTCTTACTACTAAAAAGAGCTTATTTCTGTAATTTCTATCATCAACTCACCTGAAACAGTTAATACATGATAAACCAAATTTGCCACACTTTCAAAGATTACAGAAAGACATATTAGACAGGGAAACACCTTGGATGAACTTTCCTACTCAGGCAACATGACAGAACTGCAAGGTGAAGTCTTTAGTGAATTTGAAAAGCCAGCTTCAGAGGCAAAGAGGCAAGCTAGTTAAGAGACCTGGACCATAATTCTAGCAATGGTCATGGATAGGCATGGATAGCAACATGGAGTTGCTCCTGGAAGAAGCTAGGTGGTTGGATCTGGGAGACTGTAAGGAGATGGAAAATGTCCAGACATAATTCTTGGTTGTTTGTAAGGCAAGAGATGGACAGAAGAGTTTTCTGACTTGAGTCTGTTAACTGAGTTGGGAGCAGAGGGAGACAGAGGTCTGAGGGGTGGTGGAGGAACTTCAATTATGAAATGCTGACTATAAAGTATCTCAGTAGGCAGTTAAGGAGCAGGATCTAGACTTGGGGTGGAGATTTTGGTTAAAGATGTTGACCTTGAAATCGTGGGCATCTAGATGACAAGTGAAGCCATAGGGTCACCCAGCAAGAATATGCTCAGTGAGAAGAGAAGAGGTGAAAGGATGGAGCCCTAAAAGTGTCACCGCTCGGGGTGGTGGAGAGGGGTGTCAGGAGAAGGAAACCAGGAAAGAAACCCAAGATGAAACTGGTGTTGAGGAGAAGGACACCTGCAGGGTGTGATGCACCGAGTACATAGGAAGGGGCGGTTCGAGAAGATGAGGAGGGTCTCAGATGCTCTGGGGCAGTCAGGTCAGCCCAAGCCCGATGTGTGAGGTAGAAGAAGGTCCCCGTGGACTCAGGGAGAGCAGTGGCACTAAAGTGACAGGATGAGAGATGGCGGTGGATCATGGAGGAAATGGCCTGGAGGAAGTGGCGATGGGGAGAATAGAGAATCTTTTGAAAATATCTGCTGTGAAAAGAAAGTAGTAGGAAGGGATGTGAGGTCAAGGAAGTGTTGTTTTTTCTTTTTTTAAGATGAGAAAAATCTGCACATATTTAAGTGATGATGACAAAGGAGCTAATAGACAGGGAGGCTTCGGGCCAAAGACTCAAGGTCCATGGAGGGGGCGGGGAAGACGGAGCAGAGGCAGATGTTGACTAGGCCATGAGACCGGAAGAAGGAGACAGGGTGGAGAGGGGGGTGGAGAGAGATGCGGAGGCAGGAGGGAGGCAGGAAGGAGAGACGGCTCCTTTTGGATGATTTAATTTTCACTTCCAGGCTGGAGACTTTGGTGTTTGAATATTAATAGTGCTCACTGGGTGGGGGGGGGGGGGCGGGGGGAGGGGTGGTTGCAGACCAGTGGCCTTTGGGGCTGGATGTAGGGCTGAATACCCCTTGGTGCCCTGGTTTTGAAATTTGGGAATTTAAGCACATTTGGGCAGGACGCCAAGTTTCCGTTTTTTCACAGCTTCCTCCTCCCTGCTCCATTCCATCTTTTCCCCATTTATCAGCCTGCTTCCTGAAGGCCTTTGAATTGCTGACTGACTTTGGTGACCTGCTTTTCTATAAAGCATTATTAATTATTGTTAAACCTTAAGAAAGTAAATAGTGAGTTCAGGCAGTATAATGAGAAAAAAACCAAACGGAAGGTAGATAAGCACGTCTTCGTTTTCAAAGACCGAGCTGTTTAGACACAGCCCTGCCCACCTTTCCACTGGCACCTCCTGCTTCTCCCCCAACTAATTGGCCCTCTCCAGCACCCACCTGATACTCACAGGCAACTTTCCAAAGGAGGTCCCTTGTTCCTGTAATGGCTTTATACGTGAGGTGGTCTGATCCCTCTTTTACAGCTGAGAACCCAGGGCTCAGGTAATTTTTGCAGGAGCTCATAGTGAGAAAGAGTGTTCATTCATACTGAGTGTGCACTTGGCACCTTGTGTCCTTGGCATCGGGCACAGCCTGGCTGGATTCTAGCTGTTTCCTGGGTAGTATACTCTCCATTCTTCCTTCCTGGTTTTTCTTGTCTCTACAGAGAACATTGTTTGCCGTTCCTCCATGTGTCTTGTGAATAATCATGCTCTGAGTTCCACTCTGATCAGTCTTCTCTTTGGAGGAAAGAACTGGCATAGAGGTGGTGGAGCCAAACCTCCTGGGCCAGGCTTTGGCACTGTCACTTGTCAGCTGTGCAGCCCTGGGCAGGCTACTCCCTCCTCTGTGCCTCCATTCCCTTCTCATTAAGGTGTGGTGTTGGCAGCAGTCATAGCATCTACCATGGTGAGATAAAAAGCAGAAACATTGCTTTGCTGACAAAGGTCAGTACAGTCAAAGCTATGGTTTTTCCAGTAGTCATGTATGAATGTGAGCGTTGGACCATAAAGAAGGCTGAGCACCAAAGAATTGATGCTTTCAAACTGTGGTGTTGGAGAAGACTCTTGAGAGTCCCTTGGACAGCAAAGAGATCAAACCAGTCAATCCTAAAGGAAATCCACACTGAATATTCATTGGAAGGACTGATGCTGAAGCTGAAGCTTCATTACTTTGGCCACCTGATGTGAAAAACTGATTCACTGGAAAAGACTCTGATGCTGGGAAAGGGGATGACAGAGGACGAGATGGTTGGATGGAATCACCGACTTAGTGGACATGAGTTTGAGCAAGCTCCGGGAGATGTTGAAGGACAGGGAAGCCTGGGGTGCCGTAGTCCATGAGATTGCAAGGGGTCAGACACGACTGAGTGACTGAACAACAGCAATGATGGAGATGATCATGGGGGCTGAGCAAGGTGATGTTTGTAAGGAAGGTGCCTAGCGGAGCAGTTAGCACCAGTGCTCATTAAATAAACTGTTGTTGTTGTTTAGTTGCTAAATCGTGTCTGACTCTTTGAGACCCCATGGACTGTAGCCTGCCAGGCTGTTCTGTCCCTGGGATTTCCCAGGCAGAAATACTGGAGTGGGTTGCCATTTCCTTCTCCATGAGATCTTCCTGACTTAGGGATCAAACCCAATTCTCTTGCATCTCCTGCATTGGCAGGTGGGTTCTTTACCATTGAGCCACCTGGGAAGTCCCATTCAATAAATACATATCCTCAGAGCATCCTCTGCCACTTACAGGGCACAGGCACCCTTTCTGCTCATCTTTTTCTTCTGATGAGCTATCAATATCATAGTTTTATTTATTCACATTCTGGCTTCTTTTATAAAACTATTTGAGGTCTTTGTATTTCCAATGTTGAAAGCAGAGTACATGAAAATCCTTGATGTTACTGGTGCTCAGTAAATGTTTTAATAAATGCCATGCTTATTTCAGAGCTCTGTTGTCAAATGTGGTTCTCATTTGGGGGCAGAGGGGCTCAGATGACAGATGCAGTCTCTACATGACTTACATTCTATAATGCCAAGACCCTTTGACATGGTCTCTTTACATTCTTTGCTTTATAGAATGACATGAAATGCAGAGAATTTAAGTTACAGCAGCTTAATTGCAGCCATAACTTGAAAATAAGACAGAGGATATTTCTTGGAAAACCAAGAAACCAATGTCAGTGAATCATGTTAATTGCTTCCGATCTTACATTAAATATAAAATATTTCAAAATGATGTATTTTTTTCTTTGATTCGCATGACTGCTCCAGTGAGCCTTTCCCAACCTTTCACAGTGAGTTGCTTAAAGTTAGCTTCTTTTTTGGGGGGAAAAGAGTCATAACCACTCAAAGCTATAGTTTTTCCAGTAGTCATGTACAGAAATAAGAGTTGGATGATAAAGTAGGCTGAGCACCGAAGAACTAATACTTTCAAATTGTGATGTTGGAGAAGACTCTTGAGAGTACCTTGGACTGCAAGGAGGTCAAACCAGCCAATTCTAAATGAAATCAACCCTAAATATTCATTGGAAGGACTATTCCTGAAGCTGAAGCTCCAGTACTTTGACCATGTTTTTGAAGAACTGACTCATTGGAAATAAGACCCTGATGCTGGGAAGGATTGAGGGCAGGAGGAGAAGGAGGTGACAGAGGATGAAATTGTTGGATGGCATCACAGACTCAATAGACTTAAGTTTGAACCAACTCCAGGAGATGGTGAACAACAGGGAAGACTGGCGTGCTGCAGCCCATGGGGTTGCAAGGGGTCAGACACAACATAGCAACTGAACAGCAACAACCACCACACTCCAATGCCCTGCTCCTAAGAGGGCAGCCAAATCAAAGTAAACAAAAGGAGATAAGCATTCAAACAGGAAATCATTCTTCTGCTTTGGAAAAAATCTTTTCATAAATTGCGTGGAACTAATGCTTTTCTTTTTTTAACATTAAAATAATTGAAATATAGTTGATTTACGAGTGCCATTTCAGACTGAGGATTCTGAACCCTAAGAACATATAAATAGCTTTTGGTATTAATATATTGCTGCTGCTGCTGCTGTTGCTGCTAAGTCACTTCAGTCGTGTCCGACTCTGTGCAACCCCATAGACGGCAGCCCATGAGGCTCCCCTGTCCCTGGGATTCTCCAGGCAAGAACACTGGAGTGGGCTGCCATTTCCTTCTCCAGTGCATGAAAGTGAAAAGTGAAAGTGAAGTCGCTCAGTCGTGTCCGACCCTTAGCAACCCCATGGACTGCAGCCTACCAGGCTCCTCTGTCCATGGGATTTTCCAGGCAAGAATGCTGGAGTGGGATGCCATTGCCTTCTCCGATTAATATATTAATAGATGAATTTGCTCTGAAATGTTCCAACACAGGCTATTTCTCTTTTAATGATATCAGAAAGTATATAATTAAATTTAGGCAAACATAACAAGTAGGTGACAGAGATAGAATTTCAAATAATTTCTTTTCCATTTCTTGCTTTACGTGCTTTGTCACTGTTCTGTCTACACCTTGAATGTCCTTCTCTGAATAATAACCCTGTAATATATTGACAATGACAGCTTAAGTGCCAGCACACCTGAAAATAATATACACTAAATCTCAATTTATCTACAGATGGGTGACTGCACCGTATAATTAGGAGTGGCTCTGGAGAGAAGAGGTGCTTTCTTTGCTGTTTTTCAGTTATTCAAAGCTCTCATTTTGTTATTCAGACATTTCACTTCGTCTTCTTTCTTTATTAAAATTCCAAATTTTAAAAATACTTATATTTATTTATTTAGCTGCGCCAGGTCTTCGTTGTGGTGTGTGCGGTCTAGTCTCTGACAAGGGACTGAACCTGGGCACCCTCCATTGGGAGTGTGGAGTCTTAGCCAGTGGACCGCCAAGGGAAGTTGATGGGAACCAGTTTGACTAAAGATGTAACTTTCACTTCTTTGCTAAATCTAGACTCATCCTTCTTTTGGGCAGTGGTTTAGGGTGGGAGCTCCAGTTTTCCCTTCCCCTTTGTATCTAGTGATTCATATTTGTCTTCATCTCCATCATCCCTATCTCTGATCTGTCTACCAGATGCCTGTCAGGCAGTGGGGGCAGATTTTGGATAAGTGGCATGACAGTGAGGCCAGCATTCCAAGTGAGCGGAACAGAAGCGGAATGGGGAGGGTGTCATGAGGGATCAGGAGTCACGCTTGATTTGAATACTTGGAGGATAGTTATAATAGGATGGGGAAGGATGGGGTTAGAGAAATTAAATCCTGTATGGGCAGGCTTCCCTGGTAGCTCACATCGTAAAGAATCTGCCTGTGATATAGGAGACCTGGGTTCAGTCCTTGGGTTGGGAAGATCCCCTGGAGAAAGGAATGGCAACCCACTTTAGTTTTATTGCCTGGAGAATCCCATGGACAGAGGACCCGGGCTGGCTACATTCCATCGGGTCACAAAGAGTCATACACAACTGAATAACTAACACTTTCACACTTACACGTTCATGGGTAGGAAATGAGGAAATTAGAGATTTTGAACGGAGAAATATGATGAGAGTGGTGTCAGAGATTGGTCGAAATTTTTAAAAAATATTCACTTATAATATTTCAATCTATTTATTTGGCTATGCCGGTTGAGCTTTGAAATGGATTTGCATTAGGGGTCAAGAAGAGCCCTGGTGAGTTGAAGATAAAACGGTAGAGGTCCGTGGGCATTGGGAGCTCCATGGAGGAAGCAGCAACAGGGACTGGATGTCAGTTTTGGAAATGCTCAGCTTGAGGAGACACGGAGCCATTGGAAAGGAAAAGTGCATCAGGCATTTGGAGGTAGAAGACGTGAACCTGTATGAATGCAGGGCCAGGAGGGGAACGTGTGAGTCATAATTGCCTTTTCAGTTTTTACTGCTTTTTCCATTCCTCATGATTTACTCTTTTGTACTTTAATGCTGGCATGTTATTTATGTTAATAATAAACCTCATTTATCTTGAAGATAGCTTTCTGTTAGGCTGCCACGAACTCTTCAAACTTATTTTTCTCAGTGACAAATAAATGATGATAAGGCTATGGCCTGTCACAGTTTCATAACTTTGGACAAATTTATCCATCGCTGTGAGTTAAGTACATTAAGATGAACGTTTCACAGATTCTAATGGCCTAGCGGCATCATCAATGCAGGAAATTGGAATTTGTGAGCCCTTTAGCAGAAGAGCAGAGAGTTCCTCTGAAACAGTTAAATGATGCTTTACAGTTTTCATCCTAGGTCAGATTTTTTAAATAGGAAGGAATAAGGGTCATGATGCTGAGAAAATAACAATGGGACTTTGTCTTTTCTTTTTGGCTGTGCTGGCCCTTTTCTTGTGGGCTTTCTCCAGTTGCAGCATGTGGGCCTCTAGTTGTGGAGCATGAATTTAGTTGCATTTGGGATCTTAATTCCCCACCCAGGGATCAGACCTGTGTCCCTACATTTGGAAGGCAAGTTCTTAACCACTTGACCACTAGGGAAGTCCCTCAGTTGACTGATTTAAACCTAATAAGAGAATCACGGTGGTGTGATCACTCATCTAGAGCCAGACATCCTGGAATGTGAACTCAAGTGGACCTTAGAAAGCATCACTATGAACAAAGCTAGTGGAGGTGATGGAATTCCAGTGGAGCTATTTCAAATCCTGAAAGATGATGCTGTGAAAGTGCTGCACTCAATATGCCAACAAATTTGGAAAACTCAGCAGTGGCCACAGGACTGGAAAAGGTCAGTTTTCATTCCAATCCCAAAGAAAGGCAATGCCAAAGAATGCTCAAACTACCTCACAATTGCACTCATCTCACATGCTAGTAAAGTAATGCTCAAAATTCTTCAAGCCAGGCTTCAGCAATACGTGAACCATGAACTTCCAGATGTTCAAGCTGGATTTAGAAAAGGCAGAGGAACCAGAGATCAAATTGCCAACATCTGCTGGATCATCAAAAAAGCCAGAGAGTTCCAGAAAAACATCTATTTCTGCTTTCTTGATTATGCCAAAGCCTTTGACTGTGTGGATCACAATAAACTGTGGAAAATTCTTCAAGAGATGGGAATACCAGACCACCTGACCTGCCTCTTGAGAAATCTGTATGCAGGTCAGGAAGCAACAATTAGAACTGGACATGGACCAACAGACTGGTTCCATATAGGAAAAGGAGTACGTCAAAGCTGTATATTGTCACCCTGCTTATTTAACTTCTGCGCAGAGTACATCATGAGAAATGCTGGACTGGAAGAAACACAAGCTGGGATCAAGATTGCCGGAAGAAATATCAATAACCTCAGATATGCAGATGACACCACCCTTATGGCAGAAAGTGAAGAGGAACTAAAGAGCCTCTTGATGAAGGTGAAAGAGGAGAGTGAAAAAGTTGGCTTAAAGCTCAACATTCAGAAAATGAAGATCATGGCCTCTGGTCCCATCACTTCATGGGAAATAGATGGGGAAACAGTGGAAACGGTGTCAGACTTTATTTTTTGGGGGCTCCAAAATCACTGCAGATGGTGACTGCAGCCATGAAATTAAAAGATGCTTACTCTTTGGAAGAAAAGCTATGACCAACCTAGATAGCATATTCACAAGCAGAGACATTACTTTGCCGACTAAGGTCCATCTAGTCAAGGCTATGGTTTTTCCAGTGGTCATGTATGGATGTGAGAGTTGGACTGTGAAGAAAGCTGAGTGCCAAAGAATTGATGCTTTTGATCTGTGGTGTTGGAGAAGACTCTTGAGAGTCCCTTGGACTGCAGGGAGATCCAACCAGTCCATTCTGAAGGAGATCAGCCCTGGGATTTCTTTGGAAGGAATGATGCTAAAGCTGAAACTCCAATACTTTGGCCACCTCATGCGAAGAGTTGACTCGTTGGAAAAGACTCTGATGCTGGGGGGGATTGCGGGCAGGAGGAGAAGGGGACGACAGAGGATGAGATGGCTGGATGGCATCACTGACTCGATGCACATGGGTTTGGGTAGACTTCGGGAGTTGGTGATGGACAGGGAGGCCTGGCATGCTGCGATTCATGGGGTTGCAAAGAGTCGGACACGACTGAGCGACTGAACTGAACTGAAGAGCTGACAATATTGAATGTCTTCATAGCTACATCTAGACCAGGGCTTGACCAAGCAACTGGGCACCAGAGCCATGGAGTTAACCATCGGATACCCTTAGAATGGGCTTCCCAGGTGATCCTAGTGGTAAAAGAGCACTGATGCGGGAGACATAAGAGATATGGGTTCAGTCCCTGGGTTGGGAAGGTCCCCTGGAGGAGGGCATGGCAACCCGCTCCAGTATTCTTGCCTGGAGAATCCCATGGAGAGAGGAGCCTGGCTGGCTGCAGCCCATGGGGTCACAAAGAGTCAGACACAACTAAAGCGACTTAGAACAAAGGATGCACCCTTAGAATAATTTTCTGTTGGAACTTTTGTCGTAGCCACCTAGCTTATCTTGCCATCTCCCATGCCAAATACTTTCATCTATCCCTATTCTGCTAAGAAGACTTTTGAAGGAAAGATATCAGTGTGGGGAAGTTTGGTTCTAAGCAGCATAAGTAATAATCATATTAACTGCAATAATATATTGCTTTAACATTTCCCAAAGCACAGTTTTGATTAACCTTTAAACCTCTGTGCTATCTGAGGCCCTCTAACTTTCTAGCCCCATTACCCCCAAAGTGCTCTCAGTTCATCACAGGCACTGAAGCACAGTGACTTTGCTCTGTGAAACTGAACCAACACGAATATAAGGCAGAATAGAAGATGAATACTTACCAACCCTGAATACTCATTGGAAGGACTGATGCTGAAGCTGAAGCTCCAATGCTTTGGCCACCTGATGCGAAGAGCTGACTAATTGGAACAGACGCTGATGCTGGACAAGATTGAGGGCAGGGGGAGCAGGGGGTGACAGAGGATGAGATGGCTAGATGACATCACCGATTCAATGGATATGAACTTGGGCAAACTCTGGGAGATGGTGAGGGACAGAGAGGCCTGGCGTGCTGCAGTTCACGGGGTCACAAAGAGTTGGACGCAACTGAGCGACTGAACAGCAATGACAAGAGGATAGGAATGGAGAAGGGACCCTGAGACGATGGGAGATGATGAGTTGATGAGAGTAGTTCAAGGTTTTCAGATCTGGAGAAACTTCATTAGGCTGGGGAGGAAGGAAAGGGGAAAATAGGCCGTGTAGGGGCAGAATTGGATCTTCCCTGCCCACCCTCCGTCCTTCCATCCCTTGCCAACCAGTTCATGTGTTCAGATCTTACCTCCTGATATAGCAGAGTGTGATTGTACTTGCAGACAGGATCTCTACAGAGGTTATTAGACTAAAATGAGGCCACTGGGGCAGGCCCTAGTCCAGTGTAATTGGTGTCATTACACGAAGAGGGAATCTGGCCACAGACATACACAGAGGAAAGACCATGTGCGGTCACAGGGGAAGGTGGGTGTTTGCAAGACCAAGGAGAGAGGCTTCAGGAGAAACCAACCCTGCCCATACCGTGAGCTCAGCCATCAAGCCTCCAGAACTTTGAGAAAATAGACTTCTGTGCTTTAAGCCACTTAGTCTGCGGTCCTTTGTTATGGCAGCAAACTTATACAGGTTGGAGTGAGGCAGGGCTCAGGGAACACAGAGGGAGCTAAAGCCGAGAAGTGGCAAAAATGTAGAGTATGTGATGGATGAGGACTGAGCATTTAAGTCAGCAGTAATAGTTATAACTGGTTTTCAGAATGTGCTGGAAATTTTCCTGGTACTTGAATTAACTATCTTCTATTTTTGTGGAAAGGGGATCTCTGATTATGTTTTGTTTGGTCTTAATGAGGCAAAGCTGTAAAGAGTCCACCTGCCAATGCAGGAGATGCTGCTTCAATCCCCGGGTTGGGAAGATACTCTGGAGAAGGAAATGGTAACCTCCTCCAGTATTCTTGCTTGGAAAATCCCATGGACGGGGGAGCCTGGTGGGTATAGCCCATGGAGTCGCAAAGAATCAGATGCGGCTGAGCAACTAAACAACAAGAGAAAGTACCTCCACGAGAAGAGAGTTTCTCACAAATCCCAGACCAGAGCTTTGTTTCTAAAGCTTGGGTTCCTTGTGGACTGTGAGGGAAGACTCTGTTTTGCTCCTTAACTGCCATCCCGTCTCCAGTAATTATTTAAGATCCAGATGGTAGGATGAAAGCCAGGTGGTATAGATTCTCTTGCTGTTTTTGTTCTCTGTTATTTTACTAATCACATGAAGGTCATTGCAGTCTTCTGTCATCCTTTTTAGCTTGCGTTGGTGGAAGTGCCAGCATTTCCCTTAATTTTTCTTTTATTTCTTTCTCTTCCTTTCTTCTTTTTTCTGTACTCTGCAGCTTGGAGTATCTTAGTTCCCTGACCAGGGATTGAGCCCACCCCTTGGCAGTGAAAGTGTGGAGTTCTAACCACTGAACTGCTAGGAAGTTCCCTCTTTCTATAATAGATTGTATTTTTTAAAGAACAGTTTTAGATTTACAGGAAAATTATGAAAATAGTACAGAAAATTCTATAAAATTGGGCTTCCAAGGTGGCGCTGGTGGTAAAAGAGTGCCAATGCAGGAGACATAAGAGGTGCCGGTTCAGTCCTTGGGTCGGGAAGATCCCTGGCGAAAGAAATGGCAGCCCACTCCAGTATTCTTGCCTGGGAAATCCCATGGACAGAGGAGTCTGGTAGGCTACAGTCTATGGGGTTGCAAAGAGTCGGGCACGTGACTGAGCGACAGAATGTTCACATCTAACTCAGACCCAGTTTCCTGTGTTTTTAACATCGTGGTATGGTACGTTGGTCATAATTAGTTGTCCAGTCTTGATATGCTTAGTCCTTGTTTTATTGTTCCCTTCGTTTTCACCTAAAGTCCCTTTTCTGTTCCAAGATCGCATCGGTAACACCACATTACATTTAGTTCTCCAGTTTCCCTGGATTCCTCTTGTTTGTTTGTTTTTTTTTGTCTTTTTAAAATTTTTTCCCTGGATTCCTCTTGGCTGTGACATTTTCTCAGGCTCTTTTTTTTTGTCTTTGATGATCTTGACAGTTTTGAGACATAATGGCCAGATATTTTGGAGAATATCCCTCTGTTAAGATTTGTCTGATGTTTTCTTCATGGTTACACTGGGATTATGGGTTACTGGAAGAAAGAACATAGAGATAAAAAGTTGTGTTCATCATATCATGTCCAGGGTGCCTGTATCAGCATATCTGATGACTGCTCATGTTGGTCTGGTCACCTGGCCCAGGTGCCATTGGCTGTGTTTCTCCACTGTCTGCTCACCTGGCTCAGGTGCCATTGGCCGTGTTTCTCCACTGTCTGCTCACCTGGCCAAGGTGCCATAGGCCATGTTTCTCCACTGTCTGCTCACCTGGCCCAGGTGGCATTGGCTGAGTTTCTCCACTGTCTGGTATCCTGTACCATACTCTTTGAAACAAAATCACCATGAGCAGCACACACTGAAGGAGTGGGGACCCTGCATTTTTTAAACACAAAAGCATGTGAAGTAGTTTTGGAAGAACAGATGTGAGTGATGGCAAAGGAACAAAAAGGAAAACAAAAAAACTGAAAGCAGCCAACCTCAAAACATGCATTTTTAGTTTGTTTCAGAAAAAAATACTCCTTACTGTTACTATGAGAAGTAAGAAAATCATTTATTTGAACTTTGTAATTTGTGAAATCAAGATAAATTTCAACCTTGGCCTTTTTTTCTTGTTGATTTTAATTACGGCAAACAGCTCTTATCTGTTCCACTGTACACTTATCTGTACCACTGGGACACCAAAGCTACTGTTGCAGCCAGAAATGGAAAGATTAAATTGGTCTGTCTTTCCTTATTAATTAAAGAGTTATAGAACATTGCTTTCTTAAAGGCAGCGCCTTGACAGTTACATTTACTGGGGAGTCCAAGTTCAACGCAAAGAAATAGAGGAAAACAATAGAATGAGAAAGACTAGAGATCGCTTCAAGAAAATTAGAGATACCAAGGGAGCATTTCATGCAAAGATGGGTACAATAAAGGACAGAAACAGTGTGGACCTAACAGAAGCAGAATATATTAAGAAGAGGTAGCAAGAATACACAGAATAACTATACAAAAAAGATCTTAATGACCCAGATAAGCACAACTGTGTGATCACTCACCTAGAGCCAGACATCCTGGAGTGCAAAGTCAAGGGGGCCTTAGGAAGCATCACTATGAACAAAACTGGTGGAGGTGATGGAATTCCAGCTGAGCTATTTCAAATCCTAAAAGATGATGCTGTGAAAGTGCTTCACTCAATATGCCAACAAATTTGAAAAACTCAGCAGTGGCCACAGGACTGGAAAAGATGTTTTCATTCCAATCCCAAAGAAAGGCAATGCCAAAGAATGTTCAAACTACCACACAGTTGCACTCATTTCACATGCTAGCAAAGTAATGCTCAAAATTCTTCAAGCTAGGCTTTAATAGTACGTGAGCTGAGGACTTCCAGATGTTCAAGCTGGATTTAGAAAAGGCAGAGGAACCAGAGATCAAATTGCCAACATCCATTGGATCATAGAAAAAGCAAGACAGTTCCAGAAAAAACATCTACTTCTGCTTCATTGACTACGCTAAAGCCTTTGACTATGTGGATCACAACAAACTATGGAAAATTCTTAAAGTGATGGGAATACCAGACCATCTCACCTGCCTCCTGAGAAGCTCGTATGCACGTCAAGAAGCAACAATTAGAACTGGACATGGATCAACAGGCTGGTTCCAAAAGGAACCAAGAGTATGTCAAGGAGTATGTCAAGACTGTATATTGTCACCCTACTTATTTACCTTCTATGCAGAGTACATCTTGCGAAATGCCAGGCTGGATGAAGCACACGCTGGAATCAAGATTGCTGGGAGAAATATCAATAACCTCAGATATGCAGATGACACCACCCTTGTGGCAGAAAGTGAAGCAGAACTAAAGAGCCTCCTGATGAAGGTGAAAGGAGAGTGAAAAAGCTGGCTTAAAACTCAGCATTCAGAAGACTGAGATATGGCATCTGGTCCCATCACTTCATGGCAAATAGATAAGGAAACAGTGGAAACAGTGACAGACTTTATTTTCTTGAGCTCCAAAATCACTGCAGATGGTGACTGCAGCCATGTAATTAAAAGACGCTTACTCCTTGGAAGGAAAGTTAATGACCAACCTAGGCAGCATAAACGTAAAAAGCAAAGACATTACTTTGTCAGCAAAGGTCCATCTAGTCAAGACTATGGTTTTTCCAGTGGTCATGTATGGATGTGAGAGTTGGACCGCAAAGAAGACTGAGCGCCGAAGAATTGATGCTTTTGAACTGGTATTGAAAAAAACTCTTGAGAATCCCTTGGACTGTGAGGAGATCCAACCAGTCCATCCTAAAGGAGATCAGTCCTGAGTGTTCATTGAAAGGACTGATGCTGAAGCTGAAGCTGCTATACTTTGGCCTGTTGTGAAGAGCTGAGTCATTAGGAAAAACCCTGATGCTGGGGAAGATTGAAGGTGGGAGAAGAAGGGGACAACAGAGGATGAGTTGGTTGGATGGCATCACAGACTCTATGGACATGAGTTTGAGCAAGCTCTGGGAGATGGTGAAGGACAGGGAAGCCTGGCGTGCTGCAGTCCGTGGGGTTGTAGAGAGTCAGACACGACTGAGCGACTCAACAACAACCAAGTTCATGAGAGCTCTTCATAGCCTGACCTGTCCTGGGTTGTTGTTTTTGTTGTTCAATCACCAAATCGTGTCTGACTCTTTTCGACCCCATGGACTGCAACATATCTTTCTCCTCTGTCCTCCATTATCTCCCGGAGTTTGCTCAGATTCATGTCCACTGAGTCCGTGATGCTATCTAACCATCTCATCCTCTGCCGCTGCCGTCTCCTGCCTTCAGTCTTTGCCAACATCAGGGTCTTTTCCAATGAATGGACTCTTCACATCAAGTGGACAAAAATATTGGAGCTTCACCTTCAGCATGAGTCCTTCCAATGAATATTTAGGGTTGATTTCCTTTAAGATTGACTGGTTTGATCTTGCAGTCCAAGAAACTCTGGAAAGTCTTGTCCTGGGTTATTATTTCTATAATATCATAGACAGAGGTCCTCATTACTTCCCTCTAGTGGTCAGCTTTATAATTTTGAATTCTAGTTGGGAAAACAGCAAGAGAAGCTTCAAACTTACAGCGATCTTCCTTGATATTTTCATATGGATGCTAAAAGGACAAGGTGTCTGAATTTTAGTGTGTCTTTTTGGATTAATTCTTAAATGAGGCAGTGTTTTCAGGAGGTAAGTAATTATAACTTGATTAAAATGTAAAGCGATGATTAGTATTCTCGGCAGAAGGTTTACCTAAGTACTGTTATACTGAGAACCTCAGCGGCCATTTGATTTTAACCAGGGAATTGAATTTGGCTCCTTGCAAGTGTTTTATCAGCCCTGTAGAAGCAAGTGCGTATTCTAGATAAACTTGAAAACCACAGAGCTCTATAGGGCTAAGAGTGAGAGAGTCCTCTAGAGTATTGTTTGTCATTCCTTCACAGATAAAATTTTATCTGCAGTGCAGGAAATGGCCTTTTTAAAAAAAGAGCTCCACACTGGCATTCATTATTTCACCATGCTTTAGAAAAAGATGCAGTGCTTTTCATAGGATGCTATCTCTACATATTCTTAGAAAGTTGAACTAATTTACAGAATGTGAGACTGGCTTTGTGTCATTCTTGATGGAGATGGTGGGTGACACGTACTGGAGTGTATAGGTACCAATCCTTTCAATGAGTTCTCATGTTTGTGACCAGACTTGGAGTTTCATTTCAGTGAGAGCCAGAGGGGATGTTGTCTAAGGAAGGCAACGAAATCAATTTGAAATCTGCAAGTCCCCTCTGATGTGCTCCTGATCAGGACAGAAGCAGAACTTGAGAGGCACTGAGCCCTCCTTCTGTTGAGAAAGAAGTAAGGAATTCACACAGAGAACCGGGACTCAACCAGTCATCTCTCTGGGTCTGTCTGTGATACTCTTGCTGCATACCATACCGTATGGATAGGGTCAAGGAGAAGGTGATATATCTCTGTCTTCCTGAGCAGAAGGACCTTTAGTAACGAGGCCACCTCTCTGTCATTGCTCCTGCAGCTCCACCTGATCCACTGGAACTCTACCTTGTTTGGCAGTATTGATGAGGCCGTGGGGAAGCCCCATGGAATCGCTATCATCGCTTTGTTTGTCCAGGTAAACGGTCTCCTGTTAAGATTATTACATTGTTCAGAAATGCTTCTTTTCTAATTCATTTTGCAGAAGGTTTTTTGTTCTCTCTCAGTTTTACCACTTAGAAGGGACATTAAGTGCTTATACAGAGAACATTGATAGTTTAAGAACGGAAAACTTGGGGCTTCCCTGGTAGCTCAATGGTAAAGCATTTGCTTCCCAATACAGGAGACATGGGTCAATCCCTGGTCCT
Source organism: Budorcas taxicolor (assembly GCF_023091745.1). Classification (NCBI taxonomy): domain Eukaryota; kingdom Metazoa; phylum Chordata; class Mammalia; order Artiodactyla; family Bovidae; genus Budorcas; species Budorcas taxicolor. The sequence continues at coordinate 39,338,956 of NC_068923.1, read as the reverse complement.
GGAAGATCCCATATGCCTCACACCAACTAAGCCCGTGTGCGACAACTGTTGAGCCTATGCTCTAGGGCCTGGGAACAGCAACTATTGAGCCCATGTACTGCAACTACTGAAGCCCGAGGGCCTTATAGCCTGTGCTCTATAAGAGAAGCCATGACAGTGAGAGGCCTGGGGGCCACAACTTGAGGGTAGCCCCCACTCAGAGTAACTAGCGCAATCTTGTGTGTAGCAACAAAGACCCAGCACAGCCAAAAATAAAAAAAAATGAAATTTAAAAAAAAGAAAAAGAAAATGTGGTCTCTGTGGATCAAGTTCAGCCATATTCATTGGTAGAAAATGGTTCACTGTATTATCAGAAATTTTCTTCAGAACAGCATTCAGAGTCATTGGAGAAATGAATTAGAAAAGGTCTCCTAAAGGCAGAGTTCATTTATTAATGAAAAAGGATTTTAGGAAATGTTTTTGGACCCTTCCTCACTGCAAAATCTAAGAAAAGTCAATAGTATAATCGTGCAGTAGATTCCTTTAGCTATTTGTTATGAGTAATTTTTCTTCTAAGATAATTGGAAGAGCCTTGTAGAAAAACACGGATGAAATAAGACTGGCAAAAACCTTGGTGGATATAGAGTTTAGATATGAGCTCTTTGGTGGGTAAAGAACATCATATGCATTGAGTGAAATATACTCCTGGAGGAGGAAATGACAACCCACTCCAGTATTCTTGTCTGGAGAATCCCATGGACAGAGGAGCGTGGTGGGCTACAGTCCATGGCGTCGCAAAGAGTTGGACACAACTGAGCATCTAACACACAGTAAAATGTACAATTTGGACCGTATACTTTCAAAGGTAAGATTTTAATTTAGTTTTTCAGGTGACTCTTTCAAACTTTGTCTTATCATCTTCTGATGCAATAAAAGATTTAGAGCTAAAACATACCCTGGAGGGGGTTCCCAGGCAGCTCAGTGGTAAAGAATCCTCCTGCCAATGCAGGGCATGAAGGAAGATCCATATTAATCTATGTGACGATGCCTTTCTCAAGAAAGAGCAATATCACAGAAACTGAGCACAGGTGTTCACAGAGGAAAGAAGGGCTGATCCTGAGTGTCAGCCGAGGCAGAGAGGAAAGGACCACATCTGGGGCCTTGCACTTAGGTCAGAGGCTGGGAAAGTGGAGGGGAGGGTGTCCAGGCAGTGAGGATAGACTTCCCTTTCAAGAAACTTGACTCACAGACAGAAGGGGTGAGGGGTGATAACTAGTGATGATGTGCCCAGCAAGGTTCAGTTTGTTTCATTTTGAGACCTGAGATGGGCCTGTGTTTTTATTCTGAGCAAAAAGAGCTAGTGCAGGACTTCCCTAGTGGTCCAGGGACTAAGACTCTGCACTCCCAGTGCAGGGGTCCGAGTTTGATCCCAGGTTGGGCAACTAGATACCGCGTGCTGCAATTGAGAGTTTGCTTCCTGGAAAAAAAAAAAAAAAAGATCCCTCATGCCACAGCGAAGATTGAAGATCCTTCCTATCCCAACTAAGACCCAGTGTAACCAAATAAATAATTACACATACAAAAAAAACCTAGTGCAGATATAGTTTGAAAATACTGCAGGAAAGGAGATGATTGATGTAGAAGAGCCCCAGAGGAAGCGGGGGGTGTCGGATAAGAGTTTATGTGGATGCACTGACCCCAGACAGGAGGGGCTCCACCCTTTCTCCAAAACAGAGGGCTAGGAGGAAAGGGTGGGCACCAATGGCAAGCGCGTTTAGGTGAAGAAAGACAGGAAATTAGGGGAGTTCATGCCTGATGACCTGTATTATCTCTCAGACATGCACAGCAAAATTATTTATAGAGCAGAGGAAACACGGGTGTGGGATTGAGTTTTGAAATTCGCAGGAGGTGAATGACAACAGACTTCACTGTCAGGGTGGGAGACCGACTTGAGATTGGACATCGCAGACAGTCTAGGACAGCGGACAGTGGGCTAGTCTCTCCATCCACCTCGAGGAGCAGAGAATTCTAGCAAATTAATTGTGGCGTCGATGGGTTGCCGAGCAGTTGACTTAGGAGGGCAGAGGGGCTAGAGGATGGAGAGATGCCCTCCAGGGCAGGCAGGAAAGGAAAGAGACAGAGCCAAGAGGGACCCCAGGGCTTGAGTCCTTGTGATCAGTGAATAGGAAGAGAGAGAAGAGAGGAGAGGGGTGGACGGGTGGGCAGTTATAGTCAGAGGGGATGGTCTGTGGAGTTGTGGGTGTCAGAGGGAAAACAAATCCAGGGTACATTCTCAGGATTGGTTGACAGAGGTGGGATGGAGCTGAGGGACATGGAGTGAGGGGTCAAGAGAGAGGCCAGGGAGGTCACACCCAGGGATGCTGAAGTCCTCTGGGGCGACTGCAGGAGGGAACGACCATTGGTTGTGACCAGTGGATCAGTGAGTGATTGTGGAGCGGGATAGCATGCGAGGAGGGCAGTCCACTCACAGGGGGCTGGCCTTGGGCTTGTGGAGCAGAAGACCCATCAGAAGGTAACAGCCAGGCACTGGCCAGAGCTCTTAATCTCATCTTTGAGGGAGGCTGAACGGTGTCCACTCAAAAGGCTTGGAGTGAAGACCTTGAGCAGATCCAACGGGTTCACAGAGACCAAGAGGTGTCAGGGAGCTTGTCAAAGATGTGGCATCATCGCATTTCAGAGGATGTGGTAGGAAGTGAGGGGATTAGCCGTAGGAGTTGAAAAATTCAGGGCTTTGCAGGGCTGAGGTTCTGGAGAGGAGACTGACCGGAGGGCTGGCATTCTGGGCGATGGTGAAAGATGGCAAAGGGCAGAGGTCAGAAGTTACCTAGTTGCAGGTGGACTCTTGGCCCCAGGTTGTGTTGTCACAACCACACTGTTGGAGGATTTTAGGGACTGGGCTGTGCAGAGCATCATCTATGTTTTCTTTTTGGTGGCTGTAACCTCTTCAGGCAGGGCTTTGACAAAGAAAGGAAGGAACAAGATGGAGCGATAGCTGGAGTTGGTTGCAAAATATAGTAATGTCCACAAAATATAGAACCTTTATAGATAGAAAGAGGCAGTAATAGTTCTTAAGTGCTGTGTTTGATGCTGTGTAGCATTCTGAGTAAGAGTGATCTGGGTAATAATCACTGAGTTTCGATGCACCGTGCCCTATTCTAAGGTTTTTGTTTGACTGAGTCTTATTTTCAACTCCATCGCTTTTATCCTCCCTGCTGTATAGAGGAGAAAGCTGAAGGACAGAGAGGTTAGGTAAACTTGCTCAAGACTGAAAAGTGAGTCAAGGTCGGAAACCAGCATCCAACGCAAGTGACCTTGTTCCTGGGCCACTGAACTGTGTGGCCTCACAGTGTTCAGATGTGGGCTGTTCAAAGAATTATGCTCTGACCAGAGATGCATGAAGTGACGACAGAGCCCACCTGTGGGTGTAAGCATCCGAATACTACATTCTGCTTAAACCAGTACAACAGAAAGTTGGAAGTGTTAGTTGCTCAGTCATGTCTGACTCCTTGTGACCCCATGGACTGTAGCCTGCCAGGCTCCTCTGTCCATGGAATTTTCCAGGCAAGAATACTGGAGTGGGTAGGCATTTCCTTCTCTAGGTGATCTTCCTGATCTAGGGATTGAACCCGGGTCTCCCACAATGCAGGCAGATTCTTTACTGTCTGAGCCACCAATACAACAAAGGAGTCTGTTTTTCCCTGAAGGTGGGGTGCAGGCATCTGCCTACAGGTCCACGCTTTAACACCAAGGAGTACATTTTGCCTAAGATACAAACACACACACACACACACACACACAGAGTAACTTAAGAGAATTCATTTTCCATTTCTAGAGCCTATCTCAGGAATTGCAAACACTTGGAAAATATAATCTTGATTATTTGGAACTGATTGGCCTGTCTTAGGTTGTATGAGTTTCCTCTCGCACCTCTTTCCTTTGATCCCCTTTGACCTAGTGTTTTTCCAAGTTGGTTCACAATGGAGAGAAACAGGGCATGTGAGCATGGTGACAGCTGTTGCAGGTCCTTGTGAATCATTCTCCAAAAATTTATGTGCAAAAGAAAAAGCAAACCATAACAAGGATTGTTTATCTGACCTTATAAATGGTCTCTGTTGTGACTGCCTTCCATTAGCGTGGACGGAAACTGTTGAAACTTGACTGAAAAGTAGAAATGAGATTACACTTATAATTTTTAAAGTTAGAGTCAAGAATACCTCACATCATATTTTTTTTTAAATCTCAAGTTCCTTGGGACATTTTATGCACTGAAAATATGTAATGATATACAATGCTTTAAACTAAAAAGCTACAAACAGCATATTCTTATTTATTTAAGAATAAATAGGTGATTATAGAGTTATGTCCAATGATAATCAGTAAGGGTCTTGATTTCAGTGACTTTAGCATATGAAATCACATACTTATCTTCTGGAGTTAATAAAAATTTTTCACCATGAATACAGTCTTTATAGTAATGATCTAGAAATGCTAAAAGCAAAAATAGAAGGCTTTGGGCTGCTGCTGCTGCTGCTGCTAAGTCGCTTCAGTCGTGTCCGACTCTGTGCGACCCCATAGACGTAAGCCCACCAGGCTCTCCCGTCCCTGGGATTCTCCAGGCAAGAACACTGGAGTGGGTTGCCATTTCCTTCTCCAATGCAGGAAAGGGAAAAGTGAAAGTGAAGTCGTTCAGTCGTGTCTGATTCTTAGCGACCCCATGGACTGCAGCCCACCAGGCTCCTCCGTCCATGGAATTTTCTAGGCAAGAGTACTCGAGTGGGGTGCCAGGCTTTGGGCATGTGTGAATAATTCTAATTAAGAAATATCCTTGAAACTTTTATATTACAGTGTTATGTGATTAGATATATATATAAACATAAATATGTTTATAAATATATAAATATAAATATGTAGCCCAGTGGGTAAAATCTATACCTAGCAAGGTAAATTTAGAATAGATTCTTGGAAATGCCCAGGAACATATCTAATACTTTCTTGTACTTTAATTGCCTTTAGTAGATGTTGACCTATTTATTAAGAAGTAAGTCTTGTATTCCCAAGAAGGACTTTCAGGTGAACTTGAACTTCACTTCAGTTGGTTATTTTACTTACGTATTTAAATGCTTAGTAGCTATGGTTTATACTTTATGCATTGCAGATCGGAAAAGAGCACGTGGGCCTGAAGGCTGTGACTGAAATCCTCCAGGATATTCAGTATAAGGTAAGTCATTCTCTAAAAGAAAATAAAAATACTGGTTAGGTAAAAGCCTTCCATGTCTATCCTCAGGCTTGGAGATTCCCTAAAAGGACTCAGACAAGCTGTTAGTCCCCTGGTTGTGGTTTATTCCAGTGGAGGGATACAGATCAAAAGTCAACACAGTGAAAAGGTGGATGGGGCGCCATTCTGGAGAAGCCAGGTAAAGCTCTCAGACGTCCCCTCCCAGTGGAGTTGCCTGGGGCACAGCTGACTCTCCCAGCAGTGATGTCACAGCACTTGTGAAGCGCTGCTAGCCAGGGAAGTTTACCCGAGCCTTGGTGTCCAGGGATTTTATTGGGGGTCAGTTATACCTGGGCAGTGCCTCAGGGACTGACTTCAGCTATGCTGACGCCAGCCCTCCCACCCCCACCCTGAGCAAAACCAGGCTTCCACCATAAATTACTTTGTTGGGATAAACTTATCTGGTCCAACTGGTATAGCCTGCCCAAGGCCTCAGGCACACAGAGCCACTCTTATCAGGCGGCTTATTCCAAGGACTCAGAGATGATCTCCCAGGAGGCAGCCAAGGGCTAGGCTTGAAGATAGGACTTTTGGGGGGGGGGGGGGGGTGTTTAGGCTTTGAGCAACCCAGGCCTCCTGAGTACCTCTTTCTGCCCTCTGGATATAGGAAGGTAGTATAAATGAAAGAAATAAAAATTGTGGCGACCACACTTCAGAGTATTTATGTGAAAAGAAAAGCAACACCAGCTCACATAAGTCATAAGATGATACCTCCCTGAGAAGGTGACTTAGGTTAATTTCCCCCAGTGGCTCAGCAGGTAAGGAGTCCACAGTACAGGAGACCCAGGAGACCCAGGTTCGATCCTGGGTCAGGAAAATCTGGAGAAGGAAATGGCGACCCACGCCAGTATCCTGGAGTCCACGGGGCTGCCGAGTCGAACACGACTAAGCAACTGAGCGTTTACATACTGTGCCGCCACGAAGGTAGAGACTTGAGAGCAGAGCTCCAGGGGGAACGTCATTTCTAAAGACTCCCTGGGGCAAAGCCCACATCTCTACGCCAGGAGCAGGAAAGGCAGTGAGGAGGGGCCGACAGTTTTAAGTTTCACACCAGGAATTATAGGGAAATTCCTGACCTGTGGCCAAAGCAAAAATAGTTACAGACTCAGAGCAGGAACGTCTTGCTGGAACCAAGTCCTGTCGCTCCAGTGAGAAGACAGATTGACACACCCACAAACCTGTGGGGTCTGGCATTCAGAAAAGACTTCAGGGCTTTCCCTGGGGGGTTCAATGATTAAGGATCCATGTTTCCGCTGCAAGGGGCATGGGTTTGATCTCTGGTCAGGGAAGTAAGATCTGAAATGTGCAGTGTGGCCAAAAAGAAAAGACTTCAACCTCGATTTTCAGTGCTTATAAATGTTCTTATTCTAAAATTTTGTGTTAACGTGGGGTACATTGTTTTCTTTTTTTCAGGGGAAGTCCAAAACAATACCCTGCTTTAATCCTAACACTTTATTACCAGGTAAGCATTTATTTGGTTGCACAGGGTGAATTTTAACTGTGGCTGTGGCTGCATTGTTTTTTCTCAGAATATACACAACTATATCTTATGGATTAGTAAGCTTTCTTTATAATTAATAGTCTTTGTAATTGTTACCAGTTTCAGATTGTTCTAAACTTGGGAGTAAACTTTTTGAGATAATAAACATTTTACCACTGAGCTTCCTTGGTGGCTCAGACAGTAAAGAATCCACCTGCAGTGCAGAAGATGAAGGTTTGATCCTTGAGTCGGAAAGAGCCCCTGGAGAAGGGGATGGCAACCCACTCCAGTATTCTTGCCTGGAGAATCCCATGGACAGAGGAGCCTGGTGGGCTACAGTCCATGAGGTCGTAAAGAGCTGGACACAATTGAGCACACTCACACACACACACACATCTGGTATAGTATATCAAGTGTTTCTATATCTAGTTTATATAACCATATTTAAATATATATAGGAATTCATTGATACAAAATCACTATAAATAATAGAGGGTACATCATGTTCTATATTGATTGTTTTCTTCATATGATTAGTTTAAAAATATATATGTGAAGCTCCAGTTTAAAAATGACATCTGTCTGAGACATGTTATCTGGACAATTTGTAAGTTTGAAAATGATTGTTGGACTTTTCCAAATTCTTTTTCATTAACTCACCTTTCCGTGATTGGTCCATGCGGTGGCACAGACCCCTTGCTGCGTGATTACTGGGTCTATGAAGGCTCTCTCACCATCCCACCCTGCAGCGAAGGTGTGACCTGGATATTATTCCGATACCCTCTGACGATATCCCAGCTACAGGTGAGAGGAGGGCTTTAACCTCCCAGGACGAAGTTTTGCATTAAAGGGTAAATTTTCTCTCTGTAAAAGGGAAATGTCTGTTTGATGTTCTTGCTCGTTTCGGCTCAATTAGATCAGTCACATCTCTTCAGATAAAGTTAAATGTCTTGAGCCAGTGAAAGCAGTTGAAAGGTCAAGGATGAACAAAACCCAGCTCCCATTTACCATCTGTACTTTAAAAGTCAGTTTTTATAGAGTAAATAGAAGCCAGTGAAGTACCCAAACTGTTCCTTAGTCTAGTTACTGCTTCATGTGGGATTTCTCAGGTATTGGCGAGGAGAAAGTTATTTCTGTAACTCACATTCGGGCTTTGTAATAGCTCTTCCTTGGCTTGTACAGGAAAATCTGTATGGAGAGGGTGGGGGACCTAGAAAGAATGCCCTGTAAAGTTCTGGATTGTTCTCTAGCCCACTTTTGGTCTGCTGTCTCCCACCTTGGGTGCAGCACAGGTGCTCTAGATGCTACTGCAGTGTGTGAGGCACCAAGGTGAATTGTCCCTGGGATGTTACTGGTGGGGCAGGATGCAAGGTCACTACAATGCATTTAAACATTGATTTTGATGTTAGTAGTATATAATATTTGATACTAACTGTAGCATTTGTTAACGCTAAGAAGACAGCATTATTAATGATCAATCTCAAAAGACTTAGGCAATATGCTAAATAAATAAGCCAAGTTTCCTTTAGAAATTCTTTACAAACTATTATACCCCTTATATTTTATAACAAGTTCAAGTTTATTCACTATTCAGAAAAGCTTTCTTTTGTTTGTCCTTAAATCTTTAAAACACCTCTTTCAGCTCTGAACAGTTTCTTATTTCTCTTTTTCTGAGGATTCATTTTAAAAGATACCCATTCAGCATCTTCATTGTTTCATTATTTTAGAAACTTTGATCACACCACCTTTGGGCCTTCTTGTTTTTAATGACAAATCTCGATCCCTTTATCTATTCAGTCATTTTTTTTTTCTTATAAGAAACTATTCCTGAGTGCCAACCAGACACAGAGGATTCGGAGGTTAAAACACAGTGTTTATTCTTAAAAAGTTCACTGTGGAGTTGAGGAGGCAGATTTTCATACGGGCAACTATGTTGTGTCATGAGTAAGGAGCTCTGGGAACACATAGGACCAAAACCCAGTTCAGACTGGAAGGTCCAGGGAATAACTCCTGAAAAATATTAGGAATTGGTCTATTAAAGGAGAAGGTAGCAATTAGAAATTTGAGTTGCATGTTAAGAATAGAGGTTTGGACTAATGAGATATAGATGAAATTTAACAGCAAAGATGGTAGCTGCTGTAACAGATGTACCCCAAAACTTCAGTGGCTGGGGGCTTCCCTGGTGGTCCAGTGGTCAGGACGTCACCTTCCAGTGCAGGGGATGTCGGTTCTCTCCCTGGTTGGAGAGCTAAGATCCCACATGTTTCAGGGCCCAAAAAACCAAAGCATAAAGCAGAAGCAATATGGTAATAAATTCAATAAAGATTTAAAAAATGGTCCACATCACAAAAATCTTAAAAATTTTTCAATGACTTATCACAGTAGGAATTTATTTTTTTTTTAACACTCATAAAATCCAACAGATGTATTTTTGCTTCACAGTCAAGGCTTTTCTCTGTGTAGCCACTCAGGAAACGGGGTTGCAAGACACTCTGCCATCTTTAATACCTCTCTTCTCTTAGGTGTGGGCATATAGTGAGCAGGAGGGGAAAGTGGGTGGAAGATCTGAAGGGAGACTGCTTTCTAAAGACTAGATTGAGAAATGGAGAACACCATTTATGCTTCCATTCTATTGGGAACTTAGCACATGGCCACACCTGGTTGTAGGGGAAGCTGAGAAGTGAATTCTAGCTTCATGTCCAGGAAAAAGAAACGGATTTGATGATCTGTTCAGGTCAAGTTGAGAAAGACAAGAGAGCCCAGCTGAATGCAAAGCAGTGCAGGTGGAGGGGACAGGGAGTCAGGGCTTGCTCACAGGCTTTGGGGTCAGCCAGGAGGGAGTGATGTCCTGGGATCCGGGACAGGAGAGAGCATTTCCAAGTTGTGGAGAAGGGAGGTAAACAGTGACAAATGCTACAGAGAATCTAAATAAGATGCGTGCAGCTCATCCAGGTAGAAAATACAGTAAGTCCCCTACATATGAAGCTTTAAGTTGTAAACTTTCAGGATGTGAATGTGCCCCTGTATGCCAGCAGTTGCACTGTGCTACTGTACTTTTCAAGGTACTGTACTGTAAGGTTAGAAATGTTTTCTTTTTGTGTTTGTTTATGTATTATTTCTGTGAAAAGTATAAACCTATTATAGAGCAGTACCATATAGCCAGTTGTATAAGTTGGGTATCAGGGCTAACTTTGTAGGACTTAAAAACAAACTGGACTTACCAACATGCTCTTGGAACAGAGCTCTTTCCTATGTAGGGAACTTACTGTAACTATGCCTTATAAACACATGCCCAGGGGGCCACGGCTTGATTCTCACTCTTCACTCTGTTTTTAAAGTTAATTCCATTTATGCATTTCATTATTTCTGTCTGTGATGGGCTTTCTCTAGTTGCTGAGCAAGGGTTCCATTGCATTGGCACCTTTAGTTGCTGAGCACAGGCTCTAGGGCGCACGGGTCTCAGGAGTTACTGCGTGTGGAGAAGAAGCCAGTAGTTCTGGATCTTGGGCTCTAGAGTTGAGGCGCCGTAGTTGTGGCTCATGGACTTAGTTGCCTCTCAGCGTGTGGGATTTTCCCGGACCAGGGATAAAACCCACGTCCCCTGCATCGGCAGGCGGATTCTTATCCACAGCCAGGGAAGTCTTCACCCTTGACTCTTGTTTCGTGCCCCGGTGTGTTCACTGCTGGATCTTGGTGCTTCTCTGTTGCTGAGCTTTGGCTTATGTTCTCCAGTATCATTCCTCCACCATCCCTTTCTTTATGCTGTTCTGGCTGCTCTAGGTCCACACCCCAGCCCATCCAGCCAGTTTGCCATGGAGAAAGCCTTCATCTCTTTTCAGAGTTGCTGTCATGCAAGAAAAGATTCATGAACAAGGACTGTCATTGCCAGTTAACTGAATCATTAACTGAAGTGAGATGTTTCTGTGGAGCATTGAGCTGAAAGGGACCCAGGATAAGAGTTTCAACTCTGTTAGTCACAGGGGAGGGGTCAGACTGGCAGAGAAAGCAGAAGCAGCTCAGAGTCTGCAGTCACATTTGTTCAGCAGTTTAGGGGCAATCTTCTAAAAATAGGTCAAATCTTTAACGAAAAATGAAGTTTTCCTCTGTAACCACAGTAAATGTCTATTTATTGAAAGTCAGTTTGAATGAACCTGGCTGAGCCACAGAAAGTTCTCAATTCCACTTAGAATTCCACAACGGATTTTCTCACTGGCAGAGTATTGGGGATGTTAACCAATAGTCTATAATGTGATGATTTACTTCCATGCCATCCAGTAAATTATGCAACAACCTAGAGGCAACTCATCATGCCTTTTGATCTTGCAGGCTTCAAAGGGAGCTTTGCTTTGTACCATCCCCCTGAGTGAGGCCAGTGACAAAGTCTAACCCTAACATCACTTAAGTTGTGCTCTGCAATTATTGGAGATTAAGCTGTGTCTTCCTCAAAGGGAGCCAAAGCCAAAGAAACGTGTATTTGAAGGAATAATTTCAACTGCTCTTGGAAATGGATAACTTTCCAGTTTCTTTTCAAGAAAAGAAGATATAGGTGCTCTTAGTGCAGAGCTCCATTGCAGCATCTGTTCAGAGAGCAGGAGTGTGGAAATGGACACACACACACACTCACATATACATTAAATTGCAATTTAGAGTGATTTAGGGGGAAAAAAATTGTAATCTTAGGAGAAAATGAATCCGTCTGTCCTTGATTTGAATGTTCCACTGTTGCTGCTCATATAGTTCCAGAGAAAGCAGAGTCCAAAACAGAGAAGGTCCAGAGAGGGCAGTAAAAATGAGAGGAACTAAAGGGCAAAGGTGTGATTCTAGAATCAAAACCAAGAATTGAAGAGCCTCACCTTGTTGCGCTTGAAGAGGAGCAGAGAAACATAAACAGTCAGAGGCAGGGAGAGAGGATTGATATAGAAAATAACAAAAAGAATAGCAAATGGCAGGTGGATGGCTATTGTGTTGATTTTTTTGAGAAACAAAGCTTTGTATTGGAGAAATAATGTGTCCTCTTATAGGGGTAACATATGTAACTAAATAGCTGGGTGTTATGGGCTTCCCTGGTGGCTCAACCTTAGAATCTACCTGCCAATGCAGGAGATGCGAGTTCCATCCTCTGCCTGCTAGTCCAGGAGTCGGAGTTGGTACCTATAGTATGGTATTGACAGCTGAGCCCATTGTGAACCATTTACATCTTCCTGAGCACTAGAATCCTGGTGTCTGGGACTGGGAGCCCCTGGTTGGTTGGTTGACTTTTTCATGTTGTTCTGGTTAGCAGACTCTATGCTATGGGGAGAAACCCACACAATTGGATGGATTTGGATAAGTGTAATTTAAAACATTTTAAAAAGTGATCTGTAACTATTGTCACTGGCCTGCCAATGACAATGCAGGAGACGTGGGTTCGATCCCTGGGTTGGGAAGATCCTCTGGAGAAAGAAATGGCAACCCACTCCAGTACTCTTACCTGGAGAATCCCATGGACAGAGGAGCCTGGTGGGCTATAGTCCACGGGGTTGCCAAGAGTCGGACATGACTTAGCGAGTAAACAATGACAGCAATTCATGTATTATTATGAACTGCCTGGTGATAAAGGAAAACAAGATGAGAACACAGACTTTTATGTGTTACTTTTCTTTTAATGTGATGACATATGAGATGTAAATCAAAACAAGGCTATTACAAAATGTGTGTAGGACCCCTGAAACTACTAAAAGCAATGTGTGCCAAACTTCAGACCCTAGAAATTAGCCTGTTAACTGCTGTCATGAAGAAAGCAGTTTTAAAGCTGAACTTTGAGTGAGTCATCAAAGTCAGACATCAGTGAAGGTTGGAATGAACATCTTAGACCAATGGGCGTGCCACTCAGTTCAGGGAACAGTGGCTGCTCAGCTTTCTACCTTCACGGGTGAGGACGTGTCTCCCAAGTGTTAAATCTCTCTCCTCTCCATCTCCCTGTTTTAAATTGGCTGAACACAAATACCATGTTTAAGTAGAGGAGCATTAAAAATCGAGGAACTCGTACGTACTGATTGATAATGATGGTCCCTGTATGGCCCTGACATTTGAATTTAGTTGAAGACTTTTATCTCTGAATATTATTCTGCTCCTTTCTCACTCTGTCTCATTTTGGTGTGCAATAACAGAGTGCGCACTCGAAACCATTTGAAGTGACTAAAGGGTTCTGAGGGGTGGTTACTTCAGAAAAATTGGCATTTCAGAGAGATGTGTTTTTCCCCCTATCTTTGTTGATGTTTGAAGTCTTCAAAGCATCACTCTGATCAGAGAAAAACATTTCTTGTGAAGCAGTTCTCTCTGAGAAGGCAGTGATTGGAGACTGGCCGGCTGTTGACTCAGATCTCTTTTAGAAGAAGTCGTTTTCACAGAAAGTATTTCAGGCTGAGGCCTGGGGCTTGAAAGATTTAGCTTCAGTTCAGAATACATAAATATAAAGTTAACTCAGCTTTGCAATAAGCTTCAGAGTCAATAAGAAATGGAGTATTTTTTGAAATACCTTGAGACAGTCAAGTTTTGAGTCCGCAGTGCTCATTGGTGACCTTGTCCTGGGTTTATAGGTTCTGATTGCAGCTCTTACATATGATCACACACACAGGGAATGGGAGGAAAGAGAATCTTCTGTTTCTCAGTCAACTGGATAATTATTTCTGTCTCCTTGTTTGCATACAAAATTGTAGCTAAATAATCATCTCCAAATGCTGAAGCTTGGACTTCAGAAGTCATGTGGTTATTTGTGAACATTCTCTGTGTGCTTGGAACTGTGCTGAGTGTTTTCATGAATGATCTTATTTACCTCATATCACCCCTGGAATACTGTTATCACCTTCATCTCTGTTATTCATAGATGAAAACAGAGCTTGAAAAGGAAGAGCAGTTGGGTTGTTTGGGTCTTGGATAGCAGAGATTGCACAAGAACCAGCCTTTGGATGCAGTCTGTGTCCTTGACCTTCATCTTCTTTTTGAAAAATCATAGGCTCCTCTGACTAAGAAGGTTCCCTTTTACTCCATCTCAGGGAAAACTAAGAAAAGTGCACCTCACAAATAATTATAAGGGGTTCTCATGAAGACTTGGCTCTAGACATTTTTCAGGTGCAACAAGCAATATGAGTACTGCCATATTCCCTCCTGTAAACCTGTGAGAAGGTCTAGTGAGAAACCATTATGTAGATTAAAAAATCTCATGGCTTATCTGACTGGCACTTCTATATAAAAACAGCATGTAGATGTTATTTTAAAAAAACAGGACAATCCTAATAGGATCAGGGTTAACCCATTTAGAGAAATCAAACAGTATTTGAAGACATAGGAAGATAGAACTTTAGAAGTCACATTTCTTTCCTTTTTATTATTCTATTTATTTATTCATGGCTGTGTTGGGTCTTCATTGTTGTGCAGGCTTTTCTCTAGTTGCAACAAGCAGGGGCTGCTCTTCATTGAGGTGCAAGGGCTTCTCATTGTGGTGGCTTCTCTTGCTGCCTAGCACAGGCTCTTGGGTGCGCTGGCATCAGTAGTTGCGGTTTCCGAGCTTTAGCGCACAGGCTCGAGAGTTGTGACACATGGGATTAGTTGCTCTGTGGCATGTGGGATCTTCCTGGACCAGGGATAGAACCCGTGTCTCCTGCATCGGCAGGCAGATTCTTTACTGCTGAGCCACCAGGGAAACCCTAGAAGTCAAATTTCTAACTTGGGTTCTGATCTAGCAAGCCATTTAATTTTTCCCAGCTCTGATTTCCAATGCATATGTGAATGGATTGAATTAGAATCTTGTGAGATTTGCCTCTTCTGGAGTCAGGGAACCTCTTCTTAGGAGAATGCACCAGTGAAATTTTATAGGAGTCCCATCAGTCCTCTAAAGTCTAGGGGTTTCTAGATTTTTGTTAGAACCCTGAATTAGTTACTATCTTGTGGGTTTCCCCCTCATGATTGGGTTAAGTCTGCGTCGGTGTTGTGTGAACCTTTGTGGGTAGAAGCCTCTGATTCACAGACAGTGATGCTTTGGTCAATTGATGCTATTCAGGTCACATTTGCTCAATGTCCTGGGTAATGTGCTGGCTATAGGGTCTACTGATGACTAGAATTTCTGAAGAGGTGGCTGTGGGACTGGGAAGGGGATGCGTGGCCTTGGAATTGTCAGACCCAGATTATCTGGAATCTTCCTTAACCTGTCTGGCCTCAGTTTCTCCTTTTGTGTAAAGAATGAAGAATGTCTCATGTGATGTTATGTGGCATTTAAAGGAAATAACAGATAATTTGACAAAGGTAAATCAACTGCTAGATGGCAGTGAGCTTGGCAAAAGCTCATCACGTGTTTGCTTGTTGCTCAAACACTTCCAGTGGGTGGTGTCTGGCAGACTATGAGTTCTCAGGAGGTACAACTTGGCCAATTAGGGAGACTGCAGTGAGCTGATGGGAATGGTCTCCTGGGACTGTGGCAACCACTAGTGCGTAACTGGAAACCACGGGATCTGGGGAGGCTGCCTGAGAAGGGAGATAAACTTGAAAATCACTGTTGCCACAGGAAGAAGATGGGCTTAAACTTTGGAAAAATCAGAGGCATTCTTTGCTCTTTGGAGGGCTCAACAAGCAGCAAAGGGAGTTTTTTGATGAAAAAGCCTCCACCTAATATATTTAACATATAATCAGTGTTAGCATACAGTAACACCGTGATTCATTATAGAGATATACTTGGGAAGCATTTCAGAACATTTCTTCATTTGTTCACTTTTTCTTACTATGTTATGGCAGACATAGAAGGTTTTTTTTTTTTTTTTTAGGTATTACAGATTATCTCCTTCTTATTTTTATCTTTTTAAATTTTGGCTGCAACAAGCAGCATGTGGGGATCTTAGTTCCCCTACCAACCATAGATAGAACCAGTGACCCCTGCATTGGAAGTATTGAATTTTAACCACTGGACTGCTAGAAATGTCCCCATAAGAGCTATTTGAGAGAGGTGTATATCATTTCTGCATGAACAGATCCAGCAGGTTTTGACGGTTGTTTGGGTTTATCTAGAGTCCTTCCTACCTCTGCTTCTGTTGTCTTCTTTCTTCTTGTAGAGGTTGCATCTAATGTCTTAGCTGTGGAAGAATGAACTCAGTTTTTCTCTTTTTTGAAATTTAATTTTCTCTTTTTAAATGCTTGTAATTTATGCATATTTTAAGTCATCGATGAGATTCCCAGCTTGCTCATGGCCGGTCGACAATTAATCTGTTTTGTTCTGCTTTTATTTTCAGATTGAAGAATTTCGAAGGCTGAGGACACACGTGAAGGGGGCAGAGCTCGTGGAGGGCTGTGATGGGATTTTGGGAGACAATTTTAGGCCCACTCAGCCGCTCAGTGACAGAGTCATTAGAGCTGCGTTTCAGTAGCCAAAGAAAACAGGAGCTGACGTGTCTGCATCTGGGTACGTGTGGATTAAGTGAGGAAACAGGCACACAGTTGGGCCTGCATGTGAAAGCAGCTCTCATGATGAACCTGTTAATTTAACAGTGTGAATGCACTTCATTGAAATTTAGGACACATTCTCAAGCCCCATTCATTACAGGTCAGGTGGTTTGTAAAAATTTCATGCCCTATTAGGGAAAAATCTACATTCCTTATGTTTTTCCAGCAGTGCAGCCTTTCATTCTATTGATAGGTTTTGCTTTAATATCAGCTTTCATAAGGGAAGGCACTTGAGGCAGGGTAACGGTGACACACAAGTCCTTCTTCTTTGGTACTTTGCTGTGTTGTCGTAGCTTGAAACTGCAGCTATTATCTCCTGATGAATGGGGAGCATGAAGAAACGGACGGGGAGTTGTGAAGCCTCAAAGCTGGCCACTTGTCCAGTGAAGATTTGGTCATCTTGCTTATTGGGGTAGGTAGTGAGGGTAGATCAGGCCAGAGTGATAATACTTAACCCTATGGAAGTGATTTTATTCAATAGATCAAGAAGCACTTGGTGATTATATAAAAGCAGCATGTTTCTTTCCTGATGGAATATATAATACTCTATACATTTTAATGTATTGGATTCAATGTGTGTGTTACTTACCCTTAAGGAGCTAACAAAATAAACATCACAAACAAGGAAAATATAAAATATATATAAATGCCTGCATACTGGGTTACTTCTTCACTTTGTAGATTGACCAGGGTCACATACCTAGGTCAGTGTGTTGCTATGAAACCACTGCTTCCTGTGAGAAGAAAGTGCCTGTTGGAACAGTTTCCTAGGAATCAGGACAGAGCTCTGACTGTTTAGTGGTCTGTTGGGAGTGTGTCTTCTCACTGTATGTCAGTGGTCCAGTGGATGGGGGAGTCACAGAGGAACTGAAATCTCTAGCCTCCAAGAGCTCACAGTCTGGGACTTCCTTGGTGGTCCAGTGGTTAAGACTTACTTTCCTGGAAGAGTGTGTGGATTCAATCCTGGTCAGGGAGCTAAAATCCCATATTCCTTATGGCCAAAATAACAAAGTGTAAAACAGAGGCAACATTGTAACAAATTCAATAAAGACTTCAAAAATTGTCCACATCAAAAATTATTTTAAAAAACAAAGCTTAAGCCTGAGATGGTGAGCAGGACAATGTAAAAACATTTCAAAAGTACAGTTACAAATTATAATAAATTCCATGAATGAGAAGAACAAAAATGTGGAGTGGAGAAGATTTTGGCTATAGGGGATATCTTTGCAAAGACCCTCGAGGGTCCCTTCCCTTTGGAGATGGTAAGACTTTGATGCGCTGAGATGCCTGAAAGAAGCCCCCTGAGTCTGGGGTGTGGAAATGAAAGGGAGGGCCAGGTGGGGCCCTGTCAGCTTCGTTAGACGTCTTTATCTCATTGTCAATGTGTTGACATCTAAGGGTTCTCAGGGGGAGTGGCCTGACCCCTGTATATTCTCAGGAGATCACAGTGGCTGGAGAATGAATGGACTGGATTACTGTGGGCCAGGCTGGGGGAGTAGAAAGGTATTTTAGAAGTCCATTGGGTAACCAAGGTGCAAGGCCTGGAGGCTTGGGTACCAGACTAGGAACAGTGCACATGGAGAGAGGTTTAAGTTTGTGAAAGAGTCCTTGAAAGTGAAATCTAGGGGTAAGTTGGATGTGAGGAAGAGGAGATGGAATTATCAGTGATAACAGCTGGGGTTTGGGGCTTTAGGAACTATGTAGGCAGAGTGACAGCAGGGAAGCTGGAGGGGATTCTGTCTGAGATGCAGAGATAGGACTGAGAGTGGCTTGTCAATCACAACAGTGAGTGGACCCTTCATGAAGGAAGCTGGAATTTCAAGAGTGGAGATCAGAAAAGAGGTCTGAACAGAATGTGGGAGTTGTGGGCATAGATTATGTGTGTCTGCACGTGTGCGTACATATTATGTTCCAATAATACATGGGGATGACCTCATGTGTTCATAAAACCTTATGGGTTGCTTGATGACAAGTTAACCAAAGCACTGGGAAGTTAGGTCATTTACCCAGAGTTGCTGAGCAGTGGAAGTGGAAGTTGGACTCAGGCAGCCTGATTGACAGAGCCCTTTGTCATAAGCACTAAGGGTCAGAGGTCAGGAGCATCTCCACACTCGGGCCCTCGGGACAGCAGGAGTGTGAGGGATGTAGGTTGCAGTGGGCAGAAGTGGTGTTTGAAGGGAGGAGGTGGAGGCACCTTGTGATGACGGCAGGTTCCCCCAGCTATCTGTTTTGCTCGTGGTAGTGTATATATGGGGCCTCCCTGGCTGCTCAGCATGAAAGAACCTACCTGTAGCAGAGACCCGCGTTCAGTCCCTGGGTCGGGAAGATCCTCTGGAGCAAGGCACACCTCCAGTGTTCTCATACATACAGTATTCAGTATGGAGTGGAGTGTACCCACTCCAGTATTCTTTCCTGGAGAACGCCATGGACAGAGAAGCCTCGTGGGCTCCAGCGCATGGGTTCACAGAGTCAGACACGACTGAGTGACAGCAGCGGCGGCGGCGGCAGCAGCGGCGTGTATGTGGCAGCACTGCTCTCTCACTTCATCCCGCTCCCTCCTTTCCCCTTGCTGTGTCCACACCTTCATCCTCTAAGTCTGCGTCTCTATTCCTGACCTGGAAATAGGTTAAGCTGTACCATTTTTCTAGATTCCACATATATGCGTTAATATATTTTTCTCCTTCTGACTTCACTGTATGACCATCTCTTGGTCTGGCCCTATCTCTACAGATGACCCAATTTCATTCCAAATGAAGCCTTTTTTTTTTTTTTAAACAAAAGAAATTCTGGAACTTTCTATATGAGGGGTGGGGAATGAGCCAATAGGTGGACAAGGATGAAGATGCTGTTTCTTGAGGGGCTAATCCTAGCAGTGAAGTCTGTGAAAAGTTGCCAAGGGATGGACTTCTAAGCACAAGTGTAGGCTGACTTTTGTTATGGGAATGGACACTTTTCCATGCAGTCAGAGGAAGAAGGAGGTGGTGGTTTATAGACAGTTCTTTGTGACTTGCTTTACCGTTTAAGGGGGATTGGGGAAGAGCTGGGAGTCGGGGAGGGAAGCTGGAAGAAGCTGGGAGCAGAGGGTGGGGAGAGGGGTGCAGGCAGGACTCATCGGAGGGCAGGCAGAGAGGCACAGTGAGGCTGGTGAACATGAGTTTATGAATTTATCCAGTGTAGGTTTGGTATACTCTTCTGTGAATATCAGTAACTATAAATGACACTTGGCTTGAGTTTTTGATCCATATCTTGCCCTCCATGCAAATTGCCTCTCTAAATATCTAAATAATTATCCCTATGTTATCTCTGTCTTACACACACATACACACACGTACCCTTAAATGTTTATGAGGAGATTGCATATATTTCAGATACATATGTTTCATATTCATTGTATGATAGGAAGACAACGTGTAATTCTCAAAGTTTTCAGTTAATTACAGTATAGATATTTTAAGAGAGAGGATGGATTGCTATCCTTGTCTTGGTGGCTGAGATTCTTGAAAGGGGGTCATTTTTCCCCAGATTCCTAAGAATGGTGTAGAAATTCTCTCAAAGAGGTGTTCACTTCTGACTGTATCCTTTCATGAATACATTTTTGATCCTTTTATCTTGAAATGTGTAATACAAATCTAGTCATACTTCTACATAAAAATTATATTGGGAAATCAGACTTATGGATGTGTGCTTTTTATTTGATATTTAATAATGCCCTAAGGCAGGTAATTCAAATTTTTATTAAAGTGAAATGATTTGACAGTCAGACTTTGAATTTAATGCATGAATGTTTCATTTAAGCTCTTAGAACTGAGAAGGAAAAAAACTTTTTTTCTGATGGCTTTCTAAAAAAATGTTCAAAATAATTCAGATTTATTTTAGCTGTGCTTTACTAAAATAACTTTAGTTTGGGGATTTAAAATGACATTCATTTTTACATGACATGTCTAGACATCTGGAGGGTTTTGATAACCAAGACTTATTATTCCCATGAATCACCTGGGACTTTTTATATTACCACTTAAGAAGTATGAACTATGGTTTTGTACTTATTTAAAGAGTTCACATATAACTCATCCAGATACAAGGCTAGTTCAGATTTCTGGGAGCCAATTTACCCATCGAACTTTATGGATGTAGGAGAACCAAACCTTAGTAGCAACAAACCAGAAATAAGACCAAGCTTTCTGGCCAGTTTCTTCGCTGCCCTTGGCATAATAATGTGACTTCAAAGACCCAGAAAGGGTCTCTACCCAAATGTGAAGGTAAATTTGACACAGGGATCTTTCAGAAATACTTTCTTTTTCTTCCATTTTTTTTTTTTGTTTCCTAATCTATTGGGAGCACACTGATCATTTCCCCTTTTAAGGGAGGGAAAGGAGATTATCTAGAATTTTTTGACATTGGTTTTTACAGAAAACAATTATGATTAGCTATAGTTACTGCAAACATGTGTGTACTTTAACAATATTTGAGTCACAGGGGATTCAGGCTAATATATGAACAGTCATAATAGCTTTCTAAAAATTGACTCATATTTAATGAAACAAACAGGCAAGTAATTATTTCATTGGAAGGTTAGTATTATTGTATTTGACGCTACCTGTGACATTTATTACATCTAAGAATATGATGTTATAAGTTGCAGAAGTACACATGGGGAAGAGTTCAGTACAGTCTGAATATGACTTCAGGCTCTATCATAATATTGAAACTAACCTTCGAATGAAATAATTACTTGCCTGTTTTTTTTTCATTAAATATTAGCCACTTATTAGAAAGCTATTCTGTTTAAAAATGTGCCTGTTTCCCCTGTGACTCAGTTTAATTGTTAAGCAGCACACATGTTTACAGTAACTATAGTTAGTTATAACTATTTTCTGTAAAAACCAATGCTGCAGAACTCTAATTAAGGGGAAACTATAAGTGTGCTCCAAATAGATTAGAAAAAAAAAAAAAAAAACAGAAAAAAGGAAGATGATAAAAGATAAGTAAGTATCTCTGAATGATTCTTGTGTCAAACTTACCCTCATATTTGGGCAGAGACCCTTTCTGGGTCTTTGAAGTCACATTCAGACTGTACTGAATTCTTCCCCGTGTATACTTTTGCAGTTAATAATGTTGTCTTCTTAAGTTTAGTAAATGTTATAGCTAGCATCAATATCTTATCAGTTTTCTTTTATAACCTGACAAAGTTGGAGGTTAGAAAAGGACAAGCCATTATGGAAAAGGAGGGGCTTTGTGGGGAAGGGATAATGTCAACTCTGAATGACCAAGTAGGCAAAAGCTATTATCCTTCCAGGATAAATGGAAAGCTCAGAGCCATATTTTTAGTCAATAGAACTTGGACTTGACTCACTCTAATAATTTAATATGATATACAGCATTAGGGTGAGAAATGAGAGCTCAATGGATATAGCTGTTTTCTATTTACTATATCATATAGAATTGTCCAAAAATGAATGAATTTCCTAAAGGACTTCAAAATGATTTCAAGAAAAGGACAAAATACCAAGGGTGCTCAACCCATCTATTATGTGTTTATTGTGTATATAAAAGTTGTTATTAACCCAAGAATGAAAAATATCAAAATTGTATAGACATTTCTTCAAGATGACCGAAGAAAGAAAATAAGCCTTCCTTCCATATCTGTCTCTTTTTTTGTGTGTGTTGAAATGTTAATAATTTATTGAGGGTAAGATTGCTGAATGATTTATCCCTCCCCCTTCACTTGAATTTAAACAAAATTGTATTTGGGAGGAAGAAAAGAAAACATTTTGCAGTCATGGGTCAGCTTTTATGTTGAACATTAATATGTTAGGACACCTTAAGTATAGTAGATTTCATCATTTTAAACTTCATATATTTTCTATAAGAAAGACACCGAGACCAGGGTCATCTCACCTAAACATGTTGTATTGTGTCTCTTTCCTCATGGATGCTCATTATTAGTATTTCCTCAAATCAATTTTTAAATTTTATTTTTCCAGTTTGGGGCTTATTAAGGAAAGATTGTTCACAAAGAAGCATTCATTTCATTTTCCACCTCATTCACTGTCAGTTCTTTCCAGCTCTTCCTTTCCATGATGAAGTTCATAGAACTTCACTTGCTCAGTCATGTCTGACTTTTTGCAACCCCATGGACTGCAGCACACCAGGCTTCCCTGTCCTTCACCATCTCCTGGAACTTGCTCAAATTCATGTCCATTGAATTGGTGATGCCATCCAACCATCTCGTCTTCTGTCATCCCCTCTGTCGTCAAAACTTAGGAAAGCATGTTTGTCCTAGACCCAGGGAACTGTGAAAACCCAGCACATAAAGGGGCCTTGCCAGAGGACGCTTGCTGTTGGAGTCCTCATGGTTCAGCCTAGCGGGCCTCCTCTCTTTGTAGGTGAATCACCTACACCCACAGCCTCTGTTACCACCAAATGCAGATAACCCTCATTCATATGCCTGCACCAGGCCTCCCTGTTAAGCTCTGGAATTCGATGCCCAACTGTTTGCATGACTTTTCTTCTGCATGTGCCAAAGACCTGTATAATGAGTTTCAGACTCAGTATATAAAAGATTGAATCTATGATCTTAGTTTTTTTTTTTTTTAAATTCTTTTGTTTCTGTTCAGATCCACTTGGTTACTTTTGTGTGTTTTTTCAAAGAATATTGATTTTTATTTATTTATTTGACTGTGCCAGGGATTAGTTGCAACACATGGGATCTCTTTTTAGTTGCAGCAGGTGGGATCTAGTCCCCTGCCCAGGGATGCAGCCCAGGCCCCCTGCATTGGGAGGATGGAGTCTTAGTCACTGGGGAAGTGCCACCATCATCCTTTGCAGACTAGCCTTTCTTCCAGTTTTCTCATGGTCCATACATATTGCTGTAAATGACATTATTTCATTCTTTTTATGGCCGAGTAATGGTCTATTGTGTATATGTAATACATCTTCTTTTTCCATTCCTCTGTTGATGGACATTTAGAATGCTTCCACATCCTGGCTATTGTAAATAGTGTGGCAGTGAAAACTGGGGTGCATGCATCTTTTTAAATTATATATGTATGTATCTTTTTGAACTATCTCTCAGTGTATGCCCAAGAGTGGGATTGCTGGGTCATATGGTAACTCATATGGAAAACTCAGCAGTGGCCACAGGACTGGAAAAGGTCAGTTTTCATTCCAGTCCCAAAGAAAAGGCAATGCCAAAGAATGCTCAAACTACTGCACAATTGCACTCATCTCACACACTAGTAAAGTAATGCTTAAAATTCTCCAAGCCAGGCTTCATCAATACATGAACTGTGAACTTCCAGATGTTCAAGCTGGATTTAGAAAAGGCAGAGGAACCAGCAATCAAATTGCCAACATCCGCTGGATCATGGAAAAAGCCAGAGAGTTCCAGAAAAACATCTATTTCTGCTTTATTGACTATGCCAAAGCCTTTGACTGTGTGGATCACAATAAACTGTGGAAAATTCTGAAAGAGATGGGAATACCAGATCACCTGACTTGCCTCTTGAGAAACCTGTATGCAGGTCAGGAAGCAACAGTTAGAACTGGACATGGAACAACAGACTGGTTCCAAATAGGAAAAGGAGTACGTCAAGGCTGTATGTTGTCACTCAGCTTATTTAACTTCTATGTGGAGTACATCATGAGAAACGCTGGGCTGGAGGAAGCACAAGCTGGCATCAAGATTGCCAGGAGAAATATCAATAACTTCAGATATGGAGATGATGCCACCCTTATGGCAGAAAGTGAAGGAGAACTAAAGAGCCTTTTGATGAAAGTGAAAGAGGAGAGTGAAAAAGTTGGCTTAAAGCTCAACATTCAGAAAACGAAGATCATGGCATCTGGTCCCATCACTTCATGGGAAATAGATGGGGAAACAGTGGAAACAGTGTCAGACTTTATTTTTTGGTGCTCCAAAATCACCACAGATGGTGACTGCAGCCATGAAATTAAAAGACGCTTACTCCTTGGAAGGAAAGTTATGACCAAACTAGACAGCATATTCAAAAGCAGAGACATTACTTTGCCGTCTAAGGTCCGTCTAGTCAAGGCTATGGTTTTTCCAGTGGTCATGTATGAATGTGAGAGTTGAACTATAAAGAAAGCTGAGCACCGAAGAATTCATGCTTTTGAACTGTGGTATTGGAGAAGACTCTTGAGAGTCCCTTGGACTGCAAGGAGATCCAACCAGTCCATCCTAAAGAAGATCAGTCCTGGGTGTTCATTGGAAAGACTGATTTTGAAGCTGACACTCCAATACTTTGGCCACCTCATGTGAAGAGCTGACTCATTTGAAAAGACTGTGATGCTGGGAAAGATCGAAGGCACAAGGAGAAGGGAATGACAGAGGATGAGATGGCTGGATGGCATCACTGACTTGATGGACCTGGGTCTGGGCAGACTCCGGGAGTTGGTGATGGACAGGGAGGCCTGGGATGCTGCAGTTCATGGGGTCACAAAGAATCGGACACGACTGAGTGACCGAACCGAACTGAACTGAACTGATGGTAACTCTATTTTTAGTCCTTTATGGAGAATATACGGGGCTGTACCAATTTACATTCCCACCAGCAGTGCAGGAGGGTACCTTTTTCTTCACACTCCTTCCTTATTTCCTGCTTTTAGTCCTTTTATGATGGCCATTCTGATCATTCTGATCCTTCAGTTTTAATTAAACAAACAGGCCAATTAAAACTGGTTTTGGTAGCATACAATGCTAAAATAGTCTAGACAATGTCCAATATCTTATACAGAATCTGAAATATTTGTTGGATAATAACCTAGATAGCATATTTAAAAGCAGAGACATTACTTTGCCAACAAAGGTCCATCTAGTCAAGGCTATGGTTTTTCCAGTGGTCATGTATGGATGTGAGAGTTGGACTGTGAAGAAAGCTGAGTGCCGAAGAATTGATGCTTTTGAACTGTGGTGTTGGAGAAGACTCTTGAGAGTCCCTTGGACTGCAAGGAGATCCAACCAGTCCATTCTGAAGGAGATCAGCCCTGGGATTTCTTTGGAGGGAATGTTGCTGAAGCTGAAACTCCAGTACTTTGGCCACCTCATGCGAAGAGTTGACTCCTTGGAGAAGACTCTGATGCTGGGAGGGATTGGGGGCAGGAGGAGAAGGGGACAACAGAGGATGAAATGGCTGGATGGCATCACCGACTCGATGGACGTGAGTCTGAGTGAACTCCAGGAGTTGGTGATGGACAGGGAGGCCTGGCGTGCTGCGATTCATGGGGTCACACAGAGTTGGACACAGCTGAGCAACTGAACTGAACTGAATATGGAGGTTTCTCCTATCAAGAGATTTGACACTATGTAATATCATTTGCAGGCTTCCCTGGTAGCTCAGCTGATAAAGAAACTGTCTGCATTGCAGGGGACTCTGGTTCAATCCCTGGGTCGGTAAGATCCCCTGGAGAAGGGATAGGCTACCTACTCCAGTATTAATGGGCTTCCCTGGTGGCCCAGATGGTTAAGAATCTGCCTGCAATGTGGGAGACCTGGGTTTGATCCCTGGGTTGGGAAGATCTGGAGGAGGGCATGGCAACTTACTCTAGTATTCTTGCCCAGAGAATCCCCATGGACAGAGAATCCTGACGGGCTACAGTCCATCAGGTCCAAAGAGTTGGACACGACTGAGCGATAAAGTACAGCAATACCATTCTCAGAATAAATTAATTGTTAAAACAGTAAAACCATGTTGGTTTTGGATGAGTCTATTTTCTATCATGTCTGTGTAGTCAAAGCTGTGATTTTTCCATTAGTCATTTACAGATGTGAGAGTTGGACCATAAAGCAAGGTGAGTGCTGAACAATTGATGCTTTTGAACTGTGGCTCTGGAGAAGACTCTTGAAAGTCCCTTGGATTGCAAGGAGAACAAACCAGTCAATCCTAAAGGAAATCAACCCTGAATATTTATTGGAAGAACTGATGCTGAAGCTGAAGCTCCAATACTTTGGTCACCTAATGCAAAGAGCCAACTCTTTGGAAAAGACTCTGATGCTGGGAAAGATTGAAAGCAGGAGGAGAAGGGAATGATGGAGGATGAGATGCTTGGATGGCATTACAGACTCAATGGGCATGAGTTTGAATGAACTCTGGGAGATGGTGACAGACAGGGAAACCTGGCGTGCTGCAGTCCATGGGGTCGAAAACAGACATGACTTATCGACTGAAAAACAAATTTTCTATCACATTGCTTCTTTAAATGCCTGCGCAATTTCTAAATTCTTATACTTTTAGTGGTTAGAAACTCACAAGTTTTGATGGCTTGTCTGTAGAATATATTTTCAAAGACATCTTAGAAGTGTGGAGTTGAATTGGATCTCAGAAAGTTATTTAATCTAGTCTTCTGCCTGAAGAGGCCTTCAACTAAATTATTACAGATGGTTGATTTCCATATCTAGGAACAAGCAAACAAACCTTCATTGTATGAGATACCTACTTCAGAGGTTTTTTATTTTAACTCCTGCATAATGCAAAAGGAAAAATAAAAACAAAAAAACCTCAAGAAATAGTCTCCTGGTAAAGTATGAACTGAATTGGAGCACCATTTTGATAGTAATATTTTTTATGGTTTACCATAAATGAATATTTTTGATGAATGTATTCCAAGATTTATGTTTTTCTTGTGTTAGCAGCATGTGAGATTTCCAGTAACCTTTATGGTACAGAGAAGCTCGTGTAATTTTTCACAAACATGAATGAATGTTGATTTTAATTTTAGTCGAGGTACAACCAATGGTTCTCTAATGGTATCTTTTATTTCAAGAATGATTATATTTAGTGGGTCCCAGCAATAAAATCACTGTAATGAGGAATAAAAGATTGTAAATAAGAATAACAGTGTTATTAATCATCTAAATTAGTCATTTATGGCACATTTCTTGACCTGAAATATTTCCATAGGAAATAATGCTAAAATCCACATTTACTTATAATTAGACATAATACAGACCTGCTCCTTAAAATAGTTGCTCAAATCCCAATTCAACTTAATTTCATTGACTTTGATTTCTGGACTGAAAGCATTAAACTTGAACCTAGTGAAAAATGTGTAATATGTGCATTCAATTAAGAAGTAATTAGATACTCAATCACCCTTACAACACACTTGGGATTAGGGAAGAAGGAAGGAAAATGTGACTCACTGTTGTGTATAAAACAGTTCTGTTAATGAGTTTAGTGCTAATTGAGATTGAGAAAGTGTCAAAATAGCATAAGGTAGATTTGCTTGGGAAGAACTTTAAAAGCTAAGTTTAGTGGTTTATGATACTTTGGTGCAGAAGCCTTGGATATGACTTAGCAGTTAAACAATAACAACATGTATGCAATATACAAAGCAACCTGATGTGTTCTTGAGTTTTGGTTACAGTTTGAAAATGTGTTTACTTTATTATTTTATTTTGACTGTGCTGGGTCTCTGTTGCACTTTACAGGCTTCCCCTTGTGCCAGCTTCTCATGTTGCGGAGCACGGTCTATAGGTGTGTGGGCGTCAGTAATTGTGGCTCCCAGTCACTGGAGCACAGGCTTAGCAGTTGTGGCACACAGGCGGAGTCGCTCTGCAGCACGTGGGATCTTCCTGGACTGGGGATGGAACCCATGTCCCCTGCACTGGCAGGCAGATTCTTTACCATGAACCACCAGAGAAACCCTACACCTTCATTCTAAGTGACACATTCTAGTGAGCGATGACAGGAAAGAACGAACGCTGTTTTGTGTTTCAGACCCTGGGCTATATTTTATCTCATTTAATCCTCACATTGATCTCGTGAGGCATGTTCTTTTATTTTCATTTTAGAAATAAAGACCCTAAGTCTGAGAGGGGTTGAATAACTTGCTTAGGTCACAGACAGTACATTGCAAACCCAAGGCTCACACCCAGGCAGGTTTCATTGCAAACCCTGAGCTCTTTTCACTGCACATTTCAAATAACAAAGGGCAGATAATTATGAAGTCCTTGCATATCTTTGCCTCCTTATCTCTCTTTTTTAAAAAAATTATTTATTTATTTATTGGCTGCACCACAAAGCATGTGGGATCTTAGCTTCTCAACCAGGGATTGAACCTGTGCTCTCTATGCATTAGAAGGTAGAGTCTTAAGCACTGGACCACCAGGGAAGTCCTTCCTTATCTCTTTAGATAGGTTCCTAGGATTGAGATTTCTAGGGAAAAAGGACACCCAAGTTTTCACTTTTGGTATCACATTGCTAATATCCCCAGTTGCTGCTCAGTCGTGTCTGACTCTTTGTGACCCCATGGACTGTAGGCAGCCAGGCTGCTCTGTCCATGGGATTTCCCGGGCAAGAATATTAGAGTGGATTGCCGTTCTCTTCTCCAGGGAGTCTTCCCAACCCAAGGACTGAACCCATGTCTCTTGTGTCTCCTGAATTGGCAAGCTGATTCTTTACCAATAGTGCCACCTGGGAAGGCCCAATATCCCCTAAGTATTAGGCTAATTTATGCTTGCATCATGGGTTCAAGGTGTTTTTGCCCTTTTAAAAATCGGTCACTTTATGCTTTTCACTTCTTTCTCATCTCCTTTTTTACTCCTCGCTGTCTTGAAATATGTTCATCTCCATTTACCTATTGAAATTTCTGTGGCAAGAGTCACTCTTTGATTTTCTTTCTGTTCTTTTTCCCTGTGTCTCTAAATAGAACACATGTTCGCAGCAGAAAATTCAAATAATACACAATAGAATGAAGCAAAAAGTGTCTCTCAAACCCTCCTCTCAGTGACGAGCACTGGGTTGAATGTGGAGGCCCCCTGTGTCTCAGCAGCGGATGGATGGCTTGGGTTCCATTCTGACTCCACCACCAGTTATCTGTGTGACCCTGACAAAGTTGCTAATATCTCTGAGTCTCTTTCTTTCTTTTTAAAAAAATTCTTTAATATTTTTTATTGTAGTATGAAGACTGATTTTGGAGATTTTTTTTATTGAATTATCTTACTTAAAGAGGGACACAGCAGTGGGTTATCAATTAGCTGAACCAAACTCCCTGAAACAAAGGTCAGCCAAGCAACTCTGCAACTTCTAAGAAGGACACGTGTGAACATGTGCTTTTTTATTTTTGAGAGCTTTTCAGGAAGTTCTTCAGTGGTAATTTGATTTGCGCTCATTCCCTAGGGTGTCTTCATAGAAGATAATTTAAGGTTCAGAAATAGTCACATGAAAGATAGCATCTGTTATAATTATATTGAAATAGCTGATGATTTAGAAGACTTGTTAAGATTATGGCCTTACTTCAAGGTCTCATTATGAACAATGATCATTGGGTAATAGAAAATTTCCTTTTATAGTTAAACTTTCTTATTATTTATATATAGATAAATGAGTATTTGGAGGAAGTCCTAACGAGGGAGAAAGTCAGCCTGATTACCTTTGTATATTTCAAATGTCATTTCTTTAGATTATTATAGCAGGTAAATTAAAAAAAAGTTTTTACAGTATTGTGTTGGTTTCTGCCATACAACAACGTGAATCAGCCATAACTGTATATATATATATATATATATATATATATATATATATATATATATATAGATCCCCCTCCCAGTTCAGCCTCCCTCTTCTCCCCAGATCCCAGCTCTCTAGGTGATCACAGAGCACAGAGCTGAGCTCCCTGTGTTTTATAGCAACTTCTCACCAGCTATCCACTTTACACACAATAGCATATATATATTGATGCTATTTTCTCCATTTGTCCCACTCTCTCCCTTCCCCACTGTGTCCACAAGTCCATTCTGTATATCTGTGTCACCTTTCCTTCCCTGCAAGTAAATTTATGTTCGGATTACCCAATGATAGACTTATTAGAGAAAGTTTAGAAAATATAAAAATGCATAAAAAGGAGCTTGTATATCAAATCATGCTAATCCATTAAACAGAAAGGCTTTTAGTTTTGTTTCCACCATGAAGTGTGTTAAAATAACAGGAAAGAGATTTTTTTTTTTAAGTATGAAAACTTACAAGGTTAGAGAAAACGAAGACACGGCAGGAACAGTATTTTGGAAGCAGGTGGTTGTGCGGGAATAGATTTATCACACACGAGGAGCAAGGCTGTTTAATGATGGTATCTCTCAAAGTCCCAGGAATTGGTGGCAACGGATGTGTCTAGAAGTTGAAGGAGGCTCAAATCATCTGGACTTGTTAATAGCTGTTGGAGAAGCAGTTACATCTTCAAGAGCCCTCCTAATCTGTGGTGGATCCCTGGAAGTCCTTATGCTGTGATGAAGGGAGAGTTCCTCTTAGAGCACACAGGCTCGATTGAGGGTTGGGAAACCTTTCTGAAGACAGGGCGATTAAATAACATCTTTATGGCTGCACCTCCTCCGCCACTCATCCGTCAATACCCTGGCAGGAAGACCTCTACTCAAACGGCAGATGTGCTTGACCAAAGTAATCCAAGGAAACAGGTGTGGGATCCAGGAAACAGGAGACCCGACAAAGGGGAAAGGCAAAGGAGATCCCCAGAGTGATGGTGAAGTGAGGTGGCCAGCGTGGAGGGTGTGAGTCTGGATATTAGCAGGCGAGAAGGTTCTAGAACGGCTTCCTCCAGAAATACAAAGTTGATAGACTGCGTGATATGTCTTAACTTCTTGAGAGGAGAGTCGGACAATTGTAGGCAATTTGGGATTGAGTACCTAGGTGGAGAAAGCTTGAGATAACAGTTCATTCCAGAGAAAACAAAAAGTTGTGCAAGAAAGGAAAATGAATGATATGTTAATATAGGTAGTTCAGCTCTGAATAATATTTCTATTTTTGCTAAGTTACTTCAGTCGTGTCCGACTCTTTGCAACCCTATGGACTGTAGCCCACCAGACTCCTCTGTAAACTGGAGTGGGTTTGAATTCCCTCCTCCAGAGGATTTTCCCAACCCAGGGATCAAACCTGCATCTTTTATGTCTCCTGCATTCGCAGGTAGGTTATTTACTATAACACCACCTGGGAAGCCAGATAATATTTACATCATCACAATAAAAGAAATTGAATATTGATCCTACCAAAATTACTCTATACTGTATTGGGACATGGAAGGGAAGGGTTTACAGTGTGTGATGTGTATGTGTCTGTGTGTGTGTGTAGAGTGGTGGTGGCTGAGAGAAGGAAAACAGGATCTATCTATCTGTCTTTTGTCTAATTGATGTTTTGGACCATGGTAGCTTAATTTTTTGCTTCCCTCATGGCTCAGGTGGTAAAGAATCTGCCTGCAATGCAGTAAACCCAGGTTCGATCTCTGAGTTGGGAAGATCCCTTGGAGGAAGGAACGGCAGTCCAGCCCATTATTCTTGCATGGAGAATCCCCATGGACAGAGGAGCCTGGTGGACTATGGTCCATGGAATTGCAAAGAGCTGGACATGACTGAGTGATTAAGCACAGTGCACGCAGCTTAATTTTTAGAATAATTGGATATATTCTTAAAATGAAATTGAATTACTTTCATAAACTTGGAATCTCTGTCTCTAGAACACCCTTTCCCAACTGTGTTCTGCAGAGCAGTGTTCCCTCGAGATGTTTGTTCGATTAAGAGGTGACTGTTCCCGTACATTGGGAAATCCTGAATGTAATATTTTCCTTTTGGAGATTAACAATGCACATTAGCGTATTAGAGACAAATGATTTAGTATGAAAGAATCATGTTTTACTCAATTTGATCAGAGTTTTCACTGTTTTTTTGACTATAGATCCATTTTTTCCACCTAACTTCCAGAGTTATGTGGAACGTATTTGAGCAAGTGGCAGGGGGGCCTCCAGTTTATTTTCCTTTTTCAAAAAATTCATGCAGGCTGACCTTTAGGCTTCCTTTAAAAAGCTCTAAAATTCTGAGGCTTGACAATGTGGATCAGCAGTTAGTTTTATGTCAGTCACTTTGATTTATAATTTGTTGGGTTATAGTTGTCAAATGCATATATAAACAGCATCCTATTTTACCTTCAAAATCATATCTTTGAG
This sequence comes from Budorcas taxicolor, assembly GCF_023091745.1. Taxonomy (NCBI): domain Eukaryota; kingdom Metazoa; phylum Chordata; class Mammalia; order Artiodactyla; family Bovidae; genus Budorcas; species Budorcas taxicolor. Next base: position 39,306,770 of record NC_068923.1, on the reverse strand, counting down.
GCATAATCTTAAAATATTTGATCATGGCTCACTATCTTATTTGAAATTTAGTTTGGAAATATATACCCTAGCATTATTAATGTTTTCTAATAAATTGTTCCATATAGGGAATACCAGCCCACCTGACCTGCCTCTTGAGAAACCTATATGCAGGTCGGGAAGCAACAGTTAGAACTGGACATGGAACAACAGACTGGTTCCAAGTAGGAAAACAAGTATGTCAAGGCTGTATATTGTCACCCTGCTTATTTAACTTCTATGCAGAGTACATCATGAGAAATGCTGGGCTGGAAGAAGCACAAGCTGGAATCAAGATTGCCAGGAGAAATATCAATAACCTCAGATATGCAGATGACACCACCCTTATGGCAGAACGTGAAGAGGAGCTAAAAAGCCTCTTGATGAAAGTGAAAGAGAGTGAAAAAGTTGGCTTAAAGCTCAACATTCAGAAAACGAAGATCATGGCGTCTGGTCCCATCACTTCATGGCAAATAGGTGGGGAAACAGTGGAAACAGTGGCTGACTTTATTTTTCTGGGCTCCAAGATTGCTGCAGATGGTGATTGCAGCCATGAAATTAAAAGACGCTTACTCCTTGGAAGGAAAGTTATGACCAACCTAGACAGCATATTAAAAAGCAGAGATATTACTTTGTCAACAAAGGTCCATCTAGTCAAGACTATGGTTTTTACAGTGGTCATGTATGGATGTGAGAGTTGGAATATAAAGAAAGCTGAGTGCTGAAGAATTGATGCTTTTGAACTATGATGTTGGAGAAGACTCTTGAGAGTCCCTTGGACTGCAAGGAGATCCAACCAGTCCATCTTAAAGGAGATCAGTCCTGGGTGTTCATTGGTAGGACTGATATTGAAGCTGGAAACTCCAATACTTGGGCCACCTGATGTGAAGAGCTGATTGATTTGAAAAGACCCTGGTCCTGGGAGGGATTAAGGGCAGGAGGAGAAGGGGACAACAGAGGATGAGGTGGTTGGATGGCATCACCAACTCAATGGACATGAGTTTGAGTGAACTTCGGGAGTTGGTGATGGACAGGGAGGCCTGGCTTGCTGAGGTTCATGGGGTCACAAAGAGTCGGACATGACTGAGTGACTGAAGTGAACTGAACTGATGTGAATATATACATACAGGTGTGGTCATGTGTGTGTACATATGTACAAGGAAATCCATACATGTATCATGTATGAACAACTTTAAAGGTATTCTATTGTATCATAGTTTATTAAAGAAGGAAATTGCTTGGTTTTTCTCTAGTTTTTTTTTCTGCAGTGAATATTCTTACACATAAAATTTTTATATAATTAGGTGATTGTATCTCTATCATAAGTTCCAAGAAGTGTAATTTTGGGGGAAAAGTACATGCATAATTTTAATAGATATTTGTTGCCCAAAAAACTGGACTAGTTTATGTTTAGCAACTGTATGAACCAGTTGTGAGTTTCCCCAGCCCATCTGTTGTAACATGAGTAGATGTATTGAATGAAAATCTTAGCTGAAATTGTTTTCTAAATGAGAAGACTCTTAGTTATCTCAAAATGTCTGCTTGTTTCCTATATTATTCTGTATTTATTATTTCTTCATTTATTTAATAGAATTTGGGGACTAGGAAGAAGTGGTCTTTGTGCTTAGTTACCACCTGCAATTATTACACAGGAAATTAATGACAGCTACTAAAAGCTTTATTATTTTGCATGACATACAAATTCTTTGTTTAGAAAACAGTTCAAGCATTCATTTATTTGGCTTGAAAATATATGTTTCTATGAAATTTTGCATTAATAGATTCTGTCAAAGAAATAAAGTTATGGTAGACCTTGTAGGAAAATTGCAGAGATGCCAAACATGAGCATGAAGATATTTTTGAAATTTCCATGTTTTCTTACAAAATTTCTCAGTGTTGCTGTCTCTTGTTGGATTGTAGAAAAGACTTTTCAGTTTGCTGTGGAAGAATACCAGTAACATAATTGACTCCTTTTTTGCCTTGAAGGAGGAAGACAATGGTCCTGTGGTGTCCTTGGATAAGAAACGGAAACTTTGAGCTGCAGCTTCGGTTTATCCTCAAAGCCTGCATTGTTTTCTTCATCTAATCCAACTGTGATGGACATCTGCGACAGTTGCCTGTACACAAGCTCTAATGAAATATTAGAAATGGCTATACATTCAAATGGAGCCCCATATTCTGTATCCACATCACTGCTGCTAGTATTCACATTTTTGCACTTACTGTTTATTGCTTATGTGTAGAGGAAATGAAACTAGTTTTCAGAGTTATTGTTAATATGAATGCATATATATCATGTATTAACACTGAGACAGGAAAAATACATTTCCAGCATTTGCAGTCCTTCATTTCCTGTCTCCAACAGAAAATTCACTCATTCGGAGAATAATGTAATTCTTGATAATAAATTGAGAGTTCTGATCAAGAGCAGCATACAGCTTCAAAATGGAATGTGAAGGATTAGTAAAAATCTTATCCTGTGTTACTTTTCAACTGTCATACCATGATTAATGTCAGGGTGATTTGTTATAAAACATAATTTGGGAGTTAATGCAAGAACATAATACTTACTTTATATATTATTTTCTTAGTTAGATGATTTAATTGAATATACGAATCTAATCATATTTATTTGACATATGAGAAGCTGTGGTTTCTAGAAATTTGAGAAAGGTGTAAGAAATAAATAGGATAAAAAGCAGATACTTTATTTTTGTTTTATAGCTTTATTTTCCATAATAGAAACATAAATTTAATAGTATGGCATAATAATTAAGTGGTGTACATTGTGTAAGTCTTTAAAATATTTTGTTCTATAGGCTTCACATCAGTATATTGAGATATTTCTTTTGAAGATGATCAATATCTTTATTTTAATTAATATTAAGTGCTACTGGCTAATTTAAGCATATGCTTAGATGCAATTAGATGTGGCAGAACGAGATAATTTATGTAAGGCAGTAGAGTGGCTGGCACAAAGCTAGTACTTAGTACATGTTATTAGTCGTCGTTATAATTATTCTTGTAAAACTAATGACTTCAGTAACATAGACCCAATTTTGAGGGATTTCATGATACGAAATATCAAAGTTAGAAATAATACAGATGGAATTAGGTAGTATGTGTTGAGGAATTTTAGATGTGTTGGGTGGAGGTTGTAATAATGAAAAGCATTAAATGCAAAAAAAAAAAAAAAATCACACCAACTATCCCTGAAAATGGAAGCCAAGATGGCTCGTGGTGGACACTTGGGCAGTCGGAGTCATAGCTCTGGGGCTGTGGGTGGGGACAGTGGTTTGCTTCTTGTGAATTGACTCTCCTGCTTTGCAAGCAGTGTCCTGGGTCCGGGCGAAGCCTCTGTTTTTTTGGTTTTGTGGCTTGTCTTGCCCAGCATGAAACTTCCACCCTATGAATAAGCTGAGGTTAAGGTGAGCAAGGTCCTGGTATTCTCAGTCTGCCTCTGGGTGGAAAACCTCTGCTCTGTGAGTGGGGGTTGGGTGGAGGAAGGGGGCTTAGGGGCTCTTGAAATTTAGCCTCTGTAAACCTTCTAAGGATCTCTTGACTGAGGTTTGAGGGAAGAAGGAACCTCATCTTCCTGGCCATACCCACCTAAAATGGGTATTTAATCCTACTAAACTGGAATGAGTGTGTTTATGGCTCAGATTCCAAATATTTTTACTGAGATTCAGGAGAGTTTTCTTGAATACATTTTTCTCCATTTGTTACATGTCCTTAAGAAAATTCATGGACACTTTGCATTTCTTCTTTTTTTTTAATTAAAGTTTTTCTTCTGGACCATTTTTGAAGTTTCTACTGGATTTGTTACAATATTGTTTCTTTTTTTTTTTTTTTAATGTTTTCATTTTTTGCCCATGAGGCATGTGGGATCTTAGGTTCCTGACCAGGGATTGAACCTGCACCTCCTGCATTGGAAGGCAAAATCTTAGTCACTGGACCACCAGGGAAGTTCTCCCCTCACTTTTAAAAGAAATTCTGTCAGGTATGGTTATATCACTAGGAAGCAGGTCTGTGGAGCTTCTCATGTTGCCATTCTGGCTGTAATGCTCTGTCATCTAAGATGGTACGTTACTCAAAAGGTTAGGCTGTCAAGTTCCTTTTGGAATTTTCACTTGAGTAAGCAAAACTGTGTGTGAAATACCATCATTGTGATTAAGGGTAGACTCATGCTTTTGGATACCTTAAAGTTTCCTGAAAGTGAAGCTGACATAACAATAATAGTCATTAACCTACTGTGTTTATTACTTACTCTGAAATTTTCTCCATTTTATTTTTCTATTTAAGAGCAATTAATTAGTATGTGCTGATTAATGACTTTCAAGTCAGACCTCTACAAGACTGTGCCTCAAGATAGCATGTGCATGAAGAGGCACCCCAGAAATCTCATTTTCCTTAGAATCCATGCACTTCTTTTAGAGTATATTAATATAGCAGATATTGATATGATAAAAAGCAACCTCTATTTGATTTCATACAGAATATTATTTGCATCATAGTATAGAGTATTACGTAAAAGATGAGGCATTCTACATCAATGACGTAACACAATCCCTAAAGAGAGGCTCACAGAAACATTTGTTCCTCTTGCTATGTTCCCTTCCTTTGTTTAGAGGTGGTTTCTTCTGCTACTCTGTTTTTAAATTTTTGGCTGTGCTGGGTCTTCATTACAGTGCTCAGAGTCTTCTCTAGTTGGGGCACACAGTTCTAGTGGCCCTGCAGCGTTATTCCCCAGTTAGTTAGGGTTAGATGTGGGATATTGGTTCCCTGAGCAGGAATGGAAGCACATCCCCTGCCTTGGAAGGTGAAATCCTAGCCACTGGACCAGCAGGACATTGCTCCTGTGCCACGTCTGTGTGACCCTGGCAACTGACACATGACCCTTCACATGGGTTTTTCTTTTTTTAAATGATAACAACATAGAAGAAAAAGTTTTATTGGAAACTTTATGTTGTGTTTGACTTAGATTACACTTTAATAAAGTATACTAGAAATTTTCTACTGGTTATACAGGAATACTCATTTGGGGATGATGCTATTAAGTTTTAAGAAACTTTTCAATTTCTAAAACTTCAGTGAATCTGCATGAATGACTGACCTTGTAAGGCTTTTACACGGCCACCATCCAATGCAACACTGTAGTTTTAGTGAGTCAATAAAATTAAGGAATTTCTTAGCACTGCTCCAAAGACCTATATAAGCTTGTGTTATTCCCTTTTGGGCTGGATTCATTTCCAGAATGACTCTACTGCAAAATTTCTTTGATAAACTTTAATTGCTTTCAAATTACATTGGAATTCAGTCAACTTCAATAGGAATTTTCTTCTGAAATTATATTAGAATCTGGCCCAAAGGGAATTAAAAAAATGCATAATAAAGTCTATACATTGCATGAAAAACATGTTATTTTTTTTATAACGTAAAGATGCTTCTTTGTGGCATAAAGAAAATCTGCAGTGTTATTATAGCAAAAGCCTGGGATGAAAATTAACTCCTGGAAATTTCAGTCATACTAAATAAATTTCCTAATAGAAAAGCTGTTTTCAGCAAATCTTGTTTGAATAAAATAATCTTAAAAAAATCTTTATAATTAACATGTTTCCCCTTACTCTTCTACTCATACTTAGAAATGATCTTTGTATGACTAGTTTCAAATCTTTATATGACGTAGTTCCGAAAATTCAAGAAATATGTTTGAAGCCCTATTAGATAATTCACTTACGTGTCTAGTGAAGTCTCTTATAAGGATTTTGCCTCTTAAGCTCAGTAGTTACGATGGTCAACCTCAAATTTTCATACATAACCAGAAACGTGAAGCAGTTTGGAAAATACAGGGACTAGGTAAGAAAAACCTATACTTCACAGATCTTGGTTTTCTATATCCACAGAAAAGAAACCTAAATGCAGTTTTTCTTGTGGGTCAAATGGTTTTCCCAGGAAGAGGAATTAATTCTTCAGAGCACCAAGGGGGTGATTTTCTCATTTACATTTGAGAAATGTTCTAGGTGGTACCCTCTTGTGCTAGATAAGTACAGGAGAGCAGTTAACTCCAAGGAGCTGTGCATCTCCCAGAGCCCAGGGCCATGCTTACTGTTAGTCCTTGCACGAAACTGTTTATTGGAAAACATTTCATGGACATTGTGCTGCTGCTGCTGTGAAGTCGTTTTAGTTGCGTCTGACTCTGTGTGACCCCATAAAGGCAGCCCACCAGGCTCCACCGCCTCTGGGATTCTCCAGGCAAGAACACTGGAGTGGGTTGCCATTTCCTTCTCCAATGCATGAAAGTGAAAAGTGAAAGTGAAGTCACTCAGTCGTGTCCGACTGTTCGAGACCCCATGGACTGCAGCCTACCAGGCTTCTCTGTCCATGGGATTTTCCAGGAAAGAGTACTGGAGTGGGGTGCCATTGTCTTCTCTGATGGATGTTGTACACCTATTATTTCTCAGTGCAGTCCCCACCTTTGGGCTCCAGCCTTGCATTTCTCTGTTCTCAAAACCCCTTCCCACCCACTCCCCCCAGAAGACTAAATGGTCCATTGTTGCTAATGTCTACGTCCTTGGCAAGAGAACATGTATTTCCAAAACCATCCTTGGAGACCTTTTCCCTTATTTCTGAATTACCAACAATTGGTCTGTATTGTTTTTGCTATCTCATGCCTTTGTATTAGATATATTTTAGTCATCATAATCACGAGGTTGGGAGTTAGCTTAAAGGAGACAGATAACATTTAAGCCCAAAGAAGCTTTGTATTTTCCTTTCTAAATCATATTTTAAAAACTGGCCACATAGGTTGATGTAATTGATTTCTGGGGTTTCTTAATTCTGTCCTCTGATTTAACGAAGGGCAACTTTCTTTCCTATTTTTAGCCAGAGAGAAAAATGTGTTAAGTATTCATAGGGTCAAACCTATGCATCTGATAAAGAATTATTTTAATTTTGAATTAATCTAGAATATTTCCAGTTTTTCTCAACAGTATAAGTCTCCACAACCACCTTGGAAGGCAGAAGATGAGTAGCAGGAAGCTTGGTACAGCTTCTCCAGCTGATATGTGGGAAGAGAACCACAGTAGCCAGTGGAGGCCAATGGCACCTCCCAGGAGGATGTGGTGTCTAATAAGAGAATGTATCTGGGGTGGGTGCAGACATGAGAGAATCCAAGTAAAGGAGCAGAGAATTGCAATGAAGCCAAACTCCCTGTGGAATGTGCAGATACAGTTGATAACAGCTTAGATAACAGTTCAGTTATAAAAGAGACCTAGTTCTTCCTCAAGGCATATCCATAGTAATCTGATCCATATATTTGAGTTGTTCTGCAGAAACTAGGATTCTAACTCACCCCCTTGGAAGGTGGTGACTACACCCTGATGACAAGCCCATAGATTCCAGACTTGCTGGAACTGAAAGGCATTAAGATTCCTGAAACATTATCCTGTTTCCTTACTACCACCCAGTGAAAAGAAAGTCCACAAGCTGCAACCTTCAACCCCCAAACCCTTTAGAAACCCCTCCTTGAAAACAATCAGGTAGTTAGGTCTTTTGAGCATGAGTTGCCCATTCTCCTTGCTTGGAGCCCTGTAATTATTGCTGTATTTTCCTACACCATGGGGGCTTTCCTGGTGGCTCAGAGGTAAAGAATCCACCTGCCTATGTAGGATACATGGGCTCAATCCCTGGGTCAGGAAGATCCCACATACCATGGAGCAACTAAGCCTGTGCACCACAACTATTGAGCCTGAGAGAAAAATGTCTTTTTTTGGAGCCTGTGCTCTGAAGCCTAGGAACTGCAACTCCTGAGCCTGTGTGCCCTGGGGTCCATGCTCTACACCAAGAGAAGCCACCACAGTGAGAAGCTGGTGTGCTGATACTAAAGAAGTTTCCCCGCAGCAGTGAAGACCCAGCACAGCCAAAAATAAATAAATAAAATTATAAGAAAATAAGACATCTTTGAGAGCCAGATGGATGAGTAAAAGTATGCTCCTCAATTTTCCCATCTACACTGATAAATCCTACTTTGTCATAATGACAGAACATTGAAGACAAATGAATGCAGTGCGTGGACCCTTCGCTTCATCCTGGTGTACACAGAGACCTCTTAAACCTGCACAGGTATAGATTTCAGTTGTCTTCCTGCTACCAACCAAATGGATGACAGTAGCTGAACTTTCCAAAGGTTCTGCCTGAAAATATTCTAGCAAGAGAATCTGAAGCAAATAAAATAGATGGTCATTGGATTCATTGAGTCACAACCTGCAGTTTCCCTGGTGGGTCAAACGGTAAAGAATCTGCCTACAATGTGGAAGACCCGGGTTCGATCTCTGGGTCAGGAAGATCCCCTGGAGAAGGGAGTGGCTACCCACTCCAGTAGTCTTGCCTGGGAAATTCCATGGACAGAGGAGCCTGGTGGGCTACAGTCCATGGGGTCGCAAAGAGTCAGACACGACTAACACTTTCACTGTCACATAAGCTGTGGAATTCGATCTGGTTCTAGTACATTGTAATTGTGACAGTTTTGTCTTAACTGGATTTTAGGATGAATCACTAAAGAAACGTCAGCAATTGCTGAATTAGTGAATTGCAAAGGTAAGAAGTGGGCAAGACTTTTGTCAGCGTCACACTGACTACTGAATTAAGTGACAAGGAGGCTTGAGGACTCCTGAGACTAAAATTCTTGATTCCTTACACATTGGACAAGTCCCTCCATGACAGGATGTCTGTTTGTGGGAGGTGATCCTCACATAAGTATGAGGTAACAGTAGTCCTTTTAATTCTACCCCCTCCACATTCCTAATTAATCGTACCATATTGGACCACTGCTTTATTCTGCTCCTTTTTATGTTTATATTTAAAACCCCCAATGTATAGTATTACCATTGACAAGTTTTCTTAATATACACATTCCATTTATTTTCATGACTGCTTAGGACCAGTGAAATTTATGTAGCAATGTATTATTATCTGCCTTTCAACTTCTATCCATCAGAAATATTTAACAAATGTCCCCATCCTTTATTATAAAACTGTCCCTGAAGCGAAGTGCTTTCCTACTTGCATCTAACTGATGCATTGTCTTTTTTTGGAGATGCAGAGATTTCTGGAGAGCAGTCCTCTGACAGGGGTCCCTAAATGATGGAGAGAGAGGATTATTACTCACTGAGATGCCGCTTGGGATGATGGTTTGTCTCACTCAGAAGCAGAAAATAGAATAAAATGAAGTTTATGTGTTGTTGGGGTCAGAAAAGCCCATTACGATGAGTTCATTTGATGCTTATCATCTAGTCTGTTGCCGTTGTTTACTCACTAAGTCACGTCCGACTCTTTTGTGACCCCACAGACTGTAGCACTGTAGGCCCCTCTGTCTAAGGGATTTTTCAGACAAGAATTGGAGTGGTTTGCTATTTCCTTGTCCATGGTACCTTTCCCACCCAGGGATCAAACATGAGTCCCCTGCATTGGCAGGCAGATTCTTTAACAACTGAGCCGCTAAGGATGCCCCCACCTAGTCCTTAGCTGTCTCTAATACAATGCCTGTCCTGATGCAGATTTTTTTGTTTTGTTTTGTTTGGAGAGTGGGTATCTGTATCCACAAATGCATGGGCATTTGGGCAGTAGGAAGGGTACATGGCAGATGGTGTGGATGGCATGGGAAAGTGGGCAAAATCAAGCGCAGTAATTAAGCCCCTCTCCCTTATTTGCATCTCTTCTTCCTCTTTTGCTGCAAATTAAACATGGTTGCTAAAGTCTAATATTTTTCCCTCAACAGTGAGGGGGACAAGGTACAAGTCTGCTATTCATTTATTCAACAAACACTTTTACTGATTTCTGACTGTGTGTCAGTTACTGTGCTGGTGCAAAGAAAACTCAAAACTTGCCCAGAACACACCCAATTAGAATTCAAAAAGCCATAGGAGTGGCAAAAACTATACGTTCAAAAGAGAAAAAAAGACTATCCTGAGGTGGACATGGGCATGTTTATGGAGAAGGTGTCATAGGACTTAAAAGGTGGTGTGGCAGGTGACAGGAAGGGGTCCAGGTGTGCAAAACAGTAGCAGAAAAGGTGTGAAGAAAGCGAAGCCAGTGACCCTATACAGAGTTGGTGCATGAAGCATTATAGATGAATTAAAATACGTACAAGAGAGTGGAGAGATGTTATGATAAAAGGCAGGATGAAGGAGTCAGCCTGAGGACTTTGAGAGCTAGATGATGATGTTGCACGTTTATTTATAGGAGACCGGCTCAGCCAATAAAGAATCTGCTTGTAATGCGGGAGACCTGGGTTTGAAGAAGATCCCCTGGAGAAGGGAAAGGTTATCTACTCCAGTATTCTTAGACTCCCTTGTGGCCCAGTTGGTAAAGAACCTGCCTGCAATGTGGGAGACCTGGGTTCAATCCCTGGGTTGGGAAGACCCCCTGGAGAAGGGAAAAGCTACCCACTCAAGTATCCTGGCCTGGAGAATTCCATGGACTGTACAGTCTATAGGGTTTCGAAGAGTTGGACACGACTGCGCAACTTTAGAAAAGCAGAGACATTACTTTGCCAACAAAGGTCCTTCTAGTCAAGGCTATGGTTTTCCAGTGGTCATGTATGGATATGAGAGTTGGACTATGGAGAAAGCTGAGCGCCGAAAAATCGATGCTTTTGGACTGTGGTGTTGGAGAAGACTCTTGAGAGTCCCTTGGACTGCAAGGAGATCCAACCAGTCCATTCTGAAGGAGATCAACCCTGGGATTTCTTTGGAAAAAATGATGCTAAAGCTGAAACTCCAGTACTTGGCCACCTCATGCGAAGAGTTGACTCATTGGAAAAGACTTTGATGCTGGGAGGGATTGGGAGCAGGAGGAAAAGGGGACGACAGAGGATTAGATGGCTGGATGACATCACCGACTCGATGGACGTGAGTCTTTGTGAACTCTGGGAGTTGGTGATGGACAGGGAGGCCTGGTGTGCTGCGATTCATGGGGTTGCAAAGAATCGGACATGACTGAGTGACTGAACTGAACTGAACTGAGCAACTTTCACTTTCACTTTCTTTCAAGCTATCCATTATGCATGTTAATTATGGAGCCCTTGAGTAGCAGGCACTGGAATAGACCCCAGAAAGACTGGAGATAAATGATGCACCCACATCCTTCAACTAGAGGCAGCAGCAAGACTCAGAAGAGGTTCGACCATGAGGTAGATGTCTTCGGGAGGTTACCCCATGTGTAATTCATCATGGACTGGAGTGGTGTAAAACTGGGGGTTTACAAGCCTGTCACCCAGAGGTATGAGCATAGAGTGAGAGATCAGGGCCAAGAAGCGAAACGGAGAAGCAGAGAAGTCAGGACGGTGCCTGCTCTACCTGCTGGCCTGAGAGCCAGTGCCGAAGCTGCTTCTGGTGCCACATCTTTGCCTCCTCATCTAACATATAGACGCGTCCAGGTGTGAGCGAGCTGCTGCCCGCAGCTTACTGTTCCGGGAGAGTCACTTGCAAGGTTTTTACAGGACTCCTCAGGCTCTAAGAGGTATAAAATAGCTCTCTGTCTTGTGAACTGTCTTGCTTGTAAATTGTCCCTAAAAGAACTGCACTGTGCTCCTGCCTGATCCTCCCAGGTAGTGTTGAAGCACCTCAAAGGTAAGGACTGTGTTTCCAGACTCTCTGACAGGTTCCCACTGTGTGTCTTCCCCCCCATATCCTTGTTGCCTGACAGATTTCCCAGTAAGACAAAAGATTCTGAACTTGCACCAGACACAAGCCAGCCTCAGTAACAACTAACTTCAGATTTACTTATCTTTTTGGAAATGCAAAATAGACCTCTGTGTGTGTCTTCCTCCAGCTTTTCTCAGCTCTCATTGCTAAATCCGTGATTTCATGGTTAAAAAAAAAAAAAAAAGCCCCTGGAAAACAGCCAGTAAATTCTTGGTGTTTAAAATTATCCTAAAGGCAAGCATCTTTCTCTTTCCAACTTGCTGACAACACAATTGTTAGGGGTCATATAATCAGGATGGGTGTGTCTTCTTGGTAAAAAATAACAGACGTGTGGTTGTCCTAGCAGTTTCTCACCCTGTTTCTATTTTCTACACTTTCTCTAAGAGGATGTCTGGGTCAGCTCTGACACACCCAGACCCTTCAACTCTTTCTCAACATCCTGGACTCCTGTCAGGCTCCTTTCTCCAGACCAAGCAGCTTAAGACAAATCTATGAGGACTTTGGAGCTGGGTGTCCACAAGGCCAGGTGAATCGGTGTGCACTGGATGGTCCTCTGCCCGCACATTGAGAGTTGAGGGTACCAGCTGGTGGACTGGGTGGGTCCCCAGGCTGAGTGGGGTTCCAGCTTAGGAGATTCAGGGCAGCCCCAGGAGAACTGGTAAACCCTCCTGGGTCACTGGCCTGGCCCACTCCTCACTTTGGCAGTTTCATCATCTTCTAACTTCTTTTTTGTTTGTTTTCAAATAGCCCTCCTTTTGAATATTTTTACTCCTTTAAAAGCTGATTTATTTTACCTGCTTTATGCCACATGAGTGCTTTTTCATTTAGTGTAAGCTGGTGTGCTTTCTCATTCTGATGGGGATTTGTCCTCAGAATTAATTTCAGTCATTTCTTCTTCTCTTCATATCTTTAGCAACTTACAAACATTTTTTGAAAGATCAGTTTATATGATTTATTGGATCTTTAAAAAACCATTGCTATCTCTTCCTATTCCATAATTATTTTACTTAAAAGGCTATTTTTCTTATTCAGAACAATATGTACTTCTGTTTACATAGTACATACGGAATATTAAAAAAAAATCAGGTGGTTATGTCCACATATATTTCAATGGGTTTTCTTCAAGCCTTTGCAACTACAAAAGCGATACTATTATTTTTGTCTTCCCTTAAACCTACCAGCGAAAAGAAGAGTGTTACGTAGTGTTTCAATTAGCTTAGTCTTTCTTTCTCCAGTGGTAACAAGTGTGTTGCCCGGAAGCCTTCTCTGGTAGTGCTGGAGTGATGAAGCGTGCCTGGTACATGGCATTGCTTGGAATGACATCTTTTTCTACACAAGTGTCCTGGAATCACTGTGGATGGAGAGCCTGTCTTAAAAGGACAGCCCACTGTGATTCATAATACTGGTCCTGCAACAGTAGGCAGAGCCCCCTGAGACAAAAAGCCTTTTCCAGCTTTGCAGGAATCATCACTCAAGCATTTAAAACATGGAGTCTCTTCTTCCAGTGCAAAGCACTCCTGTTCATGTTAATGAAAGTCACACATTTTCCCTCAAAGCCAGAAAGGATGCTTCAATCTTTCCCCAGGAATCTTAGATGATAAAGAAAGAGTATCTGTAAATTCTTTCTTTTTATTGCGGAGCCGAAGGGAATAATGAAGCTTAGAGAGAAGCTGGCAACACTTAAAATCAAGCTCTCCGTTTGTTGACAACAGAAAAATAACTTAGTGCCGGAGCCTGAATGCAAATGTCTCCCTCCATGTTTGATAATTTTCAGGTTTCTCTTTCCTTTTTCACTTTGAAAGGAAAAGAAAAATCGTTTTGATTTTTAAAAGATAAAACAGATTTTAAAAAACATTTAACAGACACTAGCAGCTCATTCTCCCATTAATTCAAATCAAGCATTCTTATTGATAGAATCTGAGAAAAAGAGGAGATAAAACACAATAGATGAAAGACACAGATGGAAATAGTAGCAGCATAATAGTCCTGTTCTCTGGCTCTGAAGGGAGCAGATTCTATCATTCTTCTTAAGCTAACCTACCCCTGATGTTGGAGGGTTGAGTGCACTGAAAATGCTTCATTTTCAAAGAATTAGCAAGATCATTAGCAAATCCTTACAACCAAGAGTAGTACATTGACAATAGAGTAGTGTCATGTAGCATTGTTCTTCTAAGAACTATCATTTTATGTTTCAATTTTCTTTGTCAATCCACATGGTGGATTCTATTCACTTTGAGAATTTAGGGGTAGTTCAGTGGGGCTTCCAGGTGGCTCTAGCAGTAAAGAACCCACCCGCCAATGCAGGAGACATAAGAGACATGGGTATGTTGTTGAAAAAATAAGAGGCTGTATGTGCAGGAGAGGACATGGGTTTGGAGCTTAGAACACAGACTCAAGTTTATTTAGTCAGTAAATACTTACGTGCTACTTACCCCAGTGCTCAGCCTTGAATGGTTATGGAATCTTGAATATTCAGCTTAGTTTTTCTGAGTATATTTCTGTGGAAACATACTACCTTTTATCTTCTAACCAATTTTCTTTCAGGAACTACAACTCTCCCACCCAGCAAAGCTGCCAAGATCTTGCTGTTTAGTCACTGAGTCGTGTCCAGCTCTTTGCGACTCCATGGACTGTGGCCAGCCTGTCCATGGGATTTCCCAGGCAAGAATACTGGAGTGGGTTGCCATTCCAACCCAGGGATCAAACCTGAGTCTCCTGTGTTGCAGACGGGTTCTTTCCTGCTGAGCCACCAGGGAAGTCCAAGGTCTTACCTCCTCCATAAAGTGACTCAGAGAGGGCAGTCTAGACACTCAACCCCTGTTGCTACTGTGATTAATTTGGGATGGGCCCATGGCCTGAGCGTTTCCCAAATGTCTTAATGGTAAAGAACTTGCCTGCCAATGCAAAGACATGAGAGATGCTGGCTTGATCCCTGGTTTCGGGAAGATTCCCCTAGAGGACGGCATGGTAACCACTCCAGTATTCTTACCTGCGAAATCCCATGGACAGAAGAGCCTGGTAGCCTACAGTCCATGGGGTCACAAAGAGTCAGACATGACTGAAGTGTGAGCACGGATAGCCTGAACTGAGCCAGTCTGAGAATTTTGCTGGAGTTTCCTGGACAGAGGAGTGAGAGAGCTGCTCTTCATGATCGCGAGTTATGAGGGTGGTGTTAACTTAGTTTTCACGTGCTTAGTTTTCAGTTGTTCCAGTTGTATCCGACTCTTTGTGACCTCATGGACTGTAGTCCGCCAGGCTCCTCAGCCCATGGGATTTCTCAGGCAAGAATACCGGAGTGGGTTTCCATCTCCTTCTCCAGAGGATCTTCCCAACCTGCATTGCAGGAGGATTCTTTACCAACTGGGCCATCAGGGAAACCACATAGAGAGTAAATTTTAACCCACAGAGGAGGAGGCCTATGGAGCTGTAAAGAGTCCACACAAGAGAGCTCTGATCATGTGCTTTGAGTTGCTGTATCTAAGCTTACTGGATCCAGTTCTGGATATTTTAGTTCCATGGAATTAAAGGAGTTCAGAATGAGCCTCCCCAAAATGTGCCACTCTGGTGTATGGATTATTCTAAGCTGGAGATGACCAAGGTCCAAAAGGCTCAGAAAGAGCTTTTTACGTCCCCCTTAACTGACTAAAGGATTTAAATAGAGGGCCTGGTCTAAGAACTGTCTGCTTCCTGTGGATCAGCTAGAATGCTCATATATTAACGGTGGAAATCGAAAATGGTACTGCCACTGTGGGAAGTCTGGTAGTCTCTCCACGACAAAGGATAGCACATGTCTATATGAATATTTGTACACACGTATTCATATCATGTATGTGACAGCCCTAGATAGAAAAATGGTCCAAATGTACATCAACAAGTAAACGTAAAAATGAATTGTGATATATTCATATAAAGCTTCCCTGGTGGCTCAGTGGTAAAGAACCCTCCTGCCAACGCAGGAGACACAGGTTTGATCCCCAGGTCAGGAAGATCCCCTGGAGTTGAAAACGGCAACCCACTCCAGTGTTCTTGCCTGGAGAATTCCATGGACAGAGGAGCCTTGGTGGGCTATGGTCCATGGGATTGTAAAGAGTTGAACATGATCGAGTGACCAAACAACAAAAACATTTTCCCATGATGGAATACTATTCAGGAGTAAATGGAATGCACTCATGATATACACAAAATCAGAAATTTCAAAGTAATTATGTGAAACGAAACAAGCTGAGTAAAAAGGATAGATAAACAAACAAATAAGAAAAGAGAACCGTCAGCAGAGAGAGCCACAAAGATTATGGGCCAGGTACGGTGAGCAGGAGGGAGTCGGCAATGCCTGTGTACGGCGTGTGTGTCCCATTGTCTCTGCCTACATGCCACGTTTACCAAACGTGGTCTCTTCCCATCTCCCTGTGAACTGTCTTCCTCTCTTTTGAAGTTCTAGCCTCCCGGCCCCGCTGCCCCCCCGCCCCCCCCCTCCCAGCCTCTTTAGCTCAGGATGGGAGATAAGCCTCAATTGCCTGACTGCCTTTGACCCTTTCATGTCTTTGTGAGCCTGTCATACATTGGAAATTAATCTGTCTCAACATCAGTTTAATTATTAGATCAGCCAAAAGAACTTATAAGTGTAGAGGGAAATTTTTCAAGTCCTGCCCCCACCTCGCCCCGCCACTTTTTTTTTTGTTTCATTTTGTTTAGACCAGTTTGAGTCTTGATGAGGACATTTTGGTTCTTTGCTGGTAAAGCTAGAATAATAGTAGTATTTTCCTTTAAGATTTCTTGTGATCTTCTCTCCATGTTCTCTTTATCTCCAAGCCAAACTACTTAAATCATCGCTAAATTCTCAGGCTTTGGGTATCTTTTTACTTTTCTTTTTCTTTTGAACAATAAATCTGTAAGTTTGAAGTTTAGAGAAAGTTAAAATAATGGTAATAAAATTAAGAATATGTATTTTCTCAGCATAAAGAATTAACTATAAAAAAAACTTGTCATATTAGCTCAGCCTGTTTGTCAAAAATGTGAAACATGGCATGAAGCAGAAATCTTCCCCTTAACCACCAAAGATGTCATCAATATCCATCTTTGTGTCTGTTTGAGAACTTTTCTGACATACAGCATGTAAACATTTTGGTACTGTAGGAAAGATTATGATACAGCATTAAAACCTTAGAATTCTTTTGGGGGTAGAGTCCTGTTGATGCTAACATTCTCTTCACATTTTCAGCACTGACAGCAGTGTCTTTGTTGGCCAAGTGTTCAAAATTTCTTTCTCCATCCTTCCCCTCAATTACCCCAACCTTCCTCATGTCCCCTTCCCCTCCTCACAGACATAGTTATCAGCCAGCCTCCCATCCTTTTGAAGTTTTACCTGGTGCAGTTGCTCAGAGAATGTATATACATATTGCTTTCCTGTGACACTTGCCTCAGAAATAGCAAAAATAAATCTGATGGAAAAAAGTCATAAAGAAAGATCTATTCTTTCTAATGCCAGCTATCAGGCTGATATGAATGACTCACACTCAGGAAGTGACAAGTAATGTATAGTCATTTTTGAAACAGAAATGACTAATCTTTAACCCTTGACCAACCAGCTCATTGGAGTAAGATTTCCTTGGTATTCCCTAAACGAGGAGCAGTAGGCAGCCTACTCAATGCAGGGCATATCCATTCTCTTATATGTCAGATCTTATCACTGAATATTTTATAATGACAGACAGGAATTTAAGCAAATATTTGAAGGAGCAAAGGAGATAACAGTCAAGTGATGGGGTGAGGAGGTGGAGGAGGAAGAAAACCTTAGATGCCAACAGTTTTTATCCTGGAATTTGATTGGGTTAAAAACTCTCAGACACAAATAGATAAAATATTGTATTTTTACATTTGTGTACATGCATTTCCGTCATTTCAGTCATGCCCAACTCTTTGCGACCCCATGGACTATAGCCCACCAGGCTCCTCTGTAGATGGGATTCTCCAGGCAAGAATGCTTTCTTAGTAATTAATTGTGCTAATGCAGCCTACGATTAAACTTGAAAGCTGTTTGAAAGTGTTAGTTGCTGAGTCATATTCGACTCTTAGCAACCCCATGGACTGTACCCCACCAGCCTCCTCGTCTATGAGATTTTCCAGGCAAGAATACTGGAATGCGTAGCCATTCCCTTCTCCAGGGGAACTTCCTGACCCTGGGATTGAACCCAGGTCTTCTGCATTGCAGGCAGATTCTTTACCATCTGAGCCACCAGGAAGTTTTTTAGATAGGTTTAAATGTAGGCTGCTTTAGCACTATTAAATCTTAAGAAAGCATAAAATAGTAGCTACTGCAGGACTTCCACTTCTGCCCAGGAAGAATTAAATGCTTTAGAAGCTGCTATTCTTTCAAAAACCTAGAAAACTGGACTGTGAGCCTAAGAGAAGGAAAACAATGGACTGAGCCCTATAAGTGCCCTGGTTAACTGCTTGGAGCAGTTTCTAGGCTGTGGTAGCAGGCGGGAGGATGTACATGGAGCTGGTGGCTTACTGACTCAGGGAGACAGAGATGGCAGTCTGGGGAGGCTGATGCAGTCACACTTCATGGGCAGAGAGCCAGGGAAAGTAGAGAGTGCTGGAGATCTGCAGAGGGTTCCTTCTGAGTCTTTGGCTAAATACTCATCTGCACATGTAGGAGGTGAATCTACAGAAGCCAAGAAAAGAGCCACCCGGAAGCAGTAGACCAAAGGATTCCAGGAGCTCACACAGGACGGTGGAGAGTTCATGGTCTTCGCAACCTGCATGAAGAAATCTGGTATGACATGCTGCTGCTGCTGCCGCCACTAACTTGCTTTAGTTGTGTCCGACTCTGTGCGACCCCAGACACGGCAGCCCACAAGCTCCCTCGTCCCTGGGATCCTCCAGGCAAGAGTACTGGAGTGGGTTGCCATTTCCTTCTCCAATGCATGAAAGTGAAAAGTGAAAGTGAAGTCTCTCTGTCGTGTCTGACTCTTCGTGACCCCATGGACTGCAGCCTACCAGGTTCCTCTGTCCATGGGACTTTCCAGGCAAGAGTACTGGAGTGGGTTGCCATTGCCTTCTCCTGGTATGACATGGGGTATTGCCAAAATTCTCCCAGGGATTACACCATCATCTCAGGGCTAAATTATTTCTAGTCATCTTCTCTGGGTTCACCTGATAAAGATTAGCAACAAGCCTTGATGGGGTCAAAATGGTGTACAAGTGAAAGTACTAGGGAAGCAAATACTCATTAAAAGAAAACAAACAAAAATCCAGCTCTGAATGACATAGCCTTCACAGTGATCAGTAAATGATAAAGAAGTTACTTGGTTTGCAGATAAGCAGGAAACTACGCCCAATACCCAGAGGAAAATCATCACCAAAAATGACAGAGATAGAGAAATAAAGGAGACAAAGATCTTAAGACAATGTTTATAAATCTTAAATGTGCTCAAGGATGTAAAAGAAAACATGGAAATGATAAGGAAAGAAATGATAAACATGATAAAGAACCAAAAGAAACTTTGAGAGGTGAAAAATACAATACGTACACACACGAAAATAGACTGAATGAGATTAACGTCAGATCAGACACAGCAGTCACGGAATTAAAAGACACCTGCTCCTTGGAAGAAAAGCTATGACAAACCTAGACAGCATATTAAAAAGCAGAGACATCACTTTGCAGACAAGGTCTATGTAGTGAAAGCTATGATTTTTCCAGTAGTCATGGATGGATGTGAGTGTTAGACCATAAAGAAGGCTGAGCACTGAAGAACTGATACTTTCAAATTGTGGTGCTGGAGAAGATTCTTGAGAGTCCCTTGGACAGCAAGGAAATCAAACCAGTCAATCCTAAAGGAAATCAGCCCTGAATATTTACTGGAAGAACTAATGCTGAAGCTGAAGCTCCAATACTTTGGTCACCTAATGCAAAGAGCCAGCTCTTTGGAAAAGACTGTGATGCTGGCAAAGAATGAAGGCAGGAGAAGGGAACGACAGAGGATGAGATGGTTGGATGGCATCACTGACTGAATAGGCATGAGTTTTAGCAAACTCCGGAAGATGATGAGGGACAGGGAAGCCTGGTGTTCTGCAGTTCATGGGGTCCCAAAAAGTCAGACATGACTTGGCTACTGAACATCGGCAACAATATCGCCTACATTTAAACATTATTTTGAATATTTTTGTTACTCCAAGTTTCACTCAGGTAATTTCTTCTAATCTATCTTCTGTTCCACTAACTCTTCAGCTGGATGTCTTGTGAAAACTCTCCCACTGAGTTCTTAATTTCAGTTACTATATTTTTCAGTTTTAAACTTTGTACTTGATTTTCCTGCAAACCATCTAACTCATTGTGTAACAGTTTCCATTATGCTGTGAATAATTTTAACCTTGGCTTATAATAAATTACTTATTTTGTAGTTTGATAATTCTACTATCTAGAGTTCCTAAAGGAAATTAGTCCCAAATATTTAGTGGGAGGACTGATACTGAAGCTCCAATACATTGGCCACCTGATGCAAAAAACTGACTCATTGGAAACGATTCTGAAGTTGGGAATGATTGAAGGCAGGAGGAGAAGTGGATGGTGGAGAATGAGATTGTTGAATGGCATCATTGACTCAAGAGTTTGAGCAAGCTCAGGAGTTGGTGATAGACAGTGAAGCCTGGTGTGCTGCAGTCCATGGGATTGCAAAGAGTTGGACATGACTGAGCTACTCAACTGAGAGTTCCTATGCATCCATTTCAGTTTTCTGTTATTTCTGCTGATTCTTATTTATAGGGTCTTGTGTTTTCAGCTGTTTAGTTATCTTTTACCTTGTTGAACATCTGAAATTATAGAAATAATCTGAGGTCCCAGATGATATAAACTTTTCTTGAATATCTTTCGGGCACTTATAAAATTATAAAAATTTTTGATCTATCTACAAAATTTGTGACTTCAAATTAACGTGATTCCATTGTATTGTTGAAAAGTTTATGTGTATCTCTACCTTTATCTATCTATTCGTATCATTAAAAGCTTTAAATTGGGGAAGTTAACTTGATCTAATAGCTAACTCTGGACCAAGCATTTGTATCCCTGACTTTTGCATATTTCATTAGAACTGATTTTATGGATGTTCTAGTTTCCCTTTTAAGCTTCTTGTTGTATACTGTGAACAATAAAAAAAATTATTCCAGATATAATATTCTGAGTCACTTGACGTTCATAGTTTTAATTGATTAGAAAATGCGTTTATATTGTCTGAATTTAAAATTAATGTTCTTTTTAAAAAGTGAATTTCTATACATGATTTCTTTCTGTTCCTACTATCTTAAAATATGAGATGCAAATAACGGGACAGTCACATTACATTTGCACAAGAACAGTCATACTATATTACACTGTAATTTATCCTGATTATATTGTTGGCCTCTTACAGAATCTATGAGATTTTGATCACAGTGATACAGTCCCCTGGAGATTATAGCCAATAGCTACCTGCTTGGTATTATAGAATATTGTAGATAAAAGAAATAAGTTTTTAAAAGTGACTTTGATATGATTTGAGTTTATTAACTATTAAGCATGGAATTCATTCTTTTCTAGGAACCGCCAATAATTGTGCCTCCTTGAATTCAATATTCATTCCAACAAGAAGATAAAACCAAATTGCAGCAAGTCATAGAAGTTCCCTTTTCATTTTCACTTCTTGCCAGACTATTATCTTACTTTATTTTAACTCTTTCTTCAACTTTATTACTTCTAACTGTAAGTATCTCACAGTTATCCCTCTGATTATAGCATTGTTCCTTTGGGGAAAATGAGGCTTTGCATTATACTATTTTCCCAAGTGCTTCTAGGATTAGAAATATATTACTCAAATAAGTAGCACACATGTAGGTTTACTTAAAATTTCTTTCGTTTGTAAAATAGGAATAAAATATTGCCATATTTATAATCGGACCACCAGATATATTTTCCTTTCTCTGCAGGGAATGCAATCATACCTAGACTTTAGATATAAGAGCAGATAATGAGAGAATTAACATAGTTTGAATCTATTACTTTTCTTTGTGCCCAAACCTCTTTTCTTCATTATATTACCGTCTCCTAGTGGAGACTATATTGAAACAAAATGAAATGAAACAAAAATGAGATAAAATGCAGAAATGGATTTTTCCTTCATTCTCATATAAGGAAACTCTGCATTTTGCTCTACTCTGAAAAGAAAGTAATTTAATTTTTCTTTGCTTTTTATTTTCTTATTTGTTGAGTGGAGTAGTAGTTTCTCACTTCCGTTTTTTTAAAAGCTTTTTTTGGTTGAGGTGGGGAGGAAGCAGAGATAACCATATCATTTTGATTATCTTTCTCAAAAATTCAAATACTTTTTCACTTTCAACTTAAGATTATTTAACCATTCACATCGACTTAATATCATTTTAATGCTTCCGTTATTTCAAAACAATGATCTCTGGACTGAAGTTCTGAGGAGTATAAAACAGAGGGGAGAAGAAAAGAACAAGGTAGTTATCTGAAGCGTCTTAGGCTAAGATCACATTTCATTAGATTTCTTAAGCTCCTTCACTATGTAAAGTTCACTGAGTATTTGAGATGGAGGCGGACCTGCCTCCCTGGGTCAGGAGACCAGATGCCAGTTTGACAACTGAACCTCAGCACCATGCAGCACCCAACTTCTGGGTTTTGTGATCTGGTCTTCATGTTGGATTTAACAGTTAACAGACTTGAAACCCTTTGAGTACTTTGACCAAACTATTGTAGTACTGTTAGATATCACACATACTTATCAAAAGGTGGAGATTATATTATGATGTCTGTATCAATTAGCTGAAAATACAGGACAGTATTTTTTAAGAACCAAATTCCTTCTCTGCGTGGAAGGAATACAATTAGTCTTTTTTCTCTTCTTCCCTGATTAACCTTGCTGCATCATACCTATTGTCTAAAGAAGTCAGTGTTTCTTCATCTTATTGGTACTGAATACATCCTGAAACTTTCAACTCCATCTGAGTTCTTTCATAAATACAACATTGATTTCACATTTGGTGCTGCTAAAACTTTTGCTGTTTGGGATTTCCCTGGTGGTCCAGTGGTTAAGACATTGCCTTCTAACACAGGGGATGTGTGTTCAATTCCTGCTATTGCTGACATAGAAACTTTAAATAACATCAAGATCGCATGGTAGCATTCCAAGGACTTTTAAATGCCATTCAGGACGTTTTTGATTCTGGATAGTCTTTGAATAATACAGATAGAGCATTTTTATTTCTTATTTAAAAATAGTTCTAACTATATAAGTAAAAAAAAGGAGCATGGCTAGAGTCAGTAATACATTAGAGCCATCTTATATGGGCTTGGAACATATAGCTGTTAAAATAGTAGCTTTTGAAGCCATAAAATTATTCATGGTGGATGGATTTATTCCTCAGAAACCAGTAGACACTACAGTGGGAGATGTGTGTGCTAAGTTGCTTCAGTCATGTGACCCCATGGACTCGCGCCAGGCTCCTCTATCCATGGGATTCTCCAGGCAAGAATAGTGGAGTGGGTTGCCATTTCCTCCTCCAGGATCTTCCTGATCCAGGGATCGAACCCACATCTCATGTATCTTCTACATGGGCAGGCAGATTCTTTACCACTCGCGCCACCTGGGAAGCCTCAGCGGGAGGGTTGGTTGTCAGATCCGTAGCAGACAGCACTGGCTGGAGTCCTTTTGTTAAGCATCCTTAACACACGTTGTGTCTCCCCAACTCTCAACATGTACCCACTACCATCCATTTAGGAAGCATCTTCCACATTATTTTCTGTGTGTTTACATAATTTAGGGTTCCCAGATGAAATATATAATTTTGTTAGCATTTTTCCTATTTATTTTTTAAAGTGCAGCAATTTACTGTCCCTTGGACTGCAAGGAGATCCAACCAGTCCATTCTGAAGGAGATCAGTCCTGGGATTTCTTTGGAGGGAATGATGCTGAAGCTGAAACTCCAGTACTTTGGCCACCTCATGCAAAGAGTTGACTCATTGGAAAAGACTGATGCTGGGAGGAATTGGGGCAGGAGGAAAAGGGGACGACAGAGGATGAGATGGCTGGATGGCATCACTGACTCGATGGACGTGAGTCTGAGTGAACTCCGGGAGTTGGTGATGGAAAGGGAGGCCTGGCGTGCTGTGATTCATGGAGTCGCAAAGAGTTGGACACGACTGAGCGACTGAACTGAACTGAACTGACTGAACTGAGCTTGCTTTTCTCCCCGCTCAACAAAATCTTGGGTCTCTCTCCTTTTTTATACTATCTCATGTATCATATACATAGTATATATATACTATCAAATAGTGTAACTTATTTAGCAACTGGTCTGTTTGTGAATGGGCTTCCCTTGTGGCTCAGCTGGTAAAGAATCCATCTGCAATGTGGGAGACCTGGGTTTGACCCTTGGTTTGGGAAGATCCCCTGGAGAAGGGAAAGGCTACCCACTCCAGTATTCTGGCCTGGAGAATTCTATGGACTGTATATTCCATAGGGTTGCGAAGAGTTGGACACAACCGAGTGACTTTCACTTCACTTTGCTATTTATGAATATGGGCATAGTTGTCAAGTTTTTACCTTGATAAACATTGCAGCAACAAATGTCCTTATACCTATTTTCTGGCCACTGTATTTCTAGGATAAATAATGACATTTGGAATTTCTGGACTTAATGGTCTAAGCATTTATAATTTTAATATAAACTGTCAAATTCTTTCCAAAGATGCTGTAATGATTCACAGCTCTGCCAGCAGTGCATGGCCACCCAGTTTCTCTAATCTTGACCTAGACTTAATCAGTGTGCATTTCCTAATGTAATGGTTAAAAAGTGACCATTTTAATTTGTGTTTTCTTGATCTCTGTGTACATTTAACATAATTGCAATGGCACCCCACGCCAGTACTCTTGCCTGGAAAATCACATGGACAGAGGAGCCTGGTAGGCTGTAGTCCATGGGGTCGCTAAGAGTCAGACACGGCTGAGCGACATCACTTTCACTTTTCACTTTCACTTTTCACTTTCCTGCATTGGAGAAGGAAATGGCAACCCACTCCAGTGTTCTTGCCTGGAGAATCCCAGGGACGGGGGAGCCTGGTGGGTTGCTGTCTATGGGGTCGCCCAGAGTCGGACACGACTGAAGTGACTTAGCAGCAGCAGCATATTTATTGAGTATTTGTTATTTGTTTTCAGGAAAAAAATAGCTGTTCTGGTGCTTTCCTTACTTTACTATTTTTTGGGCTTTTTTTCCCTAATCAATTTGTAGGCCATAATCTGGATATTAATCATATGTCATTTACTACGGTTTGAGCATTCTCTTATATGGTCCTTTCATAGTGTTGCTTTTCAACTTTAATCTTTTTATTCTGCATTAATGTTCAGTTCACAGAAAAGTTGCAAAGGTCTTCAGTGTGGCCCCATATACCCCTCACCCACTTTCCTCATTGTTAACACTTCAAATTACTATGGCACATTTGTCACAATGAAAGAATCAATACTGGTTTATTATTATGAACTAAATCCATACTTAATTCATGCTTCCCTGGTGGCTCAGTGGTAAAGAATCCACCTGCCAACACAGGAGATGTGGGTTTGATCCCTGGGTTGGGAAGATCCTCTGGAGAGGAAATGGCAACCCACTGCAGTATTCTTGCTTGGAGAGTCCCAGGGACAGAGGAGCCTGGTGGGCTGCAGTTCATGGGGTTGCACAGAGTCAGACACGACTAAGCCACTAAACAACAACAACATCAGCACACTGAATTCACATTTTATTAGTTCTCACCAGTGCTCTTTCCCCTGCTGCACTTTTCCATTCAGGACACCAGGTTACATTAGTTGTCAAGTCTCCTTGGCCTCCCCTGGATGTGACATGTTCTCAGGCTTCCCCTGCCTTCTTTTTTTAATAATCTTGACAGTTTTGAGGAATACTGGTCATGTATTTTGTAGAACCTCCCTCAGTTTTACAAAATTGAATTTTGTTTGTCTGATATGTGTCCCTAGTTTAACTGGGATGATGTTTTGGGGAAGGAGACCACAGGGGAGGCAACATTTCACCATAGCAAAAAGGGGCCGTGCTCTTCCTGACTCATCCCTGATGATGGCAGCCTTCATCTCCTGGAGCTGGGAATGTTAGAAGTAGGAAGTAATCATACCTCTGATTTTTGCTTTTTTTCTATAAAAATTGAATATTGGCTGAATAAGAGCTAATTGGCACAAAAAGAGAAATCAGAATATAGATAATCAAATTTGCTGAATAATCCTGAGTACTTGCATGTTAAATATTTATAAAGTTTGTTGTTTTTATGAGTTCATTTATGAAAGATGGATTTTTGCCCATGAGATTACATTGGTTAAATTTTCTCTAAGGATATTCGGTTAAGAGAGATAGTTTCCTCTGTTTTGTTTTTTAATAGTAAACAATATGACAGGAAATAAACAGAATAAAGACTAGTACAGTGCATATTGCATTTATAATAGTATAAATTTGCAATTACATCTAATGACCAACATTAAGTACAGTGTATTGAATTATTCAAATTGCTCTTCAGTATAAATTATGCCAATGATTAAATTTACGGTGGTAGCTATGAGATGTAAACTAAATATTGTGACATTCTTTAATTGAAATACATGCTTGTACTTCAATTAATGGCAATTTTTTAGGTCATTAACTCTAGAAATTTGTTTTTATAGTCTATTCAGAATTCTACAATCAAATGAATTGAGACTCAGGCAGCATGGGTTTATTAAAAACAAATCAATGTCACATAAACCTGAACACATTTTGGGACTATAATGATAAGATAGCACATAAAATTTGCAATGCAAAGGAGTGAAAGTGTCTATGTCTGTCTCTTCTAAGTCTTTTTATGTCAAATATGTCTACTTCTTTCCAAATAAAGGTTTATGGACAGGAGCTATCTAGGCCTTATGGTGTGAGTTTTGCTCTCCTATTGTTTAACCCACCTGAGACTTCTTCATTAGCTTTGATTAAAATGCAGCCACATGTTAACTTCAAGTAAAGAGTAGGTTGTGCCAAAGGGGACTAGTTCATGGGTGTTATCTGGAGGGAAGACACTTTATAAAGTGTCTTACAAAACTTTACCGAACCCTTGTCATTTCACTTCGGCGGCTTTTAAAGCGTTTATTTATTTTTAATTGAGGGATACGTACTTTACAATATTATCTTGATTTCTGCCATACATCAACGTGAATCAACCATAGGTACACATATGTCCCCTCCCTCTTGAACCTCACTCCCCCCTCCCACCCCACCCCACTCCTCTAGGTTGTCACAGAGCAATGGGTTGGAGCTCCTTATGTCATCCAGCAAATTCCCACTGGCTACATATTTCACACACGGTAATTGATGTACATGTTTCAGTGCTACTCTCTCAGTTCATCCCACCCTCTCCTTCGCCTACTGTGTCCAAAGTCTGTTCTCTACTCTGCGTCTCCGATGTTGACCTGCAGATAGGTTCATCAGTACCATCTTTCTAGATTCTATATATATGCATTATTTGTTTTTCTCTTTCTGACTTACTTCATTCTGTATAGTAGGCTCTAGGTTCATCCACCTCATTAGAAATGAGTCAAATGCAACTTTAAAAGGAGTAAACTTTCTGAAGGACATTGAGCCAAGTATCAATGTTTAAGCACTATATCTCAAAATAGAGCCCAAGGACCCATACCAAGAGCACCTTGAATACACATTAAAATGCAAGCCTGCTGAATCAGATACTTAGGAATTGGGGTGGCGCCTCCATGTTTCCCATTTCTCTAGGTATCCTTATGCAAACTGAAGTTCAAGGTCCACCGCTGTGGAGGGTACTGTTTTATTTATAATATGTGCCAGAGAGTAAGAATGAACACATGACCTTCTCAAGTAGGAAGATCTTCTTACCAAATACAGTGTCAGGATAAGCTGTTTTGCCTTTCTGAGGATATCGTCTTCACGTAACTTGTCTTGTCTTTGTTCCTTTAACACTTTGTGGTCATCGACTGTGTCATTCCACCTTACAGTGGCTCTCCAGCACTAGGTTGAATTAGGGGCTTCCCAGGTGGTGCTAGTCTAGTGGTAAGGAACCTGCCTGCCAAGGCAGGAGACGTTAAGAGATGTGGGTTCGATCTCTGGGTTGGGACGATCCCCTGGAGGAGGGCATGACAACTCACTCCAGTATTCTTGCCTGGAGAATCCCATGGACAGAGGAGCCTGGCAGGCTACAGTCCATGGGGTTGCAAAGAGTCGGACACCACTGAACATGCACAGATGAACTTGGTTGTAACCTCCTTGAGAGTAGGACTCATGTGATATCTTCTTTGCATCCCTATTGCACCTATTTCATTGAGGTTACAAGAATATTTGATGATCTGAATTGGGAAAACAATTAGCTAATTAGGTGGAGACAAATTTAGACATTTGTATTACTATCAGGTCCAATGATGAATTATGATAAATGACACTGAAAACAGCAGGCATAATTCCTGCCCACCAGAAAGTAATACAACAAGTTCTCCTGATTTTTTCTTAACATTTCTCTCACATTTTTCTAGCTTAATTCCAGGGCAAATCTCTTCCATCACTTTGCTTTACATTTATATAACAGTTTCTTCCCAGCGCTGAGGGATATTTCCAGGCCCACATAGTAATGTTCTTTGGGCATAGGAGAACCCGTGTTTGTATTAAAAGCATACTGACTTTTATATATGCATTTATGGTTATTTGGGTAATAATAAGGGGCTTCCCAGGTGGCAGAGTGGTAGAGAATCTGCATGCTAATGCAAGAGACACAAGGGATGTGTGTTCGATCCCTGGGTCAGGAAAATCCCCAGGAGGAGGACATGGCAACCCACTCCAGTGTTCTTGCCTGGAAAATTCTGTAGGAGTTTGGCAAGCTACAGTGAATGGGGTCACAAAGACTCAGACACGACTGAGCACATACATTCAAACACACAGGTAATAATAATAATAAAAGGTCAGGAAAACATTAAAGATGCTTAATTCATTCTCACCTTGTGATAACAGGTGAGTAGGTGCTGATTTCTACATCCCATCTCTTATGTGATAGAAAATTATGGGATCTCCTTCCCTATAACCCCTCAATGAACAAAAAAATAGTTTTTTCTGTTGTTCCTTGGGTTTGAGGATGGGCGGTGGTGAGGGGAGCAAGGCTAAAAAATACTGTGGTTGTGTTTTTTCTGATTTCATCAGTCCAGGCCACACAACAGTCTAGTGAATGGCAAGATGGAGATGGTAGCTGCCTTTTATAGGTCACCTGCCTCCTGGCGATGTCATCGCACAGGAAATCATTACTTTGTAAATCCAGTGTTTTGTAGTCACTAACTTTGACCACACTGAGAAGTGTGTTCAAACCCAGCGCTTTCTACAGGGCTGCTCCGTCTAGTGCTGGTGTCTTGCCCTTGGTCTCAGCATCTGGAACACAAGGTGCGACCTTCCTCCCTGGCTCTCTGTGAGTGCTCATTCTCTAGGCTTTGCTCTGGTGTGGACTCTGGCTCTCTGAAGGACGGAATTCTCAGGCAAGAAAACTGGAGTGTGTCGCCATTTTCTCCTCCAGAGGATCTTCTCAACCCAGGGATTGAATCCAGGTCTCCTGCATTGCAGGCAGATTCTTTACCATCTGAGCTACCAGGGAAGCCCTCTTTGACACTGTAGTGTTCTTATTTTCAACTTATGATTGCCTTAAGTTCAATGTTCCAGTCTGTGAAGTTCAATGTTCCAGTCCGTGAATGGGAAGAGCATATTCATATGTACCCTTTTACATCCTGAAAGGTTTATGAAGGAAACATTTACAGAGTAATTCCTGTGGACGATGACCTCCATGGGAGCCAGCTGATGTATGAAACATCAGTACCATGACATTCAACAGATAGTCATGTGCCACGTTCTTTAAACTTTACATTAATCAAAATCATTAAAGAAATTAGTCATACCAGCCAGCCTCATTAGTTTTAATTCATTCTATGATGTGTAATAAAATACAGAGAACACGTGCCTATATCAGGAGACGTGATGCTCTCAGTCGCTCTCATTACTGGTTTAAATGAATGCTGATTCTCACCGAATTCGCAGGTTTTGTTTGCCAATAAGCTTAATTAATTCATAATTGATGCCTTAGCCCTTCCTTCCCCAGAAAGACTGTCATTGTTTACCGATTTCTATAATTTACTGTAGGGGGAAAAAAAAAACAGTCTATGCAGTGTTTGCAGTTTTGAAACAAAGCATGAAGACCATAGCCATTGAGAGAAGGAATGTCACCTAGCAGCTCTGGAATTTCAAACTGTTGAAATCGGACAGTTTAGACTTTAATTTTCATGACTAAGAAATCCATGCAATGCATTTTGTTTATCTCTGTGGAATGATGTTTCATTTTTATTTATGCAAATTTGTTTTTTCTCAGCTTCATAGAGGTGTAATTGACAAATAAAATGGCTTGTATTTAAAATGTACAACGCGGGACTTCCCTGGCGGTCCAGTGGTTAAGATTCCACACTTTCACTATCGTGGGCACAGTTTCCTTCCCTGCTTGGGGAGCTCATATCCTGCATGTTGTGTGGGGTGGCCAAAATAAAAAGGTACAACCTGATGATGTGATATGGTATACATTGTGACATGATTACCACCACAGAGTTAGACATAGTTACCATTGTGTGTGTGTGTGTGTGTCTGTGTAATGAGAACCCTTAAGATCAACTTGTTTAGCAAAATTTCAAGTAGACAATCCAGTATCATTAACTATAGTCACCATATCGCACATTAGATTTTCAAAACTTATTCATCTCATAACAGGAAGTTTGTACCCTTTGACCAAAGTCCCTCATCCCCCAAACTCTGACAACTGCCGTTCTATTCACTGTTTCTGAGTTTGACTTTTTCCATGAGTTTGACTTTTTCTTAGTGGAGTAATTTTTAATGCTCAACTTTGTGGAATAATATTTTCTCTTTGTGGAACTTTGCACATGAGAACTTTTTTTTTTCAAAAGTTTTGTGGAACTTTTGAAAAACCGGCTTGTAAGGTCTCTTTGCTTTTCACTTTCAGATTTACACCTGTGGCAGAAAAAAAGTGGAAAGCAAGTCCTGTGATGAGATATTGCCACTATGTGTTAAGAGCTTTGACAGCAGAGGGACAAAAGCAAGTGGCCTGGGAGTGGAAATATCTTGAAAGCAGCAGGTATTTCTATCATTATTATGTGTCCAGGGACGTGCTGATTGTGTGGAATGGGGCAGTGACCCTTTGTGTTGAAACTGATGATTCCTGCTATCACCACCAGAGGATGTTCTAAGCACGTTTTTTGTCAGAGCAACTCACGTTGACTGCAATAGCCCATCCTTCCAACAGAGGTAGAAGAATGACTGAGGCTGTGGAAAATCTCAGTGTCAACAGCAGCTCATAAAAGGGAAAGAACATGGCATCAGCTGTGTGTTTGGAAAAGTCTGAGGCGTTTCGCCCAACCGTTCTTGAATCATTACCATGATACTGACAAGCAAAGATATTTCTGAGAAAGCTGTCAGATTTAGCCCTCGACTGCATGGTTAATAGAGAAAAGAGCCAGGTTACCCACATTTCAATTCTTTCTGAGCTTTGGGCAAGCAGCCATATTTGTTATTAGATTTAAAAAAAATTCTTGCGGTGAGACTAGAATAGGAAGAGACACAGGGAAGAGAATAAAGGAGATATTTTTAGGGGAATTTTAGTGTCATGTTCTTTAGATAAGGAAGGGATAGGTTGGGGGAATATGCCTTACAGTCACCTCCAAAATAAGCTATAAAATGCAGTCAGAAGAATAGCAAGAATACCTGTTGTAGATAAGAACTTTAAAAACTGGTATTGCAAAGCAAAGTCTGCTATCAAATGTCAAAACTACTTGGAGGTTGAATCTCACGCCAGCCCAGGAGACACAGTGAAGCCGAAAAGCAACAGGCCATCAGTTTACCTCATTGTGTTAATTATGGCCTTTTCTACATGCTGTGAGTACACTTGAGAACACATGATATATATGAAAACGGGTAAGTGTATTATGTTATTGGAGGTAAATCATTTGTGTGCCTGTGTGTATGTCCGTGTGTGTGTGTGTGTGTGTGTGTGTGTGTGTGTGTGTGTGTGTGTCTGCTGCTGCTGCTGCTAAGTCGCTTCAGTTGTGTCCGACTATGTGTGACCCCAAAGATGGCAGCCCACCAGGCTCCCCCATCCCTGGGATTCTCCAGGCAAGGACACTGGAGTGGGCTGCCATTTCCTTCAGTACATGAAAGTGAAAAGTGAAAGTGAAGTCGCTCAGTCGTGTTCGACTCTTCGCGACCCCATGGACTCAAAGGCCAATCACTGCTTTTAATAAAAAGATGCTATTTATTTAGTTAAGAATACTTCACATGAGATCTACCCTTTAAGCAGATTTTTATTTTATTTTTATTTTTGTTGGCCATGCCACGCGGCATGTAGGATCTTATTTCCCTGACCAGGCATCAAATCCGTGCCCACTGCATTGGAAGCAAAGAGTCTTAATTGCTGGACCCCCAGGGAAGTCCCTCTTAACAGACTTTCAGATGTACAATACAGTGCTACCTGTAGGCACAGAATTGTACAGCAGACCTCTAGAACTTATTCACCTTGAAAAACAGAGTTTATGTCCACTGATTAGCAACTCCGCATATTCCATCTCCCCAGACCCCGGGAACCAGCATTCCACTCTCTGAGTCTATGATTTTGACTGCTGTAGACAGCTTACATGCCTGGAGTTGTGCAGGGTTTATCCTTTTGTGTCTATTTTGCTTATTTCACTTAGTGTAAGGTCTTGTTCACCCAGGTTGTCACGTGTGGCAAGATTTCCTTCTTTTTTAAGGCCAAAGAGTATTCCATTGTCTATCCATTTTATTTATCCGTTCATCCATTGGTGAACCTTCAGATTATTTCATCTAGGCTATTATGCACAGAACTTCAATATATTTATTATTATTATAAGGTTTAATTTAGTTTTTATGAGATTCTTATAGTAGAATGGTGAAATGATTGGTATAAATCTTAGGGACAACTACAATTCTTAGAGCGAAATCAGTTGGCACCTAGAACCCTTTAGGCATAGAGTCCCGGGGGCATGTGACTTTGTGTACAAGTCAAGGTCGTGGTTGTTGTCTCCTGGGCCTTGAAGGGAATCACAGATGTTTTCTTTCTGGGAATCCTGGGATGCAGTGTCACAGTCCAGTCTCTGGGCTTCCTATGCTGCACTAGTTACCTCCTACTCATTGGTTTGTTATTAATTTGTGAACGCTGGCCATCCAGACAACAGGGGACTGTGGTAGCTCACAGGATTATTGTGGAAATAAAAGAAAATAACAAAGTTAATGTGAGTAGTACATGTCTGGCCCATAACAGGCATTGAATAAGCACCAATTACTATTATTTCATTATTTCTATCTCTTGTTAGCCATTGCCAAACCCCCAAAAAGACCACATTCAGAGCCAAACTCCACTGAGTTTGGAAGGAAAGCAGAAGCTCTCGTCTTCAGAAAGTTTGAAGAATCACCTGAATTAGTTGGAAAGAAAATCTCATGAGCTCCCTTCTGGTTTCCTTTCTAAGGTGCATTGCACCAAAAGCATTGATTGTATCATTAAATTGTGTGTGTGTGATCAGTCACTCAGTCCTGTCCAGTTCTTTGTGACTTTATGGACTGTAGCCCACCAGGCTCCTCTGTCCATGGAATTCTCCAGGCAAGAATACTGGAATATGCTGCCCTCCTCCAGGGGATATTCCCGACCTAAGGATTGAATCCAGGTGTCTTATGTCACCTGCATTGGCAGGTGGGTTCTTTACCACTAGCACCTTCTGGGAAGCCTCATCATTTAATTGTTACCCCCGATGAGAATTCTGGATTGGCTGATTTGTATCAAAGGAGTATTAACACCCCTTTGCAAAGGTGACATTATTAGCTGTAAATCTTGGTTTATTGGGACCAGTGAGATCACCCAAGACGATAAAATAGGACTTGCCTGGGATCACCTAGGAAGTGATGCTTTTAGAAAAACATGTGAAGTGACAGAGTGAAAGGATGGAACAAATGGAAGAGATTAAAACAAAACAAGTAAACCTTCCCCTCTGCTCAGTGTGAGTCTGGTAATGAACTAGATTATGGTGTTGATATTTACTATTTTTATACAATTCAGTTCTCTTAAAAAATATTTCAAAAGCCATCAGGGAACAATATCTGTACTTTGTTACTATTTATCAGAACCAAAGGCATTTATCAAGTCTTTTGCTTCACATCCCTCTTCAATTTATTTCCTAAAATTATGCTAGTTTTATAAAAGTCACTGTAAACAAGGAGCTGCTAGATTTTATCAGAACCCTACATGAAGGTTAAGTTTCCAGTAAAAATGCTATAGGAAAAAGAATTTGGGTCTCAAATGAAGGACAGCTATTACTTTGTATTTTGGTAGGAAGTCAAATTTAAAAGCTAACTTTTTTGACATAAGCACATAAATTTGAAAGGAATTTGGGACATGACTTCTTGATTTATGGACATGTATTCACAAGTAACTTCACGCTGCCTTCTCCTTACTTCAGCATTTCTCTGAAACTTCTTTCATGGCCCCTTTATTCTCATTTCCAAGTCTAGATAATCTCCTTTGGCAAGCCCCATGCTCTTATTTCTGTTTCCTCCTCTTTTCTTGATCAGATCATTTTCTCTCTCCTATCTGTGGTCTCTCTCTCTTCTTTGATTTCTCTCCCTCAACCATCAAGCCATCTTGAGCATACCCTGCAAGTGTCCTAGAATACCTTCTATGGACCTTATGACCTCCTAGTTTTATCCTTACAGTCACCCTCCAACATAAGGACAAAGTAATCAAAGTGGGCCTGCACTTCAGAACCACAGAACACAAGGGTCCAAGTCTGGCAAGACAGACTCTATCTATGTCAAGAAGCACAGAATCGAGTAGACAGATGTGTTAATGTCCTGGGATGCTGAAACCTGTGGGTGTAAGCTGTCTGAAAGGACTCATTGTATTCCCAGAGTTAGAGGAGGTGAGATTTGCTAAAAGATGAGCTGGTATTAGCTAAAAGACGAGCCAAGTGGGTAGTGGCGGCAACAAGGAGGACTTTCCTTGTGGAGGTACAAGTAAGATGTGAACTGGAAAGAGCATGAAGCAACAGGTGTGTAGAGAAAACCACAAGTGATTCTGTGTCACTGGAGTGTAATGTATTAATACAAAGGATGGTGTTCAATGAGGAACAAGGTTGAGACGTGGCCAATGGAACTCTTTTTTCAGGCATCTAATGGATCTTTAAGAAGTCTCCAATCTCAGCAATTTCCTTTGCATTTTCTCAGCTGGGGCTTTATTGCCTAGGCAGACTTTATGTAAGATGGACTTTCACTAAGTCCCCTTCCCCAATATGTTGTATCTTTGGGTAGTGTAGTCTTTTTGTGATGATCTGCTGATCAGAGGGTTAATGTGTGACTAGTGGTAAAGAACCCACCTGCCAATGCAGGGGACATAAAAGAAGCAGGTTTGACCCCTGCGTCAGGAAGATCCCTGGAGAAGGGCATGACAGCCCACTCACTGGAGAATCCCACGGACAGGGAAACCTGGCGGGCTACAGTCCCTAGGGTTGCAAAGAGTCGGACATGACAAGCGACTGAGCACATAGCGCAATGTGTGACTAGTTTCCAGACCAGGAGCTGTCAGATGCACCTTCAGGACCATTCGCCTTGTCTTTAGTAACAGCACTGCAGGTGTGTGGGTGTCGTGAGAGACCCATGTCCCAGTGTCTCCTGCATGTTGTGTTCTGTGGGACTGGGTTCTGCACTGTGGTGTGCATAAGCAGAGGAGACGCTGCCATATGTCCAGACCATCACTCTGAAAAGGGATGTGCATACACCTCTCTGGCTCTTCCCACTGGCTGGGTGATAGGAAGACCTGGAGCAGCTGTTCAGCTTTAGAGAAACTGCATGCTGACCAGGGAAGGGGCACACAGCCCGCTCTGGAACATTCTTCCCTGACCTGTTTAATGAGAGGGAAATGTGGTTCAGTACAAGCCATGTTTGGGTCTCTGTTATGGCTAAGTAACCTGTTTTATAACTAAAATTATCACGAAGTGCTATAATCGGTTTTAAAACATGGACTTAAAATTATACAGAAGTTTTAGGAATGTTCAGGAAAGACTGTCTCAATTTAAAGCACTTTCCCCAATGTTGGACATCACAGATACATGGATGTGTTGATGGAACAGGTCTATTCAGGCAATGGGGTCCTATAACTTAACTTCTCAAACTGCAAACTCTATCTGTGAGGCACCTCACAGGATAACTGCCTGTATACTTCAAATATACTTCAAATTGCTCCTTAGGAAAAGAGTTATGATAAACCTAGACAGCATATTAAAAAGCAGAGACATCATTTGCAGACAAAGGTCCATATTGTCAAAGCTATGGTTTTTCCAGTCATCTTGTATGGATGTGAGAGTTGGATTTTAAAAAAAGGCTGAGTGCTGAAGAATTGATGTTTTTGAATTGTGGCGCTAAGAAGACTCTTCAGAGTTCCTTGGACAGCAAGGAGATCAAACCAGTCAATCCTAAAGGAAATCAACTCTGAATATTCATTAATGCTGAAGCTCCAATACTTTGACAACTTGATGCAAAGAGTCAATCCACTGGAAAAAGCCCTGATGCTGGAAAAGATTGAGGGCAGGAGAAGAAGGCGACAGAGGATGAGGTAGTTGGAAGGCATCGCCAACTCATTGAACATGAGTTTGAGCAAACTCCAAGAGATAGTGAAGGACAGGGAAGCGTGGAGTGCTACAGCCCTTGGGGTCGCAAAGAGTCAGACATGACTTCGCGACTGAACGATAGCAACATACTTCAAAAATATCAAGGGCAAGAAATACAAAGCAAGTCTCAGGAACTATTTCAGAGTAAAGGAAACAACTAAATGCATGTATGGTCATGGATAAGGAGAAAAGAGCTGTAGGGGCCACTCTTGGAACTATTGGTAAAATTTGAGCATGGACTGTCTCTTAGCTCAGTTATAGAAATATTGATCTTGATAACAGTGTTGTGCTTATATAAGAAAATATCCTAGAGAATGGTAAAGTTTTAAGTTTAAAGCATCATGATGCCTACAACTCACTCAAATGGTTCAGAAAAAAATATGCACACCTGGATATGTATACAAGGGGTTTCCTAAGTGGCACTAGCGGTAAAGAACCCTTCTGCCAGTGCAGGAGACTATAAGAGGTGCAGGTTGGATCCCTGGGTTGGGAAGATTCCCTTGGAGGAGGGCATGACAACCCACTGTGATATTCTCGCCTGGAGAATCCCACAGACAGAGGAGCCTGGCGGGTTACAGTCCATAGGATTGCATGTCCAAAGACTCGGACATGACTGAAGTGATTTAGCATGCCCGCATATATATGCAAACACATAAGAATGTCGCAGGCAGAGAGAGAGAGAATGATAAAGAAAATGTATTAAACAAATGTAAACAATTGAAGAGTTGAGGTGGTAATGTGTAGTATACATACCAGTAACTTTTCTGTAAGTCAAAATAAGGAAAAAAGAAATGAGTATAATTTTCTCCTCCTCAACCATCAACAATAACATCAGTAGTCACATACTTGTATTTGAACACTGCCTGTCAGTTAAATTTTGGTGTTGGCAAAACTTGACTGGATGGTCAAACACATGACCCTGCATTTTGGACCAGTTTCCAATGTTGCAAATTTTCCTTGAAGCAAATTTGTCAAAATAATTGTGGGATAAGCTCCCGTTTTAGAAGTTGGCAAAACAGACCTATTCTCCATCTTTTATCAAAGAACAGATGTGGATTTTGGGTCTGCAGGGTAGGTAGAATTAGAGGCTGATACTAAGCATGGACTAAAATTTAATTAGTGTGATTTTGGTGACATGTATATTTCCCCAAATTAGGGATATGCTCCAAAATAGATGCGTGTACACTTCTACTTCAAAAACACTGAGAGGGAGGTGGTGTCAGGGTTGAGTGTTAAGGTCATCTTTACACCAATAAAGCTATTCTAAGTCAGAAACTTTCATAATCCAGTAATGTTATCTTCCACTTATTGTTGAAAAGAGAAAACACTGATGCATTCACAGGCCAAATACCTAAGTGATTCTTTCTTGCATGCACGCTAAGTCACTTTAGTCTTGTCTGACTCTTTGCAACCGTATGGACTGTAGCCCACCAGACTCCTCTTTTCATGGGATTCTCCAGGCAAGAATCCCTTCCCTAGGGGATCGTCCTGACCCAGGGATCAAACTTCTGTCTCCTGCATTGCAGGCAGATTCTTTACCAGTTGAGCCACCAGGGAAAGCTTGCAATATGAAAGTATATGATATCAACAGATTGTACATATTAAACTCTTATAATGTTATCCATCAATTATATCTCAGTAATGCTGGGGAAAAAGTTACAATGTAGCATGTAGTAATTTTAGGACAACTCAAATAAATATAAACTTTGTTTTACTTTCTGGTCAAATATCATGTTAGTTAGCAGTTTCAAGTGGGATTTGGGAAAATTTATTACTCATGCCTCTTTCCTCACGGCTTCATGCAGAGTTATTCTATAGCAATTTTTAATAAAATACTAATGTGTTCACAGTTGGTAATCATCCCCATCTCTTCCAGCACAGTGCTCTTGGGTAGTATCTGTGCAGGAGAACAGTGATCGGGCTCGAAACCTCTCTTCTGAATCTGAACCAGGATCACTGGATCTGAGTCATCTACTGGCTACAGGGAGGCAGGAATGAAAGGTGGCCACAGGGCATGGGTGCTATCTTCTCCTCCTGGGAAGAAAAGGCCAAGCAACGTCTTGTATTTTGGCCAGGGAAATCTTCTGTTTATCTGAGGGCAAGAGGGCTAGAAAAGCACATTGGGATGAGAGCAAAAGTTCCCTTTTAAACATGCCACACTGTCTTTATTAGAGATTTGTTGGGTGGGTTATAGAGCTGCCCTGGTGGCTCAGATGGTAAAGTGTCTGCCTGCAATGCAGGAGACCTGGGTTCAATCCCTGTGTTGGGAAGATCTTCTGGAGAAGTAAATGGCAACCCACTCCAGTATTCTTGCCTGGAGAATCCCATGGATGGAGGAGCATGGTAGGCTACAGTCCATGGGGTCACAAAGA
Source organism: Budorcas taxicolor (assembly GCF_023091745.1). Classification (NCBI taxonomy): domain Eukaryota; kingdom Metazoa; phylum Chordata; class Mammalia; order Artiodactyla; family Bovidae; genus Budorcas; species Budorcas taxicolor. Next base: position 39,267,887 of record NC_068923.1, on the reverse strand, counting down.
GTTGGACGTGACTGAGTGACTTCACTTTCACTTTATAGTTCTCTACGGTTGTAAGGTTTTTGTGAGTAGAATTCATGTCTTAACACATTTTTGTATTGGAGGAGCATGGTAGGCTACAGTCCACGGGGTCACAAAGAGTTGGTCGGACACAACTGATCGACTTCACGTTCACTTTATAGTTCTCTACGGTTGTAAGGTCCTTGTGAGTAGAATCCACGTCTTGACACATTTTTTATTATCTCTATCTATTGTAATAGAGACATGTTTGCTGATTGATCGAACTTGATTGCTTTATGCTTTAGATGACAGTTTTTAGAAGGCATTTTAAGATCTCCAGGTGCCTCCAGGACATGATTATAAACATCAATTTCCATTGCACTATTCCAGGACTCAAGTCTTAGTTAATAGACATTTCCAGATGAAGTAGTTTCTACAGGACTATAGCACAGAATATGAATAGTTTTACAGTATCTGTGTTGTTATGGAGCAACATTATTCAATCAGTTCAGTTCAGTCGCTCAGTTGTGTCTGACTCTTTGCGACCCCATGAATTTCAGCATGCCAGGCCTCCCTGTCCATCACCAACTCCTGGAGTTCAACCAAACTCATGTCCATTGAGTCGGTGATGCCATCCAGCCATCTCATCTTCTGTTGTCCCCTTCTCCTCCTGCCCCCAACCCCTCCCAGCATCAGTCTTTTCCAATGAGTCAACTCTTTGCATGAGGTGGCCAAAGTATTGGTTTCAGCTTTAGCATCAGTCCTTCCAAAGAGATCCTAGGACTGATCTCCTTTAGAATGGACTGGTTGTCTCCTTGTAGTCCAAAGTACTCTTAAGAGTTTTATCCAATGCCACAGTTCAAAAGCATCAATTCTTTGGAGCTCAGCTTTCTTTATAGTCCAACTCTCATATCCATACATGACCACTGGAAAAACCATAGCCTTGACTAGATGGACCTTAGTTGGCAAAGTAATTTCTCTGCTTTTGAATATGCTATCTAGGTTGGTCATAACTTTTCTTCCAAGGAGTAAGCATCTTTTAGTTTTATGGCTGCAATCACCATCTGCAGTGATTTTGGAGCCCCCCAAAATAAAGTCTGACTCTGTTTCCACTGTTTCCCCATCTATTTCCCATGACGTGATGGGACCAGATGCCATAATCTTAGTTTTCTGAATGTTGAGTTTTAAGCCAACATTTTTACCCTCCTCTTTTACGTTCATCAAGAGGCTTTTGAGTTCCTCTTCACTTTCTGCCATAAGGGTGGTGTCATCTGCATATCTGAGGTTATTGATATTTCTTCCGGCAAACTTGATTCCTGCTTGTGCTTCTTCCAGCCCAGGATTTCTCATGATGTACTCTGCATAGAAGTTAAATAAGCAGGGTGACAATATACAGCCTTGACATACTCCTTTTCCTGTTTGGAACCAGTCTGTTGTTCCATGTCCAGTTCTAACTGTTGCTTCCTGACCTGCATACAGGTTTCTCAAGAGGCAGGTCAGGTGGTCTGGTATTCCCATCTCTTTCAGAATTTTCCAGTTTCTTGTGATCCACACAGTCAAAGGCTTTGGCATAGTCAAGAAAGCAGAAATAGATGTTTTTCTGGAACTCTCTTGCTTTTTCCATGATCCAGAGGATGTTGGCAATTTGATCTCTGGTTCCTCTGCCTTTTCTAAAACCAGCTTGAACATCAAGAAGTTCATGGTTCATGTATTGCTGAAGCCTGGCTTGGAGAATGTTGAGCATTACTTTACTAGCATGTGAGATGAGTGCAATTGTGTGGTAGTTTGAGCATTCTTTGGCATTGCCTTTCTTTGGTATTGGAATGAAAACTGACTTTTTCCAGTCCTGTGGCCACTGCTGAGTTTTCCAAATTTGCTGGCATATTGAGTGCAGCGCTTTCACAGCATTATCTTTCAGGATTTCAAATAGCTCAACTGGAATTCCACCATCTCCACTAGCTTTGTTCGTAGAGATGTTTTCCAAGCCCCACTTGACTTTACATTCCAGGATGTCTGGCTCTAGGTGAGTGATCACACCATCATGATTATCTTGGTTGTGAAGATTTTTTTTGTACAGTTCTTCTGTGTATTCTTGCCACCTCCTCTTAATATCTTCTGCTTCTGTTAGGTCCATACCATTTCTGTCCTTTATTGAGCCCATCTTTCTATGAAATGTTCCCCTGGTATCTTTAATTTTCTTGAAGAGATCCCTAGTCTTTCCCATTCTGTTGTTTTTCTCTATTTCTTTGCATTGGTCGCTGAGGAAGGCTTTCTTATCTCTGCTATTCTTTGGAACTCTGCATTCAGATGCGTATGTATTTCCTTTTCTCCTTTTTTTTTTTTTTGCCTCTCTTCTTTTCACAGCTATTGTAAGTCCTCCCCAGATAGCCATTTTGCTTTTTCGCATTTCTTTTCCATGGGGATGGTCTTGATCCCTATCTCTTGTACAATGTCACACACCTCCGTCCATAGTTCATCCAATAGCGTAAGGCTAATGAATTAATTACCCCCAATAAAGTACATGCTAGCTGTTTTTGAGCTACTATAATATGAGGTTTATACTGCAGGATGACTTAGCAAAAAGAAAATTATGCTTGTTGAGGGACAACTTTTTGGAGATTTGTGTTCGATACAATTTTTTTTCTTTTTTTTGTAAGAGTCTCATGAAGCCATTAACTTTATAATTACATAGTTACCTGTTCCAAAGATCACACATTTACCAAGAGGTATCCAGAAGATGTTTTGAAGGTATTTTGTTCATCCATTAGCTTAAAATTCTCTCCATTCATGATTATTTAGTAAGTTTTTACGGATATAAATATAATAAATACTCAACAAATAGATGAACACTCACCAAATATTTATTGAATGGATTCATTGTTCTCTCTTGAGGAACTGACTTTAAAAAGCAAGTTTCCATGAATATCTAATCCTATTTGTTCCCTCAATAGCTTTTTATTTGACCTCAGGGTCAGTTCATTAATCTCAGTGCTAAAAATTGTGGAGAATCAGATTGAATCACACAGACCCAAAATTTCCAAGGAATTCTACTCTTGGTCAAATCACTTCCTAATAGACTAACATAGTCCTCTGTCCCATGGTTGACAGAAGGACATCATGGACATATTCATAAGTTAGGAAATTCAGTGAGCATATCCTGTTCAATGCTGGGAACAAAGTGATAAGTGGAGTATCGTAGTGTTGCAAGCTGGTGAATGATGGACAGACTTACAATAGGCTTATTCTAGACTCTAGTTGGAAATTTCTGTTCAGTTCAGTCACTCAGTTGTGTCCAACTCTTTGCGACCCCATGAGTCACAGCACGCCAGGCTTCCCTGTCCATCACCATCTCCCGGAGTTCTCTCAGACTCACATCCATCGAGTCAGTGATGCCATCCAGCCATCTCATCTTCTGTCGTTCCCTTCTCCTCCTGCCCCCAATCCCTCCCAGCATCAGAGTCTTTTCCAATGAGTCAACTCTTCACATGAGGTGGCCAAAGTACTGGAGTTTCAGCTTTAGCATCATTCCTTCCAAAGAAATCCCAGGGCTGAGCTCCTTTAGAATTGACTAGTTGGATCTCCTTGCAGTCCAAGGGACTCTCAAGAGTCTTCTCAACACCACAGTTCAAAAGCATCAGTTCTTCGGTGCTCAGCCTTCTTCACAGTCCAACTCTCACATCCATACATGACTACTGGAAAAACCATAACCTTGACTAGACGGACCTTAGTTGGCAAAGTAATGTTTCTACTTTTGAATATGCTATCTACGTTGGTCATAACTTTTCTTCCAAGGAGTAAGTGTCTTTTAATTTCATGGCTGCAATCACCATCTACAGTGATTTTGGAGCCCCCCAAAGTGAATCTGACACTGTTTCCACTGTTTCCCCATCTATTTCCCATGAAGTGATGGGACTGGATGTCATGATGTTCATTTTCTGAATGTTGAGCTTTAAGCCAACTTTTTCAATCTCCACTTTCACTTTCATCAAGAGGCTTTTTAGTTCCTCTTCACTTTCTGCCATAAGAGTGGTGTCATCTGCATATCTGAGGTTATTGATATTTCTCCCAGTAATCTTGATTCCAGCTTGTGTTTCTTCCAGTCCAGCATTTCTCATGATGTACTCTGCATAGAAGTTAAATAAGCAGGGTGACAATATACAGCCTTGACGTACTCCTTTTCCTATTTGGAACTAGTCTGTTGTTCCATGTCCAGTTCTAACTGCTGCTTCCTGACCTGCACATAGGTCTCTCAAGAGGCAGGTCAGGTGGTCTGGTATTCCCATCTCTTGAAGAATTTTCCTTAGTTTCTTGTGATCCACACAGTCAAAGGCTTTAGCATAGTCAATAAAGCAGAAATAGATGTTTTTCTGGAACTCTCTTGCTTTTTCCATGATCCAGCAATTTACTCCCTCCTTAATTTATTAGTTTACATGGGTATAATTGTTGCTATTTATTTAATGTTTTAAATAAACAGAATGACTTTCTAACTAAGTCCCTTCTTAACTTATTAACCAGACACTTCTGTCCATGGGATTTCCCAGGCAAGAACACTGGAGTGGGTTGCCATTTCTTTCTCCAGGGAATCTTCCTAACCAGAGGATTGAACCCACATCTTCTGCTTCGGAGGCAGATTCTTTACACTGAGCCACCTGGGAAACCCTTTACTTCGGCATATTTGTTGCTTTTTATTTATTAATAACGTTCTCTATGATAACTAAGTAGGATACAGCAGTGATGAGCCTACATTCTAGGAATAAACCTGAAGTAAGGCAGAGTTTTACTAAATTGTAATTGTGTTTCTGGAGTGCTGTTTCTTGAAGTTCTTTTGAGTTCTTTGTTCTCTTTTCTCAGCTCCAAATCTCCTCTAAGAACTTTTATTTTGTGCTTGTAAAATGAAGATACTTAAAACAGAATCACAAAAATAACGTACAAATGCTCTGGACCTTGTAGGTGACTACTTCACAGTCAAGCATTTTCACATACTTTCATTGCCTGTGATTATATTTACTTTTAGCCAAAACCAAAATTTTCACACTGATATCATTGCCCTTTGGAGGTCCAAAGTCATATACTTCTAGGTCCCAGATTTCTGAATTTGAAAAATCTAACTCTAGAATAAAACACTTGCAAAGAATTCCACAGTCCTCTCAGGTCAGAGAAACACTGTCTATTCCTTACTCTGGTAGGGAAAGAATTAATTAAAAGAAGCATTAACCATTAGTACCATAGATACTGCATGATGTTACTATTGGGATTAGCTGGATGAGAATGGCTGTAAGTGTTGTTGAGTGAAATAATCATATCTACCTGAGAGGCTATGTCATTGGTTCAGTTACTAGCGATTGTATACACATCAAAAAGAACTTCACCATGAAAAGGTGACTTGAGGTGCTATGTATGATACAAGGAAACAATGGAATCTGTTTCTTGAGTACCAAAAGAAGCTTTTATTTTATTGTTTGGCCATGAAGTGTGGCTTGTGGGATCTTAGTTCTCCAACTAGGGATTGAACCCAGGCCGCAAGTGAAACTAGACTCCTAACCTCTAAACTACCAGGGAATTCCCCCAAAAGAAGCTTTTTTTTTTTTTAAATCCCCAAAGAAGCTTCTAGTTTTAGATTCCCAAATAGGTGAATTTTGAGAAGTAGACATTTAAGAAAATGATTTGGTCTCAAGATGGTTCCAAAGGAATTTTTCCTCAAGCACATTTCTTCTAGATTTTTTTCCCCTTCATAGACATTTAATCTGCATGCTTCTGATTTATTTACTCCTGACTCATCAAAGTCTGTTTTTAAAGTGTTCTTTGATGTCTAAGGAACCTAAATAACTTTTGTAAGAAATGTTTAAGTCTGGAAATCGTGTTTGCAGCACAAAATAAAACATGCATAAGCCAGTTTGAATTGCCATAAATACCACTCTGATAATCTGCTATAAGGCTCTTTGTAATCATCTTGTGACTGACTTGCTCCTTGGATAGAGGCAAACTTGAGTCAAGAAGCATAAAACCTGCATTCTTTTCCTGCCTCCCTACTAAAGATACAATGGGGTGCTATCTTCAAAAGTGAAATATTTTATTTGCAATCAAACTCAAACCACTGTTTCATTTCTTTAAAAAATGATTATCTGGTAGTTTCTATATCACTGATATTGGGAAGATGACAGATCTGAAAGTTTTAACTGTTAATAGAAAAGAATAATCTAATTTCTTGAATTTTGGAGTAGCTAAGTTTAGTTTGGGTTTCCCGGGTGGCTCAGTGGTAAAGAATCTGCCTGCAATGCAGGAGACACAAAAGATGTGGGTTCAGGCCCTGTGTCAGGAAGATCCCCTGAAGCAAGAAATGGCAACACACCCCAGTATTCTTGCCTGAAAATTCCCATGGGTAGAGGAGTGTGACAGGCTACACAGTCCAAAATCACGACTGCACCACTAAGCACGCACACATATTCTACTGAAATAGTAATATTTACTAATAAGAAGTGAGCATTTACTATAGAGTAAACATTTCCCATAAATTGCTTAATTTACCAGTGTAGAAATCTGATGCAATACTCTTACTATCCCCATTTTACAAATTAAACATATTGGGTCTGAGATCAGTTAAGTAACTTGCATAAAGACAATTGCACAGAGGCAGAGTGGAACACAGGAAGTCTTATCCCAGGACTATGCCTTCATCAGATGGCTGTTTCTCTCTCCTCTCTGTGTACATTTCAAAATTAATTTCCTCAATTGGGTTCTACATTCCCTTGAGTCCTTGGTGCTTGAGTCTTATTTTGGAATAATAATCATAATGATAATAATCTACACTACTTATAAATCCCTCTAGTTTATGTAGCAGATTCACACGTGGTGTCTCTTCTTGGATCCTATGACTCTCCTCTGAGCTAGACAGGAAAGATATTATTATCAGCAAAATCACCCAATGGAGAAGATATTCAGTGCAAAGGAAGAAACCATTATTTTTGCATGTGAGAAAAACCATGTCACCCTGATTTTAAATGTCACCCCAATTTTGAAAATAGCCTCTGGCTTCTCTGTGAAATCACTGGAATTAATGGTAGAAGACAAGTAGCACTCCTGTGCATGAATAAACCATGAAATATATCTGACAATAAAATTTTCAATTAATGTGGAAATATTTGCTCTGAGTCTCAGCTCTTGAGGATTTAAGTCTTGGCCAAATATTAAAAATATGTTTTATTTCATTGCACAAAGTACCTTGCAGAAGATTAGATTCCTGAGAAACTAAAAACTGCTATTTTTTGAGAATCCTGAATATGAATTAAGCTGATGGATGGGCCATGTTGGGAGAATTGGTTTCTTTGAGCCACTAAGTAGCCTTTACCCTTGCTCGGTGTGGCTCTGTTAGAGAAACTGTGGCTTTTACCACGACTGACTCTTAGGTATTAGTTTTCTCAGGTCTCTTGGTTCTTTGTGGAACCCTCAATTCAGTGATGAAGCCAAAAAATAATAAAATTTTTGAAAAGGAAGTGGATCAAAGATTTTTGACCAAAGTGTTTATGTAGAATTGTGTACTTAAAGAAAAGATCTGTGTGATATCACAGATAGATACACAGTCACACATTTTAGATTGTTTTAAAGATTGCAGGGTAGGTATTTTACTGTGCACAGTGATACAATGGAAGACAATGCAACAATTAAAGTGAATGAAGCTGAACCCCATGGATCATGATGGATTAATGTGGAACCAGAATGTTGAGTGAAAAAAAGAACAAGATGCAGATGTGTATTTATAGCATACCAGTTCTGTAAAGTGTTAGTTGCTCAGTTGCATCCAACTCTTTGTGATCCATAGACTGTAGCCTGCTAGGTTCCTCTGTCCATGGAATTCTCCAGGCAAGAATACGGGAGTGGGTTGCTATTCCCTTCTGCAGGGGATTTTCCCAACCCAGGGACTAAATCTGGGTCTCCTGCATTGCAGGTGGATTTTTCACCATCTGAACCACCAGGGAAGTTTGCTGCTGTCCATGGGGTCACAAAGAGTCAGACATGACTTAGCAACTAATTAACAACAAGTTCTGTGAAGATAGTAACATGTAAGAGTGCCTGATTGTTTTATGTAGCTAAAATATAAAGATGTCTGTGATAAAGGTAAACATTAAATCCAGGGTAGTGATTGGTTCCTCCACTTCCCTGGTGGCTCAAGGGATGACGGACGAAGGTTGGAGGTGGGAGTTGGGTTCTGACTGGAAAGCTCCACGTTGTGGCAGAAGTGATGCTGTGCAGCCTTGGACCTAGCCTTTGAAGGTATAGAAACTCCTGCTTTTGTGCTTGGGGACACAGCTTTCATGCTGTAAGGAAGCTCAGACTGTCTTGCTGGAGAGAGAGGCCACTTGAGGATGCTGTGGAGGGACAATCGCAATGTAGGCGAGACTTTTTGGACCTTCCAGACCATGACTGAGGCCAGCCTTTATCACACGGAGCAGAGAAACACAGGCTACCTGCAGAATCCAGATCAATTTTCATTCATCATTTTAACACAATAAGTTTTAGAGGGTTTGTTACTCAGCGATTGATAACTAAAATGGTCAGGTAGTTTGCATCGTCTTTGTTAGGAGACCATGAAATGCTAAGAAACTATGTAAAATTCATGAGGACAGGCTTTCTCTCCTCTCCTTAATGTTATCTTTATTCCATGTGCACATCAGATTTTAATTTTATTCTGCTTCTAACAGGCTTATTCCCATATCTGTGCTTATTTTTGAACACATAAACCCCAATTTTCAGTCTAGAATGATTTTGCTTCATGTCTGCCTGAGTTAGCATTATCTTTGGGGGAAATTCTTTACTCAGAGAGCCTAAGAACAACTACATTGCTTGTGGATTCCAGCCGTGCAATGCTTTTAGAGGTATATTCATAGTAGTGCATTTGCAGAATTTATTGGGAATAAAATCAGTAAAATCTAATGATGATCTCTTTCAAAGATTTATTTGGTAAAATCTGCAGGTATGGGGGGCCAATACGGTGACAGAATAATTGCTGAGTCACTGTCAAGGCATTGTTCTATTTAATGTCTGCAATTTCACACAAGCCAAGCGGAACTAATCAAAATATTGAAGGTAGGTTCTTGCTGCTAATGCTCCCCCAACACTTACCAAGAGAACTGTTTACAAGGCCAAAAATATGACTTTATATATTGTGAGTGAATTGGATTTTTAAAATAATAAACTGTGGTTGAAATGAAGCAATCATTCTTTCTAAAGAGAACTATTAGTGATGTTTTCAGTGATTAAGTTCTGATTGTGCCTGAAGCTGGTCCATCTGGGGGTAACACAAGCAAAAGCTTAAGCAACTCCATCATTTTTAAACTCATTTTGGATACATTTACCTGTTTTTCACAACAGAATCTCTCTGTGTATATGTGAGAGCTTCTGTATGAAGGGTGGTGGGCTTCCTCTGACATCCTCTTCTTGTGTGTGCCCCTCCCAGCCAGGACTAACCCCATAGGGTGGTGGGAAATGGGAGAGGTAACCTCAGTTGGCCTCTTCATTCTCGCCTGTTACCCTCTCGTTGACCTTCCTCCCAGATACTCTTGGTGCTTGCCAGCCTCGTCCTTGACCCCTAAAGTTTTCAAATCAGATCCTCATTCTTACTCAGTCCTTTCCCCAGAATATTCTTGGTCCTTACATTAGAATTCAGCCAACCTGTCTTCTTTTCTTTTTCTTTTTCTTTTTTTAAACTTTTCATTTTTTATTGGGGTATAGCCTATTAACAATGTTGTGATGGTTTCAGGTGAGCAGTGGAGGCTTAGTCATACATATACATGTATCCATTCTCCCCCAGAGCAGCAGCAGCAGCATTCTCCCTGAAATTCCCCTCTCATCGAGGCTGCCACATAACATTGAACAGAGCTCCATGTGCTATACAGTAGGTCCTTGTTGGTTATCCATTTTAAATATAGCAGCGTGTACATGTCCATCCCAAACTCCCTATCTATCTCTTCTACCCATCCTTCCCGTCAGCAATCACAAGTTAGTTTTCTAAATGGCAGTCCTTGGACCTAAGAACCCAATACATGGTTGTGTGTCAGCCCAAATGAGGGTCCCAAGGATGGAATTTTTAGGACACGGGAAAAAAATACTTTGAGACAAAAAGGCTACTGGTTTTCTCTGAAATTAACAACCAAACTCTTGGTGGTTTCACGCAGCAGAGCTCAGCAGTTTACCGGCAGAGCTCAGCAGTTTACCGGCCGTCTGATCCAGAGCCGTGGGAGTTTCATCATCTCTGATCTCTTGAACACAGCATGATCTCAGAGGGGAGAGAAAAAGCCCAGCAACAGTGAGAAAATCGGTCAAAATCATCTTGTTCCTTTTTTTGTATCAGACAAAGAATCGCCTTCAGAACTGGGGATGTAGGTTCAGGGATGGAATTTTGGAGTAGGGGAGGGGCTATCAGGCCAAAGCAAGAGCAGAGTAAAGGAGATGGGAGGCCAGGGAGCCAGAGGAGGCAGGCACTGGGCTCGTGTGTGTGGGGCCTAGTATGTTGCAGGCTTGATGGCTGCAGGGTTATATTCATACTGTAGGGTCAGGCTCAGCCATGTTAATAGATGACTACATCCTCAAAAAAGATGAGGTTGTAGTCAATGTGTTTTGCTTATAAAGGCAACAATGGTAATGCATTTTTTAAAAGGCTTAATTGTTTGTGCTTCACATGCAAAACTTTTGCTACTGTAAGAGGTAAAATATGAGTTGTTTGGGAAAGTTAGTTATTTAGAACAGGCCACTCCCTAAAAATGCTAGGCTCGAGGGCACCTGCAAATCCCTGGCATGCGTGCTTCAATCTAGCATCAAACATGGAAATGCAATTGCAGGCTCTTGAGCATTTCATAAAAAAATTTTTTTGACCACACCCCAAGACATGCAGGACCTTAGTCCTTGACCAGGGATTGAACCCATGCAGTGGCAGCATAGCGTCTTAACCACGGGACCACCTGGGAAGTCCCATGAGCATTTTGTTTCCATCAGCTCTATTTATCCTTCCATTGACTGTGGAGATGACACTACTTTGACTGTGTCATTCTTGGTCAGTTCTTGCTGCCGCCTGTTTGTGCTGTAAGAGTCCGTTTACCCTGTCTTTCCTACCCCAGTCCTACCTGAAGGCCACCTGTCTGGGTCCCTTGCAAACATGAAAAACAGTATTAGTTCATGTCGTAATGGTTTGAGTCTAGTTTGAGTCTATGGGATAAGATGAGCCCTAGACCTGAGGAGTAGTCAGTCAGCCAGCCATCCATCCTGGGTAGGGCAGGGTGGAAGGGGGCAGTGTCAGAGAGATGCAGGGGAGAAAATCAGCGAGTGCCATTACTGAAGACACTGGCTTAAGGCTTCAAGTAGCTTATACCAGTGTCGGTATTTTCATTTGTGGCTTTCTTTTGCCTCTTCAGAAATAATTAGCCTTCAGTATCATTAATGCTGTGTAAGTTAAAGGTTGAATTAAGAGGTTAGAAGGTGAATAAGAGATCATATGGTCACATGGTTACATTTTTCAACTGTTGGTATGGATGTGTGTATTTAACAATGAACTGTTGGGAAAATTGCTATGATAATCTTAAATAAGAGAGCCATTATACAGAAATTACTGTGTATTTTTCTACAAATAATCATCTTGATTTGAAATACGCTAATTAGCTAAATTTACTGATATATTTGTTCTTTGTATTCCATCTCTGAGACTCTCAGAGAAGAAAAATTACATATTGTAACAGAGCCTTAATTTTTTGGAAACACGTGGCTCATTGCATTCCTTGGGGTGGGGTCTATGTGCTAGCCACCCTCAGAGGTGTGCACCAGTCCTTTCTGAGCACTGCCAGCTCGAGCTCAGTTTAGAATTCATCAATTTCTTACCTCCATGAAAAAGGCAATTTTATCTAAAACTTTGGAGCCTGTAGACTTTGAAATGGAAAGAAAAGTCACACCAAAGGCTGAATTTTCTTAAACCCCAAGTTGCAAAACAAAGTGTGCTAGCAAAAGGTTGTGCTATCTGGAACCTTTAAGAAATGTATTACTTTGCTTCCAAATGAAGGACAAATTAGATTTTGAATTTCTAAAGCTAAACAAATATTATTTATTATGTTAAAATATTAAAGCTACTAACATCAGGATCTATGAAAGAAAGTGTGAGATTCACAAAGGTCATCTTCATGATTGAAAAATCTACACTGAACAATAGTTTTCTACTTTATACTGTTTGCAGCCTAGGAGTTATCATGAAAAGAAAGGAACAACTATAATTTATAATATGCAATAGATTTGATTTGAATATGCATAATGTAATATATTAAAGTATAATTGTGAGGATATGTTTCCTCCTTTTATTCATTTATTTTAGGTCTTAATTATTGAGTGACTGATTCAACCTAGAATTCTGAAACCTAGCATTTGGAATGTACTCATTCACTCATTTATTTAATAAATAGTGATTTGATCAAGAAAAAAAAGAAAATGTGAAATTAATTTCCAATATGTGATTGGATGTCTTCCCTAATCCTTGCCTTGTGGGTGCTAGTTAGAGATGTGAGATTTTTATACTCATATATTCTTGATTGAACCAATTGACTTGTGACTATAACCTCTTAGATATTGAGGTGACTTTGCTCTGAGGGGAAAATAAAGCTATGCTTAGTCACCAATTGCAAGTAATAAACCTTGCTTTGAGATTATGGGAACGTCAATTAACAGAGGCCCTTCTTGGCAGAAGAAGAATGATATTTGTTGGATATCTATGTTGGTTTCCATTGATTTCAATCCTGTTTACTCAGAACATTTGTCTTAACCTACTGCCTTTTGTTAAATTTTGCCTTGTTTGTTTAACATTTGATTTCACATTTAATCATTTTCATACACTATAGTTTCTTGTCTTTATATTATTTTCTGCATCTTATTGGCTCTTAATCTTTATTATATTAGAGCATATGATATGATTAATAGTTTTAGACTTTTGCTCATTTTCAGTTTTAATTTTTTACTGAAAACAGTTTCTCTGAACTTTCTGTTTTAGTTAGAATTTTACGTTCAAGGACACAAAACAGGAAATTTCACATAACAGTGGCTGAAAGAAGGTAGAAGCTGACTTGACTTCTCCTTTGTGTAAACGATTCACAGGCAGTTCCTGAGGGCTGGGAGGGTAATCCATTGATATCAAGGATCAGGGTCCAGTGATGCAGGTCCTAATGTGTGCTTCCCATGTTCCTAGTCAACTCATGATCCAAGATGGCTGCTGCAGCCTTGGATGCTTCCTTTGGGAGCAAAAGAATAAAATTAGAAGATTGAAAAGAGGTTTTCTCTGCAGTTTAACCATCTGAAGCAGCCCTCCAGAAGTCCCATCCAGCTCTAATGCTTACACATCTTGGTCAAAATCTAGTTACTTGGTTGCATTTGTCTGCCAGGTGGCCTGGTGACTATAGTCCTACTTTGTGGATGGACAATGTGCCCAGTGAAAATCAGAGTTCTGTGTCTAAGTGGTAAAAGGAGAAGGGACGCTTGTCCAGGCAGCTAACTGTGTCTGCTTATTTGCTTATTTGATGTTCAGTTCAGTTCAGTTGCTCAGTCGTGTCAGACTCTATGACCCCATGGACTGCAGCATGCCAGGCTTCCCTGTCCATCACTAACTCCTGGACCCTACTCAAACTCATGTCCATCACATCGGTGATGCCATCCAACCATCTCATCCTCTGTTGTCCACTTCTCTTCACACCTTCAATCTTTCCCAGCATCAGGGTCTTTTCCAGTGAGTTGGTTCTTCGCATCAGGTGGCCAAAGTATTGGAGTTTCCACTTCAACATCAGTCCTTCCAATGAACATTCAGGACTGATTTCCTTTAGGATGGACTGGTTGGATCTCCTTTTAGTCCAAGGGACTCTCAAGAATCTTCTCCAACACCACAGTTCAAAAGTGTCAATTCTTTGGCACTCAGTTTTCTTTGTAGTCCAACTCTCACATTCATACATGACTACTGGAAAAACCATAGCTTTGACTAGCAAGACCTTTGTTGGTATAGTAATGTCTGTTTTTTAATATGTTGTCTAGGTTGGTCATAGCTTTTCTTCCAAGGAGCAAGCGTCTTTTAATTTCATGGCTGCAGTCACCATCTGCAGTGATTTTGGAGCCCCCCACCAAATAAAGTCTCTCACTGTTTCCACTGTTTCCCCATCTATTTGCCATGAAGTGATGGGACTGGATGCCATGATCTTAGTTTTCTTGATATTATTTATTTTTTAATCCAAAAAAAAGATCCATGTTGCTTCTTTTTAAATCCTATTTTTACATAAGCCTTTTAAATATTTGACTAAAATGTTTTTTGAAGTACAGTTGATTTACAATGTTGTGTTAGTTTCAGATATTCAGCAAATTGATTCAGTTATACACAGACAGGTATATGTTCTTTTTCATATTCTTTTGCATTATAGTTTATTATAATATATAGAATATAGATATAGTTTATTACTGGGCTGTCCAGTAGGACACTGTCATTGATCTAATTTATACACAGAAGCCTGCATCTGCCAAACCCAAACTCCTAATTTATCCCTACCACCCTTTTCCCCCCACTTACCCCTTTGGTAACTGTAAGCTTGTTTTTTATGTCTGTAAGAATTTTAAATTTCACTATTTTAAAAATATTTTGCTATTTTTAAGAGCTATTTTTATTATATTCTACTTTAAATTTTATTAGTTTAACAATTTTATCACTATTTGTAGTACTTTATTTTTTCCAATTTTATTGACATATATTGTATAAGTTTGAGGTGTGAAACATAATGATTTGAAATATGTATATCTTGAAGTGATTACCCAAGTAAATTTAGCTAACACCTCTCACCTTCAGACACTATTTAGACATTATTACTGTTTTTAATTCTTTTGATTTGTTATGAAACTCCTGCCTTTCTAGTTAATAAGTGTCTGGAAAGACAGAAATAATGGGAAAATCTAAGACAGGAACAATTTGAAACAAGGGAAGTGGATGCTTTATCATGAGCTGAGTCTGAACTGTCAGGTTTTTACAATGCATTTTTAATTGGAGGATAATTGCTTTACAATATTATGTTAGTTTCTGACATACATCAACATGAATGAGCCATAGGTATACATATGTTCCCTCCCTCTTGAATCTCCCTCCCACCTCCCACCCTATCCCACCCCTCTAGGTTGTCACAGAGCACCAGGTTTGAGGTCCCTGCATCATACAACAAATTTCCACTGGTTATCTAATTTACATATGTAATATATGTGGTTCAATGCTGTTTTTTCTATCTGTCCTGTTGGTATTGCATCCTCTTATGCTAAAACTTTAGCCTGAGTGACCCAGGAGATTCTCAGGATGAGAGCTCCCTTCACCCCACATCTACCAGGATGACTATAATTCTACTTTTACTAATAACACCTTTGAGCTATTGTAGCAAAACCCTCTTTTAGATGCATCTAAAATCCATGCATCTTGGAAAAATAAATAACACTGTCTGGAGTGAACTAATGTTTTTGCTGGTAACTTTTGTTTTACACAAACATTTTTCTAAAGATTTTTTGATGTGGGCCATTTTGAAATTATTTATTGAATTTGTTACAATATTGCTTCTGTTTTTTATGTTCCATTTTTTGGCCATGAGGTACAGGGGATCTTAGTTCCCCAACCAGGGATCAAACCCACACCCCCTGCATTGGAAGGTGAAGTCTTAATAAGCACTTTAAATTTTTAATTAAAAAAAATTTTAAAGTATAGTTACTTTGTAATGTTGTGTTAGTTTCAGGTATTCAGCAAACTGATTCAGTTATACACACACATGTATTCTCTTTCATATTCTTTTCTTTTCTAGCTTATTACAAGATATACAATATAGGTTCCTGTGCTGTGTAGTAGGACCTTGTTGGACCACAAGGGAAGTCCCTATACAAACATTTTTTAATTGGCCTAATAATCAGAAATATGATGGTTATTTCTAGGTCTTATTGGAAAACTGTAACTGTTACTTCATATCTTCTTATGTATATTCAATAAGGAAATTCCAAAAATGTCACATGAGAATCAACTTGGGCATTTTATGTATTGGTGTGTGTCAGTTTGTATGGCATAGTTGTATTTCTGCTGTGAATTTTGCAGATATGAAAGAAACCGTTTAGATCTTTACCAACTGAAGTAAAATTTTGATTATCGACTGCCATTGACAGATGATCTTGACATCTGCTGGGTCTCAACGAATTTGACTGGCTGTGACTGCTTATGTTAATGTCAATATGGTGTCTTTATGTTATTTCTTCACCAATGGAATCAAATGCCATTAGAAAATAGAACCAGTTTTATTCAGAGATTTAAATTTTATATGTCTTATGTTTTAGTATCAATAAGCTATGAGAACAAACTTGCAATATGTTTAAAAAAATTTTTATTAAGAACTACTTACATATTATTGAAAAGTTACCATGCACTGCTATGGGGGAAAAATGATATCTTTCCAGACCCTAAGTAGCTGAAATTATACTTGGAAATAAACTCAAGTACATACTATTTGATGAGTGATAAAACAAGTGTACTTACAACAAGATACGGAGGCAGCTAAAACTGGCCTTGTGTTGACCAAGAAGCCTTTCCTAAAGGAGGGGACATTTCATATGAAACCTGAAGAATAAGTAAAAAATACCCAGGTGAGGGCTTCCCTGGTGGCTCAGTGGTAAAACATCCATCTGCCAATTAGGAAACACGAGTTCGAGCTTGGTTTCATCCGGGAAGACCCCACACACCGCGGAGCAACTAAGCCTGTGAACTGCGACTGCTGAAGCCCGTGTGCCTAGGGCCCGTGCTCTGCAGCCAGAGGACCACCGGAGTAAGAAGCCGCTCACTGCAGCTAGAGAAAAGCCCGCACAGGGATGCGGACCCAGGGATGCGTGCGGCTTGAAAACTGTGGTCGCCTCATCTTCATCTTCTGAAGGGCTGTGGGACATCTCTCAGAGGGTTAAAGCAGAGGTGGATGAGATTTGCCTTCTGAAAAGTGTCCTTGGGGGCTGGGAGATGGATAGCAAGAGAGGGAGGCAGTGTTAGCTGATGCTATTGTTATCAAGAGGAATAATCTCTGAGCTGCTTTACCACTGGTTGGGAGAATTGGTATCCACACACTCTTTAACCAGTCTAGCTTATGAGACTGTGGGATGGCTGTGGTCTGTGGCAAGGACAAAGCAAAGCTAAATGGCTTAAGAAGAATAGATTCCGGAATTTGGAATTAACATACACACACCAGTCTATATAAAATACGTAATCAAAAAGGACGGACTGTATAGCAGGCTTCCCAGGTGGCCCAGCGGTAAAAAATCTGCCTGCCAATGCAGGAGACGCACAGAGATGCAGGTTTGATCCCTGGGCCGGGAAGATCCCCTGGAGTAGGAATGACAACCCTCTCCAGTATTCTTACCTGGAAAATTCCATGGACAGAGGATCCAGGAGGGCTCTGGGGTCCATGGGGTCACAAAGAGTTGGACATGACTGAGCACACACTACTGTATATCACGAGGACCTCTACTCAATATTCTGTAATAACCTATATGGGAAAAGAATCTGAAAAAGAATAGCTACATGTGTATGTATAACTGAATCATTTTGCTGTACACCTGAAACTAACACAACATTGTAAATCAACCTTATTCTAATATAAAATAAATATGAAGCAAGAGAAAATGGGCAAAAAAAGGGGGAAAAAAAAGACTTCACCACATGAAATTCCTCCCTTAATAACAGCATGTTCTGTTCAACTGAGGCCTTCTCTCGGTGGCTCAAACAGTAAAAGAATCTGCCTGCAATGCAGGAGACCTGGGTTCAATCCCTGGGTCAGGATGATTCCCCAGAGAAGGGAATGGCAACCCATTCCAGTATTCCTGCCTGGAGAATTCCATGGACAGAGGAGCCTGGAGAGGTTGCAAAGAGTCAGACACAACTGAGAGACTAACACTTTCTATTCAACTGAGCTAATCTGTTCGGCGGAGAAGGCAATGGCACCCCACTCCAGTACTCTTGCCTGGAAAATCCCATGGATGGAGGAGCCTGGTAGGCTGCAGTCCATGGGGTCGCTGAGTTGGACACGACTGAGCGACTTCACTTTCACTTTTCACTTTTATGCATTGGAGAGGGAAATGGCAACCCACTCCAGTGTTCTTGCCTGGAGAATCCCAGGGATGGAGGAACCTTGTAGGCTGCTGTCTATGGGGTCACACAGAGTCGGACACGACTGAAGTGACTTAGCAAAATCTGTTTGGCACCTATAATATCAGCCAACAAGAATGTGTAACCTTAAATTTTATGATGATGTTAAGAGTAGGCTATATAATTTCATGGTTTAGGGTCATAAGCACCTCCTCAACAGCCCTTTAGGTACCCCTTGCAATAAGAAATTTGACTAATTTTGCCATCTTTGAGTTTCTTTCAGAGAAAGAGGATCTTTATTTGGAACTTTTTCTTTTAGGTACAGAGATACTAGTTTAGAATCTTAAATGATATCATTCTTGCCTTGTACATTAGAGATGATGCCCCACAGGTAAGACAAAATTCTACCCTGAAGAATGTGTGCGATTCATCCTGACATTCTTATTTAGTGCCAGTGTCTTTCTTCTTGCTTTTATCTGTTAAGAGTGAATATGTCATAATACCTTAAACCCCAGTTGATCCCTGTCAACAGAAGTAACTCTTTTGAACTAACCAGAATTTCTCAAAATTGCAAACAGATTTAAAAATAGGGTTTTATCCTCTGTGGACCGTTGTTGGGTTTTATACTCATCAAATACCTCAGACTTTGCAGTGTGATCAGGCTGAATAAATACATCCCAAACTGAATATGTGTAAAATTATTCAAATATATGAATATGTATATATGTAGATCTATAAAGACAGTTGGGTTAAGCTGTGAACACAACTCTAGGAATCTTATCAAAGGAACACATGTCAAAGGGATGCGTCTTATTTTCCTGAATGTAACATATTTTTGAGTTACATATTTTATATGAACTTTCCATCCTAAAATTAATATTAATTTAATGCTTTTTTGCAATTAAAGAATCCTGTCCATTCTTATATTAACTCAAGCAAGCTTTTATCAAGGGCCTGTTATGGACAGGAGCTACGCTATTATTCTAGTGAAAGCACAGTTATTCAAATATTACTTATCTAATTTGAAGATTAAACAGGCCTTTCTTTCCTCCTCTTTGCCGCTCTGCTTTCTCTTTGAACATGTAATTGTTCATTGTTCTTTAGCATCTCTGCCAGTTGATGGACAGGAGAAATAAAATGAAATAAGAATCAGATCAAGTAATTCTGTTATTGCCAGCAAATTTGGTAGGAAAGGACATTGTAGCTGGGTTTTTCTTTTCTGTGGTTCTTCTCTTCTTATGAGTTTTCAGTGAGTTTGGTCTCAGAGTCACTAAATGCTTGAGCAACATTTGGGTTTCTACTCTCCTTCTCCCCGATCATCTAACGTTTTGACTAACTGAGACTGCCTAAATTCAAATTTACCTTTTGGATTTAAAAGGGCTCTACTGTTTTACCTTGAATGAGGTATGGTGAAGCCAGATGCACCTGGGGAGTGGGGACATTACAAAGAGTGTTACAGTTTGCTGTGCTCAGGGTTCCCTGGGTGAATGCAGCTTATCAGGTGGGGGCCCCATGGGGGAGGCACTGCGAGGCAGAGGGAGCCAGGAGACAGTGGTGGGGTGAGGGAGCAAGAATCTTTATTGTAGTCTCCACAGCAAGAAACAGGAGAGGGGGACTTCTCTGGCAGTCTAGTGGTTAAGACTCTGTGCTTCCCCTGCAGGGCGTTTGACCCCTGGTCGGGGAACTAAGATCCCACACGCCATGTGGTGCAGCCAAAAATGAAGAACCCCCTCCATGCCCCACCCCCCCACCCCCCCAAAAAAAGAAGCAGGCAAGGCAGGGTTAGCAGACTTAAGACTGGATGGCTTGAATCATTTCAGCCGGCTCTGGGGCCTGGAAAATTCCATGGACTTCAGTCCTCAGGGTTGCAAAGAGTCAGACATGACTGAATGACTAACACTTTCACTTTCACTGGAGACTTGGGCTGCCCATGGTCCTCTGTACCTGTTTAGGGGTGATGAGGGCAGGGGTACTGATGTCCCCTAGTGACAGGGCTGGATGAGCAAGGAGGTTGAGAATGTGGACTTAGTCCATTGCTCAAGGAGGAGAACCAACCAGGCTCTCTAGTCAGGACCTCAAAACTGGGTCAAGACAGAAGTTTAAAAAACTCTATTACACATACTTCGGAAAATGCTTTGAAATAGCTCCCAGCAGTATCTGCCTCTGTTCCCCTCCCAAGTCATAACTCTCCCATTGCTGGCGTGGGGCACTGTGGCTGACTTCTATCCCCCAATCACTGGGGCCCCGTGGGGGCCACTTCTCCACACTGCAGCCAGAGAGAGCTGTGAACGTGTAAGCCTGTTCCCTCTGTCTCCACCCTAACCCTTGTTTCCTCTGGCAACGTTTCATGGTTAGAACAGCAACTCCCGTGGGGTTAGATCAACGCCCTTGTGATCCTGCCTGGCTGGATGTTTGGACCTTTGCTAGTTCACTCCCTGCAGCTTTTGCCCACCTGCCTTGGCCTTCTCTCTGCACATTTGCACTTTTACATGCTGCACACCCTTCTCCCCAGTGATCTCCGATTGCACTTTTACCAGATCTAATACACTATTGATTGTGAGAACACCATTTTTTCCCCAAGAGGAAAAGCACTGACAATTAAAAGACTCAGTCTCTTATTGATAACTCCAGAGAATGCACAATTAGACCTCCTTGGCCTGTTATTACACAGAAACTTCTTTTCTTTATCTGAAGGGTTTGGATCATGTTTGCTGCCCTTGGTCACATTACTTGGTGTGTGATTAGCCATCTTTTTGGAGGTTCCTCAGTAACAAAGTGAAAGTATTAGTCGCTCAGCTGTGTCCAACTGTTTGCAACCCCATCGACTGTAGCCCCTCAGGCTTCTCTGTCCATGGGATTTCCTAGGCAAGGATACTGGAGTGGGTAGCCATTCCCTTCTCCAGGGTGTCTTCTCAATGCAGGGATCAAACCTGGGTCTCCTGCATTGCAGGCAGATTTTTTACCATCTGAGCCACCAGGGAACCCTGGTACGCTGCAATTCATGGGGTCCAGGAGAGTTGGACACAACTTAGCAACTGAACAGCAGCAACAACAATAGTAACAAAACCTATCCCGGTATCAGCATTTTATGAGCATCTTCCTTATGTTGCAAAATGCTTTTTATTTTTGCTTTCACTGAAAACATGCTGTTGTAGTCATTCATCCAACCAGAAATATTTGATCCACTAATATCCAACCAAAAACTCTTCCTTTATTTTCGTGTCTTTCTGTGTTGACAATAACCATTCTTTTAGATGGCACATGGAAAACATGGTAAAACATTTTGACAACACCTGTCAAAACAACGAAGTACATAGCTCAGTTGAAGAAAGAACAGTCTGAAGACCCAAGATCAAGTTCATGCACAAATGGGCAATGACAATAATGTCACTCTAGGTTCTTTTATGTTTTTTCCACTGGAACTCATCCTCTCAAAATTATTGTTCCATGATTTTCTCCTTATTAATCCCCTTTCATTTCTAATAATCAAACCGATTTGCCAATTTTCATGGCACAGCCTCATGAGATTTGAGTGATGCCAGCCAGCTTGTTCTTTGGTTTTCTGGAAGTGGAGAGTTGTTAGCAAACAGGATGTCTTCATTCTGACATCTTCTGAGAGCAAACAGGATGTCTTCATTCTGACATCTTCTGAGTACAAAATTGTTAAATAAGATCATTCTAATTAATGCTTCTCTATACCAAGAAGTGCATTTTAAAAAAATCTGTCTCTCACTCAAACAAAGCATTTCACATCATCCTATGTTAACTGATTTGAATCTGAAAAGTTGACTTTCTATAGAATGTCTTCACTACCTATCTGCAAATCTAAATAAATTAGGAGAATAAATGGTCCCTTTTCTATACTTAGTAGACAGACATGATTTTCCTTTATTTAAGGAGACTATGTTGTCTTTTCCCCAATAGGCCATGATTGCATCATCATTATCATCATCACCTGTGTCATTTCTATGGCATTTTATACTTTTCAAAGGATTTTAACATATATTATTTCATTATGCTGCAGTCCATGGGGTCGCAAAGAGTAGGACATCACTGACTGACTGAACTGAACTGACTGATCTCATTATATGCCCCACATTCCCACTTTTCAGATTCCACGAGCCAGCCATGAGTATGCAATAACTGTGTGCTATTGAATAAATGAATGATCATCATACTGTTACATCAAGACAACCCAAAGTCTCACTTGTTTCTGTCACCTCAGTAGGATCTGTCTAGGACTGACTTATTTTCTAGAACTTCATCATACTTGGTGATGGGTTTTTATTTATTTCATAAATGAATCTCTCTTTTTAAAGTCTTTACTGAACTTATTGCAATATTGCTAATGCTGTTTATGTTCTAGCTTTTTGGCTGTGAGGCAGGTGGGATCTTAGCTCTACGACCAGGGATCAAACTGGCACTAGATGGAATAGCATTGGAAGGCGATTCTTCACCACGAGACTACCAGGGAAGTCCCTGGCAATGGCTTTTTAATGTGATGCAAAAAGAGCTGTGAAAGAGTCATGAGAAAAGCATGTAATGGTGGCAAGGATCTACCTGCCAATCCAAGTGACGTGGGTTCAATCCCTGGGTTGGGAAGATCTCCTGGAGAAGGAAATGGCAACCCGCTTCAGTATTCTTGCTTGGAAAATTCCATGGACAGAGTAGCTGGGCAGGCTACAGTCCATGGGTTTGCCAAGAGTCGGCCACAACTGAGCACACAAGGTTTTGTTTTAAAAGCAAGATTTAGATGGATAGAACCATTCTGACAGATGAGTAAGGCTTGCTGTCCTTTCACTCTTATCAGCTTTCAGTTAAATTTTCTGTCTTGCTGTGGAGACAGTTAACAGCACTTACCAATTATCTACTAGGTTCTAGGTGACTGTGATAAATGCTTTCATGCATTATTGCATTTGATCTGTGTACATGTTGCTTTGCTTCTGCTATTACTCTGGGTAGTATTGCTTTCAGTATCTCCCATTTGTTTACAGAAAGAGTTCCTTTGCTGCTTCTCACAAAGGTACAAATTCTCTCATCGGTGATATCAGTCTATTACAAAATAGCTTGGAAGTGTTGCTTATCATTGGTTTGCATCTTGGTGGGGTAAATTGCTGCCCATCTGAATTGTCTATTGCTCCAGCATCCCTTTAGTGATGTGTGAAAGCTTAGTGTTCCAGCCTCTAGGTCCTTCTCCATCTCTAAATCTCCTCTCATTTCCCGGTGTTGCAAGAAATGCAAAAAGCTTGGGAAGTCACTGCCTGGACTGAGGTGGCACTTGCCATGAGCCGTGCCACTCATCAGTTGCTCTTTGGGTCTCTCTCTTTTGGTTTGCAAGAGGCTATTTCCAGAGGCAGAGAAAAATAATGGTCCATTTACCTAAGGGTTTTCCCTGGTGGCTCAGTGGTAAAGAGCATGCCTGCCAATGCAGCTGACTCAAGAATCACGGGTTGAATCCCTGGGTTGGGAAGATCACCTGGTGAAGGAAATGGCAGCCCACTCCAGTGTTTGTGCCTGGGAAATCCCGTGGACAGAGGAGCCTGATGGACTACAGTCCATGGGATCACAAAGAATCAGAAATGACTGAGTGACTAAGCACACACACACTGATTTACCTAATGGAACTTCACTCTAGTGGATGCGAATGAGAACAGCAATTGAAAGTCTTCTCTGAGTTTATTTTTCTTCTGATTGGTTGCAATCACCACAATATTTGTGCAGATGGCTCTGTATTGATGTCCTGCTTCCATCAAGTATGATTAGCAGAGTGAGCGGCTATTGGTTTCACAGTTCCAACATTGCTATTCTTGCTTTAAGTTTTACACTTTTCACTGACTTGTGACCTAATGGAAAGAATACCAAAGAATAAGTAACATCCCCAAACTTGCAACAAAAAGAGAGAAAGTCCCTTCATCTCAGAGAGAAGGTCCACTTAGTGCCAGCATTTCTAAGGGAAATGTATGTGGTCAGCTTTGTGGAGGGTGAAGTGTGAGTGTGGAGTATGACAAATTTGACTCTATTGTCATAACATGCATATGGTGATGTCTGACACCAGACCAGCTCCTGGAGACTTACAATTCCGCAAATTCCGCCATCAAAAATATTTATTTGAGCAAATTGTTAGCCAGTGTATCTTGATATACTGTGCATTATACAAAGTGCAGGATTCCCTGATGGCTCAGACGGTAGGTAAAGCATCTGCCTGCAAATGCAGGAGGCCTGGGTTCAATCCCTGGGTTGGGAAAATTGTCTGCAGAAGGAAATGGCAACCCACTCCAGTACTCTTGCCTGGAAAATTCCATGGATGGAGGAGCCTGGTGGGCTACAGTCCATCGGTTCGCAAAGAGTTGGACACAACTGAGAGACGTCAATTCATTTCATATAAAGTGTTAAAGATGAGATATATTTGGAATGCTGACTGGCTAAACATTATCAGTTGTTTTTTTCTAGAAATTTCTTCTCAGTATGGGAAAAAAGAAGAGCTTGAGAATAACAAGAAGTTAGACATAAAGGTGAAAATAAATAAAGCCAATTTCATCTCCTGATGCAGGGATTCTAAGTACTTCCATGTGGATAAAGCCCCGAGGGTTGGGAACCTGCGCTTTAAAAATGAATCCCTTTTTGTCTTCCCAAGTGCCTAAAAACTGGGACTAGCCCATAAATGTTAAATAGTTTTTAGTGGAATCACCCTCATTTATCAAAGATCTAACCTTACATATCTCTACTTGGAGTTTCTTCTGCTTCTCCTTTAATTTATTGCTAGCAATTTAGGAGAGAACTTTTTCTAAACAGTAGAATTCAGTCTTATCACCATGTAATTTGGCTTACCTAAAGCTACTTTTCTTTATGGCCTTATTGTATGTATCTATGTTCTGTATTCCTATCTTCATTTATTCCTGATGTTTGTACATTTAGCTTGCTAGGAAATAATTCCATGCTTTTTGTCCCCTTCATTTTTCTTTGTGTACAGTTTAGAAAGTAATTCACAAGATTTCACTTATGCTGTCTACATTGGACACAATTTTGCTTTGTACAGATACAATTTTCAGAATGAATTCTCTATGTTCAGTTGCCAAGAAAATAGTTTATCTTGGCATATTTTTGATTTTATAAATATATGTTTATATCTGTATAAATATATACATCTATATATTATATTCTTGTACCTGTGTTCAATTTAAAAAGTCTTGCCCAAGAAATGGCAATTTTATATACTTCTTACTTTGTTCTTAAAAATTTAGAGATTTATCTAATAAGAGTGCTTACAATTTGATGCTACAGATTTAATTTACAGCAACCAATTCTCATGATTCTGATGTTGAAGTAAATGTTATTATGATGATATCTTAAGAGGTGGCCAGAGCTTTCAGTTGTGTTTGCAGAGATAAAATCTGTTTGACTACCATTGAGTTGCCTGCTGTTAGCAGTTGATGAGTTAGAACTTCAAACCATTTCTAGGTAAGCCTGGTAAAGTGGTCCATTTGTGAAAAATCACTGTGAAGACTCTACTTTCTAAGTAACAGTGACAGAGTTCTTGCAAATTGCTTTTTCAGGAGGGACTATAAAACATTGGCATTGTCTCATGACACCATGGTGGTAGTCAAATCACCCCCCGTAAATTGGCCTGGATAGAAAAGTCTGGGTAGAAAAGTATTTTTCTTTGCATTAGATAAAACCTGACCACAGCCAATGGCTGCTGCTGCTGCTGCTAAGTCACTTCAGTCATGTCCGACTCTTCGCAACCCCATGGACTGCAGCCTACCAGGCTCCTCTGTCCATGGGATTTTTCAGGCAAGAGTTCTGGAGTGGGTTGCCATTGCCTTCTCTGACAGCCAATGGAAGCATCTAGAAATGCTCTGAAGCATGTTCTGGGTTGAGGATTTGAAGAAAGAGAAGAGGGAGTGCAAGTCCTCTTGAGGAAGAGAGATTGCTAGAGTATGGGGCTAGTTTCATGGCCCAAGATATAACATGCTCAG
Source organism: Budorcas taxicolor (assembly GCF_023091745.1). Lineage (NCBI taxonomy): Eukaryota > Metazoa > Chordata > Mammalia > Artiodactyla > Bovidae > Budorcas > Budorcas taxicolor. The sequence goes on along the minus strand of NC_068923.1, from coordinate 39,241,772 downwards.
ATTTTTAATCACTGCAGATGAGAACAACACTTAGATAATCGGTCTTACGTTCTATATTCTTCAGTGTCTACAGTTGACTCTGGCTGGAGTTACATACATAAGATGATCTCAGATGTCCTTCAAAAGCCGTAAATGAATGAACATGTGCAGTAAGCCTCAGGAGAATAATTGTGAGCCAAAGAGAAAGAAAGAGTATGAATTTTGGTTTTTCTTTGGCTCAGATCACACGGATGGCAGCAATTTTGCTACCACAGAGTTGGCCCTGAACAAAACTAATTTCACTGGGAGAAAATGATTGTATTTTCTTTTAAACAACCTAGTATGTGAAATGAATTAACACCCTCAAGTCCCTTGAAATTTGGCTTGACTTAATTTTACAGCACTTTATTCAGATTAGTAATTACATGTTCACCTCTTACTCTTTAAGTCGTATCAACACTTGATTGCCATGAAAAACATGTTCTGGTTATCCAGGGAATATCTTTTTCCAGTAAATCGATATTTTTATTCTACTAAATGGTCTTAAAATTTTTTTTTAGTGAAAAAGTTTCTTTGGGATATTCCCAATGTAGTCTCTTTATGTTTCTTTACAGCAGCGACTTTCAATTTTATTTCCTCTAGGGAAAATCTCAACTCCTTAGTTTCTGAAAATATTTTTCTGATTTTTGGTATCTGCACTATTTCAATTCCAATTTCAGCTTCAATTTTAATAACTTTATTGTCATGACAAAAAAAAATGTGAGTTTTGCCAAAGTCAGTGAGTCTCTGTGTCTAACCTTTTAGTTTTCTCAGTGGTGAATTTTCTTGTTTCTATTCCCCATTGCTTTCTGATTCAGATTTGATGATAGGCTGCCACATGGTGCGAAATGCTTTATTTATTGCTTTTTCTCCACTCGTCAAAGTAAGACAGGATATTTTTGTTTGGTTGTTTAATGTGTGTTTGTGTGTGTGTGTGTGTGTGTGTGTGTGTGTGTGAAGTTGGACCATCTTAATGATCAAATAACTAGCTTCCTTATATTTTTCTTTACATTGTTTTTGTCGCTCACAAAGGAATATCTTAGCTATTTCCTTGCACGCTTGTCATTAAGTTGGTCACTTTATATTTCTAAATGTCTCATGTTTCAGTTGATAATCATGGCATTTGTATTTGATCTGCCATGTATTTTCTACATTTAAAGCAATAAGAATATCCGTATTTATAAATAAGGGAATATTGCTTTAGTGCAACTAACATTTTAAAGGAGATGAAGTTAGTGCATATTTTTTAATGCTGGACATTTCAACAGTTTAGAGGGTCAGTACACTAATATAACTTATGTGGTACTTATTATGATTGTAATTAATTCCTGTGTTTGAATTAGGTATTAATCTTGCTAAGCAGGTAAAAATTGTTTATCAATAAATTGTAAGGAACTGCCTTATCCTTTCCTTCATGCTGATCACCATTAAAGGGTTATTTTTTCCTCCCATTTCATTAAAAAATGGTACTCAAAGAGAACAAAAATTAAAAGTATGGATATTTTGGAGATGTGCAGTTATTGATAAAGATTATAAATGCTTTCTTTATCATGTTTTATTCACCAAAGGGTACATTTAGACCTAATTTTGTGTTCCATCTTTATCTCAAAATTCTCCTGGTTTTTGTTTTCTTCCTTTCCTAGGCTCTAATGAATTACATTTTTCAACAAAGCATTATAAATCAGATTACATGGTGCAATGGTATTCAAAGAGGTTAAGTACTTTGACTTAGTCCACAGTCAAGTGAAAGTCAATATGAGGAAAGTCCCCCCCCGCTCCAAATCTAAGCCTGGATGACTCCAAAGTATTTGTTATTTTCACTGTATGTATAATACTGTTTTGGTCTTAAGAACCCAAACCATCCATACTCACACAACTTGACATCTATATTAACATGATTGTACTATTTGACTGTCTTTACTGACTTAACTTTATTATTCCACTGTTTTTTGTCAACATGACTTTACTATTCTAGGAAACTCTTGCCCAGGGAGATGAAATAATTACATTGCTCAGCATCAGGAACTTTGTGGAAAATTCCATTTATTTTTATTTTCTCTATTGAAGTGTAATTGATTTGCTTCCCTGATGGCTCATTGGATAAAGAATCTGCCTGCAATGCAGGAGACACAAGAGACACAGGTTTGACTCCTGTATCTGGAAGATCCCCTGGAGGAGTAAATGGCCACCCACTCCGATATTCTTGCCTGTAAAATCCCATGGACAGAGGAGCCTGGCGGGCTACAGTCCAAAGTGTCACGAAGAGTCAACCATGACTGAGCGACTAACACGTACTTGATTTAAAATGTTGTGTTAGTTTCAGGCGTATAAAATATTGATTCAGCTGTACATATATATCTATTCTTTCTCATTATAGATTATTACAAGACACTGCATTTAGCTCCCTGTACTATACAGTAGGTCTTTGCAGTTTATCTATTTTATATGTAGCAATGTGTACTTGTCAATCCCAAACTTCTAATTTATCCCCATTCCCCTCTCTCTTTGGTAACCATAAGTTTGTTTTCCACATCTATGAGTCTATTTCTGAAAGCTCTGTTGAAATGAGCATCACATTGTTCAATTACCAAATGTGTGCATGTGTGCTAAGTCACTTCAGTCGTGTCTGACTCTTTGCGACCCTATGCGCTGTTGCCTGCCAGGCTCCTCTGTCCCTGGGATTCTCCAGACAAGAGTACTGGAGTGGGTTGCATAGCCCTCCTCCAGGGGATCTTCCTGGCTCAGGGATCGAAACCGCATCTCCTATGGCCCCTGCATTGGAGGTGAATTCTTTACTGCTGAGCCACTGGGGAAGCTCTCAATTATTGAACAGATAGCACAAATGACTACTTATTCCCCAACCCCCTTCTGCATATGCACCAACGCATCCTCCTTGCTTTGCCCATCAGTCCTTAACTGTTATATTGTCATTTCATCTAACTCCTGCCAACCTCTTGCACTGAAAGACCTGTCTTAAACTAGATTCCAAAACGTCACCCACATCCTGACTTTGTCTGTCCGTTCCAATATGCTACTGACACTGGCTTGGAAGCGTTCTGCCGTACTATGGTGAGCAAACATCTCTACCTGCCTTATCCTCAGGTTAGCTTGTTGATATTGTCAAGGACTCAGCTTTCAAAGGTAGTTAGGACTTACATTTCTTTGTTTTGCATGTCTTTGATTTGATTACAATTCTTTGATTCCTCTGGTATAAGTGCTAGGTGGACATCTGCTGATTAATTCTGAAAGAGACCTCAAACAGTCCCCTTATTTCTGCTCCTAAATCTTCTTCTTAGAGTGTGACCTGAATAAAGTTACTTATCTTCAGTTTTCCTCTCTGGAAGATAGGGTATTAGTTACAGGGTCGGGGTGAGGCTTAAATGGGGCAGTGTCTCTGAAAATGTGCTTTGGGTGCTATGTCTTCAACTCAGAATCATCTTGTCACGGTTTTACTTATTCTGCCTTGTGATGCTAATCGTTTAAGGTCAAACAGATATCTGTTTGAAGTCTGGAGGTGTTGATGTATGTATTTCATGTTAGGGACTGTGAGGAATAAAAAGAGAAATAAAAAAGAGAAACAAAACCATTGTCTCTGACCTGAAGGGATTTACAGTTCTTTTTATTTTTTCTCCTTTTTTTTTTTTTTTTTGATTCACTGGAATATTACACTTTCTGAACACTTAAGCTGCTTTCTAATATTTGATACTAATTTAACCCCAAACAAGAATTCAAATTTCCATCATAGTTTACATTTCCATAATGGATTTCTCTTCTCCATGTGCCATTTTTTAAAAGAACTTAATTTTTTTTTTTTTTTTTTCTGCACTGATGGGCATGTGGGATCTTAGTTCCCCAACCAGGGTTCAAACCTGGACCCACTGCAATGTGTGGAGGTATGGAAGCATGACGTCCTAAGCACTACCAGGGTAGTTCCTCCATGTGCTATTTTTTACCTCTTTTTTTTTTTGTCTCCCTGTCTCCTCACCATCGCTTTTTGATTGTAATCCCAGGTGTGGGAACTGTGTCAGACTTTCTTTTGTACAGTTCCTAGCAAATGTGTTATATCCTGAGGTTAATGAATGACAAACAATGAATTCTGAATAGTGAATAATGAAGGAGTCAGCAATGACTCTGGCTGTGTCTGTGTATTCTCTTAAGAGGAATTTCTATGGTTGAGTTGCAAATGGAATGCATGCTTTGGTATTGATTAACAGATGGAATTTTCCTTGCTTTGTTCTGTTCGTATTATTCGGAAAGTTACTATATTCTGAAGAGTCGTCATCTGTAGGACAGCAATTTTTCAGTTGGTGTGTTACACCGTCTTCTATAAATCTGCAGCTATTGTTGGGCTTCTATTTTTCTCATATATACTGGGATGAGGTGAATCATGTCACTGAATAGAATCAACTCAGCTTTATCAGAAGCTGAGCATGCTCTTAGACTTTTTTTTTTTAATCTGAAGAAAATTTCTTCAAAGCTTCTGCTTCCAAGCTGATCTGAAAGTCCTTGATGTAGTTACTGTGAACCACAGAGAGATGTAAGTGTGTGTGTGTCTAAGTATGCGTCTGTATGTGTGTAAGTACATGTGAACATAGTTTACTTTGTGACTTATTTCTGGTGAAAGATAATATAACTCTGCATGTCTCTTCAGTTTTCCTGGATCAAATATATACAGATAAGGATGATGATGCTAGGGCCAGGGCCAGTCTTCAGAAGCCTGGGATATTCATGTCATGATTATCATCCTCAGCAGTGGTGACTCTCAGCCTCCCACAGGTACTCCAGACACATGAGAACACGACCCAAAGATATAGGCATCTTGCAATGTGAGACATCAGAAGGTCTGCATCTGCTTAGAGTGTACAGAAAAGCATAGGGCACAAGCGAGTACGTGGATATAAACCTCCTGGTGGAATAGTTGCATAAAAGCTCACTTCTGTAAGGGTTTAGATCCTGTCGTATGTACTATATTCTAGTTTACTTGTGGGAAGCATTGGCAAAAATGGACTAAAAGAGTTCTAAGTAAAATTGACGTGTTTAAATACCAGCTGTTGAAGATCTTCACAGGAACTCCACTGATGGATGGCACTGGGCTGTACCCCAGCCTCTATGAAAGCCTTTTTCTGGTACTTAAACAGAATGTAATTTGCCACACTTTAGGAAATTTGCAGGAAGTTGGGCTTCCCAGGTCGCTCAGTAGGTAAAGAATCTAACTGCAGTGGAGGAGACACAAGAGACACAGGTTTGTTTGATCCCTGGGTTGGGAAGAATCCCCTGGAGGAGGGCATGGCAACCCACTCCAGTATTCTTGCTTGGAGAATCCTGTGGACAGAGGATCTTGGTGGGCTACAGTCCATAGGGTCATGAAGAGCTGGACAGGACTTAAGCGACCAAGAATAGGAAATTTGCAGGGAAAGTTTAACGAGAGAGAGAATGGGCCTGTGTGGGTGACATGAATGGTTTTGTCCTCAAGCCAGTTTTCCTGCCCTTCCTCTCTCTCCTGGTGTGTGAGACAGTGGCACCAGCCCTTCTGTAGGAAATGCCCCCTTACATGCCCCAATCGTGGAGTCTGAATGGTGAAGCCATTTCATTATTGATTCTGCTATGGTCACAAATTATGGAAACCCAGGAGTGGGCTTCCTAACTAGCCCAATCAGGATCTCCCCCTGGAAGTTTTGCAAACAGAAGCAGGGGAAATATGGAGTGCCCAGATAGTGGTGAAGCTTTGAGATGCCAGGGACAGAAGCAGCTGGGGGCTGTATTTTTTTTTAATAATTTTGATTTGGAGTATAGTCGCTTGGGGAAGAAAAAAGATGAGATGGTTGGATGGCATCACTGACTTGATGGACATGAGTTTGAGCAAAGTCTATGAGTTGGCGATGGACAGGGAAGCCTGGAGTGCTACAGTACATAGGGCCTCAAAGAGTCGGACATGACTGAGTGACTGAGCTGAACTTATAGTTGCTTTACAATGTTGTGTTAGTTTCTACTGCTGCTGCTGCTGCTAAGTCGCTTCAGTTGTGTCCGACTCTGTGCGACCCCATACACGGCAGCCCACCAGGCTCCGCCGTCCCTGGAATTCTCCAGGCAAGAACACTGGAGTGGGTTGCCATTTCCTTCTCCAATGCATGAAAGTGAAAAGTGAAAATGAAGTCACTGGGTCATGTCCAACTCTCTGTACAGCGAAATGAATAACCCATACATATACATGTGGTGCTAGTGGTAAAGAACCCATTTGCCAGCGTAGCAGACCCAAGAGACACAGGTTCAATCCATGGGTTGGGAAGATCCCCTGGAGGAGGCCATGGCAGCCCACTCTAGTATTCTTGCCTGAAGAATCCCATGAACAGAGGAGTCTGGCGGGCTACAATTCATGGAGTCACAAAGAGTCGGACATGACTGAAATGACTTAGCACATACATATATCCCCTCTGTTTTGGATTTCCTTCCCATTCAGGTCACCACAGTGCATTAATTTAGAGTTCTCTTTGCTATGCAGTCTATTCTCATTAGTCATCTATTTTACTATTGCTGTTCAGTCGCTAAGTTGTGTCTGAATCTTCACGATCCCATGGACTGCAGTACAGCAGGCTCCTTTGCCCTTCACTGTCTCCCAGAGTTTTCTCAGATTCATGTCCATTGAGCTGGTTATGCCATCTAACCATCTTATCCTCTGTTGTCCCCTTCTCTTCCTGCCCTCAGTCTTTCCCATCACCAAGGTCTTTTCCAAAGAGCTGGCTCTTCCCAACAGGTGGCCACTCACAACAGGTGAGTATTGAACTTAAGCTTCAGCATCAGTATCCATCTTAAACATAGTATCAGTAGTGTATATGTGACAATCCCAATATATTTTCAATACATGGAAGAAACAGGCCAGAAAGAGTGACACATCCCAGTGGAGAGAAGCGCAGACTGTGGTGGAGTCCCCGGAGGGTACAGATTTCTCTTTCCACTTATACCTAAGCCGTGACTCTACTCTGATCTTTTTACTGCTACATGTCTGCCAATAAAGTCCTGTTTTGCTCAAGCTGGTTTGATTGGGTTTCTGCCACTTTCAAGCAAAAGAATCTTGATTCATGAGTCCTAAAAAACAACCCAGGGAGAAGTACTCTTTTAGGGACTAGAAAAAAGCAAGTTGATTCTGTTAAACCAGATAAGCTTGCTTTGCTGAAAAAACCAAAAAAACTGGGTCCACCTGTTTGAGTGGTGTGTGTCTCTACAAAGATTAAATACACAGTAAGAGTGTGATTAAGCCCCAATTAGTGTCTGCATGAATCTGTTGTGTAAGATCTAGAAGATAATATTAAATGTAAAAACCTGCCACGTGTGTGAGATTTAATATTTTATTCATTTCAGCTTTCTCTCTCCCCAATCCTGCCAATGGAATTATTCAATTGGTATGAAACTCAAAGGAGAGTAATGTGCCAGGAAAACACAAGAATTCTAATGCAACCAGTATGTCACTCAAACAAGCATTCATTTCATACTATGATGGAGTTTATGCTACACAAGTTAGATCAGAGGCAAGCAGTTTCTTTTTCATTGGAACAATCCTGGATGGTAAGTAGTTACTTACTAATCAGAGAAGGGCATACTTATAATTTAAAAATATTTTTCGGACTTCCCTGGTGGCTCAGTGCTAAAGTATCTGCTGGCTAATGCAGGAGACGTGAGTTTGATCCCTGATCTGGGAAGATCCCACACGCCGTGGAGCAGCTATGCCTATGGGCCATAACTACTGAGCCTGTGCTCTGAAGCCGGGGAAATGCCACTAATGAGCCCACATGCCTAGAGCCTGAGCTTGGCAACCAGAGAAGCCACAGCAATGAGAAGCCCGTGCTTGTCACTAGAGAGTAGCCCCTGCTCTCTGCAACTAGAGAAAAGCCCATGGAGCAATGAAGACACAGTGCAGCCAAAAAAAATAAATAAAAATTTTAAAAACAGTAGCAATACTTCCAGTGCTATTATAAAAAAAAACCCAGAAAATTTAAAAAATATTTTAAATTTATAAGATAGCAACCCTAAACACTTTTCAGCCATTTGCCAGTAAGCACAGGCTCTGAGCTTCACTCACCATCTTGTCACATGATGGGTATCCCTTGGAGCCTACCTCCTTGTGTGTGTGTTTGTGTGTGTTAGTAACTCTTCACGTCCGACTGTTTGCGACCCAGTGGACTGTAGCCCACCAGGCTCCTCTGTCCATGGAATTCTCCAGGCAAGACTACTGAAGTGGATGGCCATTCCCTTCTTCAGGGGATCTTCCTGACCCAGGGATCAAACCCAGGTCTCCTGCATGGTGGGCAGGTTCTTTACCATCTGGACCACCCGGGAAGCCCCACCTACTCCTTAGGACATGGATACTTCTCTCCTGTCCAGTTCCAGCATCTATTCCCTCTACCCCTCACCCCACCTTGACATTTTGTTGTACCTCCCAGGTAGTGGTGCCAGAGAAGAATGAGTCCAGACTAGAAACCTAGAGATAAAAAAAAGCTTTTCCATTAATAGATTCTAGTGTCTTAGATTAATCTTTCTGCCTCTTCTGTTCATTAGCATGAAGAAAGTATACCACCTCATAGACTTGTTATGAAACAAAACTTTATTAATTAGTGGGTTAATTGAAAATATTTATTGAGTTACTATTATCTGCAAGACACTCTTTAGGAAGCTGGCAATGAACAAAACAAACCAGGATCTCCAATTGCCTAAAGTTTGTCATCTAATGATAGACACAGACCACAATGGGTAGAATATTTACTATGCAAAAGACTGAGAAGCACTATGGAAGAAAATACAATGGAGAAGAGGATTAGGAAGTACATTGTGGGCTACACATTTAGATATATGAGAGGAAGATGTCACTAAGGTTGGAGTCAGGAAAGACTAGAAGGGAAGAAAGGAGGGGCCAAGCCATGTACATATAAGGGTGACAGCTTTCCAAGGGGAGGGAACCATGTGTGCCAAGGTTCCAAGATGGAAGCCTGCATGGTGCATGGGGCAAACAGGAAGGACTTCATTGTAGCTGGAAGGGAGTGAGGTGGAAGAAAGATCCTGGGGACCCTCTTAGGTCCCTAAAAGGATAGTTAGGGAGTTTGGGATGGGTATGTACACACTGCTATATTTAAAATAGATAACCAATGAGGACCTACTGTATTGCACTGGGAACTCTGCTCAATGTTGTGTAACAACCTAAGTGGGAAAAAAATTTGAGGAAGAATAGATACATGGGGAATTCTCTGGTGGTCCAGTGGTTAAGACTTTGCCTTCCAATGCAGGGGCTATGGCTTCGAGCCCTGGTCAGGGAACTAAGATCCCACATGCCATGCCATGTGATCAAAAGATTAAAAACATAATAGATACATTGATATGCATAACTGAATCACTTTGCTGTACACCCAAAACTATCAGAATATTTTTAATCAACTATACACCAATATAAAATAAAATGTTACCAAAAAACAGTTTGGCCTTCACTCTATTATTATTATTTTTGAAATTTTTTTGGCCTTCACTTTAAATGAGATGGAATGCCTTTGGAGGGTTTTGCAGCAACTTCCATGAAAGTACCTAGATCAGTTCTGGCACATGGCAGGTGTTCAGAAAATGTTTGCTGGTTGACCCAAGATCTGGTTTGATCCTATCCATCTGCTTCCACTACAAGAGGAGCAGGTGGGGTTGGGGTCATGGTCACATTGTGTCATGACCTTTACACAGTGTAGGAAATGCCTCTGGACTTCTCAGGGTTGCCTGCAGCAGCTAGCGGCTCCTCCATCACTGTCATTCCTTTGAAAGGCCAGAGCAGGTGGTGCAATGCAGGAGACTGATATTCTTGCTGATAGTCTGTTAGTTTTGATGCCTTTCTTAGGAACAAATTTGATAGTCATCATATTTCCTCTCGATCCACATGGATAAGAGTTCATTAAGTATATTTACCTAGTAGTTTTAGAACCGTTAGGGAAGTTGATTATGGAGTGTTCAAGAGAGCATAAAAATAGAAAAACAAAGTGAGTTGATCAGGAGGAAGAGTCACACCTGCTGGGTCTCTCACATGGTCTTGATCCTGAGATACGGTTGTTCCAGGAGGAGAGTTGGCATCTACTGTTGAAAGGGAGGTTTCCCCTGCTTCTCTGTTCACAGATGTTCACAACTAGCTCTGCTCATCTCTGAGAAAATCAGAAGATTAAGGTCAGAGATGTGTGCAGATTACCACTTACTATTCAAAACAGTAATTTAAAAAACTCTCTTGATACAGTGAGTAAATTTAAAAAAAATCTGCAAAATAAAATGTGGCTTTCTTGTTTTGCCTTTTATTTGTTTTAGGAAGGTGTTTAACCAATGCCTGCTAGTTCTGAGTCTTGTTGGTTGACACTTCTAAACAGGAACTGAATTTAATCTTTTACTTAGTAATGTGTCCATTAATACTGTATTTCTTTTTTCTTAGCACACTTATTTTTATCTCATCATCTTTTTCACCTGCAAAATAATAAGACCTATTGACTCTTTGGTCACAACTGTGTTGGAAAATTTATCAGTGGAGAGTATATTTAAAATGAAAAATCTACAATTCAGTTGAAGAGGATGAATTTCACAGCTATAAGCAATCATTTTATGATTATGACTTATGGCCATGGTGGCAATTATAGTCATCAAATGTGTTTGCAACAAATGGGAGTAAACATCCCTGAAATCATAGAGAGTTTATTTTTTTTCAAAATAGGCACATTTATTAGTAATGTCTATGAAACATCATATAGAGTATCTAATGCATCTATGGTTTTTACATTTTCAGGGTAACTGTGAGAATGAGATTTGTTGAAATAGATTGATAAAGAAGAAAATTGAAGTAAATAAGATTAGGAGCAGGGCAGATATGAGATTTATATTTTTCTAGACCAGATAATTATGATCAGACTCAGTTTAAATTGGACTCCGTGAAAACTGGTCCTATGAAAGTTGCCTGGGCAAGGCTAATTTGTGTTCAATGAATTTTAGATATTGTCCAATTTCTTTACTTTCTTAAAAACCTGACTAATTGGAAGGAAATGTAATTTGGTATACTGTATGAACATTTCTTTTGATGAGTTGAAGTTGGCAGGAATGTATTTGTCTATTGAAATATGTTGTTAGGCATGCAGCCCCCCTCCCAGCCTTTGATAATAGCCCTCACCCTCTCGGGAGGGAGGTGTCCTCCCTGAATTCTTTACCATGAGATGCAGTGAATCTTTTTACAGACCCTTTTCTTCCAGCCGTGGTGACTGGGTGAAGATAGGCAGATTGGGGCAACGTAGTCCCAAAGCTACAGGCATTGGTTTGGAAATAGGCATATATGACCCAAATTGACCCAAATCAGTTTTCTTCCTTTTTTTTTAAATTGGAGCCAATTAAAGACTACTAATACTTCTTGGCTACCTCATGCGAAGAGTTGACTCATTGGAAAAGACTCTGATGCTAGGAGGGATTGGGGGCAGGAGGAGAAGGGGACGACAGAGGATGAGATGGCTGGATGGCATCACTGACCTGATGGACGTGAGTCTGAGTGAACTCCGGGAGATGGTGATGGACAGGGAGGCCTTGCGTGCTGTGATTCATGGGGTCGCAAAGAGTCGGACATGACTGAGTGACTGAACTGAACTGAACTGAACTGAACTGAATGCTTCTTGGAGGCCAGAAGTTGCTGGAAGACACGTGCCCTGTGTGGAAGATATAGGCCTGCATTGGAGAATTGCCGGGGATGCATGATGAATTGCCAGGAGAGACAAAAAGCAGAGGGAGAGTCGTGAACTTGAACTACCTCTGGGTCCAGCTAGACATCCAACTCTGGAGATGGAGTTGGCACGATTTTGTTTTTATGGCTGAGATCTGGATTTTTGAGAAAAGATTGCCTTGTATCTCTGATTCCTTAGATGTTGGACAGTACTTTTCATATTCATTTAGAAATCTTGGTAAAACCCAAAGACAAGTTTATTTCACAAGTGGAGTTGAGTTCTTAAATTGCTTCTTTGTGTTTATTAGCGATGCTTGAAAATACCTTATGTCTGTCGTTCATTCAGATGCAGCTAATATGCTGCTTATGTAATAGATGAAATTACCAACAGGTTATCTGGAAGATGGCTGAAAATATGATCTTTAAACTTTTCAGTGTGTATTTTTGTATTGCTAGTTCTCATTCTATATAGATTTATTTTTATAAAGAGGATTCCTGCTATGATAACCAACAAGGATTTAGCCTTATATCTGGACACTTTTATTATGCTGCGTATATCTGTGGTCATGTAAAAACATAACGTATATGTTTTAACACACACACACATACACACACACACACACCCCTGCACTGAAATCCATCATGATGCAATTTGCCATTATTGAAATTAAGTAATCCTTGGCTTATCACAGGCTCTGCAAAATATACTAAAGATACATGCAAGCTTACTGGTAAATTTTTTAAAGTCAGTTTAGATGATTTTTTTGTTGCAAAAAGTCCATCTTGCACTGGTTTTTATGCTGGCCATTTAGGAAAACAATTACTATCTGTGGCCTGCCAGGAGTCTGTGAAGCATCCCACAGTCATCAATGTTCATATGTAGATGACATATTGCTATCTTGGACATCAACAGATGCAGCATTTTCATACGGTACAGAAAGTAATGGTGCCTGACATTTCTAGGTTGAAAGCCCTTCTTTGTTTCTTGCACTAATGGAAATAGATTCTTGTGACCTTCTTGTTTACTTCAAGATTGTATGTAAATGTTTCAATAAAGTAGGGAGGTTTCTTCCTACTGTCTCATGGAGGTTGGGAAATAAAGCTGAAGGGAGAAAGTTGCCAGACAAAGTAAAGATGCTTTTAAAAACAGTTTGAATTCTATGTATCAAAGATAGAATAAAGATACCAGTAGTACTGTTTTGTTTTATAGATGGTGAATTCATGCATTTCCATAAAAGACTAAAGAATAAAATACTTCTGAATAGAGATATTGAAACAGCTGAAATACACCTACTTCTTGGTAGCATTTCATGTTTAGGTGTTATTTTGTTCCTGAGGACAGAATAAAAATCCCATTACTCTGATTCTGAAGAGAAGAGTACTCGCAAGGTCGGATGGGGCAGCATTAGCATCTAGGAGTTTCACAAAAGCCCACTTTAATCAGGGTTTCCCTGGTGGCTCAGATGGTAAGGAATCTGCTTGCAATGCAGGAGACTAGGGTTTGATCCCTGGGTCAGGAAGATCCCCTGGAGGAGGGCATGGTAACCCACTCCAGTATTCATGCCTGGAAAATCCCATGGACAGAGGAGTCTGGCAGGGTCTCATAGGGTTGCAAACAGTCGGACATGACTGAGTGACTAAGCACACAGGCACCTTCCATAGACCAGGAACAGTGGAAGGTGCTAGAAATACACTGAGGAGCAACACGGTCCAGACCCCCGGCAATGCATGATGGCCCTTTGTCCTGCCATACACAGAGATGTATCGTGTCCTCCTATAACCTGGTCCCATTTAAGGCATATTTCTCCAGATTTAAATAAAGCAAAGTGTGACACGATGGAGCCTATCATTGGGTCCTTAGAACCTGAAATGGTCTCTTGGTGGCTCCAGTCCAAAGAGTGAACTATTTAGACTGTGTCACTTCACTGGGTATAGGAATCAATACGGTTTGATAGGTATTCATTCATGCATGAGATTCTTCTCCAAACTTGAAGTGGAATAAGAAATAATTACTGCATCTTTGGAAACCATCAAAGCTCTAGGATGACTATGAATGCTGAAATAATTGTATGATGCCTCCTTCTATTATCTGCTAGGTCTCTGTTTGCAGCACGGCATCTTGGGTTTGTGTTCTTGGGAGATTTAGGGTGTTCTTTAGTGATTAGGACCCATTGTGCTTATGATAGCTATTCATTCACGTTTTTCAAGATGGATTGTGTGCATGAATTAGGCTGGATTGAGTTTCCTTTCTCTTTCCAGGTGAGCTTAAAAATCCAGGGGCGGGGTAGGGGTGGGGGGCCCACAACAGAGCAGGAGAATCAGATGCATCGTCCCCACCTCCCGTTTTCATCTCTAAGTAATCCTTTTCACTATGTAAGTGCAGGCACCGCTTGTTGTGAGCCCCGAACAAAGAATCCTGCTGTAGATTTCAATGTGTATAGACCATAATGTGCTGCTTTCTTGATAATGGGCTTTTGGCATTGAAATGAAAAGCAAACATATCATTAAGAAAGCGCTCCATAAAAACTGTCTGTCATATATCTTAAGCTTCATTAGTTTAGATTAATGACTGACTCGATATACATGACAATAGGTGAAGCAAACCTTTGTTTATTTATTGACAATTAAATGTGGTGGTGACATGCATAAACAGGCTTCCCCCTGATTAGTTCCATGTTTTAAGTAACTTAGTGTTATAAAACTTGTTAAGTACAGTATCATTTTATTGAGCTCTGCTGGGTGTATGATGTGATCTTCACTGAAAGGCATCAATATTGCAGCCATTCCTGGCAGTCACTGGAGCATTGTGCTCGCAGATTGGAGTTGATATCTCATTGTACAAATTCAGGGACCCAGAAAATGCCCAGTTATTGAGCTTCTGCCCTGGCAGGACAATGTTCTATTCACGGAATCTGGGTGTAAGGTCACAGACAGAAATCTGATGGAGGGATAAGATTCAAATTCATTTCAAGGTTTTGCCAAGGACCTTCCTGAAATTATGTGTTTGGAAGGCATGGAGCTTTTCCCAGAGTATCCTAACAGAATAATGCTTCATGATGCAACTCAAGGGAATCTGTAAATGAATATAGTCCATTCTGATTAGGAAGCTGCTCTAAGACTAAGCAAGCTGATCTTTTAAGAAGATGCTGAGAAGTCTGATATTGTGTGGCTTCAGATGACATAAGCCCGCTGGTAAGAACACCTCTGTAGCAGACGTACCGTTTTAGGGAAGAATGAGGAGGGAAAGGGGAGAAGGGGAACATGGCATAAAATGTGTCTGCCTGTTAGCCTCCACTGAAATATTTGTGGTTTGCCTTTCCATGAATTCCAGAGTCGGAGGCTGTCAGGGATAATCAGCCCTTCCCATCACGGACACCCCGTGGCTCTCCTTAATAGCTCCCTTTTATGTGCCTTCAGACCTCAAAAATATATTTAAAAAAAGATTTATTTCGAAGGAGGCATAAAATAAAGTCTGTGTTGCAGTGGAGTATTACAGATGATTTCTGGACTCCATTCTGTGCCATCAGGCTCTCTGTAGAATTTTCATATAGAGTAAAAAAATAAATGCTCAGCCAGCTTGAAAGAGAACTCCTTTGAGAAAAGAAACCAGCTTACTCTACAAAGCCATTCACAAAATCATCTGAAGGCAGATCTCTTTGGACACTGGAGACCAGGGAAGCATCTTTGCTTTCCTTAGGGAACACTGGGCAAGCACTGAAAGTTTGAATGGAAAGAATGAGATTAAACTAAGCAGTGTCTCATCTTACCTTGTTGTTGTCTGACTCTTTGTGACCCTATGGATCATAGCCCACCAGGCTCCTCTGTCCATGGGATTTTTCAGTCAAGAATATTGGAGTGGGTGGCCATTTCCTTCTCCAGGGATCTTCCTGACCCAGAGATTGAACCTGCATCTCCTGCATTGGAAGGTGTATTCTTTACAGCTGAGCCACCAGAGAAGCTCTTCATCTTACCTACAGCCCTCCTCCAGAACAAAGCTCACACACCGACCTTGTCCTAAGATAACTTTGCAATTGTTTTGTTCGTAAATGCTATTACTATTTTGTTTAATATGCAAAATCAACCCCTATGTTATAGAGGGTACTGAAACTCTGCTTCTTGAATTACTCTTTTCCTTTTCTTTTCATTGAATAAGCCATTCCTTCCCTCCTTACTCAGTCCTCCACCCCTACCCAATCTACATTACAACCTCATGAACAGCCAGCCACCTTAGCCTGCGAAGTTTGAGCTGGTGTAGCTTTCCCTGCAGATAGGGGCTTCAGATGGCAGCACTTGAACTTTGTAAGGGGTATAAACAATAAAAATACTGAATTACTATGTTTACAAATGAAACTAATATACGAAGTCAACTATACTTCAATACAAAAAAAAGTGAAACTTACCCTTGTTTTATATCCGTCTTCTACAAGTTTTGCCCTTTGGGATAGTGCTAGGCCCTCCCAGAGGAGCAAGATGAGCACTGGAGGTCTGAGCGCATGGCTCAGTGGGAAAGAATCCACCTATCAATGCAGGAGATGTGAGTTCAACCCTTGGATGAGGAAGATCCCTTGGAGAAAGAAATGACACCCCACTCCAGTAATCTTGCCTGGGAAATCCCATGGAGAGAGGAGGTTGGCAGGCAACAGTCCGTGGAGTCATCAAAAGTCATACATGACTTAGCGACTAAGCAACAAATTCCTGCAAGGGCTGTGGATGAACATGGGCCCTGGGGATTAAAAAATAACCTTATTCCATATACTAATGCAAAGGTGTGGAATCTAGAAAAATGGTACAGATGAACCTATTTGCAGGGCAGGAATAGAGACACAGACAGGTGAATGGGGTGGGGGTGAGAGGTGGGTGAGGTAAATTGGGAGAGTGGCATTGACATACATACACTACCATGTATCGTAGCTAGTGGGAAGCTGCTGTAGCGCACAGAGAGCTCAGCTTGGCACTCTGTGATGATCTAGAGGGGTGGAATGAAGAGAGGTGGGAGGTCCAAGAGGGAGGGGCTACGTGCATACGTATAACCGATTTACTTCGTTGTACAGCAGAAACTAAACAATATTGTAAAGCATCTATATTCCAATAATAATAATAAAAAGGAACCTTCACCTGTGCCCTGGCTGTTGACTCTCTCCTTTCTTCTCCCTGGATTTAAAGACTTGAAGGTCCTGCTAAAACAGAGATGTGTTGAGCTTTGGGTTTTTCAGGCCCTTCATTGCCGAGCAATTCTCACCTGATAGTCACCGTCATAAGCTAGCACTGAAGAGCGCTTCAGTGACTAGCCCCTTGTTTCTTTTCAGGGTAAGCCCCATAATTATTTTTCAAATGACACCCTTCTTGTATAGGAAAGTCTGTTTATATTCGGAAAGAAAATTGCTCAGGGTTTTCAGAACCTAGGAAGATGTTCACTATCCCTGTAAAATGTTTGCGGGTCGATTTATTTATCTACATGTTGAAACTTTTTCTTCTTTGTGATTTTGGAAACATGTTTTGAATTTCTGTTTTCATATCATATCAGTATCTTTTGTGAAGAAATAGTAGTCTTTGCAAATTTATCTATGGTTTATGTTTATGAATCAGAGTTTTTTAAAAAAATAATTGGGAGCTGTTAGATTGTCATATATATGTGAAATAATGTAAGGAAACTGGTTTCAAGACTATTGGACAATGGTGCTGTAACTAATACACAGTTTTGTAAAAAAGACTCGTTGGTGAATTTTTGTATTAGACCAGTCATAGCAAGAGAGCTCTCACAAACCAAGATCCTTACCCAGCCACAAAATTAAATGGGAAACATCTTCAACTTCAAGATAATAAATAATTTTCTTCAAAACAAGCAAAAGGACATGTAAGGCTTTCCTAATGCCTGATTGAACTGAAACTTAAACGTTTTTTTCTGTGAGGACTTTTGTTATATTTGTCCACATTTCACAAATGCTGCATTATAAGGCTTGATTTGCCTGTTAGAAGGAGATAGTCACACACTACCCAGAAATTGTTTTTTTTGCCCCCTCAGATGCTTTGCTTATGTTGGTTTGCGTTCCTTTGTTCCCAGAAAGACTCAGCTTTCCTCACAAAATTGCATCTTCTCTTCTCTGTTGTGGTGTTCTGAGAATTAGAATGCAAATGATCATTTACAAATTGAAGGTTAACAGAGAAATGCATTGTACTTGTGATTTGATGAGTAAAAACAAATCACAAAATAAGAACAAATAGCAGTATTATCCCATAGGAAAGAGCCTTGTGTATTGATCTATTATTTCCCAGCTTGAAATGTGCCACTACTGTGGTTCCACTTGATTATGAACCTTTTTATCACTTCCCTTGGTTGATTCAACTCGAGTGCTTCTGACATTTGCTAAGTTCCTCACATATTCTGCTGAGCAGCAGGGGAAACCTTGTTAATGAAGAAATAACAAGCTGAAGATGTGAATAAATATTTAGCTGATTGAAAGGAGGTATACTGTTAATTTTTTTTAATGTCGACAACTGAGGAAACTCACTAACATGCTTTGCTTGTGTTAGCTAAAAATGGGTTCTAGCGGAGTTTTTTACTGAACCACAGGGCACTTTCATTTCCTGATTCTATTATAAACTAAGTGGCCACCTGAACCTACCAATGAACTTGTTCTATTGTGTTTTTCTATTTTTAATCCTGAAAGAGTAAACACATTTCTCATCAGATGTGTTACAGAGTCCCGTCCATTGGAGAGATTTATGAAGGTGCCACTGGGCTATTACAGAATCATTCATTTATAAATGCGTCCCCTCCTGAAAGGAAACTATAAATGATAGCAGTGTTTTCATCATTCCACAAATCTATATTATAAAAGGGTGCGGCGGCTATTTTTTTTTTAATACTTGCTACAGTGGTGTGAAAATAATTTGGATTCTATGCTGGCTTATGCAGTGTTTTCTGTCTTAAAATACAATTCAGTTCTGGTCTCATAATGAAGGTGATGTTTTATGGGACTCATTTCAGCTCTATGTAAAAGCAGGATGGTTCCTGGAAGATTCAAGAGTTAATTAATGAAAAGAGCTCTCTGGGCTTGGTTTAGCTTTTCAAGGAATGGTTGCTGTTGGACATGGGTGCACAGTGGAAGCTGCTCAGTTTTCTCCCACAGTGTCCTAATAGGTTCTGTCTCTGGGAGAGAGCTTTTCATGTGTTTTATTTTAAAGACATGAATCTATATATGCTTCAAGAGCATTTTTAGTTCATGTCATTTAATGTTCTGATCCCATGGCATTTGAAGCTATCTTCCAAAGAATATTCCTAATACCAAAATCTTTTTTTTTTTATTAAAAGGAAATGTTAGATTTTTATGTTATATCAAAAAACACATGTTTAATATAAGCTCAGGAAACAATTGTATTTGTGGAGCAAAGAGAAGATAATCAACAAACATTTATTGAATGATTCATTGATTTCAATACATCACGAATTGGGATTCTGATAAGGTGAAAGTTTTAGAGATCTTATTTTGACGGAGAAATTGCTAGGGATATGACTTGCTGATTGTGAAGGGGCCGCAAAACTAGTATTCATCATCTGAACAGATCGTCAAAACCTCGTAAGGAAATCTTTAAATATCTAAGTGAAAGAGAAAGTCGCTCAGTCCTGTCTGACTCTTTGCAACCCCATGGACTACACAGTCCATGGAATTCTTCAGGCCAGAATACTGGAGTGGGTAGCTTTTCCCTTCTCCAGGGGATCTTCCCAACCCAGGGATCTACCCAGGTCTCCCACATTGCAGGCAGATTCTTTACCAGCTGAGCCACAAGGGAAGCCCATTATATACCACTTGATATATATAAAATATGTGCAATGTATATATAAATTATAAAGCATAATAAATAATAATTTGGGTAACTCTACCTCCTAATTTAAGCAATTTCTGTTATTGATAGACTACCCAGAATATAAGTATTCTATCATCCTTGGTAGCTAGTGTCATTTTTTTTACCATACCATATATCTTTTGAGGTCTTAGTTCCCCAATCAGGGATTGAACCCAGGCTCTGAGCAGTGAGAACTTGGAGTCTCAAACACTGGATCACCAGAAAATTCCTGAAGCATCATAATTTTTTTGCTCCAATTATATATAATCCAGTGAGTTATTTTCTTAGTCTACTACATTAAAAAATGCACTTAATCCAATACCAAAATCTTAGTAAATGTTCTTCTTTGGAAAGATGTATGAAGAGTGAAGATGAGGAAGCCTCCAGTGTATTTGGTCATGAATATCAATTCATAAACGTCTGCTTTTACCTGCAATAGTATGTCCAAAGTCATAATGGCTAAGGTTGGAGGGTAAACTTGAAGTCACATAGCCTAAGAACCCCAAGAGATGCTTGAATGCCCTCTCAAATATCCTAGTAAAGTCTTCAGCTAAATAAATAACCCCAGGCACAAGGAGCAGACATCTATTTCTCAGAGAAGTCTGAACAATTTTGCACTGCCATTGCTGTTGCAAAGTCCCTTTTTATCCTGAGCTATCATTTACCCCTTCTTACTCTTACCAAGATCTTAGTTCTGTCTTTTGTGCCTCAACAAAACAGGTATCCTATTACTCTGCACACAGAAAAAGTGAAAGTGTTAATCACTCAATTGTGTCTGATTCTTTGTGACCCCATGGACTGAAGCCCGCCAACCTCCTCTGTCCAGGGGATTTTCCAGGCAAGAATATTGGAGTAGGGTTGCCATTCCTTTTTCTAGGGATCTGGACCCAGGGATCAAACCTGGGCCTCTTGCATTGCAGGCAGATTCTTTACTGTCTGCTGCTGCTGCTGCTAAGTCGCTTCAGTCGTGTTCGACTCTGTGCGACCCCATAGACTGCAGCCCACCAGGCTCCCCTGTCCCTGGGATGCTCCAGACAAGAACAATGGAGTGGGTTGCCATTTCCTTCTCCAATGCATGAAAGTGAAAATTGAAAGTGAAGTCGCTCAGTCATGTCCGACTCTTGTGACCCCACAGACTGCAGCCCACCAGGCTCCTCCATTCATGGGATTTGCCAGGCAAGAGTACTGAGCCACCCACTACCCCTACCAATACTTGAAAGTAGCAGTGATGTTTCTCTTTTATATACTAAATGTCCTTTAGTTCTTCTAGATTGATGTTTCTAACTTCACTTGAGATTCATTGGGGGAGATTAAAACGCAGGTAGTCATACAGAGTGAAGTAAGTCAGAAAGAGAAAAACAAATATCGTGTATTAACACATACACGTGGAATCTAGAAGAATGGTACTGATAAACCTATTTCCAGGGCAGGAATAGAGATGTAGTCATAGGGAATAGACATGCAGAAGTTGGGGGAAGGAGAGAGTGAGATGAACTGGGAAATTAAGATTGATGTATATGCATTACCATATGTAAAACAGATAGCTAATGGGAACCTGCTATATGGCACAAGGAGCTCAGCTTGGTGCTCTGTGCCTTAGAGGTGTAGGATGGGGGTGGTGGTGGGAGGTTCAGGAGAGAGGAGATATATGTATACTTAAAATTGATTCACCTCATTGTACAGTAGAAACGAACACAGCATTGTAAAGCAATTATACTCCAATAAAAAAAGAAAATGCATGTAGTTTCCCCAGAGTATTAGATTCAGTAAGTTTGTGTTAGGGTCCAGAAATCTACCCACCCAAAAAATATAGGTACTGTTAGTGTTCATGTTTTACAAATGAGGAAACTGAAACAGGGGCTGTGGGTAATTTGATCAGAGGCTCAGTCTTGTGACAGAGCTATAATCTGAACTTCAGAACTTAACCAGAGGCTTTCAGGGTTGTCATTATGAGAAGGGGCATATGAGAGCGATAAACAGTCAAGGATCTTGAATTATAGAAGAACTTTGGACTTAATTTACCAAACAGTTATGAGTAGTAGTAGTAGTATAGTAATCACTGTCCTTTAACATCCTGCATGTTTGAATTCACCATTGTGCTTATTGGGGCTTCCAAGGTGGCGCTAGTGGTTAAGAAGCTGCTTGCCAATGCAGGTTCAATCCCTGGGTCAGGAAGATACCTTGGAAGAGGGAATGGCAGCCCACTCCAGTATTCTTGTCTGGAGAATCCTACGGACAGAGGAGCCTGGTGGGCTATGGTCCATGGGGTCGTAAAGAGTCAGACATGACTGAAGGAACGTAGCACAGTGAAGTGTTTACTAAGTAAAGCAGTGTTTCCTGAGCTTTCTTAGAACTCAAATTTTGTAAGATTTCAATAATTTTGCTCAAGAAAAGACTGAAAACAAACAAAAAAGGAGAGATTTAGTCTATATAAATTTGTGGAGTAGTAGGTTTAAAAAAGCTAAGCAAGTTTCCTAACTGTAATACTCACCAGAGACTTTGATATGTTAATCTCTATTTTTACTCTCACAGCATAATACATCATGTGGGATTCTCAAATTTATTTGACAAAGGAAGGTTTCTGTTTCTCTTCTTTGCTTTTTTAAAGGAAGATCTCAAGAGGGAATTATCTCCGAATATTTTTTAAGGAATCCATGCTAAGGTATGCATTGAACATTTGAACACAGATCAGCTAAAACTTCTGGTCAAGTACAAGTTTAGCTCCTAGGAGGTCCCTTACAAAAGTTAGTTTCCCAACAGCATTGAAGTAGGCATGACTTTAGATTTTTAAAAAGTTACTTTCCACGAAAGAGTGCATGTAGGCAGCCTTACAAGTCTTTGTGGTAGACGAGTCTGGAAATAACCTGGAGCTGGGAGAGCTGCAGAAGTTGGAAGTATTGTCCAGATGGAAAGAAGAGATCAAGGGCAGGCATTCAGATTTCAAGCTATTGCAGGATCCTCAGCTCAAGAAGATTAGAACATGGTTTTAAGGAAATGGTGAGATAGTGGTGTGTTTGAGACATACGAAAGATCATTAATGGGAAATAGTAAAGCTTGGCTATTGGGAGTGAAGGGAAGAATAACTGAGGAGGAATTCAGGTCTGAGGACTGTAAGACTAGAGAAAAAATATTAATGCTGATAGAAATAGCAGAGTTTGGCAAGTTATACCAGATCCTGGGGTGGGATCACTAGGGAAGGGAACAAGGGATAAATGTCCATTGAGAACTTACCGTATACTCAACATTTAGTCCCTTTTATCAAAATCTACTAAGTTTTGAGGAGAAACCATCACATAAACCAGATTTCTCTGCTTGAAGGAGCTGGCAGAGTCTTGAGTTCTATCCTTCTTGACTATGCAGCTTCTTGTGGCTCTGAGAACCCCCAACACTTTTCAGTGCACATCAGGAACATTGTTAATTAATTTGAACCCAACATGTTGAGTTTGAGATGATGGCAAACTAGTCAACTGTGAGATGTTTCGTTGTGAGTTTGAGAACTGCTGTCGAAAATAGTTAATGTGATTCCAAATGTAAAGCCACTTACTGCAGTCAAGATAAATAATCAGTAAATGCTCATATAAATACATTTCTTGCAAGAGTTTTGAATAGCAATCCTTTGAGATCTGGCATTTTAATATTGACATGAGAGATTTAATATTTAAAGAGACAAGGCTCTTTTACAATATGATGAGGTTGAATACTTCTATGTTCATGTGTATATATATTTGAATATATATGACTGACTGTTTTTCCATCCTCATCTAATGAGTCACTTAATCCCATGCTTAATTTAATGAAGAATATTCTGTCACAGGAGGAAGAATAATCATCATGAAAAAATCGAATTCCCCTCATGAAATTTGGATTTTGAGAGTTTGGCCTACAGCATTCATATAAAGAAATGCTATCTGTAAAATTCACATATTTTATTTCTTAAACTATGTATGGTGGTGGTGGTGGTTTAGTAGCTAAGTCATGTCCAACTCTTGCGATCCCATGGACTGTGGCCCACCAGGCTCTTCTGTCCATGGGATTTCCCAGGCAAGAATACTGGAGTGGGTTGCCATTTTCTTTTCCAGGTTCAAACCCAGAGATCAAACCTGTGTCTCCTGCATTGGCAGGTGGATTCTTTATCACTGAGCCACTGGGAAGGCCATCAGACTATGTATATGTCATCTTAATGCCCAAACAGAGACACTAACTCATACAGAAGAGTCTCAGGAAATGTCTCTTTCCCAATTTTGTTTCTAATTTACTGAAGTTTCAGGAATAATGGCAATGTATATCTGTTACACTTGTAGAAGATATAAACTTTATATGTAAATGAATTTACGGACAGTCTTAGAGGATACAAGGCTTTGCTGTTCAGTTTGATCCTAATACCGGGAAGCAAATTTAGAACTGTTGATGTATATCATCCTTAGGTTCAGTCATTGCCAGATGTTAACTAAACTATAAAAGCATCATTTGACTATGACAACCTGTTAGCTAGAGGGGTTATCAGATTAAAAATGGAACTACACTCATTACTGAATCAACAGTATATGTCAACAATGCTTTCCAGGTCATGCATAATAAATATGAATATTATCTTGGATGAATGATTGATTTTATGTAACAAGCAATGTTGAGAGAAAGTTTTGACTTTCATCCTGTTCATAATCCTTGCTAGTGAAAATAATGTTACATCAGTGTTTTTCTAGTCTTATTAAGAGGCAGTGTTGCTGTAATTCAACGGAACTGAGTCAGTTCTTAAAATAGAGATGTTTGTGGAGCGTAGAAAGACAATTCATCAGCCTTAATGGAAATATCCTGCAAGACTATCCAGCTCTTCTTGTTCCAAATTTGTATTCATAAAGCAACCTCTGCTTTTATAATTTGTTTTCCTGAGGGAAATTTATCTACAGGGATTGGTTTTGCAAATAGCCTCCTTTCATCAGCCAGGTAGGTCTGTCTTTGTAAACTGTTGAAATTACATCTGGTTGATAATGTCGTCTTTTGTAAGTGTACTTAGCTCGAGTGTTCCCTTTTAGCTTGACCAATAATAAGTGCCCTTCAAAGCAGAGTTTTGGGCTCTGCCCTCCCTAGGCCAGAGCCAGGAACTATCCCTTCTAGCAAGCATTGTGGGGAACAGCCAGATGGTCTATTTTTCTGACATTTTTAAAGCTTGTCAATACCATTTGTCTTATCTATGATTTACTGAAAAAAGAAGAGATGAATTTATGACATTTCTAATGCAAATCAGTTTGGGGGAGATTTCTGATTCTTTGTGCTGGCAGAGCTGTGAATCCTTTTATGGACCTATGGTAAGACCATCCCATTCCATTGATTCCTACCTCCTGGTAGGATAATCCTTTCATGCTGACCATAAGCCTGGACGCTTGACTTGTTTTTGCTAACAGAACATGAGCAGGTGAGGTACAAGCAGTCAGTTCAGTTCAGTCGCTCAGTCGTGTCTGACTCTTTGCAACCCCGTGAATCGCAGCACGCCAGGCCTCCCTGTCCATCACCAACTCCTGGAGTTCACTCAGACTCACGTCCATTGAGTCAGTGATGCCATCCAGCCATCTCATCCTCCGTCATCCCCTTCTCCTTCTGCACCCAATCCCTCCCAGCATCAGAGTCTTTTCCAATGAGTCAACTCTTCGCATGAGGTGGCCAAAGTACTGGAATTTCAGCTTTAGCATCATTCCTTCCAAAGAAATCCCAGGGTTGATCTCCTTTAGAATGGACTGGTTGGATCTCCTTGCAGTTCAAGGGACTCTCAAGAGTCTTCTCCAACACCACAGTTCAAAAGCATCAATTCTTCGGCGCTCAACCTTCTTCACAGTC
This sequence comes from Budorcas taxicolor, assembly GCF_023091745.1. Lineage (NCBI taxonomy): Eukaryota > Metazoa > Chordata > Mammalia > Artiodactyla > Bovidae > Budorcas > Budorcas taxicolor. Next base: position 39,216,376 of record NC_068923.1, on the reverse strand, counting down.
CAACTTTCACATCCATACATGACCACAGGAAAAACCATAGCCTTGACTAGACGGACCTTAGTCGGCAAAGTAATGTCTCTGCTTTTGAATACCCTTAAACAATCATGCCCAGTTGGAAAGCTATCTTTTGGAAGCCAGTTGCCATGCTGTAGGGAAGCTTGTGCTAGATTCAAACAGTGATAAATCAAGTGGTAAGACGTGCTGGAGGGTGAGGTTGTCTTGAATATTCCAGCCCCAGCCATCACCCCAGCTGAGAGTGCAACATCAGAGCTCAGCTCCATCCTTGGAAGCAGAAGATAAACCTAGCTGAGGGCAGTTAACCTACAGACTTGTGATCAATACTAATTCATTATCCCTTTATGCCAGTAGGCTGTATTGAGTTGTTTTGTTGCATAGCAATAGATAAACAAAACATGGTTATAGAGCTCTTTATCTTAAGTGTATCAGTACTGAATATTCGAAGGAAATGGTGTCTAATTTCAGGGGATGGCTTAGTGAGTGGTACATATCCAAAGTCCCTTAAACCCATCGCCCCCTCCTCTTTCCACACGTGAATGGTATTGTGCTGCCATCTGGTGGCAAAAACTAATTGTCCGGGATGATTCATGGAATCCAGTGAGCTCATCAAGCAGCATCGCTGGTAAAATGTGAAAATGCACACGTGAGCCAGAGAACTCCAGAGAGCCAAAGCTAATAGGGAAAAAATGCTTCGTGAGGTGACTGTGGCGACACTGACCCACGTGTGTGCCAAGCACGAGGACCCTGCGGCCAGTGACTTACCTCCTGGTCACTTGAGCTGCTGTGGCCTCCAGGCAGATTCAGCATTTGGGAAGCCAGCGGCCTCTCATCTCATCCGCTCTACTAGACCAGGGGAGAGAGGACATGATACCCACAGGTGTCATGAACTCACGCTTCTTCCTTCATCACGGGGGTATGAGGCCGTGAAACGTTCCCTAGTCCCCTCAGAGATTCGCTCAACCCTTTTGATGTGGACAGAGCCTCCTATGAGTGGGGTGGAGAGTGGGAGGGCAGTGGAAAATGAGAGAGTTTTCAGGTGCTGATTTCATCTGAGGTTACCTTTCCTGTTCTGCTGTCATCAGCAGGAACCCATACTTTCAGGAAGCAAAGCAAGAAAGCTGCTGTTAATGACTCGGCAGACATGGCCAGCTGCCCTCTCAATGCCCTGGGCTCTGCCCCCATGTAGCCGAGGTTGTGTTGATTTGGGTCCAGGGTTTTGCCACTAAGAAGATCTTTTCTTCCCCAAGATAAAGAGACAACCCAAATACTTGGGCGCTTGAAAAATATATACTGCATAAACACCACAGATTTCTTTCAAACATTACTATTCCATCAAAGAGAAATAAATCATTATGTTTTCATTGTGTATTTACCACCAAGATACATCAACACAACACCTATTGTAATAAGTAGTAGGTGTTTATTTGTGCTCATGCTAAGTCTAGAAAGGAAAAAAAAAACTTTCTTCCAAGCAAAATGATTTTATCTGAACTTAGGATATTGCAGGAAACATAGTACTTATCTTTTCAAGTTGAAGTAAATTTCTCTTAACATAATATATATTACAATAATAGCATCTAGTTAAGATTTCATTATGACATTTCAGTTCAATATAATACACAATCCTTGCCATGTTTTTATAAAACATTACTCAGTATGAGATATTCACATTAACTACAATTGCTGAAATGACTGATGTTTAAATCTAGCGACAGTTTCTATCATTATTAAACTTCATTATAAAATGAAGTACGTGGGTGAAATTGTGGCTTGATGCTTTTGTAATTTGCTCTCTACCTTTTCAATGTACTTTTCAGTTACATCAATTGAATCATTTCATCTTATAGATGCAAAGATGAAGGAAAAGAACAAAAACATAGCCATTAAGGGAAGCAGTGCAAATGTGCATAGTTAATGGAAACCATTTTGACATTTTGTATTTGATTCTATGGTGTACCTACTCAAACAATTTCAATGGCATATTAGAACAAAATGCTACATTGTGCTCTTCTCTAAGAATGCAAGTAATAGACTTCAAAAATTACCTTTTCACTGAAAGTATTATCTGCTGGAAATGAAGAAATGTTTTACATTACGAGAAGCTAATAGCAGCGAGAGGGAGCAATGGGCTGGCTAACATGATAACTCAGGCAAGGGAGGGGTTTGACTCGTTACAGTCCAAAACCCAGTTTTTCATTTCATAAAGCATAACAACATTATTTCTCTTCAGATTCCTGGCCTCTTTTTTTTTTTTTTTTAAATTTTCTGACGGCATTGTTTCTAATCCAAGTGAAGCTTATGCTGGTCAAGATGGAGCCCAGAATGTAAGGCATAATAATCGCTTTTGAATATGTTCAGCTTGGCTCTGGCTAAGAGGCTTGATTTATAAAAATAAGTAGAAATTTTTAAAAATTCTGAGCGTCAGAAAAATAGCTACTCAGTCCCCATTGGACATACTAACAGGCAGCTCATTTTTTGGGGAATAAACCTAGGTCCCATGGATGCTACTAAAGATGTGGTTCATTAGGGGTATTTTGATGTTGGACTGGAGAGAGGATGCCTACACATTTGAGGAAGTATGTACTCCCAGTTGTGGGAGGTGTTTATACTTTCTATATCCTTCATTAAAATACTTTCATGTAGAAATCGCTAATTTGATTCCCACAAGAGCTCTATGAAGCGAGCATTTTTTCTTTCATTTTTTCTCATTTGAAAACTGAAACTCAGAGAGAATAACTGATTTGCACAGCAAATAAGAAACATAACCAGGAAATGAAGCTGCTTCTTGAATCTAAGGAAAAGTGGAGATGGGGAGAAAAAAGGGGAAATAAATCAATGCTACGAAGCCAAGTGAAAGAACGCTTTGTGTTGGGGTGGGGGTGTTTCCATTCTGTATGTTGACATTGAATTGATGGTGGGAGCAAGTCTGGTTGGAGAGATGTCAGTGATAAACCCTGAAGATGGTTTTGTTTCAGCAACAAGAATATATATAAATTAACCAGATGATAGGTGACTTGATATCTGATGGTAGGTTTTAGCAGAATGAAATCTCAAGATCTAGCTTCCTGAATCCTGGGCCTCTGCTCTGCACCTAACTGCACTGATGTCATAACACACTCTGCCCATCATGTGCAAAACCCCAATGAACCTCTGCCCTGGTGCCTTCGTCATCTGAAGGAAGAAGGGCAGGCAGAAACCAGGTCAGAGCTACAGGGAAACCCGAAGACCAACTTCTACAAAAGAGGATGCTGTGCTTTAAGGAAAGAAGAGCAAGTTCATCACAGCAGCCTTTCCACCACCTTCTACTCGGTACTTTTCTTGTGTTGCACCGTGCAACCCACATTTGTAGCTCTTAGTTCACTAAAAGCACCCAGTGGACAATAAAGATTCAGAAAGTCTCAGGATTACCATGGTCCTTGTGACCAAGATGGAGCCTTCTATGAAAATTTACCCTCTTTTCATTGCTTATTAAGTAACCATAGGCTGGCTGGAAGCCTGCAAGTTATGTAGAGAAAGATAGAGGCCTGAGTACTAAAAAAAAATCCATTTCTTCAACTATATTCCAATATAAACTGAAAATTTAAAAATGAAAAAAAATCCGGTTTCTGGGTTACCTGAGAGGAGAAAAATGATAAATGTCTACAAACACCCAAGGTGCCCCACATTTTTAAAACAGTTTTTATTAGAGCACAGTGGCTTTACAATGTTGTTTTAGTTTCTGCTTTACATTTCACAGTAAAGTGAATCAGTCATATGTATACACATACCTTTTTTTAAATTTCCTTTCCATTTAGGTCACCGCAGAGCCCTATATTTTTTTGTATGAAAATAAAAAGTAGTCAGTTCATTGGTTATACTGGTCTTCAACATAAAGCAATGAAGTGATAGTATTAGCTTGCCTGAAATTCTAAATCTTATTGTCCTGGTTGATTCCTAACAGACCTAAAACCACAGTGTGCGTGTGTGTTTGGGGGGAAGGGATGTGTGATATAGAACTTTTTCTTTAGAACTAGCTTCTTCCTTTGCAGGGAAAGCATACTGTTTCAGAGCAGTCACCAGACTGCTGTATGTTGGAAGAAAGCATGAGATAATAAACATTACTGTACATAGTGTACACCAACAATAAGAGTCCTGTCTTAAATATTCCCATTTCAGATCAAATATCTCAACAACTAGTGTATTTCTCCTAGTTTAGAAGGCACAGTGATATTTCTGAGCTGTAACTCATCTGTCAATTCTGTTTTTAAATTCAACATTCTTTCAATCTTGAAGTCTGTTATCTCCAGAGAGGGCAAGCTCTGGCTTCTCTATGAAGAAGCAACTGCCACATTCTCTGGTTGAGGAAATTTGTTGCTGTTTAGTCACCAAATTGTGTCCAACTCTAGAGACTAATTAACAACTGCTAGAGACTAATTTCCATGTGAGAGTATCTGCCATAAGCTGATGAGCTGGCGCTCTTGGTGCCTGTGGGGGACTTACCATCAGTCAGTTGAGTAAGTGGGTTATTGCAGAAGGAAAGCGATGTGGTATTCGAGCTCTAAGCAGTGCAGTGATGCTACTCACTGAGGCGAATATGGCAAATTACAAAGCATCAGGAGAGATGCGAACCTGTGAACTTCGCATTAGTGTGGATACACAGGGAAAGGATGGAAGGTCTGTGCTCATGGTGGCCTTCAGAAGCTCAGTCCCAAGAGCATTGAATGGCAGATGAGAAGGCGCAGACTAACTTTGAACCCTCAAGTTTAGTTAGGGTTGGGGATACTCAGGGGTTTTCAGGATGCCCAGGGGCTTGGCTTCTGTTGGCTCGTGGTCAGAAAAATGCCAAGTTGAAGTGTGGATGTTCTCTACTAGACTGTGGGCAGTCAGCACAGTTGAACCTTTTTATAAAATGTGCACTATTTCCAGGTGGAGCTAGTGGTAAAGAACCCACCTGCCAATGTAGGAGACATAAGAGATGCAAGTTCGATCCCTGAGTTGGGAAGATCCCCTGGAGAAGGGCATGGCAACCCATTCTAATATTCTTGCCTGGAGAATCCCATGGTCAGAGGAGCCTGGCAGGCTACAGTCCATAGGGTCGCAGAGTCAGACACAGCTGAAGCGATTGAGCACACCACATGCAAAGAAGCAAAGAAGGCTGATGCTCTTGAACTTCCTCACTGAAGGTCAGGAGTTGGTTGGGACCAGTCTTTGGCAGGATTTTGACTTGATGGGCACTGCTCACCAGGACCGTTACAAGGTTTGTAGAAACTCTCTTCTTGAGCAATTTAGGTGCTGGAGCTGCAAAAGGGAGGTCTAGGCCTCAGGGGTCCCAAATGCAGGCAGAAGCATTTCTAATTACCTGGGGACCACATATTGCCTGCCTGATGCAGGTAGACAGGTGGGTAAGTAGACGCAAGAGCCCTAAGTAAGCATGTGCTTCTTTGTGACAATAATACTTCTCTTTATAATTGCTATTCAATAAACATATACACACATTTTGATTATTTACAAAAAGACATTAATGCGATTAAAGTGAGCCATGATGCACCTACAACTTACACATGTACTTTTACCTGGGAAGAGACTGAAGTGTCACCGAAAAGGAGGAACAGCGCTTTTCTTGAGAAAAGTGTGAAAAAAAAAAATACACTCTAGAAAGATTTGCCATTGGATTTCCAGAGAAGATTTTTGTCTAAAACTGCATCGTCTTCATCAAACAATATTTTAAAATATGAACTATGTTACTTAAACCAGTAAGCCATGGCTTAAGCTCTAGGCATATGTATCAGTGACAATGAAGGGAAAAACCCACAAAAAGAATGATCACCTGATGTGTGAATAGTGAAGATAGACAATGGTGCCAGGTGGTTCCTTAGTGCATGATAATGAGCATACTATGTCAAAGCAGGCAATCAATAGCAAAGAGAAATCAACACACATTCAACATCATCCTTATAGTGTTAAGCTGATTATCCTCTTCAAGTAATTGAGGCAGTGAGATGAATGTGTTCAGCAGCCCTTATTTTTCTCCTTTAGAAGGCAGAGCTAGGTGTAAGGGTTAACCGGTGTTTTGTCCTGCTCATCACTCCATACTCCAGTCATAGATTTCAAAGGAGAAAGATGCCTTTTCCAGTGACTAACGCCTGTATCATTTCTATCATTGGTAAACCATGCTCTTAATGTAAAAGACTGTAAAAAGAATTATTTATGGTATCTTCAGTTGCACACACATATAATTAAATACATATATACAAGCATGAAACAGAGACACATTTATAAACCCATGTGTGGATGAGTGCAAAGTTGCTTCAGTTGTGTCCAACTCTTTGCAACCCTATGGACTGTAGCCAGCCAGGCTCCTCTGTCCATGGGATTTCCCAGGCAAGGATACTGGAGTGGGTTGCCACGCTCTCCTTCAGGGGATCGTTCCAATCCAGGGATTAGACCCATATCTCCTGAGTCTCCTGCATTGCAGGTGGATTCTTTACTGCTGAGTCACCAGGGAAGCACTTTTATATATATATATATATACATACACAGGAAACATACCATTTACATCACTTGAACACTTCAAGTGCTTCAAATAGAGACTTCTAGAACACACTCTCCCATGTTATTTGATTTTTCTTTTTTTGATGTGGACTATTTTTAAAGCCTTTATTGAATTTGTTATGATATTGCTTCTGTTTTATGTCTTGGCTTTTTTGGGGGTCTGCATGGCATGTGGGATCTTAGGTCCCTGACCAAGGATGAACCCTACATCCCCTGCCTTGGAAGTCAAAGTCTTAACTACTGAACCTCCAGGAAGTCCCACAGACCCTCTGTTTTACATCTTCATCTTTAAAGAGGAAGCATGTCCATGTGGACAGAAAGAGATTTGCAAGCCACGTGATGAGCTAAAACATAGGCTTGAATAACCTCACAATGAGGAGCTTTTACAGGTTTCCATGAGGATTAGGGAATGTTTATTCCCCTTAAGCCCTTGAAAATAACATGGTCGTCTTTCTTGGTAAAATTATTTGTTACTTAATCACTATGGAATTTTGAAATTTCTAATGGGCAAGCTTTCAAGCTTTGCTGTTTCTCATCCTCTGGGGAGGCACCCTTCAGGAAACAAATGAACCTCCTTTAAGGGTCATTTTAAATTGCACCTCTCCGATAGATTGTTACCCTGTGTATGTGTGTGTGTGCTTAGTCACTCAGTGTGTCTGACTTTTTGTGACTGCATGGACTGTAGCCCACCAGGCTTCTCTGTCCGTGGAATTCTCCAGGCAATGCCTGAGTGAGCAGGCATTCCCTTCTCCAGGGGATCTTCCCTACCCAGGGGTTGAACCTGGGTCTTCTGCATTGCAGGTAGATTCTTTACCTTGTGAGCCACCAGGGAAGCCTGAATTGTTAGCCTAAGAAATACCAATTTCTCATTCTTCTCATAATGCATCCTGTTTAACACCATCCAAGCACAATGTGAGGGTTAAGAGCATAGCCTCTAATCAACAGACCTGAGTCTGAACCCTAGGTTTGCCATTCTCTTTGGACTAGCTGTACAGCATGTCTTAACTTCGTTTCTTCCTTTTGTAGATCAGAGCTATCATATTGTTTGTTGTGAGCAGTGAGAAGTTGTGAGTATTACATGATCAAATGCAGGTGAAGTCTTCCAGCCAGGATACATGATGAGAGTTTCATAAAAATTCTCTTTAATTATTACCACATGCATTGTGCACTTCTATACTGCATAGATTTCTTTAGGTGTCCATGCCTCACACAGTGGGTGTCTTGGAGCTGAACCCCAAATGTCCTTGCTATGGTGTCAAATATGATGAGGTTTATTTAGAGGAATATGAGGGCAGCACCTCCAGAATCTATTTCATGAATATTCTAGGAGATTCAAGGGGATGCATGTACCTATGGGTGGTGACAGTCAAGGAGTCAAACCTGGTCAAAGAGACAATTTTAAATATGGCTTTTCTCACAAGATACTTTAGTCCAGATTCCCAAGGTGATTACCTAAGACCTGGGAAAATAGCTTATACAAGTGACAGGGGTGTGTCGAGAAAAATCTGAAATACACTGAAGACAAATATCAAGATGGTTCTGTGTTTTAGGCTGCAAACTGTGATGTTACTGGGCTGAAAATATTTTTCTATTTTAGTGAAGTGACTATTGAAGCATTCATAGCACAAATGAAGCAAAGAGTATATTGTTGTTGTTGTTTAGTTACTCAGTTGTGTCCGACTCTTTGAGACCCCATGGACTGTAGCCCGCCAGGCTCCTGTGTCCATGGGATTTCCCAGTCAAGAATACTGGAGTGGTTGCTACTTCTTTCTCCAGGGGATCTTCCTGATCCAGGGATTGAACTCACATCTCCTGCATCTCTTGAATTGGAAGGCAGATTTTTTACTATTGAGCCATCAGGGAAGCCTCCTCTATGGCATATTGTCATTGCTCAGCTACTAAGTCATGTCCAGCTCTTTGTGATCCCGTGGACTGCAGCATGCCAGGCTCCCCTGCCCTTCACCATTTCTCAAAGTTTGCTCAGATTCATGTCTATTGAGTCAGTGATGCTGTCTAACCATCTCATCCTCTGCTACCCCCTTTTCCTTTTGCCTTCACTCTTTCCCAGCTTCAGAGTCTTTTCTGACAAGTTAACTCTTTGCATCAGGTAGCCAAAGTATTGGAGCTTCAGCTTCGGCATCATTCGTTCCAATGAATACTCCAAAGTTTCAGCCAGGAAAAGAAGAGAGAGCTATTGGTCTAAAATAATATAGGATCCAGCATATTAGCACTCTGCCAGTTCTCACCAGGAAAGCAACCCTACTTAGTCACGCTTGAAGGAAATTTCACAAATATGTTTACGAAGCTCCTAGAAGATGAAATACTAGGATTATTCTATTCTTTGGGTGATCTTACTGAAAAAAGTGTTAGAAAAAAAAAAGTATATGTGAATCATGATAAAGAGTACGAGAAAGTGCAGACACCAGAAGGATTTAGTTCTGCATGTCATTCTAATGCTCAGTAAATCACACCTCAGCTATAGGACCACAAAACAAAAATGCCAAAAGATCTCATAAATTGCTGGTGTGAAGTGTAAATTGGTACCCATGGCTTTTGATACAATTTTTTTATGTGCTGGAAATATTAATTCTACTTGGTGAACATATTTTAAGGAAATAACTCAAGTGGAAAAGCTAATAGATATCATTTCTTTAATTTTTAGCATCTAGTTTATTGAAATTAGAGTATAATCACATTAAGAATGATTATATAATCTTCAAAATGATGATCATACAATATTTGTGCTGATGTACAAAATGCTTATGGCATCATATTAAGGGATGCAACCCAGATTTAAATATGCATATCCCATATTTTTGGTTATAATATAAAATATTTATATAAATATAATATGTATATATTAATTTATATGTAAATGTATAAATAAATGCATACTTTTACATAGCTCTTATAAGTAAATATAGCATATATATATGTATATATATAAACAAGTATGTTATATAGCTGAGAAAAGTTAGAAGAAAGTATGCCAAAATTTAAGAATAATTACATTTGATTAGTGAGACAGTATTTACCTCAATATAGTGAATAATGAGTATGTATTACATGCAAAATAAAAATAAAATAAACATTTATACTTCAAAAATATACACTGCTAAATTACCCTACCATAGTTGTATCAGTTTTATGCAACCACATAGGACAGAGCCAATTTCCTGCATCTACAGCTTTGGATCGTATTTATCCATTTTTGCCTTCCTTTTCTTATAACAGCTTGGATAGTGTCTGCCATACCGTTGACTGAATGGACAGATACCCTAAGATATTTTCTGTGTTCATATCTGCCTCTCCCCTTCCTATATCCCTTGTTCCACTGCTTGCCCAGATTTTTGCAAGGGCCCCAAACTACTGTCTTTTCAGCTTGTTTCCTGCTACTGTGGTGACTCATGTTGTTTCCTGATTAAGAAACTGAAACTGATCAAATCTCAGTTTGTTACCTTTTTTAAAAATAAAGAATGACATGGAACTCTGCTCAGGGTTCTGTGGCAGCCTGGATGGGAGGGGAGTTTGGGGGAGAATGGATACGTGTATAAGTATGGCTGAGTCCCTTGACTATTCACCTCCAACTATCACAACATTGTTAATAGGCTATACCTCAATACAAAATAAAAAGTTGACAAAAATGAAAGAATAAAAAATTGTATAGTGCCAGAAGGGCATTAAGCAGTAGAATGAGGACTGAAAAGACGTGCCCTAACTTGCCTATAAAACAATGTCACTCAGTGCCACGAGGACACAGCTTCTGTACAAGCTGTTAAAGACTGCAAATAAAAGGGAAAGAAAATGAATCATTTCCATTCCTATGGGACAGGAAAGACGTTAAAGATAAGTAAGAGATAGTCACCCAAAAAAGAAATAAAGCAAATCAAGATTAAAGGCTGTACTTTTTTCCTTCCTCTTCACAGAATACACTCTTGGTCCCTTTATCCTGCTCTACCGTGGCACAGATGCGCTGGAATACCATGAGATAGGAGACAAGAATATGAACAATGAGATGAATTTTTTTTCCTACCTCTTCTAAAATTGGTCTTCAGCAAAGTGAAAAGGAGGATTTGATTGCTACATATGAATATCTCTCTGGAATTTAAACCAAGACAACTTCTCTCTAACAAAACTAACCTAAAATAAAATCAATCACAGCTACAGAAGACAATTTTGCTTTTCCTTCTTCTAAATAAATCTATTTCATTAAAACTCGAGATGTGCTAGATTAAGCATTAATTGGAGACAGGTAATGCATACTAGAAACTTCAGTTTTCTGAAATGTCAGCCGCTACTCCCACCCCATGTTGCACAGTATCTGAGAGTAGGAGTGACTTCAGAGTTCGCTTTGAAGACTTTGGTGTGGTTGCCATGACAACAAAACTTTAGGGCATTGTTGCTTGCATGGAATCACAAAATGACAGATGGCCCATTATGAAACTGTACATATTTGGAGATGAAAAGCAAATGCATCACTCTGAAGTCCATTCATTTTGCTGCTGCGAAAGAGCTGGGATCTAATCACTTGAGTGGGGTGAGAATATGCAACCAGAAAGGAAAGGTTAAAATAAAACTTCATCCATCTTAAAACCATGTCAACTGACTTGAAGATTGCTTGTAGATCACTGCCTCTCCCCACCCGTATAGAGAATTTGGATCCCATCGTCTAGAATTTGGATCCCATCGTCTTTTTATCAGGCACCATTCAATGCAAGTTTGAAACTTCCTCCATTAAGGCTACAGTTAGGAAGCCAAAGTCAATCTGACTGAAGGCAAGAGGGTAAAACGCTTACATAAGTATGAGCAGGAAGGTGTGGTTTCCTTACCCAGCCTTTGGGTGGTTTTGACAGAGTGTTGGATGATGTAGATGAATGACTGTCTGGAAAGACTGGGTATCTTTCCTTGTAGGTCTGTCCAAGATGTAACACATCAAAATAGGTCAAACTGAATAATATCAAACCTCAAACATATGATGTGAATTTTTGGGTTAGGTCCTGAAAACAATTCTTGCAAATTCAGAAGATAAGCTTAGAAGGAATTGTTGTGAAAGACTTAGCAATTTTGGCTGAGCTCAGGATGGGTAAACACTATGATGTGTCTGCCGAATGACATTGTTTATTACCAAAATCTTGATGTCCAGATAAGGAAAGTGTGGTAGTCTTTTTGTGATTTGATGATATTTTCAAGATGTCTACAGAGGTGTACCTGTCTATCTACCTATCATCTATCTATCTGCCCATCCTCATCCTCGCTATCTATGGATGAGCAAGTGGAAACCCCTGATAATAAGTGGAGCTTACATCTCACCATAAGCCTGTGCTATGCAACTAGACAAATTTTGTGTGTGCTGTGTGCTTTGTAGTTCAGTCATGTGACTCTTTGTGACCAGGCTCCTTTGTCTATGGGATTTCACAGGCAAGAATGAATACTGGAGCAGGTTGCCATTTCCTCCTCTAGGGGATCTTCCCGACTCAGGGATTAAACTCGTGTCTCTTGCATCTCCCGCATTGGCAGGTGGGTTCTTTACCACTAGTGTCACCTGGGAAGCCCCTAGACAAATTTTACCTGTTTTCAAATATATGAAGGATGATGATATAAAGGAGAATCTCTGTGGTCCAAGAGGTCCTTCAAGAAGAAATGTCTCAGTTCAATATTTTGGAAACTTTCTGAAAGTTAAGCTTTCTCAAAATTGCATGCTACCTTAGAAGGTAATGGATTCCCTCTTTTTAGAAGTTATGAAACATCAGTGTTTGGCCTTATGGCAGGTGTATTGTCAAGAGAACTTAATTATCAGAAGGGAATCTTGGCCTGTTGGGTGCAAGGCTCTTCCAGCTTTGAGATCCACTATTCTGTGATCCCTGTGCTGGCCCTAGGATGCTCATCAAACCCCTGAATCATGAAGGTCCTGCATTCTTCAGACCCAGACACTTAGTGCAGGGCACACAAATCATTCACAAAATTGGATAGTGTAGCTGAGAATGAGTGACTTTAAGGACAAGGCCAGTAGGACTAGATTTATTCTTTTTGATGGCTACTCGGTATAGTTTTAACCTTGGCCTCTAAGGCTATAAGGTCAATACATTAACCCTGATGACACTACCTCTTTTCCAAGATTTCTATTTAATTAATAGAAACATAAGGCTTGTCAAAATGAGGAAATGAGGCCATTCTGCCTTTCTTAAGAGCTCCAGCAGTAAATCAAAACATACTATGTTGAATAATGCTTTCTCATATTTTCACAGCTTTCATATTTATTGAGAAATAGTTTCACTGCTTAGAATTTTTGTTGAGTGCCATAAAATATTATTAAAAAATCTTTAATCTTGAGAGATATCTGGATGTGGTATTGCTAATACACACACACACACACACACACACACACACACACGTACTATTCATTTTTTGTATGTTGATGTGTTGTAAAATTCTGTTTTCTTTTCATTCCTAGATGTTGTAAATAAACTGGATCTGTACAGTAGGTTTTTGTCAGACTCCCAGAAAGATAATTTTATTTTATAGCACATCCTAGAACGACAGCCAGAAACTGTTCTGCTCCACCTCAGTACAAACAAAATTAGCTTTTCACAATATTTTTGCAGTTGTTAAAGGTCATTAATAGAATGAAACCAGATGACTAAAGCAATACATTTGGAATGATTGGGTTTTATTTTTCTCCCTAGCTTAAAGACACAGAGTCCTATTTTCTCTCCTACTTGGCTGCCTTTCAATTTTTTTTCAGTTGTTCCATGGTTTCTAAAATCATAAAAGTAAAAGTAGTAGGATATGTATTTTTTGGCTTATGTCACCTTCCTTGTTTGACAGAGTTGGAATTTTATGTGGATGAAAATAATATTAACTGTTCAAAAAACCCATGGTGTTTAACAATTGCCCAAGGCTTCTGTTTTTACCAAGGTCACATTTTTGTTATGAATTATCTGAAATCCTTTTTCCAATTAAAAAGAGGAGACAAGAGAATTAACTGGGAGAAATGCTACCAGTTTTCTCTTTCAGAAAGCACAGTAACTTGGTGATGGAAGGATGGTCTGTGCTTTGTTGGGATGGAATGGGCATGCTGCCCATCCGTACTGCTTTATTTGTAGCATCTGGCTCTCAAGTAAAGAAGCTGCAGTTAATACCTACAAGTGGCTATGTTTATGTTAGCAACATTTACAGATCAGTTTGAAATTAGCATACCTTCCAAAATGATTCTGCCTTTATTATTCAGTAGGGAATGATTTGGAAAATAATTTCATCATGCAAGTAGAAAAAAAATGATTTGGCTCCATTTTTAGTGAAAATGAAGTAGCAACAAAAATCTGGTTGTGGTCCTGCTGATTTAATTGTGGATGAGCATGTTGAAGGTGGTTTAGTGCTAAAGAATTCATCTGCCAATGCAGGAGATGCAAGAGACATGGTTCAATTCTTGGGTTAGGAAGATCCCCTGGAGGAGGAAATGGCAACCCGATTCAGTATCTCTACTTGGAAAATTGCATGGACAGAGGAACCTGGCAGGCTACAATTCATGGGGCCACAAAGAGTCAGACATAAATGAGCAACTGAGCACACTCAAATATGTTACCCTCTTAACAGTTCTAGATTGCCAGGAGAAATATCAACAACTGTAGATACCACAATTGCAGTTGATACCACTCTAATGGCAGAATGCGAAGAGGAATTAAAAAGCCTCTTGATGAGGGTGAAAGAGGACAGTGAAAAAGCTGATTTAAAACTCAACATTCCGAAAACTAAGATCATGGCATCTGTTCCCATCACTTCATGGCAAATAGATGGGGAAACAATGGTCACAGTGACAGACTTTATTTTCTTGGGCTCCAAAATCACTGTGGACAGTGACTGCAGCCATGATATTAAAAGACACTTGTTCCTTGAAAGGAAAGCTATGATATACCTAGACAGTGTATTAAAAAGCAGAGACATAGATTTGCCTACAAAGGTCCATCTAGTCAAAGCTATCGTTTTTCCAGTAGTCATGTGTGGATGTGAGAGTTGGACCATAAAGAAGGTTGAGCACCAAAGAAAATTGGTGCATTCTAATTGTGATGTTGGAGAAGATCCTTGAGTGTCCCATGGACTACAAGATCAAACCATTCAGTACTAAAGGAAATCAACCCTGAATATTCATTGGAAGGACTGAGGCTGAACCTGAAGCTTTAAACCTTTGGCCACCTGATGGAAAGAACTGACTCATTGGAAAAGACCCTGATGCTGGGAAAGAATGAGGGCACGAGGAGAAGGGGACGACAGAGGATGAGATGGTTTTATGGCATCACTGACTGAATGGACATGAGTTTGAGCAAGCTCTGGGAGATAGTGAAGGACAGGGAAGCCTCGTGTACTGCAGTCCATGGGGTCTCAAAGAGTCAGACACAACTTAGCGACTGACCACCACCAACAAACCTCCTATCAGGGACAGAGCAGCTGTTCCAGCCCCAGTACAGCAAACCACACAGTAGGATTAACTCTTCTGCAGAAGAAAGTCCTTGAGAAAGTGAGAGGAGATGGGATCTAAGCACAGTGGATGAACTGGATTGTTTTGTGGCCGTGATGCCTCTTCCACTGGAGCAGAGGGAAGTCAGCAAGAGTGAGTAGGCAACTTGGTTAGGTTGGAATGGGAGAGCATCTGTGCTCTGAGCCAGCTTGCTCATGTACTGGACTTATTTGTCTTTGCTCTCTTCCTTGGCAAAATTTTCTCTGATATTTAAAAAATTAGTCATGGTGCAAATAGTTAAAAAAATAGTATTATTCAAGCAGTGTGCAAGAGAAATAGCATCTTCTTTCCTCCCTCACTGGGGCTTTCAGGGTGGTAATTGAAGTAAACTTTGAAAAAAAGGATCATTTCTAGGGAACAGAGCCGGAAAGGACTACACTGTCTATCCGTGCCTTTCCCTCTGAAGTTTGTTTGACAGATGCTAACCATGGCAGATTCTGTTGTTGAATTTTGTGAACATTTAAAAATATGTTTTGATTTCCATGTTTTTTCCTGATGGTATTATGAAAAAGATATATAAACTGTAAAGCTAATTCCCCTTCATCTTCTACTTCTCTATTACTTTTGAACCTATAATTTTGATGTAGGCTCTTAATATACATTTTTATATATTTATATACAATAAAAATATATAGAATAGAAAGTAGTATTATTTTCTGTGAGTCTCCTAAAGACCTGTGCAAAGAATGATAAAATGACCCATGATATAATGATCTAGCAAACGAGGGTGACGAACAGGGGGACCATGCCATCAACAGGTAAAGTCCTCTTCCCAATTGCCCCATTTTTCCCTGAGGTTCACCAGTTCTTCAACTTTCCCAGCTATTAAAATGGAATTTCCACTTTCCATTTCTTCTTTCTTCGTTCAGGCTTGATGCTGCCTCCTTCCGGGCGCCTCTTAGATGTGACTGCTGCTCAGTCACATGGCCCCCTTGCTCAGGCCACACCACAGGCTCTGAAACCACAACAGAGGCTGCTAATTACCATCCCAGGCTTTGCTCCTCCTCCTCCTCACTCCGCTCCATTTTGCAGAGAAGAAAATGCAGCGTGGAGGACATCCCTGTGGTAAATGGCTGACGGAAGGGCCAAGCCTGCAGTTCGCTTCTAGACCAATACTCCTACCAACGTGCCCTCTCTTTTCTTCCCACTGTCCCCTCACTCTTTCTCATACTGCTCCTTCATGACTGCTTGGAATGTTGCTTGTCACATTAAATCCAAGCTCCTAACTCTGTATCCAAGTCGAGCTTTCAAGGCCCTGCTCAGTCTTGTTCCACATAATCAATATTTATTTCCTAAACATCCCCAGTGGAGGCTCTATTCCACTGCATCTAAACCACCTGAAGCGCCATCCTCCAGAACATGCATCTCACAGACCTCTGGCTCTTTGTCCTCCAAGCATCTTTCTGCTCATCTAAATTTTATTCATGTAAGTACTGTTCAGTGGACATAGATTTGCTTGCTTTTTAAAGATACTTTCTGCTTCATTCATCAGCTCATTGATCTGCCGAGTTTCATTGTTTGATTCCTACCTCACAGACTAACAGGACCACAGAGCACTAAATTCAGCTTTGTAAGTTTTATACACGAGGAAACTGAGTCCCGAGTAATTTAGCATCATTAGTGAGATGGGGCATACAGAACCACTATGGAACTTCGAAAGAAAGACCTGCTTGTTTTGCACGGTTGGGATGCGACTCATCCATGGGCTACCTAAATCAAAACGTCCAGCAGGTCCTTGGCTGTACAGATCTGAAGATCATGGCAGATGTATAGACAAGGCACGGCGTTTTGGAGTCTGCCACTGTGGTAGAAGCCAGAAGAGTGGTTGTGAAGACACAGAAAATATTTAGAATTAGACAGGCATAAGGATGGGATCTCACGGATGACTGACATGTTTCTAGAAAAGCTGGAGGAGGAGGGGCCAGTAGAGGTGATTGATAAGGAAGGTAGTCAGTGGGTGTGGAAGCAGGAATCAGTGGTGCTGACCCTTAACAGGGAGCCCACAGAGTGTGTCTTCACAGAAAGCCCTAAAAGCCATATGGAAGGAAGCTCAGTGCCTTGTATGCCACCCCATATCCCTGGGCTTTGATTTTCATGCATTTGCCCTGAAATATATGCAAGTATATATTCAAGTATCTTCAAGACCTCGCCTCTCCATTGCTCTTCAGCCGCAATAACCAAGCATGCATGGTTTTAATAAGCCTTGGCCATACTTTTTCAGCTGGAATTTCAGATGGAATCCATGTAAATATCTTGTTCCATCTCCAAATGACAAATGGTGTAACGATATGAAATTCACTTTAAACATTATGAGTAAAGGGAGTATGCGATTTAAAATGTCATGCTTTGGAGTTATTGTATGAGCAAAATTCCTATATTCAATCATCCAAAGCAAACTATTATTTAGGAACTATTTGAAAATAGATAAGCTGAAAATATCTTATTTTAAGAACAAAAGTGATAGTATATCAGAAATTACTTTTTCCTATGATTTTGGGTTTTGGGTTAGATTTAGCATTATTTACTTTAAAGAATCATAAGTTAGAACGTCAAAATATCACACGAAGGCAATGAATATTGTTGAGAACACATCTCATTTAAATTTCTTTGAAACTACTTCAATTTCTTTCAAACTTATTTCAGGATCAGTTTAAAATGAAACAAAAATATTTTTAATATTCCAAAGGTTTGAATTGGTGCTTTAGAATGTTCCAAAATTTAAGTTAGCTCAAACTTTTCCATTACACACTACTCACACATACATACATATAAATATGCACGTAAAAGTACCATGTAAATATTGAAGCTATAGTGAAAGGAAACATTAGAGGCCTAAAATTTTAAATGTAATATTGGGTTAACTTGAAATGTATGAATATTGAGAGGCTTAAAATCTTAGAAATTAAAATCCAGAAAAGATACTTAAAGTTATGCTCACTACAAGCTGGTAAGAAACAGGTCCAGAGGTACTCGAAATTTAGACAACAGCATAATAACAATGATAATAACTACTTCCTCTGAGTGATTACTGTCTGCCAGATGGTGTCCTAAGTGTGTTAATACATGATCTTATCTAGTTCTTACAGGTAAGATTATTTTTCCTGGTATCCATTTTTCAGATGAAAAAGCCGAGTCACAGAGAGGTGAAATAATTTCCATGTCCCAGTCTGATAAAGCAAGTATAGATTTCATGACCTCCTTTTATGATACTGGAAATTCTGAATGAATAATCTGTATGATTAAAAATAATTCAACAAAGTAGGAAAATGCTTCTTTCTTTTCAATCTGTGCTGCCTTATCTTCCAAGTCTTCCTCTTCCACCCAACCCTGCCTTCACCATTACTGCTGTGTCAGATGTGGACCACTTGTGGTTTATGGGACCCGTTCTCAGGACATCCACCTTGGGAAGCTTGGTCTTTCAATGAAGCGTTTATTGAGTGTGCAGGCCCCATGGTGGGTGCCATCATGGGAGAACACAGTCCAGTGGATCACAGAAGCGCAAGTCAAAGCCCAGAGTGTGGGGAGGATCTAACGGGAGAAGCAACTCATAAGCAAAGGCCCTGAGAGAGGAAAGCTCAGGGTAGGGATGGGCATGAATCTTCCTATTCAGCTGGGGATGCACAGAACTTCTTTGAAAGGTAGAAATTCAAACTCAGGGCTCCCTTTCTCCATCTTCCACCTAGGAAAGGCAAATCTCCCTCTTTCGCTCTCCCCCACCCTTTCCCCACATTGTTGTGGCATCGCAACAAATTCACAATAACATGAAACAGGCTGAATCTTGATTATAAGATGCTCTTGTCTGATGAACATCAATTTATCAAATTTATTTGGTGTCATGAAATCAGTTGAAAAGAAACAAAACTCTTTTCCATTTTTATTTTTCTTGGAATGTAGCAGCATGTCATCGAAGGAAAGGACAATGACCTCAGAGTCACAAGGTTCTGGGTTTAAACCCTGACTGTGCCACTAGCTGGCAGATATGTAAGTGGGTACGTTTCTTAAGGTCTTTGAACTTCAATTTTTTTCATTTAGTAAATGAAATAGTAACGTGTCCTAGGATCATGGTGAAAATTAAGTGAAATAACATGTAGAAATCTCTCTGGCAAATGGTGTCTAAATGTTTGTTGAATTAGCGGATAAAAGGAGTTGAACTGAAACAAGATTAGAGGCTAGGCAAGATAAGATGGAGAATTGAGCAGAGGGAGAGCGGAAGGGTGGACCAGAACCAAGCATGATTAGTAACATGCTTAAAGGTTCGCAGAAGAGAAGTTCCAGCTCCGCGGCAAATGCCTGATGTCTTGCACTTGCAAAAGTCCCAGCTGTCCCATCCAGCTTAATGAAGTCACAGATCAAGTGTCATCATGCATTTGCCTCTCCCCAGCTGCTTTTGCTATGGACCGGGAAAAGCGATCACTGGTGTACACAGACTCCTGCTGGCAAACTGTGACGCATGGTGGGGTGGGGGGAGCTTTGTGAGTTACTTTATCTAAGCTTAAGCTAATGAGGATGTTTAGCACAGTCCTTAGCAATTTGTCAACACCTTGGCATCCTTGAACCATTTCCTAGGGCACTGAGTAAATATTTACATGTTCAAGACAAAACAAGCTTCTCACAAAGAATGATGTTATCCGTTCTCTGTGTGCTTTATCCTGCTATTTTAGAAATGAAGGAGCTTTTCTCTGCAGCTGGTGATTTAGTACACAATCACAGGATATTTTTACAAGAGTTCTGAAGGCTTTCCTATCAGAGGTTTTCACAGGTCTTCTAGATATTTCTGGTGGGAAAGTCTTTTGCAAATCTACCAGCCTAAACCCTAAAATATACATGTTAATCACACAGAAAGGGTTTCCAAGATGACAAAATATGAAAGAAAACAGAGAGGAAGTGAAATAAAAATAGGCCAGTCTGTTCTTGTCACTGCCTATTCTGAGTTAATGACGTGAAAATATGACCATAAACTTCGTAGATGTGATGGTGCTCTATAACAATTCATTTGTTTAAAAATGGGTGGATTGAACATGACTTTCTTGGTTTTGACCAATGGGGCATGATTATGTAAGATGTTATCATTAGGGGAAGCTGGGTGAAGAATATACGGGAATTCTCTGTACTCTTTTGGTAACTTTTCTGTGAATCTAAATTTATTCCAGACACTTTAAAAAGTTTAAGAGAACATTAAAAATATTCACAGAGAGAGCAATTAAAGTGAGAGATCTAGTCTTAACGTTGTCTTCTATCACTGTCTATAATTTTATAAAATACAAAATAAGAGAAAGTGTTTATTGACCGCCCCTCCCCAGCCCAGCTCTTGGGATCCATCAATGAACAAAAGACAAATACCTCTGCCCCTACAGCACTTACATGAGTGTAGCTTATTGTATTCTGACAATAAAGTGTAAGAAGAAAAAGAGAAAGAGGATAGGAAAGAAAAGAGAAGTAAGCTAGAATATGGTAAGTGGTATGAAAAAAAAAAAGAGATGATAGTGATCAAGGGTGTGTGGTGGGGAGGATCAGGGTGTGGGTTACAATTTCACACAGGATGGACTTGATCGGCCTGGTGACATTTTAGCCAAGGCCTGTAAGAGGTGCTATGTCTGGGAGTGTCTGGGGAAATTGAAGAAGAAGAGCAGGCAAAAGCCATGGGGAAGAACAGCGGGGCGGTAGGAGTGAAAAGGGAGGAGGGGGAATGGGAGCAAATGAAGTTTTCAGTCCATCCTTCTTTTCAGTGCATTTGAGTTCATGGTAAATACATTAGGCTCTTGTGGAAAGAAAGAGAAAGAACATTTACAGGATACCTGTCATCTCCCTCACAATAAACCCATAAAGTGGGACAAACTGCTCCCCATTTAGAGGTAAAAAAGTTGATCTTCAAAGAGGTTAAGTAGCTTCCCCAAGGTCAAACAGCAAACAAACAATAGAACCAAGGTTCAGATATGACCTCTTTAGCATAGAGGTCATGACCCATCCCCACTGTCCACTCTGCCATGCGGACACCTCTGTGTCACACAAATCAAACCTGAAAGCATTTTGTTTCTTCAATTTCTTAGATATTGCTATTGATTATGGAATATGGAGGAATACTAGCATATGGTTTTATAAATTTCTAGTCACTTTCAAGTACCTGCTTAATTTTAGGTGTCCAAATGGATAAACAGGAAATATTGTTTCCCAGTTTCTCATTCCAGAGAGAAGAATCTTTCTAATGTGTTAAAACTTCCTGCTTTTAGTCTGTGGTGTTTAATATGTGTTACAACACAAGACAGAATCAACAGTAACTGCTATTTCTTATCTTAAGGATCTTTAGTTTCATATAAGAATGGGTTTGGGACTGTCATCTAAAGAAAAAGCACTGCCCAAGACTCAAGACAACCCAAGAGTGATCTGGATATAAGACAAAGCTCTTAGGCTGGATTTTATTTTATAGGAGAATACTTTGTTCAAAAGAGAGATTTAGTTTTGCATGGAGAGAATCCACAGGACATAATATCACACTTGCTTCAAAAATTGAACATCTCAGGTGAAGAATGGGAAAAAATAGTTAAGTTTGGCAACAACTGTGTGGGATGAAGTAAAGTCTGATTGTTTAAAGAGAAACTAACAGTATCAACAGTAGATATCAATGCATAAAAATAAATTATTTACTTATTAAAAAATTGGGAGAATATAAGATCATAATATTTCCTTTTGCATAAGGTCAGAAATTAAACCTTTCAGAGGATGATTAGGCTTGAACCAAACTGAAATAATAATATGTTCAGATCTTGGAATGGCCAGAGATTGGTTTGGATAAGCTTAAAGATGTATTTAAAAAGTGAAATATTTGCAGATAGATGGTTTAATTTTTTACATAAGCCTTTTTTCTTGTCAAGTTGTATCTACCTGTATCAACAGTTCTACAAGACAGAACTGTTGGAAATACCCAGAATTAATATTATGACCTCAGCACTTTTTATGACTGTTTCAGATTTGTGGTTTGATAAGGTGGAGGATTCTGTGCTTCTGTCTTTCAGGTATCATTATTAGTAACAATCATTGGAGACCTTGGTTTGCAAAGTGCTAGCATATCATGTGGAATCTGGCTTGTCAGCTGGGGAAAATCATTATGGGGTGGAGTTGTCTCTCTTTCCCTCCCCCATCCCCATTTTTAGTGGAGTTGTCCTTTCACATTGCTTATTTGTACACAGTCCTATTGTTCTGCCTGTTTAGTTGGTCCAGCCATGAGTCCAGTCTGAGAGCTTCCGGTTCTTTTTTGTTGTTGTTGTCTGTCTATGATCAGCTGTCTTCCCATCTCTCAGTGCCCGATGATGAAATGATAAAAGAAAGCCCTGTTTCAGTCTCCTCTCCCAGCTCTACTTCGTGGAGTGACGGGATAAGTTCATTCTAAGGATCACACTTTAACACTAGGGCCAAAGTTTCGGGTGATGCTACATGCAAAATTAAGATTCTAAACTAAAGAGCCACTGTTTAGGCACAGATGGTTAATCCACCATCCCATTCTGTCCTTCCCAGTGCCTGGAGGCCAGGAAAGGGCTTGAGTCTGTTCCATATGAGTGCTGTGTCCTTGAGCTTCTCCAGGACTGAGGTTGTCTTCTGTCCTCCTATGTGCAACAAGAGCCTTAGTTCTGAGGAAGCAACGTTACAAGATAGTTGATCCGAAGGTTAGACTATTTTAGTATTTCTGGGCAGGATTTCTCAAATTTGATGAGTCAGCTGGTCTTCAGCTGGCCTGTTGCTGGTTTAGCATTATTTAGAAATATTTTTAGCCATTTGTCATCTGTTTCTGATAACTTGAGCTAAGGTGCCTTACTGAAAATCACACGGGAACACAGACTCTGCTAAGGATCGTGATTCTGAACATGTGCAGAGAAGTACTGCATGACTGTGATTCTCAGCAAGCTCATGGCTGTGTCGCTGCAACTCACTTAAGAGTGGATATTACTGAGGAAAGAGTATGCGTGTTTAGCATTTTATTTTGGTGAAAGCAATGTCATCAAGGGACTTAGATTTAAAGTATTAGGCTCAAATTTTACTTCTTGAGTTACCTTTCTTCTTAGTTAAGGCCCTTTGAAATTCTACATGTAATTACAATATTTTCTGAATATTGTAATTCAGATTACAGCATTTCCAGTTCATTTCCAGATTACAGCATAATCTAGTTCAGCATTTTATAAAGTGATTATTGTTGATTGTTGTTATAAATACTGTACATTAGCAAAATAATCTCTATTCAAGTATTTAAAAATAGAGAACCATGTTTGCTTGACTTCCCAGGTAGTGCAGTGGTAGAGAATCCACCTCGCCAATGCAGGAGAAGGGGATTTGATCCTTGGGTTGGGAAGATCCTCTGTAGGAGGGCATGGCAACCCACTCTAGTATTCTTGCCTGGGAAATTCCATGGGCAGAGGAGCCTGGTGGGCTACAGTCCATGGGGTCTCAAAGAGTGGAACATGACTGAGCAACTGAGCACACACACTAACACAGGAACATGTTCACTATTTCTTTTTTGAATGCCACAGTTGATGACTCAAATATCTATATTTTGAAAAAGAAGAATTTTATCTTCTTAATTATGTTCATGATTGGAGAGTATCTTCTGTTGTGTAGGAACTAAACCTTAGAAAAATATTGTTATTACATCTACTTCCTTTTCTATACATAGCAACAGAGACTTATAGTCTAGGTTAGAGAACTTTCTCAGTGATTCTCTGATTTTTTCCCTTTTTGTAGAACATAAATCATGTAGTCACAAACTTGTAGAGTAAATTCATCTCTAGATTCATAGTATGATGCAAGTGAAGATTGGAAAACAGTCATTCATATTTGATTTTAAGAGTGGACTCACTTTCTATGTGGTAAAAATTCCCAGGTTCTTTAGGAAAAGAGGGCTGTAAGCCATATGGGAGACATCATGTTTTTTTAATTAAAAAATCTATTGGAGTATAGCTGATTCACAATGATGTGTTAGTTTCAGGTGTACAGCAAAGTGAATCAGTTATACATAATATATCTACTCTTTTTTTAGATTCTTTTCACATATAAGCCATTAGAAAAGAGTTTCCTGTGCTATACAGTAGGTCCTTATTAGTTATCTGCTTTATATATAGTAGTGTGTACATGTCAATCCCAACTTCCCAATTTATCCCTCCCTCCATATCCCTGGTAACCATAAGTTTGTTTTCTACATCTGTGGCTCTATTTCTGACATGACACTTTTTTAAAGGAACTCAGGCTTTGCAGCCACATAGACTTGGTATTGGCGTGTTCGGCCATTTTCCAGTGGTTTCCCAAACATTATTTCTCCTCTCCAAGCTTCCATTTCCTTTCATGTGAACTAACGATAGCAATAGCTCCTATGGTGAGAAGCAAGTGGTTTTGTATATAAAGTGCCTGATATTGAGCTTGGTGGATGACACACATTCACAAATGGTAACTGGTTTGAAAGATGGGCTGATACAGGTTGAACCCCAACTTAGCCATCTACCAGCCAGGTGACTATGGGAAAATTAATTCATTCTTCTGAGCCTTTGTTTATTGATCCACTGATTTATGTTTCTGGATTGCTGCCTACATAATGCCTAGAATATGATTAGCATGATTAATGGCTAACATTATTTGCCTTTCCTGACATTCTTCCTGTCTCTGAAATGTGGACGTCCACCCAGTAGTTTCAGCCTTCTGCCCTAGGTGTGGTCCAGCTCCCAGGCAGATCATCAGAGGCAGAGATCTCATTTTTCTCTCACGTGCTCAGGGAGTCTCTTTGTTTCCTGAATTGTGGAGGCCAATTGCATTCTGTGCGATGTTGGCAGCATCCTTCTGTGATTTTATGTTGAGTTGCTTCAGCAAGGATTGCTTTGTCAACACACATTGCCATATGGGAACGATTTTGGATGGTACTGTTGACAGCCGTGTTTACATTGCTGTTTGTGTGTATCCCCCTGTCCCCGCAGCCCCAGTTCTGAAACAGTTCAGGCCTGGGAGAGTCTATCCACACTGCAGTAAACATCTTTTTCATTCTCCCTCCCTCTGCCTCTTTCTTCTTCAAACACAATTTGTGTCTTATTTGTATATGTAGGCAAACTGTTGAGGTGTGTATCAGAACTGGTGATGATGACTGTGTTTCAGAATATTCTGTCTTAAGGAAGACACGTTACTAAAATTCCACTGGTATAACTAAAAAAGACAAAAAAGCAAAAAAAACAAGTGAGAAAGATAGGCTAATGAGCCAAAGGGAGAAAAGCGTCAGGTTTAAATAAAGGACTATCATAAATATGAAGATAGGGGCAAGGTATGAGTGTTTTCATGGGCTTTGGGGGGTAAGTCAGGCTAAAAAATGATTAAAATTATGATAAAAAAACACAGCACTATTACATATTTATACAGATTGCAAATGCTTACTGTAAATATCTCTTCTGGTTGAGAAGTGGAAGTTTTATAAAATTTTGGAAAGGAAGACAGAGAGAAAATTGCTAGGTGATTTATAACCTATATATATAACTTTTGACAACATGTTAAATCTGATGTTCTCTTAGTAAGGCATTTGGAACACATAGACTACATTCTTAGGAGGCAAATCCAAAGGAAAGAATGATCCGATTTGGCTATATCCAACAGTTGCCATGTCATGAAAAATCCATTCTAATCACAGTGGTGGGATATGGGGCAGAATAAATTTATAGGAAAATTTCATTAATATGAAGTACAAAAACAGTCAAAACTAACATAGAATTATTAAAATCAGATTTGTGATTGCCTGGTGCAGAAGGTAGGGGGAGGTTAACTGGAAATGTACATAAGAGAATTTTCTGAAGCGATAAAACCTTATATATTGGCTGTAGAGAAGAGTACATTTGTCAAAACTCGCTGAACTATATCTTTAAAATATGAGTATTTTATAACATGTTAATTATACCTCAATAAAGGTGACTGAACTTATACAAAGACACAGAAGAGAACATAAATATTAATTAGGAAACCTACTGAGAGTTAGACAATTATCACAAATATAAAATATGAGGATAAATAGTCACTAAGGTCTTAGAAAATTAGAACACCTGATCCCATGAAATATCACCTTTAGTCTGTTGTTGATTAGCTCAGTCGTGTCTCACTCTTTGCAACCCCAAGGGCTGTACCCTGCCAGGCTCCTCTGTCCATGAAATTTCCAGGCAATAATACTGGGGCAGGTTGCCATTTCTTTCTCCAGGGGATCTTCCCGACCTAGGGATTGAACCTGCATCGCTTGTGTCTCCTGCATTGGCAGGTAGGTTCTTTACCATTTGAGCCACCAGGAAAGCCTGTTGTTGATTAAAACTAGCTTTCAGTGAAGAACTGCGGTTATCATTCATTTTGGGCTTCGCTGGTGGCTCAGCAGTTAAGAACCCACTTAACAGGTGGTGCAGGTGATACAGGTTCAATCCCTGGGTCAGGAAGATCCCCTGGAGAAGGAAATAGCTACCCACTCCAGTGTTCTTATCTGGGAAATCCCATAGACAGAGGAGCCTGGTAGGCTACAGTCCATGGAGTCACAAAAGAGTTGCATATGACTTAGTGACTGAACAACAACAACAACATAATTCATCTTAACCAATGACTGGATCTGAGTCAAAATATTTGAAATCTAGATTCCCAAGGATGTCTCTACAGGCTTGGCCACACAATGGCATAATTTTGGGGTGAAGAGAAAAAACAATCGAGATGTTCATTTATATTTGAAGAAATATCCAAAGCCTCTTGGTCTCAAATTGAATTTCCTCAGTAAAATATGTATCTTGGTACAAAATTTTAAATACATGAATGTTCTAGTCTTTTTTTCTAGTATTCCTCTGCAGCCTGAATTTTCTCCTTAAGTAGAGGCATTCTGTCGGGGATAGGTTAAAGGAAAGTTTTGTGACCCTGGGGCGTGTGTATTTGATGGCTGTAATGGCCCCATTGAAATAGGTGCTGCCGCTAAACTATGTAACCACCCCACCATCAACTTAGAAGGGAGGCACAGACAGGGAGCAGCCTCTGAGGCAATCAGGTATTCACCTGGGGGCAAGCTACTGCATTCAGCAGAGGGTCTTGTGGATAGTCGATAGTCCAAAGTATTCCAAGTTCAGAAGACATTCACTGCCTTCAACAGTCAATTTTATTTCCCATTTGAAACACTATAAGGATACGTCTTCCCAGGATAAATGCTTCCCAGGTGGCGCTGGTGGTAAAGAATCTGCCTGAGGAGACGTGGATTCAATCCCCCAGTCAGGAAGATCCCCTGGAGAAGAGAATGGCAACCCACTCCAATATTCTTGCCTGGAGAATTCAATAAACAGAGGAGCCTGGCAGGCTACAGTCCATGGGGTCACAAAGAGTCGGACCCTACTGGGAGACTGAGCACAAGGATATGGCAACTGGTTAAGCTTCCTAATGCCCTGAATTTCTTTATGAGTTAGAACTTCACTGGACACATTATTATAGTATACAATGCTAATTTATTTTTCTACATAAGTGACAATAAAATGGGAGCTTCCACACAGGCATTTCTTATCATGATGAATTGTTTAGTTATCAAAAAGTTGCAGTGAATTCCTTGGTGATCATGGAATTATACAATAGGGTATTTATTAAAATTTATCCAGGTTAGAGAAAAGCTTTATACATTAATCTAAGTCAGCCATAATATTCAATATGATTTGGGGGTCTAATTTGGCTTCATTGGTTCTGCTTCAGGTAATGCCAACTTAATGATCCATTTATGCAATTGTAGAATAATAAAAATGACTAATAATTTTAAGATTCAGGGTGTTCTGAAACATTTCTCATGGAAATCTAATATATCACAGGGCAATCTGAGGGGCAAAATTTTATGTCAAAAAAGTCTGGAGAACATTTTACAGTGTTGCAAGTTTCTCCAGGCCCATTTAGCAAGTGGAAGTCTGTCTTAACTTGGGCTTTGGTCACAGAACACCATAGACTGAACGGCTTATCAACAACACACATTTGTTTCTTTCAGTTCTGGAGGCTGGAAAGTCCAAGATCAAGGTGCTGGCAGGTTGGTGTCTGGTGAGAACGCATTTCCTGATTCATGGGTGGCCGTTTTCTCGCTGAGTCCCCATATGGCAGAAATGACGAGGGAGCTCTCTTGAGTCTCTTTCATAAGGGCACTAATTCCATTCATGAGGACTCGACCCTCCTGACTTAATCACTTTCTCAAAGGCCCCACTTTCTAATCCCATCACACTGGGGATTAGGCGCAAACATAGGACTCTTGGGTGGGGACACAGATATTAAAACATTTCACTCCTGGTTCCTGAAGTTCATATCCTTATCACATACAATATACATTCATCCTATCCCAATATCTCCTAAAGTCTTAACTCATTCTAGCATCAACTTTAACATTCAAAATTGCATTGGAATATCATCTAATACAGATATATGTGGGATTCAAGGTGCAATTCATCCTGAGGCAAATTTCTCTCCAGCTGTGAAGCTGTAAATCCAAATATGTCTTGTGCTTCCAAAATACAGCAGAACAGGCATAGGATGGCTTTCCCATTCCAAAAGGAAGAAACAGGAAGAGGAAAGGAGTAACAGATTCCAAGAAGTCCAAAACCTAATGGGGCAAATTCTGTTGGATCTTAAGGCTGGAGGATAATCCTCCTTGGTTCAGTGTTTTACCTTCTAGACCACAGAGGTGGCAGTGTCACCCGTCTGGTTTGGCAGAATGGCCCTGTAGTGGTTTTCTGGCTGGGTCAGATTTCACCATATATGTTTCTGATTCCTGATCTGTAAGATGGTGCTATTAATACTATCTATCTCATTGTTAGCAGTAGAATGAGTTAATACAATGTTAAGATGTGTTAATACAATATTAAGAACTTAATATACCTCCTGACACATAGTACCCATTCAATAAGTGATAGTTGTGTTGTTATTATTTCCTTCTGATTTCTGGCATTTGCATCCTACCAGGCTTCCCAGATGGCACTAGTGGTAAAGAATCCACCTGCCAATTCAGGGGACATAAGACATGTGGGTTTGATCCCTGGGTAGGAAAGATCCCCTGGAGAAGGAAATGGCAACCCGCTCCAGTATTCTTGCCAGAGAATCCCATGGACAAGGGAGCCTGGTGGGCTGCTGTCCATGGGGTGCCAAAGAGTCAGAGTGCCATGAGGTGAGCCTGGCTGGTGAGCTGGCTACTGGAACTGCATGGGTTAATAAGACCTAAGGAGTTTGGGAAAATCAAGCAAGGTATAATGCTCTCTTTATAACTGTGAAGGTTATAATCCCGAGAAATCCCATGACATGATCACATATGAGCCCTTAAGACTTGTAAGTAAACATGGGCATCCGTGTACTCTGCGGTTGCTCAAGCTGATGCAAGTGTGGCGTTGACTGGTCACCTCTTGGCTGGGCTGAGCAAGTAGGAGGCAGTGCTGTTGACTCTGGCCCTCCCACTGTGGTTGTGATCAGCACCATCAAGACTGAATAAAGCCAGCCAGCAAGACAGAACTGTGCCTCCTCCAGTGCTCCCACCAAAGGCCAAGGGGATCCATGTTTTAGGCGCACCTGTAACCCCTTTGTGGCCCATGTTGGAAACCTTTGGTCTGGTAGTTCTCTGAAGCTAACTAGTATCTTGGGATGTTGTGAGAAAACTTACACACGTGGGACCCAAAAGATTTGGCAGGAGAGTCCTTGAATCCTGGGAAGGTTATCACATTGTCGCTTGAGACAAGCAAGTGCCCCCGTCTCCCCAGTAACAGCCTTTTAGGGTCACAGACTGACTCTGGACAGGTTCTCTGAGAAGGGAGCCATGGTCAAATCAGCTCAAAACTGCTCCAGACTGAGTGGTCCTTCTCCCTGCCCCTCCCGTTCCCCTTCTTCTTTCTGGCTACCCTCATTTGAACTTGTTTCCTTAAATATGCCACCTTTTACCACTTAAAAGGAGAAAACCCCACAGTCTGACTTGCTGGTTTATTTGTACAGCAGAAACTAACACAACATTGTAAAGTAATTATTTTCCATTAAAAAATAATTGTGAAAAAGTGTGTCTGTGTGTGTGCTCAGTCATGTCTGACTCTGTCATCCCATGGACTGTAGAGCCCGCCAGGCTCTTTTGTCCATGGGCTTTCCCAGACTAGAATACTGCAGTGGGTTGCCATTTCCTTCTCCAGGGGATCTTGACTATCCAGGGATGGGAGCTGCATCTATTGCGTCTTGCTCCTTGCATCAGGAGCACTGGCAGGTAGATTCTTTACCATTGTGCCACCAGCGAAGCCCTCCTAATTAAAAAAAAATAGACTCAACCGCATGACTGGTTATATGTGTGGAATAAAGGAGAAAAGAAATAGGAATTTGGTTTCTTGAGATAGAGAACACAGTAGCTGGAGCAGGTTGACGTAGAAAGAAATAAAGAGCTCCTCTTCATTATTATGAGTTAAGTAATTAATTTAGCATTTAACTGTGTGTGACATGAATTTCAGGTACTGAGGCGTGGTGGTATATACCACTTTTTGTTTGTTTTAAAAAATAATTTACTTCTATTGCATACATAGGTGTAGAGTTGATATTAACTGATTTACAGCACTATTAAGTAAGTGAGAAAATCCTCTTTTGAAATAAGATGCACATTTCCACATGAAATTAATAGAATATACTCTGAATCATTTACTGCTGATCTGTCAACCTGTGCCCATGTAAGCAAAAAGCAACTACAGAAATAAACTTACAGGATCTGAAAAGCATATTTGGTCCCCCATGTATGTTAACATTGAGCTTGAACTACCTGGAGAAAATTGCACTGAAAAATATATTACAGTGGAGGGACAGCTGGAGGTCACAATGGAAGCTTCGGCCTGTGGTTTTAAAAATCAGAAATTTCATCTAACTACCCAGAAGATTCTAGAGACTTCAAATTGTAATTCCTACAAACCCAAATCAACTACAGCCTCATTTATTTGCACTGGCACTTCCAAAAGGAAATACTGTTCTTGGTTATGAAAACACAATTTCTTCCCTAATGGGCTGCCCTTTCTTTGTGAACATGCTTGCTTTTATTATTCTGACAGGACAAATGCAGTCAGCTACAGAATGACAGCTGCACACTGATTTCGGCAGGGTAAAAAGAGTCTTGTTCCCTCATTATCTTTAGCTGATAGGCAATGTACCCACTTTTACACAATATAAGAATATACATTAAATGAGAACTGTGTGTAAAATTTTCTCTAAATGGAAAGGAAGCCTGTCCATATAAAAAAATTTTTCTATGATTTTTTTCACATGAGCGTTTATTTGTGATGTGTATGTACACAAGGGCTTCCCTGGTGGCTCAGATGGTAAAGAATCTGCCTGCAGTGCAGGAGACCTGGGTTCAATCCCTGGGTTGGGAAGATCCCCTAGAGAAGGAAATGGCAACCCACTCCAGTATTCTTGCCTGGAGAATTCCATGGACAGAGGAGCTTGGTGGGCTACAGTCCATGAGATTGCAAACAGTCAGACACGACTGAGGGACTAACACACACACATGCACACAAACACATGGCCTCATCAAGCCACTTATTAAATAAGTACTTATTAAGTATCTACTGGGTGTGAAGTAACATTATAGGTGCTGAGGACAGAAGGCTTTTTTCTTAAAATAATTTTTATTAAAGTATAATTGCTTCATCATGTTGTGTTAGTTTCTGCTGTACAGCAAATTGGATCAGCTATGCATATACAGATATCCCCTTTTCTGGATTTCCTTCCAGTTTAGGTCACCACAGAGCACTGGGTCGAGTTCCCTGTGCTGTACAGCAGGTTCTCATTACCTCTCTATGTTAGACACAGTGTCAATGATGTATATATATCAATCCCAGTCTCTCAATTCATCCCATCTACCCTTTCCCACCTTCGTGTCCACAGTTTGTTCTCTAGGTCTGTATCCCTATTTTAACTTGTACCCCCTTCCCCACCTTGGTGTCTACTGTTTGTTCTCTATGTCTGTGTCTCTGTTTCAATGTGGAAGGCTTGAGTCCCTGCATTGGTGCCCTTCACTTTCCAGTGGTGGGAAGATACATTTCAGGTACAAGTTTGGATGGGAAAAAAAATGAACTTCTCTAAATCATTGCCATTTTGAATATCTCTTTATTATCTTCCATGGGTTGCTGAAATCTTAGGGTCCATCAGAATCATCTGGGCTACATGTTGAAGTACAGATTCCTAGCCATCACATCAAGAATTCATAAGTCACAATATCTCAACAGGGGTCAAGAAATCTGAGTTTTAAAACTGCACAGATCAGAACACAGATGGTCTACAAACCACATTTTGGGAAATTCTGTTATATGTGAAGATTTCCTTTGGTTATGTTTTCCACAAGTTCTTTATTGTATGGACATTTTTAATACGGGGCTTCCAAGGTACCTCAGTGATAAAGAATTCATCTGCCAATGCAGGAGACACCAGTTTGATCCCCGGTCTGGGAAGATCCCCTGGAGAAGGAAATGGCAACCCATTCCAGTATTCTTGCCTGGGAAATCCCATGGACAGAAGAGCCTGGTGGGCTATAGTCCATGGAGTCGCAAAAGAGTCGGACATGACTTAGTAACTAAAAACAACAATATTGTTAGTATCCTGCCACACCAATAGAAATCACAGAGAACCCTTCAAGCCCCACAATTTGATTGCAAGATATGGTTTTCTCAAAAACAATCTGACTTTATTTCTAGAAATGAAACATTTTAATCAGGACATTTCCACTATAGTTTGTTGTTCATCAATCATGCAAGTCACATGACTTCTGTACATTTATTTATAGCTTATATAGATATGTGTACCTTTGGTTATGGTTATATTTCTTTGTTAATAATATCATTATTTATACTTGCAAACATTTGTCATGTATGTTCAAGGGAAGATTTGTGTATTACTAATAAATGTAAATAATAATAGTACCTGTGGCTTGTGATTTATGTGTGGCTTTTTCTAGACGTGCCAGTTTAAAGATGCCTGAGTTTGTTGGCTTTTTTTTCAGGTTTAGGAAAGGTATACTTTATTGTTTTTCATTTTTATTTATTAAAAAAAATTTAAATTGGGGTATAGTTGATTTACAGTGTTGTGCTAGCTCCAAGTGTATAGCAAAGTGAATCATTTATACATATACATATATCCATTCTTTCTTTTCCCATATAGGTCATTATGGAGTATTGAGTAGAGAGTTCCCTGTGCTTTACAGTAAATTCTTATTAGTAAAGATGCTTGAGTTCTGTGTTTTGTGCTAATCCCCACCTTGATTCTAGTCACAGTTAATTAAGGATTGGGCATGTGATCAAACTCTCTCATTTCTTTTTCTGGTTTCTTCCCCTTCTTAAACTTGTTGCTGAAGTTTTGTTCCCAAACAGACACTCATAACTCAGGCTTCTTAACAATGTGTGGTGTCTCCATGTTGATGATAAATTTCATCAACTCAAGAGTGAGGCCAATGGTGTATGTCTCCCCCTTTTCTAGCCTAGCCCCCTTTTCATGCATGTTATTTTTCAGCCAGTAGGAGGTTTTTTTTTTTTTTTTCTGTATTTTTATGCCACCAGGTTTGAGCACAGGTTTTTCCTTTTGCTTAAAATAGATTTTTCTTATCTCTTTTTAAGATGAAAAACTTTTTAAAATATAATTTGCATACCATACAACTTACTCATTTAAAGTATAAAGTGCAAACACTACCAGGATCTAATTTGACAACATTTTTACCTTCTGCTCAAGAAATTCTTAACCACTAACAGTCACCAGTCCTGACAACCACCAATTTATTTTCTGTCTCTATAGATTTGCCTATTCTGGGCACTTCCTATCAATGTACTCCAGCAATATGTGGTCTTCTGTGACTGGCTTCTTCAACTTAGCATAAGATTTTTGTGGTCCATCCGTGTTGTATTATATACTTCATTCCTTTGTGTGTCTGAGTAACATATCTTTGTATGTATATAACACAATTTTATTTTTCCATTTGTTATCTAGTGAACATCTGAGTTATTTTCAACTTCTGGCTATTTTAAATAATGCTCTTATGGATATTGATGTATCTCTAATCTTTTTTTAGCTAGTTATGTCCTAGCCATCTTTTGAGGCCAAACACAAATAACTGATTCTCTGTGAAATCTTTCCTGATCTTTTTATTTTATTTGACTGCACCAGGCAGCATGTGGGATCTTAGTTCCCTGACCAAGGATTGAACGCCTGCCCTCTGCATTGGAAGAGGAGACTGCATTTCCAGAGAAGTCCCTCTTTCCTGGTCTTTCACGAAGTTACTCACTTCTGCCTGCTTTCCTTCTCATTATGTTCTTTCTCATTAGCTCTTTCCCTAGGTGGCTCAGATGGTAAAGCGTCTGTCTACACTGTGGGAGACCTAGGTTTGATCCCTGGGTCAGGAAGATCCTCTGGAGAAGGAAATGGCAATCCACTCCAGTACTATTGCCTGGAAAATTCCATAGACAGAGGAGCTTGGTAGGCTACAGTCCATGGGGTCGCAAAAAGTCAGACATGTCTGAGCGACTTCACTTCACTTAGGTTTTTAACATTTGTATCCCCCTTTTAACTGTGTACTTCTCAAAGCATGGGCAGCAAGTCACCATTTTTTGTATCTGCTTTGGTGACCAGTATAGTCAGTTCTGGGGCTTCCCTGGTGGCTCAGATGGTGAAGAATCTGCCTGCAATGTGGAAGATCTGGGTTCAATCCCTGGGTCGGGAAGATCCCCTGGAGAAGGGCATGGCAACCCACTGCAATATTCTTGCCTGAAGAATTCCATGGACCTAGGAACCTCGCGAACTACAGTCCAGGGGATTCCAAAGAGTCGGACATGACTGAGTGACTAACACACACACACACACACACACACACACACACAGTCTGTCAGAGGTTAGTAGATAAGTGTTATCTGTTGGAAGGAAAGAAGAAACAAAGTAGGGAAGGGAGGAAGGAAAGGAGAAGATAGTCTTAAAATAATAATCTTTTGTTTTTAGTTGAATCAAAGTGCTGTTTTTTCTGAGATTTTTGACGTCAATAGGCAAATAAGTTTTGGGGGGAATGAGAAAAGGGATTTTTGAGTCAGAAATAAACTCATTATAGTGGTTGTATAAACATAGTGACTTGAATAATTTTATCATCTTCCCAAATCTTATCAGAATTAAAACTGCAAAACCAATGACAAGAGTGAGTCAGAAAATTTAAAATACACAGGCTGTAAATAGACAGTTTTATATTTCAGTGATTAATCATAATGATACCACTAAGTTTGTGTTTTAAATAGAATACATTTTTTATTAAACATTTCTTCTTCTTGTAACATATATTACACAGTTGAGAAATTGCTTGTAATATATGAAATATGTAGAATATACATAAGATTTGGCAGGTAGAATATATACAAACTTTGGCAAGAACATGAAGATGGGAAAGTTTTTCCTTTAAAGTAATCCTTAGATCCTGGAATCTGTGCTCTGAGGTTGGAAGGGTTGGGGTGGGGATATTTGCTCAGCAGAGTGAGGGGTCTGGAAGGAAACCCCATCCTTGCTCTTGGCTACCCCTTATCCAGCTATTACTTAGTTTCTAAGGTTGTCAAGGGAGAGCTCTGTTGGAGGTGAAATGGAAATGACTGAATGTTTTCAGGAAAGATCTGAGTTTTTCACTCTTTGTGCCCCCAAGATTAATAATACGAATTAATTTCAAAGCAAGAAAGATGGAACCAAAGCAAAATTTTATTTACTCTTTAGTTTTCCCTAGGGCAAACTCTGACTACTCCATTCTCTTTCTGTTATTGCGT
Organism: Budorcas taxicolor; assembly: GCF_023091745.1. Classification (NCBI taxonomy): domain Eukaryota; kingdom Metazoa; phylum Chordata; class Mammalia; order Artiodactyla; family Bovidae; genus Budorcas; species Budorcas taxicolor. The sequence continues at coordinate 39,180,544 of NC_068923.1, read as the reverse complement.
TTGCTTAAGGACATGAGAGCTTGGTGCAAAATACAATAGGAGATCTTGGCAATAATTATTACCAATGGGTGGGAAGCTAATAGGTGAAATCAATAGCAATCATAAGCTGGACCAATATTCAGAACCAATTCTGAATAATTCTGATAACTGATAATCTACCAATTATCAGAACCTATCATGAGGCCAGGCTAACTGATTTGTGTCTGAAACCTTAATAATCATTACACTGTCCTAATGAGACAAGCATTTATATCCTTATATTTTAAGGGAGAAAGTGGAGCTGTTTGTTTGGTCACTCAGTCATGTCTGACTCTCTTAGCGACCCCGTGGGCTGTAACCCACCAGTCTCCTCTGTCCATGAGATTTCACAGGCAAGAATACTGGAGTGGGTTGCCATTTTCTACTCCAGTTTGTATCCCTATATTTTAAGGGAGGAAATGGAGACTCTGCAAGATTAAAGCTATTATGTGGAAGTGTGCTCAGTTGTGTCCGAGTCTTTGCGACCCCATGGGCTTTAGCCTACCAGGCTCCTCTGTCCATGGGATTTTCCAGGCAACAGTACTGGAGTGGTTTGCCATTTCCTTCTCCAGGGAATCTTCCCGACCCAGGGATCGAACCTAGGTCTCCTGCATTGTAGACAGACGCTTTACCAAGAGGAAATGGAGACTCTGCAAGATTAAAGCTATTATAGTTCATGGAATTATCCATTCCACCTACTCTTTCAATGACTATTAAGTAGTCTCCATTCTATAAGAAGTACATGTTTGAGTGTTCAGTTTGTTCATCTCCAAAACTACCACCTCCTGCTATGCTCTGGATCCATCTCTATATCTACCTTCTTGGAATTTTGCTCCATTATTTATTTATCTACATGTAGCATCAAAACTTTCTCTATCTGCTCTCCCCCACCATGTGAAAAATCTCTTGAACTTTTCAAAACTTCTTTTTAAAATTATTTTGAGCCCCCTACCTACTCCATCTCTCTTCTTCCATTTGAAGGTAAAGTTTTCACAATAATGCACAGTCATTTCTAACTCATCACGTATTCACCCCTCAACCCAACACACCTCACTCTTTCCCCACGGTTCAGTGGAAACTGTTCTTAGGAAAGTCATTGTTAACTTTTCAGTTGTGAAACAACGCGTATTTTCTCCTATGCCCATCTTACCTGATTGCTGTGATATCTGACCTTGTGGGCCATTCTCTTCTTGGAGTTTCCCTCTCCTGACTTCTGTCTGTCTCTTATCCCCTAGCATCTCTTTCTCACTCTCCTTTAATGACATCTTTTTATTTAGCCCTGAAATACTAGTCTTTCCCAGAGTCTGATCTTCAATCTTTTTGCTTTTCTTATCTCTATAGTTTCACCATGCTAACCTTGTTTAAATCTGATGATTCTCACACTTATATTCACTACCAATTTTCCTTGTTTCATGTCAAAAATCATAAGCACAATCACTAACTGATCTTTCAGTTTGGACTGCTGAGCTTGGCAAACAAAGCATTCATAATTAGGTCCTTGTCTTTCTAGCTTTATCCATCATTCACTCCCACATGCCAGCCACACCTCCAGAAGATTTGCATGGCCGACTGTTTGCCAATTAAAGGTCTTTGGTGTGTGATCTTCTCAGCAATGCACTTTTGTACTTTCTTCCCTTGAGACTATTGTTCTGCCCTTTCTCCATCTTTTACAGTTTCCTTTGGATTTATGACAGTGGATCTGATTGCTCCTCTCATCTGAGCTAGATTGTTTCTCTTTTCTTTGATCCCATGGACTATGGATTATCAAAGATGACACAAATAGATGGGGAAATATGCCATGTTCGTGGACTGAAAGAATCAATATAGTGAAAATGAGTATACTACCCAAAGCAATCTATAGATTCAATACAATCCCTATCAAGCTATCAATGGTATTTTTCACAGAACTAGAACAAATAATTTCACAATTTGTATAGAAACACAAAAAACCTCGAACAGCCAAAACAATCTTGAGGAAGAAGAATGAAACTGGAGGAATCAACCTGTCTTCAGACTATACTACAAAGCCACAGTCATCAAGACTGTATGGTACTGGAACAAAGACAGAAATATAGATCAATGGAACAAAATAGAAAGCTCAGAGATAAAACTATGCACCTATGGACACCTTATCTGTGACAAAGATATACAGTGAAGAAAAGACAATCTCTTTAACAAGTGGTGCTGGGAAAACTGTTCAACCACATGTAAAAGAATGAAACTAGAATACTTTCTAACACCATACACAAAAATAAACTCAAAATGGATTGAAGATTTAAATGTTAGACCAGAAATTATAAAACTCTTAGAGGAAAACATAGGTAGAACACTCTCTGACATTAATCACAGCAAGATCCTCTATGATCCACCTCCCAGAGTAATGGAAATAAAAACAAAAATAAACAAATGGGACCTAATTAAACTTAAAAGCTGTTACACATTGAGGGAAACTATAAGCAAGGTGAAAGGCAGCCTTCAGAATGATAGAAAATAATAGCAAATGAAACAACTGACAAAGAATTAATCTCCAAAATATACAAGCAGCTCATGCAGCTCAATATCATAAAAATGAACAACCCAATCCAAAAGTGGGCCCAAAAACTAAACAGACATTTCTTCAAAGAAGACATGCAGGTGGCTAATAAACACATGAAATGATGCTCAACATCACTCATTATTTCTGTGCCTAGTCACTCAGTTGTGTCTAACTCTTTGTGACCCCATAGACTCTAGCCTGAAGGCTCCTCTGTTCATGGGGATTCTCCAGGCAAGAATATTAAAGTAGGTTGCCATGCCCTCCTCCAGGGGATCTTCCAACCCAGGGATTGAACCCAGGTCTCCCACACTGCAGGTGAATTCTTTATTGTCTGAGCCATCAGGGAAAGCCATTATTAAAGAAATGCAAATCAAAACCATAATGCGGTATCATCTCAAGCCCATCAGAATGGCTGCCATCAAAAGCCAATAAACAATAAATGCTGGAGAGGGTGTGGAGAAAAGGGAACCGTTGGTGGGAATGCAAACTGATACAGCCACTATGGATAACAGTGTGGAGACTCCTTAAAAAATTGGAAATAGAGCTGCCATATGATCCAGCAATCCCACTTCTGGGAAATCCACAGTGGAATTTCCCACAGAGGAAACAGAATTGAAAGAGACACATGTACCCCAGTGTTCATTGCAGCACTGTTTACAATAGCTAGGTCATGGAAGCAACCTAGATGTCCATCAGCAGAAGAAAGGATAAGGAAGTTGTGTTACATATATGCAATGGAATATTACTCAGCTATTAAAAAAAAAAGAGTGCATTTGAGTCAGTTCTAATGAGGTGGATGAAACTGGAGCCTATTTTACAGAGTGAAGTAAGTCAGAAAAAGAAACACCAACACAATATATTAACACATATATATGGAATTTAGAAAGACAGTAATGACAGTCCTATATGCAAGCCAGCAAAACAGACACAGATGTAAAGAGCAGACTTCTGGACTATGTGGAAGAAGGTAGGGATGATTTGACAGAATAGGGTTGAAACGTGTATATTACCATATGTAAAACAGATGACCAGTGCAAATTTGATGCATTAAGCAGGGCACTCAAAGCAGGTGCTCTGGGACAATCCAAAGGGATGGAGTGGGGAGGAAGGTGGGAGGGGGTTTCAGGGTGGGGGCACACCTGTGCACCTGTGGCTGATTCATGTTTATGTATGGCAAAAACCATCACAATATTGTAAAGTAGTTATCCTCCAATTAAAATACAATAATTATTTTAAAAAGTGTTTTTTGGATGTGGACCACTTTCAGAAGTTTTTATTGAATTTGTTACAATACAGCTTCTGTTTCATGTTTTATGCTCTTGGCCACAAGGGGCATGTGGAATCTTAGCTCCCCAACCAGGGATCAAACCAGCACTCTCTGCATTGAAAGGTGGAGTCTTTAATACTGGACCACCATGGAAATCCCTTAAAAAAAAAAACTTTGACATGATACTTGAAATACTTACTCAATGTATTGGTAAGCTTAATTTCTTTCAGAAATAGAGTGTTAATATGTTGAAGAGCTTTTATCTTTGTCCTTGGCACACAGTAAGGATATAATTAATATACACAGTGTTAACAAATGAATGAATCCATCTAAATCTGTTCTTTAATGCCCCAGTGTAGTCATCTTAGTTTTTTCTTGAAATGTTACAGCAGAAGGCTCTCTTATTTCCAAAAAATGTCATGGAGGAATTAGAGTATTATCTATACCTAGTATTGCTTTTATAGAGGACATGGATTGCTCTTTGATTTTCTCAGTAATAGTATTACAGATACCACCCTATTTGTGATCAAAGTAGACCTTTAGTGACAGAGAGCTTAGGTAAAGATCTTGAGAAAATCAGCCATGATGGAATTCTCATTATATGGTAGATTAAAGGTCGTCCTAGAGCAAGTCCAGTTTATAAGATGTCCTCAGTCTGCCTGAGGCCTGAGACTTTGGAGGCTGTAGGATGCTCATTTGTTTCCTGTCATTTATTTCCAAGAACCTAGTCTAAGGGAGAAACCTGGAGAAGGAAATGGCAACCAACTCCAGAATTCTTGCCTGGGAGATCCCATGGAAAGAGGAGCCTCGTGGGCTACAGTCCATGGATTGTAAAATAGTAGGACATGATTTAGTGACTAAACAAGGGAGAAAATACTTGTATAAAATAGCTTGTCTCTGTGTATGGATGTTTGTGATCGTGTAGGGAAATAGTTTAGATTTAGAGTTTTAGATAAAATCTAACATCCTGTAGTTAAGATAAATGATGTTTATAAGTGTGCTAAGCGTGCATCATGTTGGCATAATCATTGAGAACATTGGAGATGAAACTGACACTTTACATTTGGCACATTACATTGTGCCAGACCTTCATACAGTGAAAAATACGTGAAATTTCTCTGTCCTCTTCATCTAATTTCTTTATTCTCACTTATTTTGGTGGAAAAGGAAATGGCAACCCATTCCAGTATCCTTGCCTGGATAATCCCATGAACAGAGTAGCCTTGCAGGCTGCAGCTCATAGGGTTGCACAGAGTTGGACACAACTGGCTTCCCACATATCTCAGTTGGTAAAGAATCCATCTGCAATGCAGTAGACCCAGTTTGATTCCTGGGTCAGGAAGATCCACTGGAGAAGGGATAGACTACCCACTCTAGTTTTCTTGGACTTCCCTTGTGGCTCGGCTGGTAAAGAATCCACCTGCAATGTGGGAGACCTGGATATGATCCCTGGGTTGGGAAGATCTCCTGGAGCAGGGAATGTCTACCCACGCCAGTATTCTGGCCTGGAGAATTCCATGGACTGTAGTATAGTCCATGGGGTTGCAAAGAGTTGGACACTATTGAGCAACTTTCACTTTCATGACTATGTGGTATTCTACCATTTTCTCCCATTTTTTCCCTCCAATTTTCAACCTAATATTCTCCACCTATTCCCTTTGATAGTCTGGAGCAATATTTTGGGGGAAAATAAGAAAGATCTCTTTTCCATGCTCAACTAATGGACCTTTTTATTTCTCTGAACATGTTCATACCTCATTCATTCTAATCTCTTAAAAATCAATATCAGCTTCATTTTTCTCTTTTTTTTTTTTGCTTCGAAAAAAATATTCACTTGCTCATAATCTTCCAGTGGCTTTCTCATCCTTGGATTTATTCACAAAGCATGAAAAAGAACTTTAAGATTCCATACTTATTCATTTATCTGACAAGTATTTATTGAGGACCTACCATGGATCAGCCACTTGGAATGTTTTGACAAGCACAACAAACATGAATAGCTGCCCTTGACTTTGTATTTTAGTGAGGGAAGCATATAATATCCAGCAAACCCAATAAATAAATGTGGATTATTTGGTATGGTAAATACAATAAGTTATTTAAAAATAAAGTAAGATTAAGTGAATCAGGAGTGTGAGGCGGAAAGAAGCAGTTTACAATTTGAAATAGAAGGCTTAGAGTAAGTGTCATTGAGAAGATTAAATATGGGCAAAAACTGAAGCAAGTGAAGGAAATAATTTTAGAACTGAAAACATGCATTCCTGATAGAGGGCAGAGCAAGTTCAATGGCGCTAAAATATTGATGTTTGTGGTGGGTGTGAGTGACTGTAAGAAGCCACTTCTGTGAGGAGGAGAGCAGGGAAGTGAACATCCAGTGTTGAAGACAGAGAGGCAACAGGAAGTAGATCATGAGAATCTAGGAACCTGGCTTTTATTTTGAGTGAGGTGAAAAGTCATTGCAAGTCTTTAGACAGATCCATTATCGAATTTGTTAAATAGCTTAAAAATAGCACTCTAGATGCCAGGTTAGAGTAGTTTGAGGAAGATAAAGTAGGGACATAGAGAACTTGAAGATACTGCTGCAGTAGTCCAGGTGGAAAGTGGTGGGTGTATGGAATAGGATGGCGGATGTGGAGAGAGGGAGAATTTATGAGAATCTACATGATATTTAAATGATGAGCCTGACAGCATTAGATAGGTTAAATAGCACTAGGTAGGTTAGACAGCATCACTGACTCAATGGACATGAATTTGAGCAAACTTCAGAAGATAGTGGAGGACAGAGGATACTGGCATACTGTAGTCCATGGGTTAGCAAAGAGGTGGACACAACTTACCGACTGAACAGCAACAACTGATAGCACTTCCTGATGGATTAAATGTGGAGTTTCAGAGAAAGAGAGGGACCAAGCATGACTCTAAGATTTTTGTTCTAGGTGACTAGAGGGACAGAGTTGTCACTGTGACAGGGAAGATTCATTCAGTGGAGCAGTGTGGGAGAAAGATCAAAAGTTCAGTTTTGCAAATGCTGAATTGTAGATGTTAGAATTGAAATGAAGATGACAAGCAGGTAGTAGGACTGATGACTCTGGAGCTCAGGAGATAGATTTGGGCTGGAGATTTAAATTGGAGAGTTGTCAACATATAAAAGATATTTGAAGCCATGAGACTGGATGAAGTCATAAAGATAGTGTGGGCACATAGACTAGAGAACCAAGATTCAGTTTGAACAATAAATGATCTAGAAAAAGAAGAAGACATGGAAAAAGAAACTAAAAACAGAAGCCCAGTGAGAGGTGGAAAGAAAACCAGTGTTGCTCTCTGCAAGCCAATCTAATAAAGAATGCCAAAGAGAAAGGAATCAGTTCTATCCAACCCTGCAGCCGGATCAACCAAGATGAGGATGAAGATCACTGGAAAGTCAATAAGGAGGTCATAGTGACCTTGACAAGAGAATACTTTTCATGGAAAGGTGAGGCAAAGTCTGGTTGAAAGAGTTTTTAAGAGCATAAAAGGAGAGAAATTAGAGGCAACAGGTACAGACAACTTGTCTCAGGAATTGTACTACAAAGGGTAGTTGATAAAATAGGGAATTAGCTGGTGGGGGAGATAGTGTTGACCATATTTTAACAATAAAACAAATACTTTCTTATCTGAATGCTGTTGATGAAAATGATCCATTAAAGAGGATATCATTACAAATGTGTGAGAGGGACTTCCGTGGTGGTCCAGTTAAGAATCCACCTGCCGATGCAGTAAAGATGGGTTAGATCCCTGATCTGGGAAGACTCCTACATGCCTCAAGGAAACTAAGTCCATGCTGTGCAACTAGAAGGCCACTGAAATCAGAAACCTGAGCACCGTAACTGGAGAGTAGCCCCCACTCGCTGCATCTGGAGGAAGTTCTTGAGGAGCCACGAGGACTCAGTGCAACCAAAAATAAATGATAAAAAAATTTTTTTTAATGTGGGAGACACAGAAGAGAGACCTTAGAGTGATGTTTTTGAAAAGGCAGGCAGGAATGAAATCTAGTGCACAGGTTGGGGGCTGTCCTTATCAATAATATTAAGTAGGCAAGCAGTATGAGTGTAGTTGCTAGTGAGTGGATTGTGGTGGTGATGGGAAGTCAGATAGTTCTCTCCTAATCACCTTACATTTAAAAAACTTTTTTTTGTGTGTGTGTGAAGCATAACCTCAGAAGAGTATGCTAAGTATCAGTGTACAATTCAGTGAGTTAACACCACATGAAGACTGTGTGGCCATCATCTTGGTCAAATAACAGAAAAATGTAGACAGGCCAGACCCCTTCCTCACATGTTCCTTCATTATCCTATGCATTTCCCCTTTCCTCAAAGCAACCACTATCCTGAATTATAACAGTATAGTATAGTCTTGAGCTTTAAAAGCTAATATACAATGTTTTGCATTTGTGTCAACATTGCTTCTGTTGAATTCACCTACTTTGTTGTGTGTTATTGTAGTCCACTTATTTTTATTTCTATATCACATTCTGTTGTAAGATAACATAATTTATTACCCACTCTATCCTTATTGGGCATATAGTAGTTTCTAGTTTTGAGCTTTTAGCCTACTATGAACTCTATGGTACATATGTGGGGGCATTTTGTTGAATATACATCTAGGAATACAATTGCAATTATTATTTATTAATTTCAATGTTTCTAGTGAATGTAGCTTTTATTTCACATTTCCCCAGAAACTTCTAAAATGGTATATCATTTCCTGTGTGTATTGCCCTTGTAGGGCAATTTTTCTGTAAAGTATCTTTTCAAGTTTCTTGCCCATTTTTTCTATTGTTCATCAATGAGGGATCTTCACATATTCTGGATATGATTCCTTAGTTGGTTATATATACTGTAACTATATTTTCACATTCCGTGCTTGCCTCTTAACTCTATTAATGGTAGCTTCGAGGAGCTGAGGTTTATAATTTTTTGCACTTATTATTGGTGCTTTCTAGGTATAATGCTATAAGAAAACATTTCCTGACACATTTGCTGGTGGTGCAGTGATTAAGAATCCACCTTGCAATGCAAGGGATGCAGGTTCGATCCCTGGTTGGGAAACTAAGAACCCACTTACCACAGAGCAACTCAGCCTGGACACCTCAGCTGCTGAGCCCATGACACGATGAAGATCCTGAGTGCCACAACTAAAACCCCACACAGTCAGATAAAGAAGTATTAAATGACATTGTATAGGAGACAGGGAGCAAGACCAACCCCAAGAAAAAGAAATACAAAAAAGGAAAATGGCTGTCTGAGGAGGCCTTACAAATAGTTGTGAAAAGAAGAGAAGTGAAAGGCAAAGGAGAAAAGGAAAGATATAACCATCTGAATGCAGAGTTCCAAAGAATAGCAAAGAGAGATAAGAAAGCCTTCCTCAGTGATCAGTGCAAACAAATAGAGGAAAACAACAGAATGGGAAAGACTAGAGGTCTTTTCAAGAAAATTAGAGATACCGAGGGAACATTTCATGCAAAGATTGGCTCAATAAAGGACAGAAATGGTATGGACCTAACAGAAGCAGAAGATATTAAGAGGAGGTGGCAAGAATACACGGAAGAACTGTTCAAAAAAGATCTTCACGACCCAGATAATCACGATGGTGTGATCACTCACCTAGAACCAGACATCCTGAAATGTGAAGTCAAGTGGGCCTTAAGAAGCATCACTATGAACAAAGCTAGTGGAGGTGATGGAATTCCAATTGAGTTATTTCAAAGTTTAAAAGATGATGCTATGAAAGTGCTGCACTCAATATGCCAGCAAATTTGGAAAACTCAGCAGTGGCCACGGGTCTGGAAAAGGTCAGTTTTCATTCAAAACCCAAAGAAAGTCAATGCCAAAGAATGCTCAAACTACCACACAGTTGTACTCATCTCACATGCTAGGAAAGTAATGCTCAAAAGTCTCTGAGGCTTCAGCAATACTGAATCGTGAACTTCCAGATGTTCAGCCTGGATTTAGAGAACACAGAGGAACCAGAGATCAAATTGCCATCTGCTGGATCATTGAAAAAGCAAGAGAGTTCCAGAAAAACATCTACTTCTGCTTTATTGACTATGTCATAGCCTTTGACTGTGTGTATCACAATAAACTGTGGAAAATTCTGAAAGAGATGGGAATACCAGACCACCTGACCTGCCTCTTGAGAAATCTGTATGCAGATCAGGAAGCAACAGTTAGAACTGGACATGGAACAACAGACTGGTTCCAAGTAGGAAAAGGAGTACGTCAAGGATGTATGTTGTCAGCCTGTTTATTTAACTTATATGCAGAGTACATCATGAGAAATGCTGGGCTGGAAGAAGCACAAGCTGGAATCAAGATTGCCAGGAGAAATATCAATAACCTCAGATATGCAGATGACACCACCCTTATGGCAGAAAGTGAAGAGGAACTAAAAAGCCTCTTGATGAAAGTGAAAGTGGAGAGTGAAAAAGATGGCTTAAATCTCAACATTCAGAAATCTAAGATCATGGCATCCGGTCCCATCACTTCATGGGAAATAGATGGGGAAACAGTGGAAACAGTGTCAGACTTTATTTGGGGGGGCTCCAAAATCACTGCAGATTGTGATTGCAGCCATGAAATTAAAACATGCTTCCTCCTTGGAAGAAAAGTTATGACAAACTTAGACAACATATTGAAAAGCAGAGACATTACTTGGCCGACTAAGGTCCATCTAGTCAAGGCTATGGTTTTTCCAGTAATCATGTATGGATGTGAGAGTTGAACTGTAAAGAAAGCTGAGTGCAGAAGAATTGATGCTTTTGAACTGTGGTTTTGGAGAAGACTCTTGAGAGTCCCTTGGACTGCAAGGAGATCCAACCAGTCTATCCTAAAGGAGATCAGTCCTGGGTGTTCACTGGAAGGACTGATGTTGAAGCTGAAGCTCTAATACTTTGGCCACCTGATGTAAAGAGCTGACTTATTTGAAAAGACCTCAATGTTGGGAGAGATTGAGGGCAAGAGGAGAAGGGAATGACAGAGGATGAGATGGTTAGATGACATCACGGACTCAATGGACATGAGTTTGGGTAGACTTTGGGAGCTGGTGATGGACAGGGAGGCCTGGTGTGCTGCGGTTCATGGGGTCGCAAAGAGTTGGACACGACTGAGAGACTGAATTGAACTGAAAAAGAAAACACTTCCTGTATGCCTGATTTAAAAGGTATTATTTCTAAAAGTTGTATTGATGGTTTCTCATATTTAGATTTATGATTGACCTGGAATTAGAATGGTGTAAGATCAGGTCAAAATTGATTTTGTTTTTCATTTCAGAAATCTAATTTTCTCAGCACCACTTAGTAAAAAGACCATTCCTTGTCCAGATCTCTGAAGTGCCACATTAGGCTTAAAATGAATATCTGTACATGATTGTGTTGGCTTCTTGATCTGAACTCCATTTTACTAGTCTATGTATTTCCGTTTTCATCAATGCCATATTGTCTAATTAATTTTGCACACACATGCATATTTTCTTAGCATAGATATATTTGTTAAATATCACTATACTTTTATTATGTCTTTGAAGCAATATCCATTCAAATCTTTCCATGTGTTTATCATTTTTATTGCTTGCCATTCCTTCATGGATTTCTGAGCTTCCATCTGGTTTCATTTCCCTCTGTCTGAAAAACACTTTTTAGGGTTTCCTTTACTGCAAGTCTGCTGGCGCTAAATTTTCTCAGTTTTTCTTTGTCAGAAAATATCTTTGTTGTTCCTTCACTTTTGAAGAATGTGTTCTTTGGGGGTTGCATTCTGTGTCGACAGTTATTTTCTCTCTCTACTTTGAAGCTATAAGCTCTGTGTCTTCTGTTGTTTCTCTTCAAAAATCTCCTGCAGTCTATTCTGATCCTGTCAGATTAATCTCTTTTTGCCCCTGCTGCAGTTGTAAGATTTTATTTTATTTTTCATTTTCAACCTTTTAAAACAATGTACCTTTTTAACAAAAAATTATACTGCTTGTGGCTCACAGTGCTTCTTGAGTCTGTTCATAATTTTTATACATTTTGGAAAAATTTCAACCGTTTGTTTTTCAAATATTACATCTGCTCTATTTTGCTTTCCTTGTGGGATTTTAATTACATGATATTAGATAGTTTCTTTCTTTTTTTCTCTTTTCTGTTTTCATGCATACATTTTCTAGTTGTTCTGTTTAAATATTTTCTTCTTCCTGACTTCCAGTTCAATACTATTCTTTTGAGGTCTGTTGAATCTGCTGCTAAAGTTATCTTTTAGATTCTTAATTTTGATTCTTATATTTTTCAGGTCTAAAACTATCTTGTTTTATAGCTTTCCATATTCTTTTAAAATTCTTATCTGTGTATCAATTTTCTCTTATAATTCTTACCTTTCTTTTTTTATTTGTGTGATAGTGTCTATTTCATGAACACTTTTTTGATTAAATGCTAAATTTCATATGTAAAAATATTTCTAAAAAAATAGGATGATTTTTTCCTTCAGGAAGAATGTATTCTTACTTCTGGTAAATATCTAAGAATGTTAGCAATCTGAATCATTAAATCCAATTACAGGGATTGAAATAATTTAAACTTTATCTGTTTCAGAGTTGGTTTTATTCTTATGGTATAGCTGGTTTTTATTTTCCAAGACCAAAGTATGTGTGGTTTTTCCAGGATAATCCTTTGTTAGACCTATCTCCTTACATTTGTCCCTGTAGACGAGAAAGAATATTGAATGAGCTTTGAGTTTCTCAGCCCTTCACATAACTCATCCCAAACGGCAAGTGTTCATGGGATAAACGATGACTCAGTGTTTTCTTCTTCTCCTGGATCATAAGCCACAATATTTTATTGTCCTATTAGTTCTATCTTGCTTTCAGAAAACCTTCTTTTATATTTTGTCTAGGTTTCATGATTTATTTATTTTTAAAATTTTTGTTTATTTCCTGCTGTGCTGGGTCTTGATTGCTGCTCAAACTTGACTCTATTGTGGGATCAGGGGCTATTCTCTAGTTGTGGTGCGTGGGCTTCTCATTGCAGTGACTTCTGTTGTTTCAGAGCACCACCTCTAGGTGCACGGGTTTCAGTAGTTGCAGCACCTGGGCTCAACGGTTGCAATTCCTGGGCCCAGTAGCTGCAGTACATGGCCTTAGTTGCTCTACGGCATGTAGAATCTTCCCAGCTCAGGGATCAAACCTGTGCCTCCTGCATTGGCAGGTGGATTCTTTACCACTGAGCCACCGGGGAAACCCATGATTTATTTTTAATGGGGAAACTGTCTAATTCTCTTTCTCATGAAACTAAATTACTTATCACTAGAATTCTTTTAGACAGTAGGAAGAAAAGTCATTCATTTTACACAAGGTTGGGAGAGGAAATGCCGGAGGTTTGAGGATCAAGAAAAGGGTGTGAAGGAGTCAATTACCATATTAAAAGCATAAATGGGCTAACGAATTACAGTTTGGTTCCTAGGTATTAAGAACATGATTGGGTGTTACGGCTATTAATTCAAAGTGGTATGAAGAAGTGTGGCTGTCTTCCTTTTACATTCTGTTGTTATGCAGCCACAAAGGGCATAGGTTATTATATCTAGGTTGGTGGTTTTGTCAGAAAAGTTCAACAGAAGCTGTGATGGGCAAGAAGATTGGGTGTCTGTGCTGAGGAGTGAGGGAAATGATTGACTGTGGAATTTAATCCAGGAACAGAGGGAACAAAGGAGATCATGGAGGAGGGAGACACTGGGTAGTGATGGGATCAGTGGGTCAAAGTCCTGGTGGGATAGAAAAGCCATTGGCATGTGAGCTGGAAACAGATGGAGTTCCTGGAGTTGAGGCTGCAGATAAAGTCCCTGAGATAAGGTGGAGGTCAAATTGCAGAAGAGTCCAAAGACCGAGAGCCAAAATATTGGAAGGATTTCCATATGCTTATTGAAATGGTCAAGAATTATGAGAAGAGGATCAGTGAGCCGTGAAAGTGAGAAGATGAGTAGGAACCTGCATGTTGGTTGGTCACAGGAACAATAAGTAGTGGGTGATACAGTCTCGCTGGGCTCTGAGCAGGGAGCATGGTCTGGGAGCATTAGTGAGGTCAGGCTGGACAACTGCTTCATGTCCTGGTGGCTCAGACAGTAAAGAATCTGCCCTCAATGCGTAGGTTCGATTCCTGGATCAGGAAGTTCCCCTGGAGAGGGGAATAGTTTATCCACCCAGCATTCTTGCCTGAAGAATTCCATGGACAGAGGAGCGTGGGCTGGGATTGGGGGGGGGGGGGGAGGGGGGGAGGGGGGTGCTGCAGTCCATGGTTCTGCAGAGTTGGACACGACTGAGCGATGAACACACCACTTGAGGAGGTTGAAGGGGAGAATGTCTACAAGGGAGAATCAGATTGCATAAGAAGGAAGGCCTCTTTAGAGAAGAGTTTGAGGACATGCAGTCTTTTTGTGATGAACCATAGATTTCAGGAGATGCAACAAGCTTACCTATGACTACACTGAAAAGCTATTGTTATGAATAAGTAAGAATATATGTGACAGGATCAAGCAGAGTGCCTTGCCTACATTATGGTTAAATGTAGAGTACCTTCACTCTAGTAAAACACTGTTTAGGATGTGTCTAAAATGTGTTCAGAGAGGAAGGTTTGGGCAATTTCTTTAGACTTCTTTTTTTTTATATATAATTTTATTTATTTATTTTTGACTGTGTGGGTCTTCGTTGCTGTTTGAGTTTTTCTCTTGTTTTGGTGAGTGGGTTCTACTCTAGTTGCGGTGTGCAGGCCTCTCATGCCGTGGCTTCTCTTGTTGTGGAGCATGGACTCTCAGGGACCGGGGTTCAGTAGGTGCGGTAGGTGTGGCAGATGGCTCAATAGTTGCAGATTCTGGGATCTAGAGCACAGACTCAGTAGTTGTGATGCAAGAGCTTGTTGCTCCACAGCACGTGGGATCTTTCTGGATCAGGCATAGAACTTGTGCATTGACAGGCAGAATCTTTACTATTGAGACTTCGGGCAAGCCCTAGACTTCTTGATAATAAGACCAGTTAAATATGTGCTCTTTCTACATGCAATGCACTGTGTAATTAGGTAGCAAATGACAAAAACATGGCTACATGGCTCAATTTATTATTTATTAACTCAACACAAACAGGTCTTATGGAAGAGTGACTTCATGTTTTAACTAAAGGGTCAATGTCATCGTCAAAGTCACAGCTTCCTAGTTTCCTTCTCTTCTACCATGTTTAGCATTTGCTTTCTTGTTTTCCTGTTTGGCTGCACCACTCATCCCAACCAGGGATAGAACCAGTGCCACCTGCATTGAAAGCACTGAGTCTTAACCACTGGACCATCAGGAAAGTCCCAATGTTCAGCATTTTGGATTTTTTCTTATGCCACCTCTCTTCATTAATGGAGGATGGCTAGTCAATTGCCTTTTCATATTTTTCATTGGGTTCTCTGCAAGGTTGTCTGCAATGAAATCAAACCAATCAATCCCAAGGGAAATCAACCTTGTATATTCATTGGAAGGACTGATGCTGAAGTTGAAGCTCCAATACTTTGGCCACCTGATGCAAAGAGCAGACTCACTGGAAAGGACCCTGATGCTAGAAAAGATTGAGGGCAAGAGGAGAAGAGGGTGACAGAGGATGAGATGGTTGGATAGCATCACCAACTCAACAGACATGAGTGTGAGCAAACTATGGGAGATAGTGAAGGACAGAGAAGCCTGGTGTGCTGCAATTCATGGGGTCACAAAGAATTGGATATGACTTAGTAACTGAACAGCAGCAAAGTCAATTGCAATCCCACACTCAGGTAATCTAGAGGAATATGCAGGGATATTTCCTGATGTGTGTGACTTTTTCACCATGAGGAGCACTTTTTACAGTAACTTCTTTTTAAGTCTCACTGTTTAAAATGTCATCCCTCTGTTTACACATAAACCAGTTACTGCCAAGGTGATGAGACCACCGCTGGCCTCATCAAGTTGGCTCAATTCAAGTTGGATCTATTCTCTGAAGCTGCCTCCTCCTTCCCTGAAGGACATGGAAGATATATGTGAATGAAATCAGGACTTCATTAGTAAAGAAGTACACCATTTCACTTTCTCCCCTTTTCAAGTGCATGCATGCTGTCACTTCAGTCGTGTCTGACTCTTTGTGACTCCATGGACTGTAGCCGGCCAGGCTCCTCTGTCCATAGAGTTTCCCAGACAAGAATACTGGAGTGGATTGTCATGCCCTCCTTCAGGTGATCTTCTCCAATCAGGGATTGAACCCACATCTTTTATGTCTCAAGTAGCTGTTTCTAATATTATTAGTCACAATTTTAATTACCTTTTGACCCTAAACTTGCTGTTATCATTATTCTTATGTGTGAAAATATGCAGAGATAATATAAAAATATACTAGAATTTATTAACTTTTCATTGCTGTATATCAAATCATCACAAATTTAGCTTCTTAAAGCGATAGGTTATTATGATGTGGGGACCTTATTCAGACCCTGATTCAAACAAAACAGCTACAAACACATTTGGAGATGATGCAGGAAGTTTGAATGGGTACCAGGTATTAGATGACTTTAAGGTATTATGTTAATTCTGTTAGGTTTAATAACAGCAATGAGCCTTGCAAAAATATTTACAATTTCTAGGGGTTTGCTTGAAAATATGTCAGGATAAAATAGTGGCTGGGGCTCTATTTAATAATTCTGAGAAAGAGAAGGAGAAAGAGGAGGAAGGAAGGGAAAAGAGAGAGACCACAGACAAAGTAAACGTGGCAAATTCTTGATAATTATTGAACCATGTGATAAGTATATATGGTAACTCATTATCTTAGTCTTTTTTCATATGTTTTGAATTTTTCATAATGAAACATTTTAAAATGAAATTTACCAAGCTGCCATTAAAATTTAATGTGTTTAGGCACTTACTTCTCCACTTCAATGCCTTTTGCAAAACCTAAAAGTATAATGTAGCAGGGTGTTTATTTTCCCCCTATATTTTCAATAAGAAGAGACTTAAACAATGAAATGATAAGTGTACTTAAAATAGATACCTTTCAGATCAATTTCAAAGTCACCTTCCTGTAACATTTTAAAAGTCAAATCTGAATTGTTATGAAGTCCACAGTCTTGGCATCAGTCTTGAATCAAAATTTATTTCCCTTTCTCTCAGTGCCTTCAGAATAATTTTTTTGGAATTCATTTGGCAAGGTATCTGAAAGTTTGCCTTTATTTATTCATAAATCCCTGGGTTCTGCCTGCATATTTGGCAGCAAGGCCATTATGAAACTAGTTTCTGAGTAGACCCTGTCCTTTCATATATTGGAATCATTCAGAAAAACCCAGACATAAAGGGTGTTATAAGAGGCAACTTAAATAAATGGATGGTGGTAGATGAACTAAAAAGTAATAGAAAAATGCCTCTGTGTTGGCTCCTGCCCTGGTATGAAAATGCAGATACTATTTGCATTTATAATAACTCAACCCACCCACATTCATGGATGGATAATCGTGGCCCCGTGTTTGCCTTTTTTTGCCAGCTCCTCTGATCTTTTTGGTGAAACATGACTTCCTCCTGATCAGTGTAAAGCTGAATGACTATTCAATGTTGTGTCTTCAGTGTCGTTAGGAAGACTTTTCTATTTGTTTGTTTGTTTGTTTTGAAGTAGAGTTGACAGAATTTTGTTATGAGTAGAATTGTGCAACTCTGACATCAATATAAAGGCTTCCCTGGTGGTTCAGTTGGAAAAGAATCCACCTGCAGTGAGGGAGACCCAGGTTCCATCCCTGGGTTGGGAAGATCCCCTGGAGAAGGAAATGGCAACCCACTCCAGTATTCTTGCCTCGAGAATTTTATGGACAGTGGGAGCCTGGTGGGCTATAGTCCATGGGGTCATGGTACCTTTCTCTCAGTGCCTTCAGACACTGAGTGACTGAAGTCTGACATGATTTAGCAACTAAACCACCACCACCACATTAATATATCGAAGTCCTAACCTAATGCTTAAAAGTGTAACTTTATTTGGCAATAGGGTCCTTATAGATGTAATTAGTTAAAGTGTTGTCATTAGGATGGGCTTTCATGCAACACGACTGGTATCCTTATAAAAGGAACACTGTGTGAAGAGAAAGAGACACACAGAGGGAAGACAAAGTGAAGACATAGTGAGAAGGTGACCATCCATAAGCCAGGAAGAGAGACCTCAGGGGGAACCAGACTTGCCAACACTTTGATCTTGGATGTCCAGCCTCTGGAGTTGTGACAAGAAAGCGCTATTGTGTAAGCCACTCAGTTTGTGGTGCTCTGTTGCAACAACCCTAGAGAATGAACATAAACTCCAGACAAAGATTAAGTGCCTTTTCATTTATTTTTTTTAATTGGAGGAAAATAGCTTTGTAATTCTGTGTTGGTCTCTGCGTGTATCAGTGCTAATCAGTCATAAGCATATATAAAATGCCTCCCTCCAGAGCCTTCCAACTCCCCCATCCTACCACTGTAGTTTATCACAGAGTACCAGAGTACCAAGCTGGGCTCCCTGTGCCATACAGCAGCTGCCCGCTAGCTATCTATTTTACACTTAATAGTGTATATATGGGCTTCCTTTGTGGCTCAGCAGAAAAGAGTCTGCTGAAATGCAGGAGATGCAGAAGACATAGGTTCAACCCCTGTGTTGAGAAGCTCTCCTGGAGTAGGAAATGGCAACCACTCCAGTATTCTTGCTAGGAATATCCCATGGACAGAGGGGCCTGGCGGGCTTCAGTCCATGGGGTTGCAAAGAGTCAGACATGACTGAGTGACTGAGCATGCACACAGTGTGTATATGTCGATGCTATTTTCTCCATTTGTCCCACCCTCTCCTTCCCCAGCTGTGCCCACCAGGCCATACCATGTCTCCATCTTCAATTCTTCCCTGTAAATAGGTTCATCAGTACCGTTTCTCTAGATTCCATCAGTTCAGTTCAGTTCAGTTCAGTTCAGTCACTCAGTCGTGTCTGACTCTTTGTGACCCCATGAATCACAGCACACCAGGCCTCCCTGTCCACCACCAACTCCTGGAGTTCACTCAGATTCACGTCCATCGAGTCAGTGATGCCATCCAGGCATCTCATCCTCTGTCGTCCCCTTCTTCTCCTGCCCCTGATCCCTCCTAGCATCAAAGTCTTTTCCAATGAGTCAACTCTTCACATGAGGTACTGGAGTTTCAGCTTTAGCATCTAGGTTCCATATATATGCATTCATATGTTTGTTTTTCTCTTTCTGACTTACTTTATAGAACAGGCTCTAGGTTCATCTACTTCATTACAATGGACTCAAATTTGTTCCTTTTTATGGCTGGGTAATATTCCATTGTGTATATGTACCACAGCTTTTTTATCCATTCATCTGTCCATGGACATTTAGGTTGCTTCCATGTCCTGGATATTATAAATAGTGTTGCAATGAACTTTGGGGTTCATGTGTCTGTTTGAATTGTGAGTTTTCTCAGGGTGTAAGCAAAGTATTGGGATTGCTGGGTCACATGGTAGTTTTATTTCTTTTCATTAAGATATCACCATTGTCTTTTCATTTATATTGCTGTGTTGAGTATTTTTTTTTGGCTTACATGCTTCAAGCATTCTTAAAATCTACATCAGTAAAATATCTATTGGGATGTGTCTACAAAGCTCTAAGGGAAGGGAAATATCCATTACTTTTGACTGATACATAACGTCTAACAACCCAGGGCAGACAGATC
This sequence comes from Budorcas taxicolor, assembly GCF_023091745.1. Lineage (NCBI taxonomy): Eukaryota > Metazoa > Chordata > Mammalia > Artiodactyla > Bovidae > Budorcas > Budorcas taxicolor. Next base: position 39,161,000 of record NC_068923.1, on the reverse strand, counting down.
CCCAAGGAGCTATCTGAACTTACTCTCCTTATTGGCCATTTCTCTTTGTCAGTTTCTACCTTTCATCATCCCAGTTAGTTGGTTTTTTTTTTTTTTTTTTAATGTGGGAACTGGAGGGGGGTATATTAAGAAGTGCTGAACACAATATTATAATAGTTTTATTTGAACTAATATTTTTATGCTATAAAATTACTTTTTTAAAAGTTTAGTAGGAACTAAAAAGCCTCTTGATAAAAGTGAAAGAGGAGAGTGAAAAAAGTTAGCTTAAAGCTCAACATTCAGAAAACGAAGATCATGGCATCCGGTCCCATCACTTCATGGCAAATAGATGGGGAAACAGTGGAAACAGTGTCAGACTTTATTTTCTGGGCTCCAAAATCACTGCAGATGGTGACTGAAGCCATGAAATTAAAAGACGCTTACTCCTTGGAAGAAAAGTTATGACCAACCTAGATAGCTTATTGAAAAGCAGAGACATTACTTTGCCAACAAAGATCCGTCTAGTCAAGGCTATGGTTTTTCCTGTGGTCATGTATGGATGCGAGAGTTGGACTGTGTAGAAAGCTGAGCACTGAAGAATTGATGCTTTTGAACTGTGGTGTTGGAGAACACTCTTGAGAGTCCCTTGGACTGCAAGAAGATCCAACCAGTCCATTCTGAAGGAGATCAGCCCTGGGTGTTCTTCGGAAGGAATGATGATAAAGCTGAAACTCCAGTACTTTGGCCACCTCATGGGAACAGTTGACTCATTGGAAAAGACCCTGATGCTGGGAGGGATTGGGGGCAGGAGGAAAAGGGGATGACAGAGGATGAGATGACTGGATGGCATCACCGATTCAATGGACATGAGTTTGTGTAAACTCCGGGAGTTGGTGATGGACAGGGGAGCCTGATGTGCTGCAATTCATGGGGTCACAAAGAGTTGGACATGACTGAGCGACTGAACTGAACTGAACTGAGGAAGAAATAAAAATAGAAAAGCCTTCACTATACAATAAAGAAATAATAGGAAGTTTTCTCTATAACATGAGTCTTGTTTCCATTTTGCATTACTTGTATGACCGTGGGTAAGTCCCTGAACACTTCTGAATTTCAGTTTACTCATATGCAAAATAGATACAACTAATCATAAGAATCTTTAAGGGTCAAAGTGAAATAGCTGATATAAGCTCTAAAAAGATTTTAATGGCTTACATGTGGAAATGTAAGCCATTAAACTTATTAGATCTATGAAGGCAGATTCTGTATCTTAGTGTAAACAAATACTCTTATAACACTTCTTAGCATGTTGCCTTGTAAGATAATTCATGACTGTGAAACTGAAATAATTGCTGAAAATAGTTGTGCATTGAGGACTTAATAATTTATCCTTCCTCCAGAAGTCTGGAGAAGGAAATGGCAACCTACTCCAGTATTCTTGCCTGGGAAATCCCATGGACAGAGAGCCTGGTGCACTACTGTCCATGAGGTCACAGAGTCAGATGTGACTGATCGACTGAGCACACACCAGAAGTCAACTGAAGTCAAACACACAATAGCATTCTAATACTGGTGGTGATAGTCCTTCCAATACTATCTCATACCATATGCTCCTCTTCTAATGTAGCTGACACTCCACTCACATGGATGATGGGTTTTTCTTCTCTTCCCTTGTGACTGTCCTGTGCAATAGAGGACAGAGGAAGTGATCCCGTGTGTCTTCTGAGCATCAGAAATAAAAAGATATAGCCTCATTCCTTCTCCATTTCTCTCCCTCTGATTCTCTCAGTCTCTCTTTGTCTTTCTTTCTATCACATAACATATGCCTTTGGGAGTCATCCATCATGTTACAGGAAAGCCCAGGTCACATGGAAGCCAGGGGTAGATACTCCAGTCAACAGCCCAGCCCAAGTCTCCACCTGTATCAGCTGCAAGATGCACAAGTGAACAAGTGGTTACCTAGTTGGAGCCATATTCTTCAAGATCCAGCTGAGATCTCAGACACCATGGAGCAGGGATGGACTGACTTCACTGTGCCCCATTAGACTTTCTGATTCAGAGAAGCTATAAAAAATTACAAACGATGATCTTTTCAAGGGGGTTATTTATTATGTGGCAACGGATAACCAATACACTGCTGAAACTAGATTAGACAAAGGAAACCTTCTTTATTGCACCCTCAATTAACAAGTTACCCTCTGAGTTCAAAGCGAAGAAGCTACAGAAGGATTGTGACTCCTTTGGCCTTCCTTATGAATAAAAAAAAAAAGAGGAATTGGAGAATATACTTCGTTTGAAGGGCACAGGAGAGAGAAGGGGATATATCCTTGTTTCCCTGGGGGATGTGGCCCCAGTTATTCTACTACAGAGAAGAGTGGATGCAGAAGCAGAAAGAAAAGCATGAAATGTTAACTTCTAGACATGTGAATTGCTATAGAAAATGGGCTCAGTGTCCACCAATAGTGAACATGTATAATTAAAAACTCAGAAAAGGTGAAGCAATTATTTTTAACTCTTCTTTAGTAGCCATTTTTAAAGGGCAATGTGTGTGTTGAATATTTCTAGCACACACTGACCCACTCCCCAGTTGTAACTTTTCCCCCTCTTGCCTGACCTACTTCGTGTTCAACATCACTATGGTTATGAAAATGAGGGCCATGATTAGCATCAGCAGTGGTCACTGGACCACTGAGAACACATGCAGTGGTTTCAAAGGAAGAAATTGGGGACAGAACTAATAATACTGAAATACTGAAAGGTGGAATCTGGTTCTGAGTAATGAGGATGTGGTTTCTAAAATCATCTGATCTGCCCCACCAGAGCTGATACAACTTTTCTTCATGGAAAAAAATAAGCATGAAAGCAACCGATGGTTCTTTTTCATCTGGTGCTATTTTAAAATTGTATGACAGCGTTAATCCTTGCTCTTTCCTTTTAATCGACTTCCCTGGAGGTTTCATCCACAAAGCTTCCCTCTTTGTTTGAGCTCCCCAAAAGGAACACTTATTTTTCCTCCACTGTCTATACCACTATGTCAGTGCTTTTCACTACTTTCTCATAGAAGAACGATATTTTGTCCTGGTTTCACATTTCATCTTAGTTTTTACTCAAGGTTTCTGTGCTCAGGGATCATCATCTCATGTAAGCAACATATTGACCTCTTCAAAATCTGTTATAAAATTGAATGGATGTCCAATTTAGAAATTGGCTAAGGTCCTGCGATTTGCCTTCTAGATTTGTCCGATTGATAAATCTTCTGTTAAAAAAATTCAGAGGTGACATATTCCACAAACCTCACGCTATTCATGTCTTCCATAAACAAAAGTAAGTGCAAGCTTAGTGCTAAGTAGTCTTGTCTCAGCACCTCTAGTGGTAAAGGGCACTGGGGAGTCTGTCTACCTCTGATCTTCCCTGGCAACAGATATGTTCTCTTTCATTTAACCTAGTTCAAGCCCGTCTCTTTGTCAAAACTTGTATTGGCCATTTCAAAATCCAGAGGTGAAACTTATTTACAGTAGAGTGTTCTAAAAGTTTGCTAGCAAATTATAAGCAATTTGCAATGCTTGTAAATGTTTCTGATGAATCATTGAGCTTGACCTTGAGACCACCTTAAGCAGTCTGGGTATTTATCTTTCATATATTTCCCTGATGGGTTTGAATATTACTTGCATTAAAAATGATGGATGTGGGCAATTTTGTATTAATTGCCATAGGAAAAAAGTCTTAATATCTCTGAATGGGCAGGACTGGCCAGAGAGAGAAAGAGAGAGAGACTATATTTCAGCTAAATATTTTTTTTTCCTGGACATTTTTGTGTAAACAAGGTTTGAATTGATTCCTCAGAATAGTTGAGAAATACGTGTCATTGGCAATTGCCCCAGAATTGCAAAAAAGTGCAAGAAAATGATGAAGTCACATATTCAACTTAATCTCCAAGCACAAGAAAGAAAATAGGACATTTATTTTGTCTCACACTTTTCTTGGATCTGTTGTTGAGGAACTGAATCTCAGCAGGTTCTAAAAACAACTAGATTTGTGCTTATTCCTTGTAGAATTTCTCTTATAACCGACACACACATTTATCACATTAGAGCGTGCATTCTAATTAAAGAAACTTCTAAAAATATTCTACAAACTCAGGTCTAACTACTTCATTGTGCTTTAAAGATGGGAATATTTGGCATACTTTCAACCTTGAATATTCACTGGAAGGACTGGTGCTGAAGCTGAAGCTCCAATACTTTGGCCACCTCATGAGAAGAGCCAATTCATTGGAAAAGACTCTGATGCTGGGAAAGATTAAAAGCAGGAGGAGAAGGGGACAACAGAGGATGAGGAGGTTGGATGGCATCACTGATTCAATGGACATGAGTTTGAGCAAACTCCAGAAGATAGTGGAGGACAGGGAAGCCTAGTGTGCTGCAGTCCATGGGGTTGAAGAGAGTTGGACATGACTTAGTGACTGAATAACAACATAGTCCTGTTAGTTGTATGTACATGCATATGTGTGTGTGTTAACTTAGTGAGCATTCTTTTTATTAAGTATTGAAAGAAACTTGGAAAAAGTAATTTAATTCTGAAAAAGTGTATGTGTACTATGTTTAACTAGCTATATTACATTAGATAGACCTAACAAGAGCAATTTATTATTTGTTCATCCAAGCAGAATATATGCAATTTCAACCCTGCTTCAATACACTGATTTTTTCTTTCTCTGAACCATAGACTACATACTTTCCCTTCAGAGAGCCAAGCAGAAAGTGATCCAACCCAGAGATGAGACTGGGGGTTGAGTGTGAGCATGAGGTGAAAGTCACATGATTATTTGTGCCATTCAAGATACTATAGAGTGGGTATGAGTCAAGTAATGAATCCACCGTTATCCCTGATGATGACAGGGAGATGGCTTTATTTTTTGATTTCACTTTGTGTGTACATAGACAAGAAATTAATTTACCCTGATTTTTACCGCACAAACCCAAGAGATTATTGATTAAAAACATAAGTACTGGTTTTATAGCTCAAGACTATTATGAAGCTGCAAAGAATATTTCTGATGGAGCATTTCTCAAAAAATTTTAGTTGAGACATGCATTTCACTTTTAATAATCAAGAAGTCTTCATTGGCAAAGAAATGATGTGCTTAGAACTCACTGTTCTAGTGAATTCCTCCAAGAGGTTCCCTGGTCTCCTCATGTGGCACTGGACACCTCCTTGGGTCCCACATTTCTGCTCTTCATACAATATTGTAGATTTGTAATGAAAAATCTGTTGTTTAGTCATCAAATCATGTCCAACTCTTGTGACTGCATGGACTGCAGCCCTTAAGGAACCTCTGTCCATGGGATTTATTAGGAAAGAATGCTGGAGTTGGTTGCCATTTTCTTCTTCAGAGCATCTTCCCAACCCAGGGATAGAACTCGTGTCTCCTGTATTGGCAGGTGGATTCTTTACTGCTGAGCCACAAGGAGTTCAATTCATTTCAGTCACTCAGTTGTGTCTGACTCTTTGTGACCCCATGCACTGCAGCATGCCAGGCTTCCCTGTCCATCACCAACACACGGAGCTTGCTCAAACTCATGTCCATCGAGTCAGTGATGCTACCCAACCATCTTATCCTCTGTCACCCCCTCTCCTCCTGCCTTCAATCTTTCCCAGCATCAGAGTCTTTTAAAATGAGTCAGTTCTTCGCATCAGGTGGCCAAAGTATTGGAGTTTCAGCTTCAGCATCAGTTCTTCCAATGTATAGTCAGGACTGATCTCCTTTAGGATTGACTGGTTGGATCTCCTTGTTGTCCAAGGGACTCTCAAGAGTCTTCTCCAACACAGTTCAAAAGCATCAATTCTTCAGTGCTCAGTTTCTTTATAGTCCAACTCTCACATCCATACATGATTCCTGGAAAAATCATAACTTTGACTAGATGGACCTATGTTGGCAAAGTAATGTCCCTGCTTTTTAATATGCTGCCTAAGTTGGTCATAGCTTTTCTTCCAAGGAGTAAGTTTCTTCTTATGGCTGCAGTTACCGTTAGGAGCCACCCAAAATAAAGCCTCTTAGTGTTTTCATTGCTTCCCCATCTATTTGCCATGACGTGATGGGACAAGACCATGATCTTAGTTTTCTGAATGTTGAGTTTTAAGCCAACCTTTTCACTCTCCTCTTTCACTTTCATCAAGAGATTCTTTGATTCTTCTTCGCTTTCTACTGTAAGGGTGGTGTCATCTGCATATCCGAGATCGTTGATATTTCTCCCGGCAATTTTGATTCCAGCTTGTGCTTCATTCAGCCTGGCATTTTGCATGATATACTCTGCATATAAGTTAAATAAACAGGATGACAATAGCCTTGATGTACTGCTTTCCCAATTTGGAGCCAGTCTGTTTTTCCATGTCCAGTTCTAACTGCTGCTTCTTGACCTGCATACAGATTTCTCAGAAGGCAGATTAGGTGGTTTGGCATTCCCATCTCTTTCAGAATTTTCCACAGTTTGTTGTGATCCACAGTCAAAGACTTTGGTGTAGTCAGTAAAGCAGAAGTAGATGTTTATCTAGAACTGTCCTGCTTTTTCAATGATCCAGCAGATGTTGGCAATTTGAACTGTGGTTTCTCTGCCTTTTCTGAATACAGCTTGAACATATGGAAGTTCATGGTTCACATACTGTTGAAGCCTGGCTTGGAGAATTTTGAGCATTAATTTACTAGCATGTGAGATGAGTGCAATTGTGTGGTAGTTTGAGCATTCTTTGGCAAGGCCTTTCTTTGAGATTGGAATGAAAACTGACCTTTTCCAGTCCTGTGGCCACTGCTGAGTTTTCCAAATTTGCTGGCATGTTGAGTGCAGCACTTTCACAGCATCATCTTTTAGGATTTGCAATAGCTCAACTGGAATTCTATCACCTCTACTAGCTTTGTTCATAGTGATGTTTCCTAAGGCCCACTTGACTTCACATTCCAGAATGTCTGGTTCTAGCTGAGTGATCACATCATCGTGGTTATCTGGGTCATGAAGATCTTTTTTGTATAGTTCTTCTGTGTATTCTTGCCACCTTTTCTTAATATCTTCTGCTTCTTTAAGGTCCATACTGTTTCTGTCCTTCATTGTGCCCATCTTTGCATGAAATGTTCCCTTGGTGTCTCTAATTTTCTTGAAGAGATCTCTGATCTTTCCCATTCTACTATTTTCCTCTATTTGTTTGCACTGATCACTGAGGAAGGCTTTCTTATCTCTCCTTGCTATTCCTTGGAACTCTGCATTCAAACTCAGTATATCTTTCCTTTTCTCCTTTGCTTTTCACTTCTCTTCTTTTCACAACTATTTGTAAGGCCTCCTCAGACAACCAGTTTGTAAAGTCTGATGCTGTAAAGAACAATATTGCATAGGAACCTGGAATGTTAGGTCCACAAATCAATTTAGGTCCATGAATCAAGCCACCAGGGAAGCCCATAATGAAAAAGAATTCCCACCTATTTCTGTTGTGCAATTTTGGCCACAATAGTAGCAGATCTGACCCTAATGAAAAGACAAGAGGTCTCAATTTCTTTATAAACTGTGGACTGAAAAGTGAATAATTAGGTGTTTTTACTATTCTTAATGATAAAATCAGATCAACTGTTAAGGACTTTCAATCAGTCGCTAAGTATGCAAATAACAAAACACAGCCCAATACTGAGTTAGCAATCACAGAAATATCCACTTAAGGACTCTGTTCCCCCCGCTCCCAAATTTCCAAGTAATGGAAGCTTAAAAATGCTTGAGTTAGAGAAAGCATGATGAAACAGTCTCAAACTGCAGACACATAGCACTTTTAAACATCAGCAAAATTTGCCCCTGAGTCTTTTTAAAGAATTCTATCTTATTCTCATAGAATTTCCATCCCAAATATACATGCAGGCAAAAATTTTAACATCTTTTTCTTAGTTTTATTGAAAATTTCATTTTGGAAACTCTGTGTTTGAGTTTTTAAATATCCCATGATTAAGGAAATGCATTATTCCCATTAGTTAAATAGTTAATTTAAAGAAGTGATCTAAGATATACAAGTTAAAGAAAGGGATGACTTGAATTAAGATGTGGGCAATTTTAATCAAGACATGCTATATTCAGTAAACTCTGTAAGATCAGTGAAGGGAAAAATGTATTAAGGTTAATCAGTTTTGAAGAAATGTAACTAGTAGATAATGTGCCTTGATTTTTTTCTCTGTGACAGGTGTAATAAGCACAATCACTGTTCATCTATATTTCACTGGGCATAAATGCAAATTTCTCATTTTCACAGAAGAGAGAATTTTATTACATTATATTGACTTAGAAATAATTCATTAACCTCCACTCCTTCTTTTTCTTTACATATCAATCTGTCTCTATTCAAGGTTTTATCTTCATTTTTCAATGAGTTACTGAGAAGTATCTTATATTGCAGGCTATTAAAAGATTGTCTTTTATACCTTGAGCTTTGTGCTTCTTGGCACAAAGCTGGTACTTGTTTCCTGTACATTTTTGGATATCATTTGGTATTCAGGAATGCTGGCTGCATTTCCTTTAAGTTGAGGATTTTGATAGTTTCATATAATGCACAATATTTGTTGCTTTCTTATGAACCTCCGCCAGTTTTTGAAAAAGAGGTATGTTTATATGTTGATTTTTTTCCTTCCTCTCCCAAAGTCAGGTGTGTATAATGTTGATGGCTATAATGGAACTAAGTCAGTTAAAATAAATACAGTGATTTTCAATGGGGGAGAGGTCTTATGATCCACTTCTCCCCCACCCTGCCACCTCCAGGACAGGATGGACATTCAAAGACATTTTTGATTGTCATAAATACATGGATGGAGGCTACTAGTGACATCTAGGAATAAAGGCCAGGAATACTGTTAAGCATCTTATAGTACACAGGCAAATCCTCCACAGCAAAGTGATCTGGTCCAAAATGTTAACAGTGATCCAGGCTGAGAAACCTTGTTTTAGATAATTTGTACTGAAGGCTGGAGTCCACTTTTCAGAAGTGTGAAATCAGATACAGCTTAATTTCTCTGTGCCTTTCTTTTCCCTTTCCATTAAAGTTGAAATTTAAAAACCAAATGAACAATCAGAGATGCACAAAAGTGTCTAGGCCCAAAGGTGCTTACCAAAATTTTATATATAATAGTAAAAGGTATAAAACTGCCTAAAAGTCAAATGATACAAAATTTATAATATTTATCATGGTTAATAGTCCCATCACTTCATGGGAAATAGATGGGGAAACAGTGGAAACAGTGTCAGACTTTATTTTTTGGGCTCCAAAATCACTGCAGATGGTGATTGCAGCCATGAAATTAAAAGATGCTTACTCCTTGGAAGAAGTTATGACCAATGTAGATAGCATATTCAAAAGCAGAGACATTATTTTGCCAACAAAGTCCATCTAGTCAAGGTTATGGTTTTTCCATTGGTCATGTACGGATGTGAGAGTTGGACTGTGAAGAAAGCTGAGCACCGAAGAATTGATGCTTTTGAACTAAGGCATTGGTGAAGACTCTTGAGAGTCCCTTGGACTGCAAGAAGATCCAACCAGTCCATCCTAAAGGAAATCAGTCCTGGGTGTTCTCCGGAAGGACTAATGCTGAACCTGAAACTCCAATACTTTGGCCACCTCATGTGAAGAGTTGACTCACTGGAAAAGACCCTGATGCTGGGAGGGATTGGGGGCAGGAGGAGAAGGGGATGATAGAGGATGAGATGGCTGGATGGCTTCACCAACCCAATGGACATGAGTTTGAGTGAACTCCGGGGGTTGGTGATGGACAGGGAGGCCTGGTGTGCTGTGACTCATGGGGTCGAAAGAGTCGGACACAGCTAAGCGACTGAACTGAACTGAAGTGAATACATAATTGGAATACAATAGCATAAAACTTATAGGTGAGTGTTAGAATAATATGCAAAGTGCTGAGTGTACCAAGTAAAACATTATTGAACCATGTGACTTATACAAAAGAATCTAATGTTAGAAGAGAAGTGTTTATGTTCATAGAGAAAAACTGAAAAAAAAAATGTTATTTTGTTACTCTAGGGATATGGGTCAGTTCTGCACCTAATGACATTTTTTAAATGGTGGGTAATAATTTAATTTGGTTGTGAGAGCACACACCCTGGGGCTTGACAAATGTGAGCTTGCACTCTTTTTTCATCACCCACAACCACTGTGTGACTTTGGGCTTCACTTTCCCATTAAGTGAAACACATTCATTAAATGGTGGCTTTGAAGATTAAATGGCTCTGTGTATAAATTGCATGGTAAAATTTAGCTCTCTTCTTCCTTCCTCCCATGAGATAACTTGAGGCATTATTGAGAGAATTCTTTAAGGTGTTTTTCCTTTTTATGTATTTCCAACATTGTTGAAGAAGACTCTTGAGAGTTCCTTGGATTGCAAGGAGATCCAACCAGTCAATCCTAAGGAAATCAGTCCTGAATATTCATTGGAAGGACTGATGCTGAAGCTGAAACTCCAATACTTTGACCACCTGATGCGAAGAGCTGACTCGTTTGAAAAGACCCTGATGCTAGGAAAGATTGAAGATGGGAGGAGAAGGGGTCGACAGAGGATGAGATGGTTGGATGGCATCTCCGACTCAATAGACATGAGTTTGAGTAAGCTCCGTGAGTTGGTGATGGACAGGGAACCCTGGCGTGCTGCAGTCCATGGGGTTTCCTAAGGGTCGGACACAACTGAGTGACTGAACTGACAGACCAAGCATTGACTAATAGAAATCTCAGGTCTCATTTGGGCCCAGAAATGTAATTGTTAATTGATTTGTGAATAAATCGATCTGATGTCATATTCCCATCCCCACCACTACCCTGGCTCCCAGTTTCAATTCAATTTGATTTAATTCTATTCAGTTCATCAATTCAGTTCAGTTCAATTCAACTGATGTTTTAATGGGAAACATCTATTTATATGATAAACCCAAATACGAATAAGATAAGATCCCTCTTCATCACAGCCTCACAGCCTAGAAACCAAGGTGGATATAAATATAAGAAACTCTAATATAAAATGGCAAAGAGGTGCCAACTATGAAGCAAGTGGACAAGTAAGGGAAGGAAGGGAACATTTTGTAAAACTATGGGCAAGCATTTGGTGTATCCTTCAGGAATGGGAGGAGGTTTTGATGGGAAAGGAGCATTTTCCAGTTGTCCTTTTTGTGATGTACGGGCACCTTAGACATATAGATTTCAGACATGGTCAGACATGGTAGAAGGTGTTATGTGGCTGGTATGTAGTGGTCAGTTCAAGAACAATGAGAATCAGGCTAAAAAATAAAATGGGTGGATTAGAGACATCCTTACTTATTAAGTGAAAGCAACTAGATTTTATTTTGCGTTCAATGTGGAGTCACTGAAATTTCTTTATGGGGAAGTGACATGAAAATAACTCTGATTAGTGAACTGAGAAAGATTTAAATGCTAAATTTAAAACCTATTTCATCTTACATAACAGTGGGCTAGCTTAATACTACACTAAGTATCTTAATGCAAACTACATGTTTAGTATTTTTGTAACTAGAATTAAGGAATTTTAGATAAGACTATTTAGAGCATGAGCAGTATCCTATGCTCTGGTCCTGATAAATATTGATTAAGAATATAATGATTGATTCTGAATAAAATTATGATTTCTGCCTCTAAAATGATCAGGTAAAATTATTCTGAGGAATTCATCTGTTATACAGCTGAGAAATAAATTTCTGTCAAGCTTAAATTCCAATTGTCGAATGACGAATTAGAGACACTTTTGAACATATATTTCATGTGGCCAATCTGTGAGATTTATTTTTGAGAAGGTTACAGTGTTGCCTTATAACATTGTTAGTAAACTCATTTTCAGAAAGTAGAAAATTTTACTTTGAGTCAGAAAAATTAGTCTTTATCAATTCTAACTTCAGTGTTCATGTTATTAATTTTAAAGAATGGCCTGGGGAAGAAAATAAAAAGAAATTGCTTATCGGCTGAAAAATATAACAGACTGGAGGATCTATTCTCTTTCTTTTGAGGTGCATCTGTGGAACACATTGGCCCATTACCAAAATACATATTTCAGGAATTAGACTTCTTTCTAAGCATTGGTTTGCAGTCCATTTCCAAGTCTAAGGTGATTTAAATTACATGATTTCTCTGTGCATTTAAAATAAGGTTTTTAATATTTTAGTTTTAAGTAATAAAATGCCATTCAAGTGTGTAATTTATTACTAAACCCATTAATATTTATAGCCAAAAAATGATTTTCCTGAATGGTGGAAAAAACCCTCAATATCAATTTTTGCCTATTAAAAAAAAGCAACAACAGTGAAGAGTCCTGTGATAGAGTATATTAAACGTATATATACATATTTATATTTAGACTAAAACCATAAACTTTCCATCTAGTCATTTTCTATTAGATCTTGCACTCTGAGATTCTAAGCTATGTTTAATTGATAGATTAAACATTTGGAGATGTTAATGAGGTTGTGTGGGTTTCCCTGGTAGTTCAACTGGTAAAGAATCTGCCCGCAATGCAGGTGGTTGGATTGCTGAGTTGGGAAGATGCCCTGGAGAAGGGATAGGCTACCCACTCCAGTATACTTGCGTTTCCCTGGTGGCTCAGATGGTAAAGAATTTGCCCGCAATGCGGGAAACCTGAGTTCAATCCCTGAGTTGGAAAGATCCGTGGAAAGCATGGCAATCTACTCCAGTATTCTTGGCTGGAGAATCCCCATGGGCCGAGAAACCTGGGGGGCCAGAGTCCATGGGGTCCCAAAGAGTTGGACACGACTGAGCAATTCAGCATAGCACAACACATGTGGTTGTGTAGCACTCTGTATACTCTGATTTTGGAAATGAACAATTAAACTTACTGAACCCTCTATTTTATCTATTTAAATAAAGGTTTGTGATGTCTACTGACATCAATCATTACTTTATCCATATACATCAGTTCAGTTCAGTTCAGTCACTCAGTCGTGTCCGACTTTTTGCGACCCCATGAATCGCAGCACACCAGGCCTCCCTGTCCATCACCAACTCCCGGAGTTCACTCAGACTCACGTCCATCGAGTCGGTGGTGCCATCCAGCCGTCTCATCCTCTGTCGTCCCCTTCTCCTCCTGCCCCCAATCCCTCCCAGCATCAGAGTCTTTTCCAATGAGTCAACTCTTCGCATGAGGTGGCCAAAATACTGGAGTTTCAGCTTTAGCATCATTCCTTCCAAAGAAATCCATATACCTACTTTATATATATATATATACATTCTGACATTGATATGTGCTGAACATTGTTCTAGGCACTGAAAATATAGCCATGGAAAGGCAAATCACCAACTTCCACAGCCTTCTGGATCTTAAATTTCAATGGAAATCAGAAAGAGTCTCCTTTATTTCAATGTATATTAATAAACAAAAAGTACAACTCAGTTTTATGGATGTCATTCATTTTCAAATACTGTAAACTTTCAATAGATTTCTACCATGTGCCCAGGACTGCATGGCACCATTAAGGCTCTGAAAAGAGGGAACAACTGCCAAAGACTTTGAAGACTTAATGATCATTTCCTTAATTCTAACTTAGCTCCCACTTATATTACTACAACACTCATCTGGTCCTACTCTTGCTTTCAGTTGCTGACTCACAATCCAGGATGAAATCGGGAGGAAAACTACTGTTAAATTCATCTTCTTCAAACCGCATTTCCAATGTCTCTTTTTGCATGAGAATCCTTAATGTTCAATTATTTTCAATGAGATCCAGGCTGAATTCTCAAATCTGGGTCAGTCAGTGTCAAGCAGGAAAGTAAGATCACTGTGTGTATGTCAGATGAGGTAGTCATTTTAGGAATAAGACCTAAGCAGTGGTGCAATTATCTGGTAAGTGTGAGTCTGAAAGGTGAGCTGGAACGGGACAGAAGTCCCTCAGTAGCTCTCTTGGTGTCAGATGTATTCTTGTTGGAGTAAAGCCACGAGGGGACCTGGGTGTGAAGCTGTAGTTGGGTAGCAGAGCAGATAGGTACAGAGAAGAGCTGGAGGCAGGATGGAGGAAAGTTAACACTTGAGGCGTCTCTCTGTTCTTGTCATCTCTGACCTTAATGACCATCAAAGGGTGGTGGCTATTGATTCATATCCACCTTCCTGATACTATGCAAATTCTCTTTTCGTCAACTCTGACTTGAAAATATAGAAGACAGTGATTTTGTGAAGCATAGTTCCAGCCTTGCCAAACTGATGTAATACTACAGTCTTGTCTCTCCTAATATTCCAGTCTCAGTGCCTTTTTTCTTCTCACAAACTGGTTTCCTTACTTCATTTCTTGGTCCTCTGACTCATCCCATCACTAGGCTCTGTGAACGCTGTCTTCTACATCTGGTACACTTATCTACCTTCTGTTTGCCAACCTGCATACTTACTCCCCAATTAGCTTTTTTCTGATCTTTAATAACATGATTTATATATAAAATATGTATTATATATATATATAATACACAAAATGTACATTTTATTTATGGTACAGTATTTATATATGTGCAAACACACATATAAATCAAAATTAGCTGTATAGTATAGTTTAATCACTTACTATTTCATATACATTTTTCAACCAAAAGGTGGCCCTGTGACAAAAAGAAAATAAAAACTTTTGGGTGAAACTATAAAATTGCCAAGTGCCTACTCCTCAATTTAGATTGAACACCAGATTATAGAGGTTTTGACATTGTTTAGCATTTTAATAGCACTTGTAAATGTAATCTGTATTTGAAATTCTTTTCTATTACTTTGAAATGACTGTAGAATTTTGAGGAGGATGTGATTGAGTGAAAGTGAAGTTGCTCAGTCGTCTCTGACTCTTTGCAGCCCCATGGACTGGAGCCTACCAGGCTCCTCTGTCCATGGAATTTTCCAGGCAAGAGTACTGGAGTGGGTTGCCATGCCCTCCTCCAGGGGATCTTCCTGACCCAGGGATCAAACCCAGGTCTCTCACATTGCAGGCAGATGTTTTACCATCTGAGCCACTGGGAAAGCTCATGAGGAAGTGATTAACACAGTGGAAAAAAATAGATTTGCCCAGAGGAACTGTTCATCAGCCTTATATAAACAGTTCTGACCAAGGAAATGTTGGGAGTGGGAGAACTGCACAGGTTTACAGAGGATCAGGTGATCTAAAAGTGGGAGAAAAAAGGATAAGCTTGGTAAAGGTATAATATTTTTTAATATGGTGGGTCTAGACAGATAGATGAAGAATAAATGAAAGGGATGTTCATTATTCTGCAAAGAAAAGGAACAGGGTTGGAAGTCAGGTTTACCAGAAAGCTGGAAGAGTCATGAGAAAAACAGCAAGAGGAAATTTTCTGTTTTCACTTTTCAATATGACCTCATATTGATGTCTGTAAAAACAAACAAGAATAATAAAGAAAGTGGAAGATGTTGCTTTTCACTTGACTAATGCTGGGACCTGTTCTATGAGCTTTCCATATGCTAACTCAGTATTTTGTTCATACTCCAGACAGAGAGGTAATCTCTTTTACCCTCAATTTATAAAGAAGGAAAATGTGGCACAAAGAGTTATAATTTTTTTGCCTACACTATTATAGCTAGTAAAATATGAAGGCAAAATATGAACTCAGCCAATCTGGGTCAGAGTTTATTTTTTTAAAGTTGTGCTATATTCTGTATGCTTAGTTGCTTGATTGTGTCCCACCGTTTACAATTCCATGGCCTGTAACCCACCAGGTTCTTCTGTCTGTGAGGATTCTCAAGGCAAGAATACTGGAGTGCCATGCCCTCCTCCAGGGGATCTTCCCAACCCAGGGATGAAACTCAGGTCTCCTGCATTGCAAACAGGTCTGAGTCACCAGAGAAAATGTCTTCACAAACCACACCTGAAGCATTTTTCCCCATTTCCACCTTCTGCTGCTGCTGCTGCTAAGGCGCTTCAGTCGTGTTCAACTCTGTGCAACCCCATAGACGGCAGCCCACCAGGCTCCTCCATCCATGGGATTCTCCAGGCGAGAACACTGGAGTGGGTTGCCATTTCCTTCTCCAATGCATGAAAGTGAAAAAGGAAAGTGAAGTCGCTCAGTCGTGTCCGACTCTTAGCGACCCCATGGACTGCAGCCTACCAGGCTCCTCCATCCATGGGATTTTCCAGCCAAGAGTATTTCTACCTTCTACCCAGTTTATTATGCTAATAGCCCATGAACTTCACATGTCACCTGGGAAATTTTGAAAAATATACAAATTCTTGGATCTCATTCTAGATCTGTTGAATCAGAATTTCCTGAGAGAAGGCTGGGAAAATTACTTTACTTCTTCTGAACCAGAGTTAAACTTGGGCCCTTAAGTCAATATTCTAAAGCCTCTTTAACCTCGACAGTAAAAAAAAAAAGTGCAGAGGATATCTATGACACTCTCCCATGTGTTTATTGATCTCCTGCCCAAAGATCATCTTCTCTTGCACACCTTGCTCAAATTTTCAGGTGAAGTCATTTTTCTCATCATGTTAAAGAAACTTCTGTGATTGGACCTAGTACATCACAGTAATCTATTTACATCTTATATCCTGGGTAGAGTTATGAATAAGAGTTCCATATGTTTCACTGAATCAAGGAATATACAGGCAGATGTGTTATGAGCATATAGTGGCTTTTGTTAACAAAGGTGATTTCTTACTATTGATCATGACTACCTGCCCTCCCCATCTGCTTTCCCTCAGTGGTTGAGTTTTCAAGGTCACATTCTTGAAGCTTCTTATAAAGGAAAGATCTGTGAATCATTTTATAGCATCATGTTTAGACCATCATTTTTATGACATATATTAAATATTTGTCATAGAGGAAAATGTATAGACACCAAATTATCTCCTTGAGTAAGTAAGTTTTCAAAAATAGCTTGCAAACAACTTCATGTCAGAAGTTAGTGAATGCACTTATGGTAGTAGGTTCTTTATTTTTAAATGTATAGTATGCATTTAACACTACATAATAAAATTATATTATTATATAGTAATGTAATGGATTCTCACAATTATATTTCAGTGATAAATCCTAGAGATAAAGACTTTAATGAATAGAAGTGAAATAAAATTTCACAATAGTTGTGAAATAAAATTTCACTACACAGATTAAAATATACTGAAAATTCCTAGAAGTGGCATCTCTAAATTTTGGTTTCACAAGGTGGACCTGAGAGGCCCATCTGGCTTGAACAAAAGAGCACAAGTACTTTCCTGGTGATTCATTGGTTAAGACCCCAGGCTTCCACTGTAGGGGGCACAGGTTCAATCCCTGGTTGAAGGAATTAAGATTACTCATGCCATGCAGTGCAGACAAAAAAAAGGTACATTTTGAAAAAAAAAAAAAGGGAAAATAGGGAAAGACACATGCACAGAGCAAGTGCTTTGAGAATACCCATAAACTAACAGAATTTTAGAGATGTGATTTTTAAAAGGGTATTTAGACTAAGCCCTTTATTTCCAAACAAAGAAACTAATATTTAACATCACACTCTTGCTAAAAGAATTTTCAAAAAATTTGAGCAACATGTGATATGGTCATATATATTTTACTTAAAAAATGATGCCTAATGTTTAGCAGCCAGTGCAAATAAAGGAAAAAAAAAGTGCTTATTAATTTATAAGTAGAAGCTTAGAGGTCTGGAAAAATGGAAGTTAGAGAACCAAGTATAAAACTAGGTTATACCAATAGATTTACATGACTTTGGATTAGTCACTGAGCTTTTTTTTTTTTTTTTTTTTTTTTGAGCTGGGTTTCCTGGTCTGCTTACTGTGAGATTTTTTGAGGCTTGGTGAATATGGTCACTATTTATCAAGTGGTCTAAGCCAACTTCCTGCCATCAACTATGACTCAGATTGCCAAATTGTCTTCCTAAATCCAAGTCAAATTAGTTAATATTCTTCCGTGTGTGTGTGTGTGTGTGTGTGTGTGTGTGTGTGTGTGTGTGTGTGTATGCACGCTCTGTTGTACTGACTCTTTGTGACACTATGGACTATAGCCCACCAGGCTCCTCTGTCTATGCGATTTCTCAGGCAAGAATACTGGAGTGGCTTGCCATTTCCTTCCTCTAATATTCTTCTACATGTTTACAAATTTGATGGGTAGAAATGTCTCCTTTAATTTACCTTCTCTTGATTATCAATTTGAGTTGACCTATATTTTTATATTCATTTGCTATTTTATTCTGTGGTTTTACTCAATTTTATTGGGTTTTCATATCCTTTAACTATTTTTCTACTTGCTGCTGATTTAACTTGAAGTGGAATTTTAACAGGTAAAGAATATTACTTTTTATGTTATATACATTAAAGTGTATTCTTACAGGCTGTGTCTCCTTTTTAAAACTTTCTTGATGGTGGTTTGTCTTTAGAGAATTTAAAATTTCAGTGTGGTTGAATTTGCCAGTATAATTCTCTGCAACCACTGAACTGTATGTCATAGAAAGACTTTCCATATCCCTAATAAAACTATTATCCTATATTTTATACTACTAAATTTAAGAATTTTAGCATGTTGTTTTCTTTTACTTGATCTGGAACTTGGCTTTGGCCTTTGAATGTTACAATGTAATACTGAACTCCTGGAGTTTTGGGGACACTTGTGTATCCTGTATTGGGGTTATGTTGCTATTTACTGGCTATGTCTTCCTTTTATTAGTGACAGGATGCTATACAGTCAAATCAGTTAGAAGGGTGTATTAGAAACAAGTGCAGTAGCACTAACTCGGAAAAGAGACATGGCATCTCTTCTTTGAGCTGCTTTGTTTTGCGGAAACTCACTCTGTCCTTATCAAGAAGTGAAAAAATCTGCCTGTTTTGCTTTCCAAGTTATTCTCAGAATGCTGGGGAACATGATGATGAAGGGGCCATTCTTAATCTGAATTTAGCTTCGACATGTTCAATATTTATACTAGCACTGTATGAGATTTCCTCTAAGACAAAAATTGAGATAATTGTGTAAAAGCGTGTAGATGTGTATAAATGTTTAAGCAGATATAAATTGTTTCTGCATAACTTGCTGCAATTTCCAGGAGAGATCTGAAGCATTCTGTAACTTTACTATTAGAATGTTATTCCGTGAAACTCGAATTTAGCCTCAGAGTTGCAGATACTAAGAATTAGATATGAATTAACATATATGTGAAATCATTATCGAAAACATGGTTTTCATGCGATACCCTCTTTGTGAGATTAGGAACCTTGTCCCAATTTTCCAAATTTAGGGTTTAAAAGTTGAGAATTTGGAAGCACAATAAAATTGTCTGCATATGAAAAAGTTTAGAGTTGCAGGATGAATTAACTTCTCTCTATTGGAAGCAGGAGAATGACTTTGGGGAGTGATTCTGAAGCCCAGAGGAATCCTGGTGGCTCTGAGTCCCACTGGCTGGTTCATAGAAGGCACCCAGGAAGTGCTTATTAAATACTGATGAATAAATAGCTTCTCTACATTCTAGTGGGGAAGATACCATGGGAGAGTTAAGGTTTTTTAATGGTAAAAACAGATGGGTAGGTTAATTGACTAACTGTTAAAGAAAACAATTTTTGACATCTAACACATGTCTTTAGCTTCCAAGATTAGGGATGCCCAGAAGTTTGATATCTGTTTGGAATCACTGCTGTTGTTCTGGTTCTGAGATTACAGGTCTTTTTAAAGACTGCCTTGGATCCTGAAGATTCTTTACATTGCAGTTCACTTCTGCCTTGTCTAAGACAAGGCTGAGCACAACCTTGCTGTAACTCAAGGAGAATGAACAGGGCACACACAGGTGCAGTAAAAGATCATTTGGGGACTTATAAGCGGTCTATCAAAAGGAGTTCTTTAGCTAATTTTTTTTTTTCTAAAAAGGAAACGTTGTTGCTAAGTTGCCTCCAACTCTTTTGCTAATACTTGGACTATAGCCAGCTAGGCTTCTCTGTCCCTCGGACTTCTCAGGCAAGAATGCTGGAGTGGGTTGCTGTTTCCTTCCCCGGGGGATCTTCCCAGCACAGGGATGGAATTCACATCTCCTGTGTTGGCAGACAGATTCTTTACCACTGAGCCACTAGAAAAGCCCAAAAAGCAGATAGTGAGGTATATTCTCAAAATGACAATATTTATATGACATTAGGTATGTCATATATGTCATAAATGACATACCTAAATGGCAATAGGTATATTCTCAGTATGACAATATATTGTTTAATGTGTGCTAAGATCAGTGTGAAATTTGAATAATGGTATATCTCCTCAAATAGTTTCCTAAACTCAGTAAAGAGTACATTATGGAGAAAGAATGGATAAGCATTCTGTGTGATTAGGAGATGGCTTTCTGCTTTTCACAAAGAAAGCACCTGCAAAATATCTACCCAAACATAATGTCTGTTCCACATGCACTGAAGAATTTTATGTTTGTGTGAGAAGTAGATGGATGCTCCTTGTAACACTAATCCCATTGTTTTGTCTTTTGGCTTCCTGACACCAAGAAATGATATGGGTGGATGAAAGCATCCATTTCTGTTCTTCCAATAGTGAAGGTAACACTGATACCCTGTGTCTAGTTATAAAGAATAACAAAGCAGTAGGAGCCGGTGTATCTATTCTTCTTTGTGACAAGGAGTGATTTATGGCAACATGCCGTGCTGAGCATATGCTTTATCTAACAAGAGTAGTTATTATTTGAGTGACCCATTGCTAGATCAAGCTCCAGGGAAAGTTGTGAAAGATTTCATTCTATAGGATGATTTCTGTTTCTGTTTTCTTTTACTCAATTGTGTGTTTGCCACTGCTGTACAACAAAGGGCTCTAAGACTTGAATGAATTTTACTATTGAAACTTATCATTCAAAATACTTTATCTGTTACTTTGTGACTTCTTTTTCCTTCCCCCTTTTTTTGTTCCTTTTTACCCCTGTGGTCTCCACATCTGATCAGTTTTCTTTATATATGTATTTTAGGTTAAAATTGCACTTCCAAAGAGTCTACAGAGAAATGTTTTAAACACACAGTCTTGATTTTAAGGAAAAACTGGGCAGAGATAATTACAACAACAGTAGAATGTGCAGTAATAACATGAGAAGGAATTCTATATTCTGTTTATACAGGATGTAGAAGCTTACAGAAAGCCCTAGAATCCCCATGATCTCTTTCAATTTACATAGACTTAAATCCTTCCTTGTATTTTAAGTGGTCATAGTCTAGTTTCTATCACTTCAAGTTGTTTTTTCACTAGTGGGTAAAATTGGAAACAAGTGTACTGTAAGAAAAAAGAAGTTCAGAGCCGCTTACAGCTTCAGTCACTAGGAGATGGTTTTTCTTTTCTTCCAAGTGACATGGATGGCTCTGTCAGACTGAGTGTTCACTGGATAAATGAATGGTAGGAGAATTCCCATATGCTTTCTCCTCTGAGTGATGCACAAGCACGCTGATGAACATACTGCTGCCCGCCGGAGCTTCTGTTGAGCAGTCTTCTAACCTCTCTGCAGCTACAGACCTAATACTCAAGCCAGCCTACAGCTCCATCCTTCTTTTTTGTGAGCTAATGACTGTGGATAGTGCAAGCTTATTTGACAACAACTAAATTTGCCTTAAGAGCAAGTATAATACAGGAGGAAAAAAAAACCAATCAGAATATTGTTATTTTGACCCTTTTAGTTACCTTGTAGAAAGTGCCCTCCTAATTTGCTGCTCGATGTGATCTCAGCATTCAGTAGAAGGCTGAGGATTTTTCATACCAATGACAGGAATCCATTAATAAAACAACAATCTTTTGTGTATAGTTATCTTTAATCTCATTTTGTCACACACTTCTCAGTAGCATTTCCACTCGTTTTACAGTATAATTTATGGCACTGAAACAACTCCTGCCCTAGAAAAGGTCATTCTGTCAAGGTTTACTTGTCTTTGAAGAAAAGTAATAGAGCATTATTTATGAACTGAAGAGTGCACTTCACTACTTTAATCAATCAGAAAGATGCTTGTATTATTGTATCTTTTGCTGCTCCCTCCAACCCCCAGTCCTCAAAGAACCACAAGCAAAGGAGGCGCCAATCTTGCTTTTTCTTTTATGTTGCAAAAGGCCTCTTACCTTTTAAGTCTCTTCTGCTTTTGTGTTTATGGCACTATGGAAATAACAAGCCTGATGATGTCTGATATCTGGGAACAATTTGTAAATTCTATGCAAGGGGTTGATCTGTTCTAAAGATCATAGAACCTCTGGACAGATGAATCAGCCCATCCAATACGCTCATTATGGGAAATTCATCCGATAAAACAGAAGGGAATTTGCAGTTAAAAACCTCATGGATAGAGGAAAAAGTTGAAGAGGTTTGAAACTGTCTCAGAGAGTAATCAGCAAAACAAAAGCAATTACCATGTTTTTGTACAGAAGATCCCCAAACATAACCACAGTTGGTCCCCATATGTTTCTAGAAACTACCACAAGCACAAATTAGAACATGCTGTGTGGGGAAATGAATTGATAGTTCATTAGAGAAAACAGTTACAGTTGGAATAAATGTCTCCAATAAGGATTTAATTTAAGCTAGAAAGGATGTTGGGTGTGAATTAAACACCAATAGATAGCAGTGTCATCTTCATGCAATTTAAAAAGTATGTTAAAAATGTAATTACAAAATGGTTAAATATGAGTCCATGTAGTTTTGGTAAACTATATTATAATACATGAGTATGACTTTAAGATTATGTAAAAGTCAACTGACAGTGAATTTTTAGAACTTAATAGGAAAAAAATGAGCTGCAGAACCAGAAAATGACACGTGTTTCAAATATTGTGTTTTAAATATCATATTAACCAAAGCACCAAATTATATATGTATTTTAGATTATAGTCACACTTCCAAAGAGCCTGGAGAAAAATGTTTTAAACACACAGTCTTGATTTTAAGGAAAAATTGGGCAGGGGTAATTGCCTGTGTTGAAACCTTATAGTAATTTCCAAGTTGATTTAGAAGTTAAGACTGGATTGAGTAACCTCAATTATTTATTTATTTATATCACTGCAAAGATTTTGGGGTGGTTTATATTCAATTAAGACTAATTACTTGAAAAGGAAAACAACTGATTGATTCATTAAAAATTTTAAAATGTTAATTCCTGTCCCTCAAAATGATGATAAAACCAAAATTCCATTATCAATTGAGTGAACCGAATTTTAAGTATTTGAACATTGTTGTAGTGATTGAAAACAATTGCTTTTAGATATAAATATATATTTTGAATTTCAGAATAAGAATAATGAACAGGGCATTCTCTCGAGGATCAAGGGAGAAAGGACCTTGCAGTTGGTACTGATGTGTGGATAAAACATAGAGGCAGGTAGAAGTGAAAAGGTGAGAGGTGGTCATTGCACATGGTTCATGCTTTACCTTGGAGAAGGAAATGGCACCCCACTCCAGTACTCTTGCCTGGAAAATCCCATGGACGGGGGAGCCTGGTGGGCTGCCGTCCATGGGGTCGCGAAGACTCGAACACGACTGAGTGACTTCACTTTCACTTTTCACTTTCATGCATTGGAGAAGGACATGGCAACCCACTCCACTGTTCTTGCCTAGAGAATGCCAGGGAAGGGGGAGCCTGGTGGGCTGCCGTCTATGGGGTCGCACAGAGTCGGACACGACTGAAGCGACTTAGCAGCAGCAGCAGCAGCAGCAGTATGCTTTACCTCTATTTTATAAGCTCTCTCAGTTTCTCAATAAAGATCCTTGTGAAGAAATGAAGACATGAGAAGAAGACATGACAATTGACAATGTTAAATAGAAGGCCAACTTTATGCCATAGGATAAAATGGAATTGCAATAGATAAAGTATAAAACCCACACCTACAGTAGATGTTGCTCACTGGGAAGAAAGTAAGACTGTACCATATCTCTTTCCAAAGTAGGGATGTACCACACCCCTTCCCAAAGTGGGGTTGTAGCATATCTTTTCTCAATGTAGGGATGTACCATATGTCTTCTCAAAGTAGGGATGTACCATATCTCTTCCCAAAGTAGGACTGTGCCATATTCTTCTCAAAGTAGGACTGTACCATATCACTTCCCAAAGTAGGTGTATACCACACCTCTTCCCAAAGTGGGGAGGTACCACATCTCTTCCAAAACTAGGACTTTATCACAATTTATTTTCAACATCTGTCCATTAGCTCACCAGTGCTTACTTGGGTCTCTGCCATGCACTTGCCTTTGTTTGCACACCTCCTTTTGATATCACCTCCATGTAAAAAGAGTGCTTCTCTTTGTCAGTTTGGATCTCATAGTTCTTACAAAACAACAGGGAAGGAAGATATTGGTAGTGAATCAGTTTTCTGGAGGCTGGAGAATAGTGAGGGAAAAAGGCGTATAATTTGTAATGCTTATATTTGTAACATGCTACTTGTAATATTATATGTATACACTATACTTTATTCATATTACAAATATAATTTTAAAAATTATATACTTTTAATTACTTTAAATATAATGATCTCTTGTGAATGACTAAGATACATTTTGAATCCTGATTTTTTAAAATAGATGTCATGAACAGTTTGCACAATGACATATAAATATGAAAATAAATATGGAAAATGTTCAAACTCACATGACTGCTCAAATTAATGCAAATATAAAAATATATAGTTTTTATGCATCAAATGTAGAAGATATTTAGTGATTGATATTGATATGATTCAGTCAAGTCAACACTCTTAGGCACTGCTTTAGCAAAGTAAATGAATACTTTTCCAGAAAGTGATTTGGCATCAGGTTTCAAAAGCCTTTAGGAAGTTGATGCTGCTTCAACCAGTAACTCTACCTTAATTAAAGCTTCAGACAAATATTCATGAAAAATGTTCATCACATAATTTTTAAGTAGATACTCATAACTTGTATATTCAGGAAAAAGTATTTCTCTTAGTGGGAAGAAAGAAAATAATTAAGGAAAAATGGAGAACTGTATTAAATATAGAGAAACTTGTGTTTCCCTAGGGTAGAAATGAGTTAACCAGTTGTGGGGTCAAGTTAATGTGATGTTTTGAGATATCTACACTTGGGTCCCATAAAACAAGTAGCCTTTCACTCACAGACTCCAAGTGAGGCTAAAAGTAATATGTCATTGGGAACTGGAGGTGATATTTGACTAGTCATCAAAGCATAACTCCAGCAATCAAAGTCTTTTAAAAACTGGAGACATGGGTAAGTAAGTAGCAGGAGCTGCTGGTGAGCCAAGCTGCAAAAATCCTCAACAAAATATGAACTGAATTCAGTATTTATATTAAGAGGATGGGAGAGAAAATATTTGTAAATCATGTATCTGATAAGAGAACAAAATCCAACATATATAAGGGACAGATATGACTCAATGACAAAAAAAAGATTAAAAGGCAGAGGAACTGAAGTTTTTTCCAAAGAAGACATGCAGATGGCTAACAGGTACATGAAAAGGTACTCAACATCATTAATCATAGGGGAGATGATAATTAAAATCAGGATTTATTGCACTGTTGTTGTTGTTCGGTTGCTAAGTCATGTCTGACTCTGCGACCCCATGGACTGCAGCATGCCAGGTTTTCCTGTCCTTTACTATCTCCCAGAGTTTGCTCAAACTCATGTCCATTGAGTCGATGATGCCACCAACCATCTCATCCTCTGCTGTCCCCTTCTACACTGATAGTGAGAATGTAAACTAATACAGTCACAGTGGAAAATGATATGGAGGTAACTCAAGAAGTTAAAAAATAGAACATCCATATAATCCAACAATCCCACTTCTGAGTATATCTCCAAAGGAAATAAAAGTCACTGTCTTGAAGATAACCATACTCCCATGTTCATTGCACCGTTATTCACTATAGCCAACATATGGAAACAATCTAAGTGTCTGTCGATAGATAAACTTGTGCCTTAGGTTCAAACACTACTTCTACAACTTAATAATAGATATTCTAAGTGAGTTCTTTGACTGCTAAATCTCAGTTTCTTCGATTACATAATGTGGATTGCGTGTGTGCAATAAATTCCCAATCAGGTTCTACCCATACCATGAGAGTTGTCATGAAATTCTCCAGGCCTGAATACTGGAGTGGGTAGCCTTTCCCTTCTCCAGGGGATCTTCTCAACCCAGGGGTTGAACCCAGGTCTCCCACATTGCAGGTGGATTCTTACCCAGCTGAGTCACCAGGGAAGCCCAAGAATACTCGAGTGGGTAGCCTGTCCCTTTTCAGGGGATCTTCCCAACCCAGGGATTGAACTCAGGTCTTCTGCATTGCAGGTGGATTCTTCACCAGCTGAGCCACAAGGGGAGACCTTTTCTATGAAGGAGTCCCAAATAAAACTGAGTATTTCTGCGCTACCCAGAGCTTAACAAAATGAAATCCCTATTTTAGAGTTACACTTTCTAATGTTTGATCCTAAGTACATCCTGCTTGCTGATTTATGCTAAGCCCTGTGGTTTTCTAAAATTCTGTTTCTTTTATGACTGCACAATATCATATTACAATACCTAATATGTTAGATACAATGACCATTGAAATGATAAAGCACAGTCTTTAAAGAATGTGGCATATATGTACGTGTTCATTTCTTTCTCAACCAGAAGGAGCTATTATAGAATAGAAAATAGGGATACATGTGAAAACCTATAAACTAGGAAAACAGTATTCTAAGGAACAGTAATTAAAGCTAAGAAGATTATAATGCAGCCAAGAATGGTTATATAACTTATTTGTGCATTGAGATTGAAATAATGCTGTTCAAAATTCTATTGAAAATATGATTGCTAATATCAAAGATGGCAAAATGAGGCTAAATTTTAATGAGGATAGA
Organism: Budorcas taxicolor; assembly: GCF_023091745.1. NCBI lineage: Eukaryota > Metazoa > Chordata > Mammalia > Artiodactyla > Bovidae > Budorcas > Budorcas taxicolor. The sequence goes on along the minus strand of NC_068923.1, from coordinate 39,134,203 downwards.
AAATTGAATGACTCTCCAAGTCTGCGTAATTTGTTCAACTCAGAGCTAAACATATAATCTACAAATGTATAGAAACTGATATGTTCATTACTCCACAGCAGTAATGAGTGGATTACCAGCAAAGATTCTTTCCTGCTGAAAGGCGATGATTTTAGGAGTAAAACGAGAGACAGTAGATGGTGTTTCTTCACAAAGGGCTAGTGTTTTTGGAGGACGAATTTCACACATGTTGTAATATGATGTTTATAGACATTCTTGATGGCTTATGAGTATTTGTGTTTACAGAATATAAGGAGCAGCTAACTAGAGGCCAGGCTTTCCCTAAGATTTAAAACCATCATATATTTTGCTGGAAATCTTGAAAATTATAATATATCCCTGTTTCTTTGTTTAAATGAAATGCCAGGGAATTTAGAAATTACACTATTTGAAAAAAATAGAGTGCAGAAAGAGGAAATCAGATTGTAATTAATGGAGAAGATGCCTTTTATTGTTGCTCAACTTTTTGGTTACTGAAGTGTTAGTTAACCATTTTCCTGTTTGTAGCACAGTCTGTGTTGACAACTGTCTGTCCTCTGGGTTTGAAAAGGGAGCAAATGTGCCCCCAAATGAGGAATCTCCCTTGTTTGCTTGTCTGTGATTTTCAGAAATAGTATCATAGCTTAGGGTCTTGCCAGGAGCCTTATGTCTTAACTGATTGAAACTTTGCTCACTAAGGAATTTGTGAAGAGATGGGTGTCTGGCTTCCACTGCTCCTTTCAGGTAATTCTTTCTGTCAGCACATTCTGAAGGAAATGAGAGGAATTTTTGATTTAGTAGAAGAGTTCATTAACCTCCCTGCTTCTCACTTATTCCCGCAAATGTCCACTGCAATTCCGTGTGTATGTGTAAATATATGTATATGTGTACATGTCTGTAAGTATGCATGCATGTTCATTTGCTTCAGTCATGTCTGACTCTTTGTGACCCTGTGTACTGTAGCCTGCCAGGTTCCTCTGTCCATGGGATTCTCCGGACAAGAATACTGGAGTGGGTTGCCATGACTCTTTCAGGAAATCTTCCTGACCCAGGGAACGAACCTGCATCTCCTGCATTGCAGGCAGATTCTTTGCCATTGAGCCAACAGGAAAACCCCTCTGTAAGTATATGTGTTTGAATATACATAGTCACCATTTGTTCATTCATACAGTTATACATTCTCTAAATTGACTGCATATCTGCTATATGCTGTAGATTAATACAAAGTAGGAAGATTTTCCTACAAAGGAATACAAAGTAGAGGAAGACTTGAAGTCACCATGTTTGAATCAAGAAAACTTGAATTAAAATATTTACTCTGCTTCTTCCCTGTATAACCCTATGAAAGTGTCCTAAACTTTTCTTTATTCAATGGTGATGAAGTAGCTCTTAGAGTTAATGTGAGAAATAAATAATTTCTTTGGGATCAAAGGACACAGCACATATAGCAAGCACTCAATATATGACAGCAACATAGTAATAACTAAGCTTTTATCTAATGAGAAATAATTTCTTCCCTCTCTTTAACCACCAGCTTCTCTTTCCCTAATGGATCAAGTGAAATAAAAATATTTTGCTATTTCATTTATTTTTAAAAATATCTTAGCCCTCTTATCCACTTAGAGCCCTGTTTCTCCTCTGCTTTACAGCAAAATCCCTTACGTTGTCTATACTTGTTCTGTTCAATTCCTCCCCTCCCACTCTTGAAATCAATGAAATAAGATTTTTTCCTTCTCAACTGCACCAAACTACTTTTATGAAGGCCAACAATGGCTTCTGTTTTAGAAAACTATGCTCAGTAGTCAATCCTCATCTTAATTGGTTCTCTCTAAGTTAATATCTCCTTCTTCTTTGAAAGTTCTCTTTGTTTGCTTCCAGGATGATACTTATCTGGCTTTCCTCCTGCCTCACCAGAAGTTCCTTCTGTATTTCCGTTGAGGATTCTTCATTCTTTCCCTAAACTTTTCCAGTGCCCACATTCAATCCTTGGGGTATTTTTCTCTCTCTACATTTACTTCCCTGGAGAGCTCTTCCAGTTTCATAGCTTTTTATGTCAAAGACTTGCAAATTTATACCTCCAACCTAGACCTCCCTCCCTGAATTCCAAGCTCCCTCTGTCAACTTCTGTCTTGCTATCTGTAGTTCACAGTCCAACTGACATCTTAAAATGAGCAGTTCTGATCTTTCCTCTAAATTTGCTTTTCCTGAAGTCTTTCTCATCATAGTCAATGGCAACTCCATCTTTCCCATTGTCCATATCAACAACCAAATTATTTATCATCCTTGATTCTCTGTTCTTCTCATGTTGTATATATTATCTCATCAATCAAATCTACCGCCATTGCCTCAAAAATAGATCCCAGATCTGACTACTTCTCACCACTCTGGCAAACCACTGGCATCTACTGAATGAATTAGTTGCCTCTTAAGCAGACTTCCTGAGGTTATCTGTGCATAACCTGGCAGCCAGAGTAATCCTTTTAAATCCACATCAGCTCACCAGCTCCTTTGATGAATATCCTCCAATTTTCTCACTTTCATTAACACCATAATCATAATACTCACAAGAGCCCACAAGGCGGTCCCTACAAGACATCTCTCCCCTCTCACCTTGCCCACCATGCCCCAACCACACTGGCCTCCATGGTAATGCATCTCAGTCACAACCCAGACTCTGCAACTTTCTATCTATGGTTCTTTGTTTCCCCAGATATCCATTGGGCTCACTCCTTCACGTGCTTCAAGTCTTTGCTCAAATGTTCTCTTCTTCTGAGGGCTTCATTGAGACTCCTGTATTGAGAATTGAGAAGGAAATGGCAATCCACTCCAGTATTCTTGCCTGGAAAACCCCATGGATAGAGGAGCCTGGTGGGCTACAGCTCATGGAGTCGCAAGAGTCGGACATGACTTAGTGCGTGAACAAACATTGAGAATTGAACCTTAACCCCACTCCAGCACTTGTTTCTCACTGTCTTTCTATACTGCACTTATCACCATTTGACAACTTTACTTACAGGATTTATTTGTTGGCTGTTTCCCATACTACAATTTAAGCTTCAATCAGTGTGTACTTTTATTATAGTCTATTTTGTTTGTTGGGCTTCCCTAGTGGCTTAGAGATAAAGAATCTGTATGCCAATGCAGGAGACACAGGTTTGATCCCTGGGTTGCCTGGAGGAGGAAATGGCAGCCCACTCCGGTATTCTTGCCTGGGAAATCCCATGGACAGAGGTGCCTGGCAGGCTATAGCCTATTAGGTTGCAAAAAGTCACATATGACCTAGTGACTAAACAACAACAACAACAACAAAAAATTTGCTTATTTTTATTTCCAGTTAGATCTGGGTTTTTGTGGGGCCTAGTGTGCATGTTCCTTCTCTCACCCTCTTGGAGAAGGAAATGGCAACCCACTCCAGTACTCTTGCCTGGAAAATTCCATGAACTGAGGAGCCTGATAGGCTACAGTCCATGGGGTCACAAAGAGTTGGACATGACTGAGTGACTTCACTTTCCCTTTTGGAGTACATAGAAGTTAGGTATATCTCTTGAAAACATAAAATTATGAAAACATGTATATGAAAATTGGTGATTATTTAGAATATAATTTTTAATTATATTTTTCTAAAAGCTTAGAAATGCAAACACCACAAAATAAATGAATATTTTTAAAATTAATTGCCCCAATTTTTTGATGCATGTTTTAAAATCAATATTAAATAAATATTTTCTATTATAATTTTGATACAGCAAAGCAAAATGAGAGTCTCTAGCACGGTCACTTGAAATTTGTATGTTTGATAGTTTAGAAAAGTTACATTTCTTTTTTTCACTTGCAGAAATCACTTGCATATTTGGCAGGACTGGTGGAAAGTGGCTGTTGGTTAATTTTTTGTTGTTTTTGTTTTTTTTAAATGAATTTTTTTTATTGTGGTAAAAGTCACATAACATAAAATATACTATTTTGACCTTCTTTGACTGTGTGTTCACTGGCACTAAGTACATTCACATTGTTGTGCAACTCTCACCATCATCCATCTCCTGAATTTTTCATGTTCCTAAACTGAAACTCTGTCCTCATTAAACACTAACTTCCCATTTCCCCTTCCCTCATCTCACACTTGGCCCCTGGTAGCTACCCATGCACTTTCTGACTCTATGAATTTGACTATATAGGTACCTCATATAAGTGGAATCAAACACTGTTTGCACCTGATGCATATTGGAATAGACTTTTAAGGTCAACAAGGGATTAATCTCCAAAATATACAAACAGCTAATGTAGCTCAAGACTCTAAAAAATAAGCAAGCCAATCAAAAAATGGACAAGTGTTAGTCACTCAGTCATGTCTGGCTCTTTGTGACCTCATGGACTGTCACTCACCAGGCTCCTCTGGCCATGGAATTCTCCAAGCAAGAATACTGGAGTGGGTTGCAATTCCTTTCTCCAAAAATGGATGAAAGACCTAAATAGGCATTTCTTCAAAGATGACCTACAGATGGCCAAGAAGCACCTGAAAAGATGCTCAACATCACTAATTATTAGAGAAATGCAAATCAAAATGACAATGAGGTACCACCTCATACAAACAAAATATCTACAATCAATAAATGCTGGAGAGAGTGTGGAGAAAAGGGTGGGAATGTAAAGCGATACAACAGCCATGGAGAATAATATGGAGATTCCTTCAAAAACTAAAAATAAAACTGCCATACAATCCAGCAATCCCACTCCTGGTCATATACTCTAAGAAAACCATAATTCCAAAAGATACATGCACTGTAATATTCATTGCGGCATTATTTAAAATAAATTTTAGTTTAAGGATGCGTGGATGCATGCTAATCTGCTTCAGTCTGTGTGACCCTATGGACTATAGCCCACCAGGGTCCTCTGTCCATGGGATTCTCCAGGAAAGAATACTGGAGTGGATTGCCACGCTCTCCTCCAGGGAATCTTCCTAACCCAGGGATTGAACCCACATCTCTTACGTCTCCTACATTGGCAAGTGGGTTCTTTGCCACTAGCATCACCTGGGAAGTCCAGTTTAGGGATATCCATGCAATATTTGGGGGCAAAATTATAGTAATAAAATTTCGCTTTCTTTATTTTAATACCAGTTAAATGTAACTGGTATTACAAATCTTTATTTGCTCAATCTGAAGATCTGTCTAACATTCAAGTAAGATAAAAATTTACCTGAGGCCTCAATTTTTAGTTTTGGTTTTTTATTTCATTTATTTATTATATTTTATTGAGTTTTATTGGAATATATTTGCTTTACAATGTTGTGTTAGTTTCTGCTGTACAGCAGAAGCTCAAGTCATTTCAGAGTCTGCACCAGGAACCCATCTATACCTGGTGCTCTAAGTAATTTAGTTGAGGTCAGTCTCAAAAATCTTCATGCAGTAAGATTTGTTGTTCTCATTTTATGGGTGAAGAAACGGTGGCTTGGAGAGACACAGTAATATGCCCAAATTCACACAGTGGGTTGGTGGTGGGGTTGGAAGATGAACCCAGATCATCTGACATAAATCCATGCCCTTCTCACACCATCGTTTTCACTATTGAGTTCTGTAGCATCTACAAACGGCCCTGGGATGCTCCAGAATTACATGGGAAGTCACCTTGGCAGAGAGAAATCACTGAAAGAAAGATAGGTAGGCCCCAAACTAATTCCCTCAACTTTCTAATAGTAACTTGGGGCCCACGGGTATCTGGGAACACCCTTGTACTGCTCTTGTCCAAAGTTCCTGTATCTGTCTCTGTCCATCTTTGACCATCAGTGCCTGCCTGGCGGAAAAGGCAATGGCACCCCACTCCAGTACTCTTGCCTGGAAAATCCTGTGGACGGAGGAGCCTGGTGGGCTGCAGTCCATGGGGTCGCGAAGAGTCGGACACAACTGAGCGACTTCACTTTCACTTTTCACTTTTCACTTTCATGCTTTGGAGAAGGGCATGGCAACCCACTCCAGTGTTCTTGCCTGGAGAATCCCAGGGACAGGGGAGCTTGGTGGGCTGCCGTCTATGGGGTCGCACAGAGTCGGACACGACTGAAGCGACTTAGTAGCAGCAGCAGCAGCAGCCTGCCTGGGGTGGGACAGACAATGTTGACAGTGAGGCTCATGGCACCACGGGCCTAGGAAATGTCATGTAGACTATCAGCCCTTCCTTCATCTTGAACCTTTTTATCACATAGCTTCTCTATGAGAAATCACACTATCTTATGTGTTGATACATTTCTCTTTAGTCTTTTTTCAGTTTTACTGAGCTATGATTGACAAATAAATGTTGCAAATATTTAAGTTGTAAAAAAATAAAATAAACACAAACTAACTTCCTTTTCTTTTAGAATGTCATTTACCTTTATTGGGCTTCCCTGATGGCTCAGCTGGTATAGAATCCACCTGCAATGCTGGAGACCTGGGTTCAACCCCTGGGTTGGGAAGATCTCCTGAAGAAGGGAAAGGATACCCACTCCAGTATTCTGGCCTGGAGAATTCCAAGGACGGTATAGCCCATGGGGTTGCAAAGAGTTGGACACGACTGAGCCACTTTCGCTTTCACTAACCTTTATTACACATTTGATTAACGATACAAATTGGCCACAAGCATTTTCCTCCTTGAGTTTACTATTCAGTGGATCATGTTACTAGAGACACACAAAAAAATTTAAACACATTGTATTTGAATTTCTTGATCACATCACTTGAATCACTGGTTCTCATAAACAGTTTTGAATACTTGCTTCTTCTTCTTTACCTTGCGTGGTCTCCTGGCTAAAATTCTGAAAATGATCAAAGCATCTATTTTCCTGGCTGTAAATCATTCATTTCAGGATTACTTTTTTAAACAAAAAAAATAAGGAATTAAAAAATATATTCTATAGAAACATAGCTAATAATAGAAAAAAACAGTGAAGAGAATAAAATTCATGAGGAGGTGACTCTTTCCCCCTCCTCCTCGCTCTTTGACTGAAGTTTTCATTTTTCAGTCAATTGTTTCTGCATCTGTTAGGCATCACCCTGGACAATTTTCCTTGTGTTTGTGGGAATGCTTGTAAAATTGCTTTGGATGAAAATGCAGGAAGCCAATACTTGAAAACTTTTCTGGGCTTTTTTTTCATGGACCATTTAGATAGGAGAAGAGCTGAAGAGATCAAAGATAAAAGTAAAAGTGTGAATGACACAGGCAAGAACTGTTTTTCAAAAAGGGTTTAAAATTGAAGCGCAAAAAAAAAAAAAGGTCTGTTGGTTTATGCTTCTTCCCATTCTTGCTACAATCATTGTCTCAGGAATGAATTCATATTCTGCATCATTTTCGGTTACCTTTATAGTCTTTCTCACAAGGATGAAGAATGAAAATTCTAATGCCTCATATATTCTATGAATTACTGTAGATGGCTAGACTGCACTACTTTGATCTTTCCTATATTCTGTGGTTTGATTGGATCGTGATGTGAATGGAAAGCAGCACAAAACAAATCAGTTTCTGAGGGAACGACTTTAACAAGAAAAGGAGAAAAAGTACCTCAGCCCACTTCAGAATATTACACATGTGGCTGTAAGAGTCTAGACAACTACGCCTGTGTCCAACTCAGAATGATCACAGTCTTTCTGCTTGATACACATTCTGACCTGGGAATTCATTACGAAAAATGGCGATTGAGCTTTGGAACAAATAACCATTTGATATCATTTAGATTTACGTGTTTGCTTCCCAGGGGTCCCAGCGCCATGCCTTGCACGTTGCAGGTTGACAGGACATGTGGAATGGACAAATGAATGAATGACTGAATTCAACACTAATATGCAAAGATAGATGGCACAGCACAGATAAATTTTTTTCTACTCCGATGTCTGTTTCTCTAGTGCAAATGAGCTCATCTTTGCTTAGTAAATAGGAGAATCATGTTATTATAATGTGGAAATTGTGTTGGTTCATAAGCAATTTTACCCAGCATTTTAATGATTTGTGTCACCAAGTCGTACCAGCTGATTTCCAAGCACAGAGACACAGGGAATCTCAGCAAGTGCATAGGGCATGGTTTCTTGGACCCAGGGGGCTTTTTGCCCTTGTGTCCAAATTAAAAGCCTCTGCACACAACTTAGCAACTGAGCAACAACGAACAACGTGCATTTGGTGCTTTTGTGCATGCTTAAGACCTTTCCAGGCTTTTCAAATGAATTGTGTAATTGAATTCTCATAAGACAGCAATAAAGTAGATAGAGGTGTTATAACTCTTCCCTCTTTTACATGGAGAAACCTAAGCACAGAAAGGGTAGACAACCTGCCTGAGTTTAGGCAATAAGTGGTGGAGCCTGGATCTGCACCCGGTTGGTCTTATTTCAGGGAAAGCACTGTTAGTCAGAAAAAATGCCATCCCTTTGTCACTAGACCTCTTTCATCCTGAGGTGTATAATGTGGTCACAATGTTTGCTGATTCTGGAAAACATCTCAGGATCTCCTTGAACTGATGTTATAGTGATCATGTGCTGCCATCATAACCATGCACTTCCTTACATTTATTTATTTTTGCGTGAGCTTAGAGACATGAATGCAGTGGATTGGTACACACTCCTGAACACGGATGTAATATACATGGTCCACAGGGAAGCAGTGGGTGAAGTGAGGAAGAACCTTGGCTCTCCAGATTTCTTGGGTTCAAATCCTGGCTCCAGGGTTGACTAGCTGTGTGACCTGCAGTGACACTCTGCCTCAATTGTCAGATCCCTGAAATACGATAATATTGTTATGTACTTCAGAGGATTGTTGTGAGGGTTAATGAAATAATATACTTAATCCCCCAGAACTCAACCTGTTGCATAGATGTAGCCATTTTGATTATGATGTTCTTGAATTGCTTCTGAAACAGAGCAGAAAATCCAGTTGTCTTCAGTATTATTTTGTTGTTGTTGTTGTAGATCAAGAAATCTGAATATGTGGCAAATTTGTCTTTGGTTTGGACTCTTGAAGTGAGCTGAAAGTAGAAGACCCAGGTTCAGTCAGCGGATTGGGAATGCTGTCTCCATCCCCAGTAGTTGTGGTATTGGACAGATGGTTTCTTTCTCTCTCCCTGGTTGCCTTTGCAAATGAAAAGAAAAAAGGAGGTTCATTTTCATCAAAAGCCTGAAAAAAATTCATTTAAATGTTAAGCATGTTGTGCTGACATAGAAACTAGTCTTTTTCTCAGGGCTGACTATATGCTTTTCATCCCCAGATAATACAACCTCCTGTGACCACATCACTTCAACTATCTTGAGAAATAAACACAAGCAACACTTCTTTGAGAAATATAATTTCGAGAACCCAAAACAACAACAACAACAACAACAACAACAACAACACCAAAAACCAAAAACACCAGCCTCTTCATTACAGAGGAAAGTGTAAAGCTCTCTATTTTCCCTCTTGTGACATTCAACTATTAGAGGCAAGAATTCCATTTTATTGGCTTCTTGTAATCAAGATGATATGACCTTTACAGGATTAATATCTCATTCTTTTGCTAACTAATTTACTCTAATAACCAGGAAGATGCTTTATAGTGTGAAAAACACCTCGGGGTATTGGGATTGGACATAATAGCTAGAATGAAGCCATTATAGTTGGATATATAGTAGGAGTGTAATCTTAAATAAAAATTTGTACCATGGGATATGGAAAGTTTCTTTTTTTTTAATGTTAGAGTTTTGCTTTTATTAGTTCTTTGTTTTTGCAGTAAATTTTCGAGGGCTCCTATGACTTTGCTTAGTCGTTTGTCATCTTTACACCTATTATTCTTGTGGTTATTCATTTTATACAAAGGTAAATTAGGTGGTCCTATCACAGTGTTGATATTAATTCATGTGTAGCTGAAAGAAAAGACTCCCAGGACTCCTGTTCCATTAGATCTTGAGTTCACCCAAGGGAGGGACTTGCTTCCCAATCTCCCTATTCCTAGGATCTAATCAAGCAGCGACACACAGCAAATGCCCATCCCATGTGTGATAAATAAACAGTGATTTTCCTCTGCACTTGAAAAACTTAGAATTTATATTTCCTAAGACCCAAGCCGGGGGTCCCTGGTGGCTCAGTGGTAAAGAATCTGCCTGCCAAGGCAGGAGACAAAGGAGATGCATGTTCGACCCCTGGGTCAGGAACATCCCCTGGAGGAGGAAATGGCAACCTGCTCCAATATTCTAGCATGGGAAATCCCGAGGACAGAGGAGTCTGGTGGGCTACAGTCCATGGGGTTGCAAAGAGTTGGATATGACTGGGCACTCTCCTTCTTCTTCAAGACCCAGTTAGGATAAATTGCTCACTGTGGAATTACCATGTCTCCAGGATAACAGTTGCCACTTGGCCAGTCTAACATTCTGACTTCAGTTACTCTTTAAGTACTTTTAAGAATGTTCTACCTCCTTTGTGGTTTCGAGACTGAATGTCATCATGATAAAATGATGAATGGTGAGATCTGGATTCTATCTGCAGAGAATATCATCTAGATCCAGACCTACTTGCTTAACTATGATCTTTACAACTAATGTCCCAACCATGTGCCAAGAGGTCTTGGGCTCTTCTCTTCTTCCTCCATGCTCTATCTTTGTGGTCTCAGTTATATCCACTGATTCTGAAAATCATCTTCATGTATATCTGTTCCCAATTCCTGTCTTCTGTTCTGACATGGACTTCCCTGGTGGCTCAGCTGGTAAGGAATCCACCTGCAGTGCAGGAGACCTGGGTTCCATCCCTGGGTTGGGAAGATCCCCTGGAGAAGTACAAAGTAAGTACAAAGTAAGTACACGACAAGTATTTGGAGAATAAGTAAGAAGAACTTTCTGTAACCTCTTGCCCACATATTCTACACATGAATCTATGCTCAACTGCACTCCACTCCATTCCTTTCTCCCTGCCAATTATAATGATAACATTTCAAATTTTACTAAGAATATTAGATATCGATCCTTCAGTATTTCCTTCTCTTTGGCTAATTCTAGTTATTATTTTGACTCTTTCCATTTCCACACCCTTGCTATACACCTCGATCCAAACAATATACCTCTTGTCTGGCCACCCTTCCACATGAATTCTTGAACTTGGCATCTTCAATCTCTTCTCTGCACTGGCTTCTTCTCTTTCCAACGTATTCAGGTGTCCTCTATCCTTTGACACTCCTTTTGGCTAACATTTCATTCTTTGTGTCCTTTTATCACCACATCTTTTGATGGGCTGACATATCCATTCCATCTAATTCTTTAGTGCTTATCTTTCTTTGCACACCTGTAAGCTAAATATACTTTTTCTTCTATTAAAATTTTCTTCATGTCAAATACTTTCCTAATTGTCAAATCCAATTCAATAACCTATATTTGCTGTTAACAACCTCCTTTTTGAAACTCTCTTCTTCTGCATCCCAGAATTCTAGACGCTCTGATCAGCAATTTTCTGTCTTCTTCATGGGATCACTAGCATTTTACTGCCTTGTAAGTGCATATTATTTTATAATTACATCTTTTTCATTTGATTTTCTCTTTGTACAGTCTCCCAAGAAAAACTCATTTACATCTAACGTAAATTAAACTTATCTTTTTTTTTTTTTTCAGATTAGTTTTCCCCTGAGTTCCTGCTTTGGTTTCTGTCATCGCGGCCCTCCATCCAAAACTTCAGTTGATCTCTTTACCATTATTACCTTACTCTATGGGGTCTGAGTCTCAATCACATTACTTAGGACACAGTAGGCACTCAGTGGCTATTTGAACTAAATGAGAACATCCTATAATCTCACCTCTAGTACAGCAAGTCTTTAAATGTTCACCATCTTTACAACCAGTATCCTGTCTCATTGATGCTAAACCTGCCTTGAAACATGTTCTCATTTTCATTGTCTAGACAAGTACAGTAGTGCAAGCTGATTTTATCTGTGGAATCCATTTACAGGATGGACATTGCCACCTAGAAAGAAGTGTAAAGGAGGATTCTGAGGTCTTATTAAGGCTCAGTAGGAAAGAGTGTGATGACCGTCGAGTGACAGCTCTGGAAGAAGGGATGTAGAGAGGTGTGCTTTGTGTGCTGTGTTAATCTCTTGCCTACACGATAAAGACCATATTTATTAGCCTATGAAATCAAAGCCTGAATTTTTGGCTGGTGACTCATACTTGCTTTCAATAACTTCCCTAGTTATTTATAGTTACCAATATTTTGCTTCAGCAAAATCATTGCTCTTCAAACAAATCTCCCGAACTTTTCATGCTGTGGAATGCTCTTATATTACCTCAACTTAGATCTTCTTTTAATATCCTTACTTCCTTCCTCCTTTCAATTTAAATCTATCATTTTCTGTAAAGCTTTCTCAGAAGATTTTAATTCAGAACAGTGTCTTCCGAAGTTCTATGAAACATGATTTGAACTGTTCATCTATCATTTAAGTACACAATACTTTGGGACATTTCCTGTATTTTTGTATGAATTATTCAGTGCCTTTTGCTCTATCAGTTTCCATTTTCTGTGTTGTGCGTGTGCATACTCAGTCATGTCTGACTCTTTGCGACCCATGGAATGTAGCCTGCCAGGCTCCTCTGTCATGGGATTTCCCAGGCAAGAATACTGGAGTGAGTTGCCATTTCCTTCTCCAGGGGATCTTGCCAATCCAGGGATCAAACATGTGTGGCTTGTGTTGGCTGATAGATTCTTTACCACTGTAGCATCTGGGAAGCTCCCTTTCTGTGCTGTATCTTTAGTTAAACTTTAACGACTCCTATGTGCATGGCACATAAGAAGCTTTCTTACACATGCTACTTACTATGTATTCTGTTCAGTTCAGTTGCACAGTCGTGTCCGACTGCGACCCCAGGGACTGCAGCATGCCAAGCTTCCCTGTGCATCACCAACTAGCGGAGCTTGCTCAACTCTTGTCCGTCGAGTCACTGATGCCATCCAACCATCTTACCCTCTTCTCATCCTTTCTCCTCCTGCCTTCAACCTTTCTCAGCATCAGGGGCTTTTCTAAGGAGTCAGTTCTTCGCATCAGGTGGCCAAAGTATTGGAGCTTCAGCTTCAAAATCAGTCATACTAATGAATATTTAGGACTGATTTCCTTTAGGATTGCCTGGTTTGATCTCCTTTCTGTCCAAGGGATTCTCAAGAGTCTTCTCCAGCAACATAGTTCAAAAGCATCAATTCTACGGGGCTCAGCTTTCTTTATGGTCCAGCTCTCACATCCATATATGACTACTGGAAAAACCATAGCTTTGACTAGATGGACTTTGTCAGCAAAGTAATGCTTCTGCTTCTTAATATGCTGTCTAGGTTGGTCATAGTTTTTCTTCCAAGGAGCAAGCATCTTTTAATTTCATGGCTGCAGTCACCATCTGTGGTAATTTTGGAGCTCCCCAAAATAAAGTCTCTGACTGTTTCCATTGTTTTCCATCTATTTGCCATGAAGTGACGGGTCTGGATGCCATGATGTTAATTTTTTGAATGTTGAGTTTTAAGCCAGCTTCTTCACTCTCCTCTTTCACTTTCATAGAAAGGCTCTTCAGTTCTTTGCTTTCTGCCATAAGGGTGGTATCATCTGCATATCTGAGGTTGTTGATATTTCTCCAGGCAATCTTGATTCCAGCTGGTGTTTCATCCAGTCCAGCATTTTGCATGATGTACTCTGCGTATAAGTTAAATAAGTAGGGTGACAATATACAGCCTTGACTTACTCTTTTCCCAATTTGGAACCAATCCATTGTTCTATGTCTGATTCTAACACTTACTCTGTGTAGTAACCTCCAAAGCCAGACGGACTGTTTACCTAATGAATTGCCTATCACATAGTAAGTGCTCATGACATCTTTTTGGTTTAAATTCCAAATGCTAAGAGATATTTCTAAGTGCACTGTATGTTTTACTCTGTGCCCTATGCAGTATTTATATCATCACATTTAGTTCTTGTAAAAATCTTTTAAGCAGCATTACAATATCCAAGTTTTGCCGAAGCTACGAGGTCCGGAAATGTTGTAGTAAAAAAAAAAAAAAATTACCCAGTGTTAAGTTATGCAGATAGTGATTCCCGGAGCCTTGGTTCAAATGAAGGTCAGAAGTACTAACAGCACCACTGGAAAAAGGAGTGGAGAAACATGTTTAATTCTGAAAGAAAACCCTGTTACTCAGAGGAACTGTCTCAAAGGGTTAATTATTTGTGGTCATTGGCTCTTGTGACACTGGAGTTGCTGTACCTGAAAACTGTACAGCTGGCTTTCTTAAATGCTAACAAATCTTCTAGCAGAATAAACTCATGGTTTTGTGATATAGCTCTAGTCAAGCATCTCTCCCTCATGGAATGCAAGCCATGGAAACCAGGAGATGAATTGGGACTTTATTCCAAAAGATAACATTCTATTTGCCTGTTGTTCTGAGTGCAAGGAGGACCACAAAGCTCCAGCACCCTTAATACACTTGGCTCAGACAGATGATTTGCGGAGCCCTCAGATCAACTTGGGGCTTCCCTGGTGGCTCAGAGGGTAAAAAAAAATCCACCTGCAATGTAGGCGACATAGGAGATGAGGGTTTGATCCCTGGGTTGGGAAGATCCCCTGGAGGAGGAAATTGAAACCCGCTCCAGTATTCTTGCCTGGGAAATCCCATGGACAGAGGAGCCTGGCAGGCTACAGTCCATGGAGTTACAAAGACTGAGTGACTAAGCACGCATGCACACAGATCAACTTGGACCTTTGGGAATATATCCAAGTCAACTGAAATCCCTGAAAAGACCACGGACACTGGGAGATATCCGAAATGGCATCTATCTCTGCAGATAACTGTAAGATGTCTAAACTGAGATTGAAAACCTCTAGAAGGTTTAGAATAGACAGACTAGAATAGATATGGGCATGGGCAGTCCCATAAGGCCAGTATATCCATTCAAGTGGCTTCAGGATGCCCCTTAACTGTCTTAGAAAGGTGTAATTTGACTGCAGCCATCATCCTTCCCCACTTGGGGGCACCAAAATGATGCCTCTGTTTTCTTTATTTCTCATGGAAAGAATTATTCTACAATGAGATGAACAGAATTCTGTATGCAATTATTTTAGTTTGAGGACAAGTTGGTAATGGTTTATATTTATCATTCACTCACACAGCCTGCTTTTAATGCTTGCAATCTCTCTGTTAATGAACTAGAAATTGGCTGCTTCCAGAAAGAGGTAATGTCCTTCTGATGGGTAGTGAATTGGTGCTAGGAGTCAGCAGACCCAGGCGCCAGAACAGATTCAGAGTCAGAAGTGAGTTCAGAGGTTATGATCCAACTTCCAACTTAATTCGTGAATAACCTCTCCAGTGCCCCTGGCAAGGGATCATCCACTTCCAGTTCAGGAGGACCACTGGGTAAATTGTGTGATTAGGCAAAGCACTCAGCAAGTACATTATAGAATCACAGGATGATTGAACAGGAGAGGACCTTGGAGGTGGGCAAGTCAGTCCCTTCACTCTGAGATGAGGGCTGATGAGGTTAAGTGACTTACCTCTGAAGGTTAGCAGGATAGCAAGAACTAAGTATCCTGATGACCAAGTCAGAAGAATCACTCCACCATAGCAATTTCTCTGTTAGTTAAATGAAGGTAGTGGCGACTAGTTCCTAGATGTCAGAGCTTTGGAGAAATAACTGTAAATTGCAAATACTATCATTTGAATATTCTGATTATGGAATTAAGGCAGAATCTACAGGGAATGGAAGGGAGATGGCAATGTTATGGGGCCAGTTATAAGTTAATTCAATCAAGCAGCATAGTCAGGATTCAAATGTTATTATGTGCAAGAATAATCCCCTTTTCTTGAGGATCACTTTTAGGAAGGTTGATTGTAGTACCCACTGGATTTTGAAGAAGAAATATATATCTTCCCAACAACCTTGACCGTCCTTCAAGATTAGAGGCGTTCACTGGTTAATCTAAATGTACTCATTCAGATTTCACATTTTATCCATTTTGTCAGGTTTATCGTTAAAGTATAAGTAACTTATAAAATGCAGCTATCTCTTCCTCAGACTCTGTTACTTTCAGCCACAGCTCCTTATTTGAACAGCTTGAGGACTAATTTGAATCACACTTTACTTTGTGGAGGCTCAGAAAGTGTGTGATACCTTAAGGAGTTGCCTGACAGAGATTTTAAAGATGTTTTAAAATGAAGTACATCTAAGTTCTTTAAATTACATATGGTTTAATCTAGAAAAGGACAATTGAAGCCTTCATTAAAATAGATTTATTCCAATTTCATATGTGGAAATAAATTTGTCTGAGATAACTTGGTACACGCCTCTCCAGATTGTAGCATTTCCCCACTTTCTAAATTAAATGTTGCTGTATGTGAATCTTGGCTTCACAGCAGCATATATTAAAAGGCTTAGTCATCATTATTGTAAACATCCCAGAATTGAGTCAGGTTTCATTGGAACTTAGAAGTAACTTCTTTTTTTTCTTCTCTTTTTCGTTTTCACTTCTTATATTTGCCTGCAGTTCTCCTTTACATTTTCTTGCTGTTTTCTCTTTCATCTATTTCAGCCTTTGTCAAGAAACGAAAACTGTCTTGCTCTGTTTAAAAACCTAGTATTCTCTGTCTTGAGTGAAAGGGGCAGTTCTGAGCCTTTATGTAGGAGGAAGAAAGGAGCCTTTCTTACTACATAGGAAGCAATTTATTTTTACTACGTCATTTAATATTTTTAAAATCGTACAAGGTAATTTTAAAAGAGCCATTTAAATATTAGGAGAAAAACTCTGAGATTCAGTATCTTAACAAGGCCACATAAATAGTAAATGGCAGAGCTGGGATTTCAACCTGGGCCTCCCCTACTCCAAAGCCTGTGCACTTGGCACCACACCATGCTTCTCCTAAGTACTTGGCTTAAGTCAAAACCAAAACATTTCTTAAAAAAAAAAAAAAAGAAAGAAATAAAATAGAACAAAGCAAACAACAACAAAAGCATATCTGTCTTGCAATTTGCTATAAACTAAGCAAAAATTATATGCATTTTATTATTCTGGGGGCACTCTCTCTTTCCATTTTCATGAGCTAGCCTCATTTTTTGGAATCATCCAAAAACACTTTTGTTGCTTTCTGGCTTCTCCTTTTGGCATTAGGAGAGCATGATAATGGCTAACAACAACAGCAACAGCAAATAAAGCATGCCTCCTGCACTGTGGTCATTTTGTATAAGTGAGTAAAGACAAAACCAAGATTCAATGTATTGGGCATCTCCGGTGGCGCAGTGGATAGGAGTCCGCTTGCCAGTGAGGGGGACACAGGTGTGATCCCTGGTTCAAGAAGATCCCACATGCTGTGGAGCAACTACACCCATGCGCCACAACTACTGAGCCCATACACCGAAAGCCTGTGCTCCACAACAAGAGAAGCCACTGAAATGAGAAGCCCGAGCACCGCAACAGAGTGGCCTCTGCTCACCAGAGCTAGAGAAAGCTCTCACAGTAATGAAGACCCAGCAAAGCCAAAAATAAATAAATTCAATCTATGGATGTGTTGAGTGCACTCTGAGCATCACTGATCCATAGCCTAGAGCTGCACCTCTCAGCCAGCCAACCGTCTTCTCTTGTTCTTGTTATAAATACCAACTGAGGCCCAGGGAGAAGCTCCAGTGTCCTGGCACACACCTATCGCTGTAAGATTGTCTGAGAAAATGATTCTAAATATATATCATATTGATAATGGACTAACATTCCCTTTGTATGTGTGTTCTGATACATGTTTAAGTCTACTTCATTTCATTCATCTATTCAGCCAATGCTCTTCAGAATGAGAACCAACTTTGAATCTTGAATTGAGAGGATTCAAATTTGGGCAAATGACAAAGACATTTTCTCACCTGTAACAACATGAAATGTAATAAAATACTGTCTGAAATTACTTAGGGCTGTTATAGCACAGTATTAATTCTAACTAATGGGAGCTGTTATGATAGTTTTCTCTTGTTCTATTCTGGATTATAAGCACACTGAAAGCAAAGCATATGGGTGAAGTATCTCTGTATCCTCTGTGACACTCAACACAGCAGGCACTGAATGGCTTCTGGTTTTCCACTGTGCCATGTGATGGAAAGGATCAAACACACAGATTCTATAATCCAACTGTTTGCAACCTGAAATGGATATCTATCGATACTGATGAGTTTATTGAAAATTCTAGCCAATATAGGCCGCCACTTTATACAAATCAAGTACCTTATCTTCTTTCTTTTTATAGCAAAGTAGAGAATGTAAACATTTTTATAGGTGGACAAAAGGATATCTTATGACTTCTAATCTGCTTGGTCTTTAAAAAAGATGCAAGAGAAGGAGGAATTTCCCATGAAAGGCTCTGATATCTGACCTAACTTTGAATAGAAAGGGCACTGACTTGGGATCTGCTAAGTTGACTTACTACACTGGAATCTCAGCTAGCAAAGGGGTTGGCTAGAGCGCAGAATGCAACACAAGATAAAACAGGTAAATAGTATCTTAAGTTGGAGTCACTGTTATGTTATTTAATGTTGTACAGAGTAAAGGACAGAGACCCTCATTGCTGAAGGTATTATTACAAAAAATAATTTCCTGATCATCTAAAGTTTCTGTGGGTGTGCTGATTTTGAGTTCCCTATTCTGCCAAAGTTTCTGTGGGATGATCCCTCCTAGTCCCCTCCCAGTTGGAGTGGACAAAGATGGTAGCTATCCAACCACCATTCCCAACACCCAGTCAGTAGGCAAGTGGTCCTTTACCTGTGGAGATACTGGCTGAGCTGGTTTGACTGCAGACATCATTGACTGCAACATATGCCCTTTTAGTATTTCCCATCAATCATTCAGGAACTATCAGGCTCTTTCATTTACTATTGTAGGAAACAGCAGACATTTTCTCTGCCTTGCATGTAACTATATTAATGGGAGGGTTTTCTTTAAAGAAATCATATTGAACTCCTTTTGTTTCTTTTAAAGAGATTTTACTGAAGTCAAAAGAGGAATAATTGGTAGGTTTTCTTTTTCCCTGTCTTAAGGGGAAAAATGCTCTGTCCTATTTTAAAGATTTATAAACAGCTCAGCTAATAGAAAGTGGGTGGGCAAAAACATTAAATAAAGGCACTAACTTCTGAACTTTAGCAGAAGCCTATATGTTGGAATAAAGAAAATGATTCAGAAGAGCTCTTTGATAGATCTTTCCACTACAGTAAAGTACAGCCCTGCTTGTCAGCCCATCTGTATTTTCCCTTCATCTAATAAACTGGCTGGGCCAGAGCTGTAAAGGAACATTATAATATTGACAATGTTGCTGGAAAACCATGTGCTTTAGAATGAATTAACTTTTGCTGCACTGCTGAACAGATGAAGAAAAATTGGCTTAGCAGGAAAAAAAAATTGACTTTAACCCCCCCTTTTTTTGTTACTGGAGTTTGATGCAGCAATCAAACGAATAAGATCTCTCAAAAGAACTGGAGCATTTGTCCTTATAAAGAAACCCATCTTCATACAGCCTTAGGCTATCATATACATCTCTGAAGCTTCAGGAAATTTCTGGCAGATCTTGGAGTGATGTGAATGAAATTGCAGACAAAATTTACCAAATTAACAAGTTATGGGAGCTCTGAAGAGATTAACTTATTGGTAATAGTGCAAAAACTCAAACTGAAGTAACATGATGTCCTTAATTATTGTATTTAGTGTTCATATGTAGCAGTTATTACACTAATTGCTTCCACCAGATTCTCTGGTGACTAGCTGAGGATAGATTACATTCTTATAATAATTTTCTATCACCCACCTCTCAGGATATTTGCTAGGTAGGAAATGCTTGAACTGATTTGTGCTGTATCTTCTGTTTTACTCTCACCTCTTTAGAGTTTCATAACACAGTTCCCTAACTCTTGTTATTATTCAGTCACTAAGTCATGTCCAACGTTTTGCGACCCGGTGCTTCACTATCTCCAGGAGTTTTTTTAAACTCTTGTCCATTGAGTTGATGAGGCCATCCACTGTCTCATCCTCTGTCACTCCCTTCTTCTCCTGCCCTCGACTTTCCCAGCAAAAGGGTCTTTTCCAATGAGTTGGCTCTTTGCATCAGGTGGCCAAAGTATTGGAGCTTCAGCTTTAGCATCCAGTGAATAACTCTAGCTCTTATCTTCTTTCAATTCCTAAATAGACATACAGTTCCCTTTAAAAATGTATGTAATACTTGACCTACAGAGTATACATATTTATGTGAGTATACATATTCATGCACCTATCTTATAATAACATGGTAATTAGTAATAAATAACATTACAAACAATATGTAAAAATAGAAACATTATAGCTTCAGGTTACCATGCAAGGCATTTTGTATGCATTATCTCTTGGGTTGTGCAGAGTAGCCACTAAATTTCTAGAAATGGAACTAAGAGAAAGTTCCTTCCTCTGTAAGTGAGTGGCCTTTGCACCAAGATCACAAACACATGCAGGAAAAGTAGGATGAAATCCAAGCCTAATGTCAACTTTTGTCTTACATAGACCAGAGGAAAGAAGTGGGGGAGTCACCAACCCAAGGAACTGGTAGGGATGAGGTTCTCGACCATTCCAGATGCAAATCCAGGAGACATTGCAGTTTGGGCAGCCAATAGGCCCTCCAAGAAAATGATCCTTCCTTATTATGGTGGAGGGAGAGACAGGGCACTTCTGTCCCTGGATCAACAGGTAGGAGAAAAGCAGTGTGACCAGAGCATGGGCAGTGCCTCCCACTGCCCTGGAGACATGGCCACAGTGTCCTTCTTGCAGGGTCAGTGGTTTAGGGAACACCAGTGGAGCGTGGTTGTATATTTGGACCTTGATGCCTGTTTCCAGTGAGCCACAAATCTTATGAAATGTGCATTTGAAAGCAGGTCAGGCACCTACATTTCTTTTACTTTTTTTAACTTTTTATTTTGTATTGGGTATAGCCAATTAACAATGTTGTGATAGTTCCAGGTGAACAGCAAAGGGACTCAGCTATATATATACATGGATCCATTCTCCCCCAGACTCCCCTCCCATCCAGGCTGCCACATCACATTGAGCAGAACTGCCTGTGCTATACAGTAGGTCCTTGTTGGTTATCAATTTTAAATATAGCACCTATGTTTCAATCATGGAATTGATATATTTATGCCAACCACAGCATGATGACTGAGTTGTGTCATCTGACGTCATGTCTGAGACTTGCAGAACGATTAGGTGATAAAGGAAGTTCAGTTCAGTCGCTCAGTCGTGTCTGACGCTTTGCTACCCCATGGACTGCAGCACGCCAGGCTTCCCTGTCTGTCACCAACTCACGGAGTTTACTGAAACTCACGTCCATCGAGTCAGTGATGCCATCCAACCATCTCATCCTCTCTTATCCCCTTCTCCTCCCGCCTTCGATCTTTCCATCAGAAAGCCTCATTATGGGGGACCCTGGCCCTCAAAGTGACTATCTCAGGGATCCCCTCAAAATTGGCTCTAAAACTGCAAATTATCAGTATTTCCTCAAGACTTTCCTGGCCCAGTGGAATAATCAGGATGAGAAGTGATCGTAAGACCAATATTCCATGGCCTGATTCTACGGGCTGGGTCATCACGCCTAAACCCTCCCTCTTTCTAAGGTTGCCCACTAACCATGTCATTTTCAATTCCCACATGCACTCCTTCTTGGGTAGTGCCAAGATATTCACAGGTAGTCTAAAGAACCCATATTTCCTTCTTCCATACCTGCCTTATCTTCTGGTTACCAGTCACTGATGCCGAGGTTTCAGCTCTTAGGGGCTCCACCTGTGACTGAGGTTCTGTGCTGGGTGAGTCACTAGGCTCTGCTAGGAGACCCAGCACTCAGCCCTCCTCCTCTCTGCCCTCCATCCCTGCCCTTCCCAATCCAGCTTTCTCTCCTATCCTCCTACCCTTGTCTCCTACACAGTTCACCGTTCTCAATGAACCGTCCTTACTTGGGAGCATTAGACAAGTAACTCTCATCAGATTCCCCAGTGGCAACTGAAGGGAACAGGAATCATTTAAAATGGGAGGAAATGATGAAATCTGTATTTTTTTTTTTAAGAAGAGTAACAACACAATTTGACCTTTCTGGAAGGATCTCAGACGGAACTGTTGGTTATGAGAGGCTCTAATTTCTGTCAGGGAAATCCTGTGTTGGAAAAAAAAAAAAAAAAAGGCTAGTGGAAATAGTGAAAAGAATCCAAGTCTCTAATTGCCTTAAGAAGTTAAGGAAAAAAATATCCTATGCTGTGTTACAGTAGTAAGATCAGAGTGCCACCAAGAAATGTAGCTAGACAGCCCCACATTCAAATCCATATTGCTCATAGCTGTTTACCAAGAAGTAGACTTTGGCAAGTTATTTAATGTCAAGTGTCAGAATTTGGACTTCTTTTGTGTTTTTAAGTCTACAGAGTAGGATCTAGTGTTAGCTTTTGGTTTCATTTTGTTGTTTTAAAGAAATGTTTAAAGACTGAGTTAACTTCCAAACACAATGCCTGGCTCATGGTAAGTTACCAAGAAATGTTACTGTTTTTGCCTTCTTATTTTAATGGCTATTTCACTAAGGTTCATCAGCTTTCATCAGCTCTTTAGAAGCCACTGGATTTAAACTTTAGCCAATGCTGTTTATGCCAACTGAGTCAAACCTCCTATTAGTGGGGATCTGATGAATTTTCCATTTCAATTTCCATTCCTCACATGGAAAAGCAGCATCAGAAGGAAGCAATTTTTATGTGTTTCTTAGGTTTGGTGAAACATTGGTAACAGTTTGGAATAATTTATAAAGGGGATCCAATGGTAAGGAAGTGTGTCTTCAAGTTCCGTGAAGTGTTCTGTCTCTACTATAGTGATTTTGTGGAAAATAATTTATCTTCAAGGAAATCAAATAGTTTCCATACACTACATGCTGTAAGGCTATACAGTGTAAAAGTTCAAGCTTTCAACTCTCTAAAGATTACTGGCTGGGATCCTTTGTGGCTTCCATACTATATTACATGAAAAAAGAAGCCTCAAAATGACAAAGGCTCTATTTTTTTTATTAGGAAAACAATCAAAGGCAATTAATTTTCTTCAACTTCTCTGAGCTTTATCCAATTTAATGTAAAATTGCTCAACCCAATCTCTCTTCATTAGTTCTCCAAGAACTGAATAAAATGCTTCTTACAAATTTATATTTGTAATGAAATATTGGATAGAATTCAAAGAGAGCTTTATGATCATCTAGTCAGTTTTCTTCACTTTCAGATAAAGAAGCTGGGGCTGAATGGAAGTGGTGCCCTCAATTAGGGAGGCATGGTTAATGAGCAGGAAGGTCTTGCTCAGGTTCACCACTTAAGGCCACCTGATTGTATGTGTTTTCCACACTACTCTCGAAATCATTGTCATACAGCATAAGACATTCATTTCCTTACCTTTAAAGCTATTGGAGACTTTGATTCCTTCTGCTATTTTCACAAAACTATTTGCAATACAGATTCTCCCTGTCAGAGAGTAGAACCTGAAATCCCCAACAGTCCAATTTGAGATCCTTTCTTACAAGTTAATTTCCTGTTTTATTCTTCAAAACATGAATCCCGCCCCCCAATCCCATTTAAGTGGTTAACATTCATTCCGATTGCCTTCAGAAAAACTAGAGTGACTTGTCTAATTTACAGAGTGGTAGTGGTAGTTTAGTCGTTCAGCCATGTCCAACTCGTTGTGACCCCATGGACTGTAGCCCACCAGGCTCCGCTGTCCATAGGATTTTTCCAGGCAAGAATACTGAAGTGGGTTGCCATTGCATCACCAGGAGATCTTCCTGATCCAGGAATTGAACACGAGTCTCCTCCATTGCAGGTGGATACTTGACTGCTAAGCCACTAGGGATTCCCAATGTTATGGAGTAAGGGATGTTTTTTTTTTAAGCTTTGCCACATTGTATATTGGAGGATTCCTAAACTGTAGTTTCTGTATATCAAATATTTCAAGAAAAGAATGCATTTACTTATCTCTCTATTTGGTCTATTTTGTGTTGCTGCATTTTATTCACTTAAGTAGATTAAAACAAGGGGATTGGGTGGAGAGTGTAAAACCATGAAGCAAAGAGACTTGTGTTACTCTGAAAGAAACTTCGTTACTCAAGCCATAGATATGAAAAATGAAAAGCAGGATGTACTTTAGAAATACCCTTCTTTAAATCAGGGTGATGGTATAGTTCAGAGATCTCAATAATCATTCTTTCATTTTTACTTATTGACTATAAGTTGGGGTGCAGATTTTATTCCTTTTAATTGGTTGTTATAATGGTCAGTGACAAGTTATGGTCATGTAGCTACGAAATTCTAAGCACTTTTTAAATAAGGATTGTTTTTGTTTGCTTTATTAAGCAAGCATAACTCTTAATTGTGTTTGATTAATTCTTTTCCTTTAAGTCATCTCTTAATTGATTCAACCATTCTCACAATATCAATTGTATTCATTTTTTCAACTTAAAAAATGACAGTTGGAGGAGGATACACGTTTCTAGGAGACACAGGAATGGTTTGCTGACTTGACAAATGACATCTCTGGGTTTACTTGTCATTTGAAGATTTTAACTCCAGCTGTTTATCTATTCATTAGTCCTACAAATGCCTATAATGCATGTCTAGCTAGTTATCTGGTCAGGACTTCAGAGTAAGTAGTGTATGGTCAAAACCAATGTTTTTTTTTTTTTTTTTTTTTAAACTTTCAAAATTACTTCTTTCCCCTCTGAGTTCCCTGTTTGTCCTGTTTGTTTGCTTGTTTTGGTCATGTCCATGGCATGTGGGATCTTAGTTCCCAAACCAGGGATCAAATCTGTGCCCCCTGCAATGAAAGAAGCATGGAGTCTTAACCACTGGACCATCAGGGAAGCTCCCTCTGTTTCTCTTAATGACACTGTAATTCTCCCATACATAGAATTGAAAAGAAGTCATTACTATCCCCAGTATAGTAAAGTCTCTAAGCCAGGGAGATTCTATAGTTTTAAATCTTGACACTGCCAGTTATTAAGATGAGGACTGTTACCAATATAACAATACGTGATGTGTATATGTTGTACTGTTGTATCTGTGGGTATCAATTTTTTATTGTAAACTGAGAATTCCATAAGGACCATGAATATATCTTCCATATTAGGATTTACCTATCTTACAATATAAACATGACACAATGTTTTACGTATGACAAAAGCTCAGTTATATATGAATGAATGAGTAACTGAATGAAAATACAGATGAATTGTAGAGTTTAAAATCTGAAATGGAAATTAAATTTTCCATTTACCCCCGCTGTCAATTGGATCATCTCTCCAAGTTACCAGGAATGCCATATTTAATGAAATCAGCCTGAGAAATTATTCTGAAATAGTGCTCATATTTAGACAAGATATTTTAAAAATATCTCATTGGCAAATCTAACTTTGGAAACTAGCAGACATGATTTCCAAAGGTAATAAAGTTATAATAGGAATTTGACTACATCAAGGAAATAGTTACTTTCATTGACAGAAATTAATAGCATTGAAAACAGAATTCAATATCATTAGGAATATAGTTTTATACAAAAGTTTTATCATTGATAAAATTTGTTTACTTTGAATCTAAGAAAGTGTCTGAATGCCTTAGGGTGTGAAGTAGTTGGAATGAAAAAAAAGTGAACAATGGCTCATTATTCATATACATGAGAATGTTAAATCTCATCATCCATCTGAATGCATTGATATCATGAGGACGAGAAATAGAACTAATTGCAAAAAGATATGTCAATTCTTTTCTTCATCTTTAGAAAATATCTAAAAATTCAAACCTATCCAGTTCTGTATAAGTAAAAACATTTGTTTTCCTTTTGATTTTTGTTACTGCTACTTAAATTATTTAAGTGGGATGATTTGAGAGAATAGCACTGAAACATGTATATTATGTGAAACAGACCGCCAGTCCAGGTTCGATGCATGACACAGGTGCTCAGGGCCAGTGCACTGATGACCCTGAGAGATGGGATGGGGAGGGAGGTGGGGGTTCAGGATGGGGAATACATGTACACCCATGGCTGACTCATGTCAGTGTATGGTAAAAACCACTACGATATTGTCAAGTAATTAGCTTCCAATTAAAATAAATAAATATATTAAAAAATGTTTTTTGACTGCCTCCATGTGCAAGGGAGTGTGCTAGAAACTGACCATAAAAGAATGCCTATTTAATAACAGAGATTATATATTCGATACATGTGTGGTGGTGGTGGTGGTTTAGTCACTAAGTCGTATCCAACTCTTGCAACCCCATGGACTATATCCCTCCAGGCTTTCTGTCTATGGGATTTCCCAGGCAGGAACCCTGGAGTGGGTTGCCATTTCCTTCTCCAGGGAATCTTCCTCACCCAGGAATTGGACTCTGGTCTCCTTCATTGCAGGCAGTCTATGCATTGCAGGTGGTCTCATACACTGCAGGCAGATTCTTTACCTACTGAGCCACAGGGAAACTGTATATATATATATGATATATATTATATAAGTATCTGTGTATAACAAAAATGTGTGTACTTATATACACATATAACAGGAGCAACTGAAAAGTTAAGATCGTTACCATAAAGTGCTTTGTTGTCATTGTTGTTGGTTAGTCTTTAAGTCTTTAAGTCTGACTTTCTGCGATCCCATGAACTGTAGCCCATCAGGCTCCTCTGTCCATGGAATTCTCCAGGCAGGAATACTGGAGTGGGTTGCCATTTCCTTCTCCAGGGAATCCTCCAACCAAGGGATCGAACTTTCAGTCTCCTGCAATAGCAGATGGATTCTTTATCACTGAGCCAAAATCATGCTATACATACTATGATTTGTAGGTAATGATAGTTATGATATTGGTACTAGAATAAGCAGAAATATATTCAACTAATCAGCATTAATTTATCTGCCATGTTCCAGGTGTTGTGACATAGGAAAGAATGAAAATTGTCCCTCAAGGAGCTTATAATGTAAGAGGAGAGATAATCCATGAATGTAGCAAACTCCCATGTACAACTTAATGTCTCATGAGGGGTACGAATTCCACATTAGTCTAGTTGGGAGGAGCACCAGGAAAGGGTGACTCTCTGGTGTCAGATGGTGAAGTATAGAAACAGAAAGACTTCAAAAGATCGCTCTTTGTGAGGGGCACAGGGTCACCTGCATAAAGTATGACCTGCATTGTATACCTCTGAAAGTTCTGGACCTAAACACAGTATCAGTTGAAAAAATATTCAAATTTTCAATACAAATGAAAAATGACAACGTTCATTCAAAGGTATACCTGACAGACCTGATGCTCAACATCACTCGTCATTAGAGAAATGCAAATCAAAACCACAGTGAGGTACCACTTCACACCAGTCAGAATGTCTGTGATCCAAAAATCTGCAAGCAATAAATGCTGGAGAGGGTGTGAAGAAAAGGGAACCCTCCTACACTGTTGGTGGGAATGCAAACTAGTATAGCCACTATGGAAAACAATGTGGAGATTCCTTTAAAATTGCAAATAGAACTGCCATATGACCCAGCAATCCCACTGCTGGGCATACACACCGAGGAAACCAGAATTGAAAGAGACACATGTACCCCAATGTTCATCGCAGCACTGTTTATAATAGCCAGGACATGGAAGCAACCTAGATGTCCATCAGCAGATGAATCGATAAGAAAGCTGTGGTACATATACACAATGGAGTATTACTCAGCCATTAAAAAGAATACATTTGAATCAGTTCTGATGAGATGGATGAAACTGGAGCCGATTATACAGAGTGAAGTAAGCCAGAAAGAAAAACACCAATACAGTATACTAACACATATATATGGAATTTAGAAAGATGGCAATGATGACCCTGTATGCAAGACAACAAAAAAGACACAGATGTGTATAGCGGACTTTTGGACTCTGAGGGAGAGGGAGAGGGTGGGATGATTTGGGAGAATGGCATTGAAACATGTATACTATCATGTAAGAATCGAATCACCAGTCTATGTCCAATGCAGGATACAGCATGCTTGGGGCTGGTGCACGGGGATGACCCAGGGGGATGTTGTGGGGAGGGAGGTGGGAGGGGGGTTCATGTTTGGGATTGCATGTACACCTGTGGTGGATTCATGTCAATGTATGGCAAAACCATTACAGTATTGTAAAGTAAAATAAAGTAAAAATAAGAAGTTAAAAAAAAATTGATAATATTTTCCCACTGTCTCATTTCCTTCAGGCTTGACTGCTTTGTTGTCAGTACCTTGCAGTCCAAGGTACTCTCAAGAATCTCCAGCACTACAATTCGAAAGCATCAATTCTTCCCCACTTAGCCATCACTATGGTCCAACTCTCACATCTGTACATGACTACTGGAAAAATCATATCCCTATCTGTAGCTATGGAATAATATTAAAACCAGGAAATTGTGTTGGTACATTAACTAGATTACATATCATAATAAGTTTTCACCATTTGAAAACCTGGATTCATTTGTGTGTGTGTGTGTGTGTGTGTGTGTGTGTGTGTGTATGTGTGTGTGTGCGCATGTGTACATATGTGGTCCTATGCAGTAGAATTTTCCATTTTTGATAATCCCTGCAGGTGAATTATGATCAGATGAAGTTTATACACACCAATTTAGTGCAATTATTCACAAGCAGAATTCAGAAGAATCCCCCTCGTGGCTTTTTAAAACCATAGCTTGCCCCCCACCCCAAATGCCCGGCAGATTCTCAATGAGGAATTGTGGATAGGACCCAGGAATTAACATGAAACATCCAGCTCATTTTGGTCCTACTTTTCTACAAACTAAACTTTGAGAAATCTTGTCTTCCCAGGTGGCACAGTGGTAAAGAATCTGCCTGCCAATGCAGGAGACGTGGATTCTATCCCTGGGCCTGGAAGATCCACTGGAGGAGGAAATGAAAACCCACTCCAGTATTCTTGCCTGAGAAATCCCATGGACAGAGGAGCCTGGTGGGCCCCAGTCTATGGGGTTGCAAAAAATCCACACAATGCATTTTAGTGGGCAAAACCAGGCTTCCTGGAGAAAACTTCATTGAGAGGAAGCATGATGAAACAGAAATGGAACATGATTAGTTATAGTTGAACATGTGTACTAGGGCCAGCTTTTTAACAAATTCATGTATCAAGTGGTGCAATGTGGTTCATCATTCTGGTACTCAACTTCCCTATCTGTAAAATAATGTGAATGGATTATATCATCTTTTACGTCCCTCGAAGCTCTAAAATATTTTAGCTTCATGCTTGTAGATTTTGGATTCTCTAGATCTGACAAAATTCTCATCTATTTTTTTCCAGGACTTGATGTAGGACACAGACATTCAATGAACTTTATATTGATGTGAAAGGATCAAGTTGATTTCATAAATCTAAGGATATTAATAATGATATGAATGATATGATGCAATTTAATCCACAAGAGTGTTTTTGTCTGTAACTAGAAAAAATAATAAATTCACCATTTTGTAATACACATATTCTACAAATAGTTGATGACAGTAAACTGCTTTTTTTTTAATCAAATTAAGTACCTGTGAATTCCTAGCTTTAGTTAATATAAAATTGAATTTTGATAAATATCCTTCTCCCTTCAGTTCAACATAAATTCCTTGAAGAGATTATCTATCCCCCCATTTACTTTGTTACACTTCTGACCTAATTGTTCTAAACCACATTTTTTAAAGCTTTCAGACGATATCTCAGTCATCCAAGCTAGTGAAGCAATTTGGGATGAGTTTGCTGAAAGCAGTTTTCTGCAAAGATAGAATTAGACCAACAGCTGGAACTACTTCTGCCACCCAGAAATATAATCATTTATTTATTATTGCTTGTCTTTATTGTATCCATTCACAGCTGAAGTCATTAGGCACAATTTAAGATATTCTGAAATAAAGAACAGTGTCTGTCTCTATAACTTTTGACAAACACAATAAAAAAATGAAAAAGCGCACACACAAAGTACACAATGCTGTTACTTCTCCCAGTCCTAGTCAAAGTAGAAATGGCAGCTGCCAATGGGACCCTCACAGTTGAGTTTCAGAGTCTCTCCAGATTTGATGATTTTGGTCCCTTTAGGTACTGCTTATTTGAACTTTGATTTCCTAAAAAATATTTTGTTTCAATTTCTGGCCCATCCATTGGAAAAAGTTGCCATAGGCATGGATGACTGAAAAGATACCTTTGCCAGTTTCCAGAGGCTGGCCTTAGTCATACATTTTTGCATTTGAATATTTGGTATTTGAAGTTATTTTTCTATTGATGAAATTCCTTGAACAAGATATCATTTATTGCCACATAGTTGAATGTTTTATTTGCTTATTAGAGTAGGTTTGTTTTAAATGCCACAAATGAAGGGTAAGAGGCAAACTAAGTGGTATAGAAATGAAGCGTCATCTTAGGAGCCAGAACACCTGGGTCCAGTCCCAGCCTTTTCACAGCCTCAGGTTTCTTTTTGCAGCCTTGAGAATGATATAGATATCTGTCAATTCCACTGAGTTATATAATAAGATTTTGAACGTTAAAGTAGTTTGCAAATTCAGGTTTTAGAGCTTAGTTTTGTCATTTGAGAAACAAGATGAAGACTACAAAATTGAAGATAACTAAATTGCTAGGAGTCGGACATAACTGAGCGACTTCCCTTTCACTTCTCACTTTCATGCATTGGAGAAGGAAATGGCAACCCACTCCAGTGTTCTTGCCTGGAGAATCCCAGGGACAGAGGAGCTTGGTGGGCTGCCCCGCCTATGGGGTTGCACAGAGTCGGACATGACTGAAGCGACTTAGCAGCAGTAGCAGCAAATCCTATAATTCCTCTATCATCAGTGTATGATGTAACTCTGTTTCACAGGTAATATTTTATTGTGCATATGCTAAATATAATGTTTGATAAGACACATGATAACATATGTGGAATTATTTTGGAGAGGAAAGGTGACAATAACCACTAGTAAGATGTGAAGGAGGACCTTTTTTAAAATCAAACTCTTAATTTTAAAATATGTTTAGATTTACAGAAAAATTGTGACGTTAAGAACGAGACTGTAAGGAGATCCAACCAGTCCATCCTAAAGGAAATCAGTCCTGTATATTCATTGGAAGGACTAATGTTGAAGCTGAAACTCCAGTAGTTTGGCCACCTGATGCGAAGAGCTGACTCATTTGAAAAGATCCGGATGCTGGGAAAGATTAAAAGCAGGAGGAGAAGGGGATGACAGAGGATGAGATGGTTGGATGGCATCACCGACTCAATGGACATGAGTTTGAGTAAACTCTGGGAGTTGGTGATGGACAGGGAGGTCTGCGTGCTGTAGCCATGGGATCGCAAAGAGTCGGACATGACTGAGTGACTCAACTGAACTGAAGAACAAGAGCTCCCATATATCCCAATTCTTGTTCCCACTGTTGTTAATATCTTACATTATTATGATACATTTGTTTCAATGAATGAAACAATACGGACACATTTTTATTAGCTAAAGTCCGTAGATGATTCAGATTTTCTTACTTTTTACCTAATGCCCTTTTTCTACCAGGGTCCCATCCAAGACGCCTGGTGCCTAACTTAATTATACTTAAGTCATTTTGTCTCCTTGGCTCCTTCTGCCTGTGATAGTTTCTCAGGCTTTCCTTGTTTTTGATGACCTCAACAATTTGGGGGAGTCCTGATCAGGTGCTTTGGAGAATGTCTGTCAACTGGGATCCATCTGTTGTCTGTCTCATTTTCAGATTCAGGTTCTAAGTTTGAGGGAGGAAGGTCAGAGAGAGGTGTCCTTGTCATATTTTATCAGAGGTGCCCACTATGGACATGAATGATCACTACTGATATTGACCTTGATCACCTGGCAGAGGTACAGAGGAGACACTGAATTCATGTTGATTGACATTATGGAAAGAAGTGTTAAACATATGGCATCTGAATTCTATTTTAATTTCATTTGTATCAAATAGAATGATTGTTGGACCCTGAACTGGTCTCTGCAGTATGGCGCTGAGTCAGCAATCTATGATTTCTTTGCCTAAAAGTCATAAAATAGACTACTGAAACATGCTTGGTGTAATTGGTAAATTACGAAGTGGTATATATTTTAAGTTTAAAATATTATTCTGGAAGGAATCCATCCACATCAGTGTGCTGCTACTGCTACTGCTACTGCTAAGTCACTTCAGTTGTGTCCAGCTCTGTGCGACCCCATAGATGGCAGCCCATCAGGCTCCCCCGTCCCTGGGATTCTCCAGGCAAGAACACTGGAGTGTGCTAGGATAGTAATAATTAGCTTTGCAGATTTAATGGAAAGCTAGTGTTATTTACGAAACACCATAAGGAAATGGGCCTTCCCTTGTGGCTCAGTTGGTAAGGAATCTGCCTGTAACTCAGGAGACCTGGGTTCGATCCCTGGGTTGGGAAGATCCCCTGGAGAGGGGAAAGGCTAACCACCCCAGTATTCTGGCCTAGAGAATTCCATGGACTATACAATCCATGGATTGGACACGACTAAGTGAAATAAGGAAATGATTCATTATGCCTCATGGAATTAATTTTGCAAATACCTGGAAACCTCCTTTAATTATCAAAATTGCACAAGCCTTTTCCTTGAGCCAGGACTTAGACCTTTACTCTGCTTTTTTTTGGTCAAATCTATTATAATCATCCAAATGCCCCGTTTGGGGCTCTCTTGACTAAGTATCATCTAACTTTTCAAGCCAGGTCTGTTTCCTTAACCAGTTTTTCTTACCACTATCACCAAGAGATATGCTATTTATTGCTGTTGGAGTAAGCAGTTTCTACTTATTTAACTGTGAGTATGAGTTAGTTGCTCAGTCGTGTCCAATTCTTTGCAACCCCATGGACTGTAGCCCACCAGGCTCTTCTGTCCATGGGATTTTCCAGGCAAGAATACTGGAATGGGTTGCCATTTCCTTCTCCAGGGGATCTTCCCAACCCAGAGATCAAACCCACGTCTCCTTCATTGGCAGGTGGATTCTTTACGACTGAGTCACCTGGTAAGCCCGGACTATGAAGTACTGATTAAATATTGTAACACTGACAATTTAATCTATGTCCAAATCACAAGCTATAGAAAAATTGCACTAGTAAATGTTTAAAGGCCGAAAAGGAAAACTCCTGAACATATTGACATGTTAGTTATATTCTTGAACTTATTGAAAAAAAATTCCGTAGTGATAGCTTGACATTTGGGGCCAGGGGAGAAGAAATTCTAACATATGTTTACCAAATTACCTTATTCATTCAACCTAAATACACTATTATGTACCCAGTTTGAAATAATCAATACGTTTTCTTTTAATATTGAATAACCAGGACTAAAACTTCAAACCCTTTAAAAAATAATTACACCGCTAAGACAATAGGACTATGGGATGACTGAAATCCATTGGTGTTACCAGTAGTTAAAAGTTTATAACAGTATAGAGAACTATTTCAAACTCCAGAGAATATAAAAAATTAATACATAGGTTTTTTCTAATTGAGAATTTAAATGCACAGATAATAAAATAAGTTCCATTTGTTTTACAGAAAATATACCACAGAGCAATAGTATTGTGAAACACAGCAAGGCAAGAAGTAAGGAAGGACTAAGAACCAATAAAACTAATCTTATGTGGATAAATGTTTTTTATAGTAAGATTCTGATACTGAATAATTTTTACATGTAGTATTGTTATTTACACCAAAAAAAAATTTTTTTTTTAATGACAATTAAATACCAGTGCCTTAGACTAGGAGGGTTTTGTCATTCACTTACTATGTGAAATAAATTTTTCGTTGAAATAATTTTCACACTTTTTCATGATTGAATTACTTTATTTTCAGACTTATGTTCCTGTTTCAGGGCATGGTGTCAGATTGGAAGCAGAGTCTCCCAAAGCAATGGAGAAAGAATGCCCTGGACATAGTTGCCTTGTTGTGCTGCGCTTGGTCATTCAGTCATGTCCAACTGTTTGTGACCCCGTGGATTGTAGCCCGCCAGGCTCCTCTGTCCCTCTGGATTCCTCAGGCAAGAATACTTGAGTGGATTTCTATGCCCTCATCCAGAGGATCTTCCTAACCCAGGGACTGAACCCAGGCAGGTAGATTTTTTACCAGCTGAGCTACCAGGGAAACCCCAGTGGACATAGTTACATGGTACAGTTTCAGATGCTAGAGTGTGATGGACTTTGCTTTAGATTGCATGGTTTAGGATAATTTGCTTAGGACTTTGTACTTATTTAATTCTTCATCTAGCACTGAATCTCATGCCAACTGTCAAACTTGAGAGAGGAAATGCCCAGCCTTGAAGATTCTTGTACACCTGACAAGTCATCTTGTCCTATCTTCCAAACCCTGACTTCACAGCCTTTCCCCTGCTCAGAGCGTTATATTTCTTTACCCTGGCACCTGTTGTTACTTACCTAGTTATGACTTTAGTTGCTGAGAGTGGAGTAAAACCTTTACCAAGATTCACCAGTTATTAATTTTTTGAAGCATTTGTTCAACCTCTTTCTTTGTACATAAACACACACACAAACATACATACACACTCATTTCAGCTAAACTATTTCAGAAGCAGTTCATAGGTATCAAGATATTACACTCCTAAATATTTCAGATGTATCTATCAACAAGAATAGTCTCCTATATAAGTACATTTGTTGTTGTTTAGTTGTTAAGTCATATACGACTCTTTGCAATCCCATGGACTGTACTCTGCTAGCCTCCTTGTCCATGGGATTTCCCAAGCAAGAAAACTGGAGTGGGTTTCTGTTTCCTTCTTCAGGGGATCTTCCTGACCCAGGGAATCGAATCACAACACAACTACCAAACTCAAGAAATTTAGCATAGATACAATACTGTTATTTAGCATACAGTCTATACACGTTGTTTCATCTGTGTTAATAATAGAGTTTGTCATTATATTTCCATGCTTTATTGCAGTATAATTACATATAGTAAAATGCACAGATTTTAGTGTACAGTTTAACATTGTGAAAATGTATAAACCAATGTAACCAATGCCCCAATCAAGATATAAAATATTTCTGTACTCAAGAAAGCTCCTTCTTGTCCCTTTCAAGTCAGCCCTCTTTCCTCTCTACCTCCTAGAGGAAACAGCTATTTTATCTTTATAGATTATACTTGCTTGTTTATAAATTTCACATCCAGTGTGCATTTTCCCCGCCTCAGGTCACGGGTTCCATTATTTGTAAATAAAGTTTTATTGAAACACAGCCATACTCATTCAGTTGCACAGTCTATACTGCTTTCATACTGTAGCAACAGCATTGAGTAATTGTGACAGGATTAGATGTAACAATTTCACTGCTTTCTGTTGCTACTTCAGTTCAGTTCAGTCGCTCAATCGTGTCTGACTATTTGCGACCCCATGAATCGCAGCACACCAGGCCTCCCTGTCCATCACCAACTCCTGGAGTTTACCCAAACTCATGTCCATTGAGCCATCTCATCCTCTGTAATCCCCTTCTCCTCCTGCCCCCAAAACCTCCCAGCATCAGGGTCTTTTTCAATGAGTCAACTCTTCGCATGAGGTGGTCAAAGTAGTGGAGTTTCAGCTTCAGCATCAGTCCTTCCAATGAACACCCAGGACTGATCTCCTTTAGGATGGACTGGTTGGATCTCCTTGCAGTCCAAGGGACTCTCAAGAGTGTTCTCCAACACCACAGTTCAAAAGCATCAATTCTTCGGCGCTCAGCCTTCTTCACAGTCCAATTCTCACATCCATACATGACCACTGGAAAGACCATAGACTTGACCAGACGGAAATTTGTTGGCAAAGTAATGTCTCTGCTTTTGAATATGCTATCTAGGTTGGTCATAACTTTTCTTCCAAGGAGTAAACATCTTTTAATTTCATGGCTGCAATCACCATCTGCAGTGATTTTGGAGCCCAAAAAAATAAAGTCTGACATTGTTTCCTCTGTTTCCCCATCTATTTCCCATGAAGTGATGGAACTGGATGCCATGATCTTCGTTTTCTGAATGTTGAGCTTTAAGCCAACTTTTTCACTCTCTTCTTTCACTTTCATCAAGAGGCTTTTTAGTTCCTCTTCACTTTCTGCCATAAGGGTGGTGTCATCTGCATATCTGAGGTTATTGATATTTCTCCTGGCAATCTTGATTCCAGCTTGTGCTTCTTCCAGTCCAGTGTTTCTCATGGTGGCTCAGACGGTAAAGCGTCTGCCTGCAATGTGGGAGACCCGGGTTCTATTCCTGGGCCAGAAAGATCCCCTGGAGAAGGAAATGGCAATCCACTCCAGCACTCTTGCCTGGAAAATCCCATGGACAGAGGAGCCTGATAGGCTACAGTCCATGGGGTCACAAAGAGTCGGACACGACTGAGCGACTTCACTTTCACTCTGCATATAAGTTAAATAAGCAGGGTGACAAGCCTTGACATTCTCCTTTTCCTATTTGGAACCAGTTGTTGTTCCATGTCCAGTTCTAACTGTTGCTTCCCGACCTGCATATAGGTTTCTCAAGAGGCAGGCTACTTGGTATACTGCAAATTACTGCAATC
This sequence comes from Budorcas taxicolor, assembly GCF_023091745.1. Classification (NCBI taxonomy): domain Eukaryota; kingdom Metazoa; phylum Chordata; class Mammalia; order Artiodactyla; family Bovidae; genus Budorcas; species Budorcas taxicolor. The sequence goes on along the minus strand of NC_068923.1, from coordinate 39,097,663 downwards.
CAATTATAACAGGATTTTGAATGTCATACTTATCACATTTAATTATTTATTTTTTGATTACAGTACCTACACAACATGTCAAAATCAAGAAAGAAAAGTTGGGTTTGCGTGTTGTACTTTCAAGAAAGAGTGGAGGGTGAATTCTTTTTTACCCAATTAGAGGGCAAAGCATTGTGTTTATTAGGCAGTGACACTGCAACTGTGCTAGACTAATACTATGTGCATTGATATTATTAGATTAAGCACTCATTATAATAATCCCACTCACAGAAAAGCAATTTTCAGAAAAATTAGACATCTTAAAATTGAATAGCTCATTGAGACAAAAAATTTTTTTAAAGATTTAAAATATTGAAATAGGCTGAAATTAAAGTAAATGCCTGTGTAGCTCATTTGTTAACCAAGCAAGGAAAACCATTTACCAATGTTGAGTTAATTTAATTGTGTTTGATTGTAGCAGATGAAGAAATGTGTCCAGAGAAAATGAACTCAATTATGACTATTAGCCTTTTAGTGAGAACAATTGCTGTAAGAGGTAAGGATATTGAGAGCAACAGATGGAATAAATATACTTTCCACTGTCCTCCCACTGAGCGCATCTAAAATCCCTGGATATTATATATTGAAAGATATAAGAAGGCTCTGAAAAGTGGAGGGAAGAAGACAACCAAACAGGGAGCTTAGCACCCAAGGAATGACACAGTTTTGAGCTCTCTGACCTTTTCTTTCTGACTCATCTGTTCCACATTGGGTCTGGAGAGGCCAGCTTCTCAATAATGCCAGTGGGAACATTTAAAAAAAGCCCCAAGGAAAGTATGCTCTCTCTAGCCAAGACACTAAGAGAAGGGCTATGTAGCAAGACAGAAATGTTAGATAATAACTGTCCATCTCCAACCATGCGCTCCAAAAGAAGATGTGGCCAGCCCTCACTCCACCGTCAAAACTGGAGTGGAGAGTCTGGATGTATTACAAGGTGCCCCAAATCCCCTGTATTTAAAAAAAGATAATTTTATTTATTTATTCATTTATTTTTGGCTGTGCTGGGTCTTCATTGCTGCACTGGTTTTTCCCTAGGTGCAGTGAGTGGGGGACTACTCTCTAGTTGCAGAGCACAGACTCTAGGCTGCGTGGGCTTCCGTAGTTGTAGCACATGTCCTCAGTAGTTGCAGCTCCCAGAATCTACAGCACAGGCTCAGTAGTTGTGGCACACACGCCTAGTTTCTCTGCAACATATCCCTTTCCAGACCAGGGATCTAACCCAGGTCTCCTGCATTGGCAAGCTGACTCTACCATTGAGCCACCAGGGGAGTGCCCCCTGTATCTTGATTGTGCGGTAGTGATTGTTTCAACTTACCCATGTAATAAGCTGACAAAGAAAAAAATTATGCACACATATTAAATCCATCTGCCCTTGCTAAAGCTTCTCAGTAATCTCTTGGATAAAGTTCATCCTTCTGTTGAGTTTCTCAGATTAGGCTCATGAGTAAAGTATTTCTTGAGATCCTGCAAGTTTGTAACTACTTTTGTATACCCTTAACATTTGAAGAATAGTTTGGCTGAATATAACACCCTTGGATCCATGTTTGTTTTACTGAGTTTCTGAAAATGTTATTCTATTCTTCTATTGCTACACTGGCAGTTGTCAGGAAGTCCATGGTCAATAGATTGACTTTCCTTGGTAAGGAAGTCTTGCTGCTGCTGCTGCTAAGTCGCTTCAGTCGTGTCCGACTCTGTGTGACCCCATAGATGGCAGCCCACTAGGCTCCTCCGTCCCTGGGATTCTCCAGGCAAGGATACTGGAGTGGGTTGCCATTTCCTTCTCCAAAGGAAGTCTTAGCTGGATATAAAATTCATTGATTCTCACTTTGTTTTGTATAGTTTCTTTAAAGTTGGCTCACCATTTTCTTGCTTGTATATGGTTGCTGAGAAGCTCATCAGCAGTATTTTCTTCCCTTTTCTGAATGACTATCTTTTTTCCTTGGATCCCCTGAATGTTTTTTCTCAATTTTTAATTTTGTTTTAAGTCTATAAAAGATTTATCAGGACATGCCAGTTTTCTAAGATATACAATGAGGACTTTCAATATATTGATGTAGGTCTCCTTTTATTTCTAGGAAGTTTTCTAGAATAAGAGTTTAAAATATTCTATTGATTTCTTCTTTTTCCCATTAATAGTTATATGAATGTATTCTACCTTCCTTGCCTACTTTCTGTTGCTCTCACATCCTCTGTGATTCTTTCCACTTTTCAAAATAACTTCTTCATTCTTCTTTTTTTTTCCCTTCATGTCTCTTATTAACTTTTCATTTGAATCTCTTCTGCCCTGGGCTTATTGTAATTTAGATTTAATTTCTCTTCATTTTGAATTCCTATAACTACTGCTATTATAACAAAACTCAGACACATTTCAAGTATTTTCCACTAGAGGATGGTACTTCCCTGTTTGGAATGACTTTGTTTTCCATTATTTCTAGGCTTCATACTCTCATTCCCTCTTTTATACACAGTTTCCACTTGACTTTCACTACAACCCTTGTTTCTGAAGCTGTATCTTATAAATCTGGATGTTTATCTTTCTATTTACAGGTAATTTAAATGATATTAGAGTTGTCTCATTAATTTGATGGTAGTATTTCCAAATGTGTTCCTCCATAGCTAGGTAACTCCCAAATAGTCTGTTTCAGATCACTGAGGGAGTAGAGCAGTTAAATATGTCTTTCATTATTATAACAAGGCAGTAATTTTGACAGTAACATTGGTACATGGATAGACATATAAATAAATAGTCGAGACTGGGAATGCCAGAAATATATCACACATATAAGTTCCATTGATTTATTACCAAGAGTGCCAATGTATTCAATGGATAAAGAATATTACTCTTTAACAAGTGATATTGGGGCAATAAAATAAAGAACATTGACTTTTAGCTCATGACATATTTGAAAATTAACAAAATGTTCTAAATGTAACAGTTAAAATGGTAAAATTTCTAAAATAAAATGTAGGAAAATTCTTCTCAGCCTTGAGATAGGCAAAGACATTTTAAGACACAAAAGCATTAAAAAATGATAAATTTGACTATCAAAAAACTTGCTCATTGAATTATATAATTAAGAAAACAAAAAGGGAAGCCATGGAATGGGAGAAAATGCATGCAATATGTATATTTGACCAGAGACTTGTAGCCTTACATTATAGAATTCAAGAGTAAGAAGAGCATAAACCCAATAATAGAGAGCAAAATATCTGAATAGTCGCTTCAAAAACAATAAACTACAAATCACCAGTGAGCACATAAAAAGATGCTCATCATTATTAGCCATCAGAGAAATGCAACTCCAACTCCAAAGCAAAATGAGCTCCACTCCTCACAAACTAGAATGGGCTAAATTTTTTAAATAAAATTATTAGCAATAAAAAGTGTTAGGTTTTGGAGCTTTCCCCCATTTATGGTGCAACTGTAAAATAACACCCTCACTTTGGGAAACTGGCAGTTTCTTTCATGTTAACCATACATTTTTCCATATGATCTAGCAGTTCCACTTAGAGATATTTACCAAAGAGAATGAAGATATATATCTATGTGAAAACTTGTGTTTAAATGCTTGTAGTAGTTTTATTCATAATAGTAAAAAATTGTAAGCATATCTATAAGCTGGTGAGTAGATAAACAAACTGTGACAATCCATGTCACAAGATACTACTCAGCAATAAAAAGGAACAAGCTATTAATCCATTTAATAATATGGATGGATCTCAAAAATAGCAAAAATGCAATGAGGAAAAGCCAGACACAAGAGTACACACTGAATAATTCTCTTTTATGAAACTCTGGAAATGACAAATCCAGTGGAGAGAGATGGGAAGCATGCCAGTGGTTGATGAAGGCTAGCGGTGAGCTGGATTAACTGGAAAAGAGCACACTGGAATTATTCTACATCTTACGGTGATAATGCCAACATTTGTCAAACTCATCATACTCTTCACTTAAAATGGATTCATTTTAAGTGAACTGAGCTGCAACGGAGTTGGTGAGTTATACAAATGTTGAAAATATATCTTTCCATCATCTCTCTTCGGCTTGTCATTGTCTGCCTTCTTGCTGTGTCCTCCCATACTGTTTCCTCTGTGTGTACACATCCCTGCTATCTTCCTGTGTGTCCAGATTTCCTCTACTGATGACACCAGTTAGGAACTAACAGCCTTGTTTTAGTTTAATTACTATTTTAGAAGTCATATCTCCTAATATGATCACATTCTGAGATATTAGGGTTTAGGGCTTCAGTGTATGAATTTGAAGTGGGGGATACAATTCAGTCCATAACACATGCTTTATCATTCCCTTTCATGTGATTCTTTAGGGACATAAGACATCAATCAATAGACACCCCCCTGGTAAAAACTGTGCCTCAACAGAATATTCTGGTAGACCCTCAAACAGTGCTCTGAGTGAAGTCACCTTCCTCCTTGAGTTTTGCTTAAATTCAGAATATGCATTGATGTCAGAGATTATTCACTTTGGCAATTCAGAAACAAGCCTTGTGCAAAATTCAACCCACTTTGCTAACTCTGTGAATAGTATCTGAGAGGAAATGACTACCACTTCACAAAGACTCATTACAGAGCTTGGACACAATCTTATTTAAGTAGCAATTGTGATATTGTCTGATCAGTCATCACATCTGGAACTTTCAAAGGGAATTCCAACTCTGCTGTAAGCTGACTCCGGAATACATGCCAAGTATTTTTTTAAAAACATTCACCTTCTGCAATGTACGTTTTTGGAAGCATGTGGTTTACATTTGCATTGAATTTCTCATCCATCTGTCCATAAGAATGGATATGTTTTTATCGAGTAATTCCTGAGTTCACACTGGAAAAGTATTATTATCCCAAAACATTGACAACCAAAAGGCAAAAGTTAGCGTTGCACTTTTGTCAGCCGACGAGTCCTTGTTTTGAAGATGAACGTAGAGTTTCAGCTGCTTCTCATGTACATAGAAATCAAAACTGTGCCTTTTGGGGCTTCCATCTTCCTGCATTGTCAACAATGAAAGTGAAAGTGAAGAAGAAGTTGCTCAGTCGTGTCCGACTCTTTGTGACCCTGTGGACTGTAGCCCATCAGGCTCCTCCATCCATAGGATTCTCCAGGCAAGAATACTGGAGTGGGTTGTCATTTCCTTCTCCAGGGGATCTTCCTGACCCAGGGATCGAACTCAGGTCTCCTGCATTGCAGGCAGATGCTTTAACCTCTGAGCCATGAGTCACTATCAAAATGAGTAAAGCTATCTAGAATGTAAGTGACTGAAACACCACAAGCTGAAATTGAAAAGAAATTGTCATCATCACTAAAGTTACTACCTTGCTATATACCAAACAAATTAAACAGGCAGAGGTGTTCTAAGATGGTTTACACAGTATTCCACAATTGCCGAGGACAATTGTGTAATTCTGCACCATTTCTCTCGCAGCGGAAGTGTATCGCCAGCTCCCTGCTTGGAATGTATTGGCTTCTGCCTCTTCCTACTTTTCCCCACCTCTTCCTCTCCCTTTCAACTTTGTTTCCTGCAGCACTGTGGAGCAGTTGTCATGTGTAAAGTAGTGAGCACATTCACAGAGGTCCAAACTGGTATCTTATACCTAAACTTAGCCTATAGGTGGGTTTTATTTGTGTCATATAGTCTTAATCTTTCAATTCATCCTCTACAAAATCAGAAGACTTCACAAAAATGTAGGAACTTGGGAATTTTTTCCCCACTAAAATTGTTACTGCTGGTGTTATGTCAGAAATCTAAGTCCTGGTTTAAAATATACACACATGTAAATATAACACCTATCCATTTAAAGATATTTTATAAAGTTTTATGAAATTGGCAGTGATGTTACTATTATAGTAAGATGATGAATTTTGCAATAAGGGATAAAATCATTGAAAATATAAACAAATTGCTATGTTCTACTACATAAAATAGGTAAGAAACATTTGTAATTCACCTACCTTTATCAGCGTGCTTCTGAAAGCTTTGGTAATTCAAAAGTTCAAACAAAAATATAGTATTATGAATTTCTGAAAACTTTCCAAACTTTTCATTCACTCATTCAGTATTTTTCAAACTAGTCAGTAAGAAATAATTCTATATTAGGTGAAAAAGACTATCCAAGCTGTGTTTTATGAAATAACTTTGGGGAGCAGTGGAAAAGATTATAGGTGTTATGTTGCCTGAATGTTGCTATGAATAGTAGAGAAAATGCTGCTTTGAAGGAATACAATATGGATGAGACACATCCAACACACATTTACATACATACATGCACGTACTGTGCTGTGTTCAGTCACTCAGTCACATCTGACTCTTTGCAACATCATGGACTGTAGCTCACCAGGCTTCTCTGTCCATGGGGTTCCCCAGGCAAGAATACTGGAGTCTGCTGTCATTTCCTCCTTCAGGGGATCTTCCTGACCCAGGGATCAAACCCTCATCCCCTGTATCTCCTGCATTGGCAGATGAATTCTCTACCACTGAGCCACTTGGGAAGCCCGCATGCACATACAGATACCTCCAAAGAACAAGTATTTCCAGTAGGAATTCCTCCCCAACATTACTTTGGGAAGTTTATATTTTCTGAATCCTGAGAAAAATTAGTCCCTAAAATGGGAAAATGGAAAAAAATATGATAGTTTTCATGTGAGAATCTATAAAGAGATGTTACTGGTTGGAAGGAATCCACAGATGCCAAGCAGAAAGCAGGAGCGGGAGATGCCAGTGCTATGGAGAAGAAGGTCAGAGTTGACACTTCCAGGACTTGGCACAGGAGCAGGCAGAAGGGAGTGGTCCATTCATCAGCCTACTAGTAGCTGGTGCTGTGTCGTAACTACATTTGTGACCCTTGCTGGCTAACAATGAGTCATTGTGGTAAACTAAATATTAATAAGTTATTCACATACTTTATACAAACCCTGTTAGTGTTATCCCAAGAAGTCACAAGTTTTGGAAGCCAAACGCATCCTTCAACTGAAATTTTAGCACATGCCCTTAATAAAAGGTCTGACGGTTACATTATACAGATACTACCTAATAATGTTTATTAGAGTTTTCTGTTATTTTAATATTTGCTACAGGTGACAGTTCTTTGCAAAAGCCATCCAACTTAACATTTATTTCCAAAGCAATTGTGTAATGATCTATAATAATCATGAAAGAGAATGAAGAATGTTGGAAGCATTTTTGACTAACTTAATATTTCAGGAATTCATGATAGTTTTCAGGAATTCTGATTTTTTGTTTCCAAATTCTGAAAACTAATATCTATTGGAAATTTTGAAACATTATCTTCCACTAACTTCAGAGTCAAAATTTCTAATTTTAAATCCTGTTTTCACTCACTTATTTGGAGTCACTAATTTGGCACATAAGGAAATTTTATGATATTTTTCAGGAGCAAAATAGAAAAGTACTTTATGTTCAATCTTTTGAACATGTGTGTGTATGTGTGTAGGATATTAAATGGATAAATTTTCACAAAACAGAATCAATGAGAATTGGCTAATAATTTTGAAAAAATAGGATATACTTCCTATCTCCATATAAAATGAATTAATCTGCCCTTAATACAATGCATTAGTTACTCACACTTTATTTAATAGTAAGTAAAGAAATTTTGGGCTTCCCTGGTTCCTCAGAGGTTAAAGCATCTGCCTGCAATGTGGGAGACTCGGGTTCAATCCCTGGGTCGGGAAGATCCCCTGGAGAAGGAAATGGTAATCCACTCCAGTATTCTTGCCTGGAAAATCCCATGGAGGGAGGAGCCTGGTGGGCTACAGTCCATGGGGTTGCAAAGAGTCGGACATGACTGAGTGACTTCACATTCACTTCAAAGAAATTTTAAGAATTTTACTTGACCTTTCTTTTCTATTCTGTTTACTTTGCCAAGGAAAGAAATGCTATGAACATTGAGATTTACATCAAGTATTTCTAAAATCACCCACAAGTGTAGACATAAAGGACTTTAAAAACCTGATTGTTCACACACTTGTAATGATGACTCATGTCTTATAAAGCTGCCTTGAAAATCCACAGATCTTTCTGTACTTAAAAAATGTAAATGACTTTTTTGCCTATGGGGAGATTAATAAATTCACTAAGGTGAAAAAAAAATGAATTCTGTCTTCCCCAGTAAGAAAATTGCTCAAAGATTAATTTAGCCTATTTAATTCAGCTCTCAAATGTTTCTCAGAGCTCTAAAATATTTTTCTACCTTCCTTGCACCTGGGGCATCAATTTGATTATTTTTACTCTTGATTTTAATGTGTCTACTTTCTTCTCTATCAAGCTATTTTCATTTTCATTCAGCACATTTTTACCCTTGGTTTCTGTCATTTTTTGATGATTATTGCTATTCATATTTTGCTGATAATCTTCTCTTGCATTATTTTGGACTCAAAGCTGGGAGGAATTTGTAATAGATATAGCATTTTCCCCTCCTTTTTCCAGTCTCAGTCTTTTCTTCCTCTACATATAAATACACATCATCAATGTTGGTTAACTTGTAGTTTGCTCAATACTAAAGCCACTGCTTTTTCAAGGAAACTAACATTTCAAGTTGAGGGAGCCTATAACAAATCTTAACAAACCTTTAGTAACAATTCCAGGTTTCCAAGATCCTTAGGATCAAGATCCTAAGATCCCTATACTTAAAGGGAAAACTGAGTCATATTTCACATATTTTATGCATGTTATTTTTATCAAAAACAAGGTTGATCGTGACTTTCTTTTTTACCATCTGTTCTAAAAAGTGTAGTAGTTGCTCTGTGGCTGTTATTACTCTTGAGGTCAATGTTTGGTGATTTATTTCTGATATTGTCATTTTTATACTATACAATGCAGTGTGCATTATGAAAGTAAAATGATTCTCTTATTGTTTATTTCATTTTATTTTCTTATTCTGATATTACTCTGGTTAAATTTCCTTATAAAGTATACCAGATTTTATTGTTTAATTTATACTTGATATCAAAATCCATTTGTTTTCATGTGTTCTTCCTTTTCATACTTACATTTTATAAATAATGATAAAATTCATTTGACTTGAAATAATAGACACTTTTGAAAACAATGAGACCGAGTACCGTTTCTGCTTTAAGGAATCAATTTTGATGGAAATACTTTGATGAGAGTAACACTAGAAAAGCATGGTTTTATTAATACAACCAGTGTGGTGTCTTGTCATTTTGCTTTCATCATTTTGCTTAAGAAAGTACACCAATACCTCTACAATTTTTAACTTTAAAGAATTTCTTAAAGTTGTGATAAAGTTTTGAAAAGTCCACAATCCTGTAGCTAAGGGCACTGTGTATGCTTCTTCGATGCTTTACTCAAGACACAAGAAAAGTCAAGTGGGACAATTAACCCAGATCCAGGAACTTACAAAACTGCCATGAAACAGGTAAAGGATCGCAATTAAGTTCCAGTTTGTTGCATCTTTGCTTTAGGTTGTTTCTACTCTGCATATTATGTGCTTGATTGATTCCTGGGACAGAGGTGAGGGAATGGTCATTAATGCCTACTGAAGTCCACACAGGAAGGCAGAGTGTCTGGCGTATTCACCTCTCTTGAGTGGCCTCTGACTGCTGTTCATTACTGGGGCCAACACAGCACTGATGGCACATGCTCAGGCCAGGTGCTTCTGCTTATTGGGCACAAAATCTGGGGTTGCCTCCCCTAATGCAAAATGAATTCAAAGAGCAAGAAGATACCATTTCAATAAGACTAGGTAAAAGATGCAACCCAGAAACTGTCCATGGTTGACAGAATAAGTGAAATGTTATGACAGGGAAAAATATGTGTTGGTAACATAGCTTGACTCATATTTCCAGAGCAAAATTGAAACCATACTTCTGGAGGGTACAGATGGTGACAATGGGAAAGGTGCTCTGAAACACTATTATTTTAGCATGTGACACACAGACCCTCCTCCGCCCAATCACTTTCATGTGTAGTATAAATGTATCTCAGGAGGTAAAAGCAATTTTGCCCTTAAGTTCTGGGGTGAAGGACTGTGAGGGGGAAGGGGAGAAGAAGGTAGCATATTAAAATAAAAGGAATACGTCACACACACAATAGGGCCAAAATTCAATAATTCCTTGAAGAAGTGAGTATCATGAAGTTAATGTCTGGTTATTGGCCTGCAGGGTAAATTATATATGACTAAAGTAGTCCTAACTTTTACACCATATGGTACTTTGTATATCTTAAGAGGCAGTAGATCATTTTGAGTCAAAGGCAAGGTAAGTTTTTATCTTGATATCACGGTTAGACGAATTCCCAGAGAAGTGAATATCCAAGCAAAAGTGATGGTCACAAATAATGTCTAATATAGACTTCTCCTTTAGCTTTGATTTTTAAATTTCCTTTTAAATTTTTTGCTTTTTATTATAGCTAAAAGTAATGGCTTAAAAAATATAACAGTAATTGCTTTTTAAGCAAAAGTGCAATGATAATTTCTTTGCACTGTGTGCAATGATAAGTTCTTACGATTTTTTTTTTTGGTTAATGAAAGTTGGATAAGCATTTAAATTCTCAGATGAAGAGTGAAACTTGAGTGGACTCGGGGAGACAGTGCAACTCTGCACCCATGAGTTCAGAGTTTTATATTGAGTGAGTTTTATACAACTTTAAAAATTATTCTCTGAAGTGGGGCTGTGGAGGTTCTTTTTAATTCCACTGAACCAGAGAAACACAGCATCTCTTATTCACCCTGAACTAGGAGTGCTCCAGGAGGCTCTTGTCCAGTGTGGTCCAAGGACACAGTGAAGGCAAGGACTTTCTGTGCTACACACCATGCACCCCAGCCGCTGGCATGTGCTGGCTCATGCCAGGTGCACAAGGGCATTGTCAAATGAGTGAATGAAACCTTTCTGCATTCCTTTCGTAAAACTTTCTTCTTTGTTTCACTGACTCCTGGTTTTCCACGTAACCCTGTCTGCTCCTTCTCAGTGCTGTGTGTGTGTGGTGCATGCACCCATTAACACCTGTTTTCTCCTTGTTCACTTGCCCATTCAATATATTTGTTATTTAAAGTCCAATTTTCTTCTCGTCTAGGTCTCTACTCCTTAAGCAGGGACTTTGTGACACTTGAATGCATATGTGCAGAACTTTTTCGAGGATTCTAAATCCACATACCTATCTACCAAATGGATGATTTTCTCTTAAAATTTCATAGATGATAAATCATACCATTCATGATTCAGAAAAATATTTTCACTTTCCAAATTTGTTCTTAATTTTATTTTCCCTTTCATCCACTCCTTGGAATCAGAATGGTTATCTCAGCATTTGAGATTATTTCTCTGCTCTTTGCCTAATTGGATGCCAAGTCCCTGAAATCTCTTTTCTCAATATTTTCCTATTCATCTGCTCCTTGTCTTTCTTACTGACACTCTACCGGTCCCCATCTTAATGACTTATGACTCGTATTGGGATCCAATAGCATCCTTCTAGCCCTATCACCTCCATTCTCACCCTCCTCCCTACATCTTCCCCACTGCTGTTAGAGGCATCTTTTGAAAATCTAGCTTGATCATATCACTCATCTACTCAAATCTCTATTTTCCTCTAAGATTTCAAACTAGGATTTAAACTCTTGAGTTTAATATAAGGCCTTCCACAAACTGGCCTATCTTTGCTTTTCTAGCTTCACCTTCCACACTTGTGCCCTCGGCTTCTGTAATGTACCTAGCTACTTGTAATTAGAGGTCCTATCTCTTTCATGCTTCCATGTTTTCACTCTTCATGCTACCTCTGCCTGAGATATCTGCTTGAATCCCTTCTCTTCCTCCTGCCTACCTCCTTACCATTTATTCCCTTAAAATATGTTCATCCCCTGGAGACTTCTCCTCAATTATACTGTGTGTGTGTGTGTGTGTGTGTGTGTGTGTGTGCCCTCAGTCATGTCCAACTCTTGTGACCCCACCACCAGGCTCCTCTGTTCATGGAATTTTCCAGGCGAGAATACTGGAGTGGGTTGTCATTTCCTCCTCCAGGGGATCTTCCCAACCCAGGGACTGAACACACAACTCTTGCATCTTCTGCACTGGCAGGCAGAATCTTTACCACTGCACCACCTGGGGAGTCCCAATTGTACTTTGATCTGCATGATTTATCCTCCAGTTATTTTAAAAGCATCACTCATCACAACTGTATGATCACTTCTATCACTATTAGCTCTTTGAAGGCAAGTAACTCCTTATTCAACCTTGTATGTTCAGAAGATATCATGGAGCCTGACACACAGTAGACACCCACTGATGTTTGCTGAATGGATAAATACACAAGTTCATAGGCATAAGTCTGGGATTTAATTATGGCTTGGACATAAAGAAAAACATGGTTCTGATAATGGATAATTGGGCTCTGACTTATTGTGAAATTTCACGCATCATTCCAGATATTTGGATTTCAACGATAAGATTAAAAGCGTGCTATTAATATAGCCATGACAGTTAGAGTAGGGTTATGAGCTTGGATTTAATGTATCAAGTTCAGTGATTGTTTTCATTAGTCTTTAGGTTTTATGTTCATGTGAAACTTGGACTAAACTGAGCTGCTTGAGTTTCATTATGAAACTAAAGCTTGTATCTCCTCATGTTAAAACCCCAGTTTAATACTCAGCAGTTTCAGGGGATCATTTCATAAAAATGTCAATTCCTGCAGTTTTGGAATTGAGTGACAGCCAAAAGTTTTAGCAAAACATCTGAGCAGAATTATTCACCAGTACTTCACAAATGGTGAATAAAACATAGGAAGACTGAAAAGTAGATATTTTACAGTTACATTATTTTAGCTATAAATTAAATGTGTTTTGAACAAAAATCCTTATCTCAGGAAAATTTATTATAACCTTAAAATATTCACAGGGTCATTTAATATTTTTGAGTCACCTCTCATGTTCTTATTCTTCATTCCCTTCAAATTTTCAGAGAATCTGAAATCTTGACCTTAGTTTTCTGGAATATTCTCATCTATTTGTTATTTCTTTTCTTTAAAATCAAACTGATTTGAAATTACTTGGAGCCATCTTACTACATGAAAAATAGGGAAATTACTTAACCTCCTGGTGTCTTATTTCTCTCTCACTGACACTCTGATGGCAGAGTTTATACACTCTTTATGGTGCAATTTTATGTAGGTTATTTCAAGCAGAAGAGTATATTGATTTTTCAACAAAACCATGTATGTAAAAGGCAACTATATCATTAGGCTAAATTCTTAATATCTACCAAATTTCAATGTGCAATTTTATAAGATTCCTATATTTGATCTCCCACTAAAATGTGTCTACAGCTTTAAAGTCATTTACAAGATCTGTGTTACCATTACTTATAATTTACATGAAGAGATTTTAAACTGAATTAATTTTGTCTTCTGACACAGTTTGACTCATTCTAATACTTTCTTTTTGATTTCTCACAACCTTTTTCATATTCCATAGCAAGTATATAATTTAATATAAGGTCAATCTCCTTAACGGGCATGTTTTACAATGTTTCTTTAGTATTACTGGTCTCATTATTAACTTTTCTTGGCATGTGAACAAAAGTACTGTTGATCAGCATAGCAGACTAGAAAAGAAGAAATATTAAAGTTTTCAAAGAAGCACAATGTGTGCTATGTTACACTTAAAAAATCACTGTCTGCATTGTATGTAATCTTTTATTTATAAATTTATTTGTTTTTATCTGTTTATTTACTTTATCTCTTTTTAATTTATAAATAAATTTGTTAATCTTTCCCTGTGAAGAACACACATGGACATCTAAAATAGATGTTATCTAATTTTCATGAAATCACCTGCTTTAGTTGGAATATAGAAACCATACCAATAATTTGAAATGATAAAATGTAATAAAAAGGAAGATTGATTTTCAACTCAACAGTGTGAGATGCTCTATGGACTTAATGCCCATTAGAACTGATGAAAATTAATTTAAAAAAGAACACAACTAACTCTTTAAAGGGGCTTCCCTGGTGGCTCAAATGCCAAAGAATCTGCCTACAATGCAGGAGACCCAGGTTTTATCCCTGGATTTGGAGGATTATTTGGAGAAAGGAATGGTTACTCACTCCAGTATTCTTGCCTGGAGAATTCCATGGACAGGGAAGCCTGGTGTGCTATAGTCCATGAGGTCACAAAGAGCTGGACATGATTGAGCAAGTAACATTTTCACACTTTAACTTGACAACCCTTCGAAGCCTCTGAAATGGTCTTCAGTGCATACAAATGAAGAAATATCCAGTCAAGAAAATTGCATTTAAGAAGGAAGACCATTCCCTCCCTCCTGTTTCCCAGTCTCCCATCAGTCAAAACACAGGAATCCTTCTCTCTTTAGTCCCCAGTGGGAAGAGCTCCCAGTAAGAGAAGCATGGCATCAACATTTCTCATCCTGCCTGTTCCTGAGGCTAAGTTCCAGGCAGGTGCTCTTGACAGGGGAGGAACCAGCATCTACATATTAAACAAAAACTCTACCTTCGGCAGGGAGCTGCTGAGACTTTTCGGACCAAGATTTTCCTTGCCCTAGCTTGCAAAACAATGGTTCCATACTAGAAAAATTCAAGCTCAGAGGGCCTCAGGCTGCTGTCTATCACCCGCCACCAAGCACTCAGCTCCCAGAGTGAGAATGTCACTCTGAGAAAAGCTTACCGTTTTCTTGTCACCTCTAGCTTCAAATTCTGGCTCAGATATTTCGTGTGGGTTGGGAATCAGGCTGTGAAACAGAGAGCACCTAAATGTTTTTCAAAGGAATTTATATCATTTGCAGCATAGCATACAGAAGTTCAAGCTTAAGGGTTCCCTCAAAAACACTGGGGGTTGTGTTAGGAGACTACTGGAAGAAGAGTCAAGATACAGGTTGAATTGAAAGCCAACTAGCTTGCAAGAGAGAGTTAGGGAAGGGGATGTTTAGAATGGCCCTCCTGGGGGTGAGAACAAACACCAAACACTGAGCTTAGGAGCTGTCCCCTTCAAGGGAGCCCACACTTGATCAGCTGAGTTTGTAGAATAATCTATGCCATAGGGCACTGTTGAAACTATGAAGCAGTCAGCCTGCAATCAGCGTAATTTAGTAGCTAGGAGAGGTCAAGGAAAGAGAGGAAGGATCCTTGCTAAAACCACTGTCATTCCAGAGTAAATGTGGGCATACCCAAAGCTGTGCCTTCCGGGAAACCAACGTCACAGGTTTAATACTATGGAAGAAAAATAAAACTTCACTAAAAGAATGCAGTGAGTCTCTGAACAAATAAAACAACAAATATTAACAATAATAACAAGCCCCAAGGTGAAAGGGAACAAGTACCCAGAGTTGCTACAATGTATTATCCAAAATGTCCAGTTTATAACCAAAAAAAGGAGACATGCAAATAGATAAGAAATTATAATACACACACACACACACTCATAAATATTGTGGCAGCATAAACTGCCTGTGAGAATGACAAAGATGTGGGGTTTAATAGAAAAGGACTTCAAGAAAATATGTTTGAAAAGAAGTAAAGTATGTAAAGTAAAATATGATGACAATACTGCATGAAATAGACAGAATCCATAGAGAGGTAGGAATTATAAAAAAGAATCAAAAAAAATTTGGTGTTGAAAAATACAATAACTGAAACAAAAAACTCACTACAGGTGCTCAACAGTAAATTTCATTTATCAGAATAAAGAATGATCAAAATTGAAGATAGATTGATCAATGCAACCTGCAAAATAAAGAGGAAAAATAATGAAAGAAAGAAAAAAATCTTCATAGAAAAGTTGGTTACTACTGAATACATCAAATATGCATAATGAAAGTACCCAAAAGAGAGATGTGAATAAGAGCAGAAAATATTAGGACAAATAACTGCAAAGTCCCCACATTGACTAAAAAACTAATTCATGTACACATTCATAAGCTTCAACTTCCAAGTAGGATTAACACAAAGGGACTAAAAAACAGACACATCATAGTAAAAATGCTTTAAGTCAAAGATAAGGAGAAAATCTTGAAAGCAATAAGAAAACAATTGACTCGTCACTTACAAGGGAACTCCAATAGTGTTAACAGCTGGCTTCTCAGCAGAAAGGTAGTTGGAAGACATATTCAAAATGCTCAAAGATAAAAAACTGTCAACCAAGATTACTATATTCAGCATAGCTATCTTTCAAAAGTGAAATAAAATAGAGGCCTCTCCAGATAAACAAAAATGGACAGAATGTGTTACTTGCATACATGCCTTACAAGAGACTGAAGGAAGTGCTTTAGAGTAAAAGCAGGTGCCCCAAAATGATAATTTGAATCTACACAAAGAAATAAAAAGCACTGGTAAAGTAATTATGTAATTATAAAAGATAGTAGAAATGCATATTTTTCTCATTTCTCTTCTGATTTTAAAAAATGTATAAAATAATAGATATACTACAATAATAATATAATGTATTGCTGAGTTCATAACATATAGAAATGTAATATATTTGTCATATAGTTGCCAATAACAGCACAAAAGAAGTATGTGGGAGCAAAGCTGTATTGGTCCAAGGAAATGACTACAGATGGTAAATTAATTATAACAAATTCAACACCCTTTCTTGATAAAAATACTAATTAAAGTAGGAATGAAAGGGAGTTTCCTCAAGTTGATAAACAGCAGCTATGAAAAACCCACAGCTAGTATCATACTTAATGATGAAATACTGGATACTTTCCTTCTAAAATCAGGAAAAACACAAGGATGTCTGTTCTCTTTTCAATACTGTGCTGGAGATTCCAGCAAAGCAATAAAATTCATCCCAGTTGTAAAGAATAAAGTAAAACTATCTGGATTCACAGATGACACAGTCTTATATATTTTTAAAAAAAGCTTACAAAATCTTCTAAAAAACAAGGAAAACTAATAAGAGAGTTTAGTGAAGTTGCAGGACACAAGATCAATATACAAAAATCAATTGTATTTGTCTATACTCACAATGAAAAACTTGAAATAGGATAGACATGTAGATCAATGAAATAGATTAGGAGTCTAGAAATAAAACCAGGTGTTTATGTCTAGCTAATTTTTGACAATGATGCCAGGACTATTCAATGTAGAAAGATTAGTCTTTTCAATAAAAGGTGATGAAACAGCTGAATAGCCACATGCAAAAGAATGAAGTTGGATACTCTATACAAAATTAACTTGAAATAAATTAAAGACCTAATTGTAGAATAAAAACTGTGAAACTCTTAGGAAAAGATGAATGACTCTTCATGACTTGGATATGACACATCATTTTATATATTACACCAAAATCATAAGCAACCAAAGAAAAAATAGATAATTTGGACTTCAATGAAATTAAAAGCTTTTATGTTTCAGAGAACATCATCAAGAGAGTGAAAAGATAACTCACAGAATTGGATAAGTTACTTGAAAATCAAATATTTTTAAGGGACTTATATCCAGAAACAAGAAGAGTTAATTAAACTTTTCCAGAGCCAGTGAATTAATATCCATGGTCACAAAGTAACTTTAGGCTTTATCATTTTAATGGCCCAATAATTTGAAGGAGCAGTAGTGTTGGTCAACATTAATTACCTACTGCCTGGCAGTGTGCGTGTTCTGATATAAATGAATAGGTCAGAAGTCTAGTTTATACTTTAGCTACCTAGGACTTCACTGCCTGAAAATATAATGCATGGTCACAGAATGGGTGAAATATACATATATAGTGTGCAATCCTGGAATTTGGTGACCCTTTAGGTACTCTGGCATGCTGTGATTCATGGGGTCGCAAAGAGTCGGACATGACTGAGTGACTGAACTGAACTGAACTGAAGGTACTCTGCTGGGCTTCCCTGGTGGCTCAGTGGTAAAGAATTCACCTGCAATGTAGGAGGTGCAGGTTTAATGGACTGCACTCTGTGGGGTCACTCTATGGACACTACTGAAAAAAACATATGCAAGTTACTCTGCCAGAGCAAGCATCAACTTCTTTCTTGGCCATCACTGTTTATGTGCAAAAAGGATAAAGAGGCTGAATTTCTTTGATAAAGTAATATCACATTTCTAAAGACATCTTTAGTAATATATACAGATATATAATATTAAGAACGCTTTGGTAAGTGTTGAATATCTGCCAAATATCTACACAAATGAAGTTATTTACCCCATAAATGCTATAGAGCCCTCACGAAGTCTTCTGAGGTAAATGTTAAGATGGACAAAGGCAAAGCTATTATCATCTCCATTCCAGTGATGATATAAGAGACTATTAGAGGCAGATTAATTGCATCAATATCACAGTCCATAAATGGGAGGCCAGGTTCTTAACTATTAGAGGATGCAGTGATTTTTTTTTTTTGTTGTTGTTGTTGTTGTTTTTTACATATATGTAACTTTCATTGGAGAAGGAAATGGCAACACACTCCAGTATTCTTGCCTGGGAAAACCATGGACAGAGGAGCTCCCCGCCATGGGGTTGCAAAGAGTTGGACACTATTTAGTGACTAAACAATGACAAACTTTCTCAAACATACACTTAACTCTCACATCAAATCTACTTGCTCGAGACTTCCCTGGTGGTCCAGTGGTTAAGACTTCACCTTCCAATGCAGAGGGTGTGGGTCCCATCCCTGGTTGGGGAGGTTAGATCCCATATGCCTCA
The DNA here is from genome assembly GCF_023091745.1 of Budorcas taxicolor. NCBI lineage: Eukaryota > Metazoa > Chordata > Mammalia > Artiodactyla > Bovidae > Budorcas > Budorcas taxicolor. Next base: position 39,078,985 of record NC_068923.1, on the reverse strand, counting down.
TGGTCAAGAAACCAAAACCTAAAACAGAAGCAATATTGTAACAAATTCAATAAAGACGTTTAAAATGGTCCACAACAAAAAAATAAAGAAAAACCCCAACTCTACTTGCTTATCAACAGTAAACAAGTACAAATGTACCTATATAAATACAAAAATGTAAACAAAATAAAAATTTGAAATATCAGTTTGAATAATTCGGCCAGCCAATATACATAGTGGCAGTAGAATGGGGTCAGTGGTTGTGGCTTCCTCAGTGAGTCTGTGTGTGCACGTGCTTGTTGTGAGATGAACACTCATCCTGCAGTGATTATAGTGATTGATGATCTGTATCTGTCTTACAAATCACTCTGAAAAGAATATGACTCCTTTGACTCACACATATAAAGAACATGTTTTTTGAACATGTAAGATTTTTACTATATGTACTACCTACTTCTCAGACATATGTTGTGATTATACATACACATATATTTGCAATATAGAAATATACAAGTTAGCTGATGTAAATTATATTGCATGTAGAGGTAAGTTGTATCTACTATGGCTAATGTATTCTGGAGAAAAAAACAATTAACAAAATCACAAACTTAAATTCTCTTTACTACCTATTATAAAAGGTAATTACCAGCTCAAATAAGACTTTATACCTTGATGGCAGATGATAATAGGTGAATATTGATCTAGTCTGACTCTTTGCTCTGGAATGCCAGGAAGTGAAACTTAAACACTATTATGTATTGACAGGCTCTAATGAATATAATGCAGGCAGAAGATTTTAGTTGAAATAAAGCGTCTGTTGACAAAACAAATAATTTCTTTTGGTTGTGAACAGAACTGATGTTTAATCTTTAGCTACTGCCTATTTTACATTAGAAGTTTGCATTTTATTACTACTGTGATTAAAATGAAAATAAATTATTTATATTAAAATTAATTTTACTTTAATGATAATGATAGAGATTTGCATTTTGTTTTTTAACAGCTATAGGAATTCTAGTACTGAACAATGACTTATAGTTGTTCACTCTCTCATCTTTAAATAAATGGTGATCAACAAATTTAAAAAGAAAACATCTCAGTGATCAGTAGTAGTAAAGAGACCAAAAACCTCTCATAACAGTGAAACAGTAAACCGTAAAAGGTACAGAACTAATTCTTCATGAATTTTAAATGTGTGCTAGAGACAGACACAGTCTTTTTATTCTTGACAACTGTCCTACCTGGGAATTGTTTACCAGATGCAAAACCTGATCCTCAAAGAAATTTAGGAAACTATTCAAGCTCACATAGTTAGTTAGAAGCAGAGTCTCAATTTGAATGCAAGCCTATCTGGACCCCAAATCTGTTTTCCCTTCTATAGTCTACTCCTTTGGAGAAGAATCCTTCATTTAACTCCATAAACAACATCATCATCATTTGGAGTCTTGTTTTCTGAAACAAGTATTTTAAGAGGGACGAAAATGTTATTAGGACATTCTGAAATTTAAGAAAAAACATTTTGAGTAAGCCTAATAGTAAAGGTGTTTTAAAATCCAATACTTGGTTTATATGTAGAAACAATGCTGCTGCTGCCGTTAATAATGATGGTGATGATAACAAGTTTAAAATAGATAAAGATAGGAGTAGGGGATTAAGGGTACAAACTGTAATATATAAAAGAAATAAACTACAAGGATATATTTCACAGTGCAGAGAGTATAGCCAGTATTTTTTAAGTATATGTTTATGTATAACCTTTAGAATTTGTGAATCAGTGTGCTGTACACCTATAACTTACGTAATACCAACTATATGTGCATGTGTGCTAAGTCACTTCAATCATGTCTGACTCTTTGCAACCCTATGGACTGTAGCCCACAGGCTCCTCTGTCCCCAGGATTCTCTAGGCCAGAATACTGGAGTGGGCTGCCATTCCCTCTTGCAGGGGATCTTCCTGATCCAGGGATCGAACCTGCATCTCTTATGTCTCCTGCAGTGGCAAGGCAGATTCTTTACCACTAGCACCACCTGGGAAGACCCACATCAACTATACCTCAATTTAAAAAATAAATTTTAAAATTAAAAAAAAAAATAGATAAGGGACTTCCTTGGTGGTCCAGTGGTTAAGAACCTGCCTTTAAATGCAGAGGATGCAGGTTAGATCCCTGGTTGGGGAACTAAGATCTCACATGCTGTGAGACAACTCAGCCACGCTACCACTACTGAGCCTGCTCACCCAGACCAAGATCTCAGTTTTGCAACTAAGACCCAATGCAGCCAAATAAGTAAAGTAATTTATACATCAGCTACCTATATTTTTTGAAAAATAGGTAAAAGAGATACACTGAAAGCACGGGGCACTGAAAGCTATTTAAAAGGGTTGAAAAATATGAGGCAAATGGTAGCCAAAAGAAAGCTGATGTAGATATGGTAAAGTCATACAAAATAGTCTTTAAGACAAAAGACATTTATTAGGGATAAAGAAAGTAACTGCATAATTATACATAGTGAAATGCACCAAGAAGATTGAATAATTCTAAACTTGTATGCAGTTAACAAACCAAATTCAAAATACACAAACAATATTAATATCATGAAATTCAAGGGAAGACAGAAAAACTGTTCCAGATTAAAAAAAACTAAAGATACATGGGGAGAAGGCGATGGCACCCCACTCCAGTACTCTTGCCTGGAAAATCCCATGGACGGAGGGGCCTGGGAGGCTGCAGTCCATGGGGTTGCTAGGAGTCGGACATGACTGAACGACTTCACTTTCACTTTTCACTTTCATGCATTGGAGAAGGAAATGGCAACCCACTCCATTGTTCTTCCCTGGAGAATCCCAGGGACGGGGGAGCCTGGTGGGCTGACGTGTCTGGGGTCGCACAGAGTCGGACACGACTGAAGCGACTTAGCAGCAGCAGCAGCAAAGATACATGAAATGAACACAATGCAGGACCATGAACTTAACCTTACGTCAAGAAGAAAAACAATATTGTTAAAAAGAGCATCACTGGACAATTGGTGAAATTCAAATATGGACTTTATATTCTTTATTTCCTGAATTTGATTAGAGTTCGGTGTGATGTAAAGTTTATTTTTGTTTCCAAGGAATACATGCTGAAATATTTAGGAGTGAAGAGGCATTATGTCCATAAATAATTTTTAAATCATTTACCCACATACTTGGCAGAAAAGAGAGAAGACAGAGAGAGGAAGAGATAAGATTATGTAAATATGATAAAAGCTTCTTTAAAAAATCATGTATCTAGATAGCAGGTCCTCCAAAATGATATGTATGTCCAAGTTCTCATTTCCAGTTCCTGTGATTGTGACCTTATTTGGATATAAAATCTTTGTAGATGGAGATGTAGTTAAGGACCTTGATATGAGACCATTCTGGCTTTAGGGTGGACCCATGAGAAGAAAAGCCTAGGGCTATGGATTATTAAGGGAGATTATTTCTCACCCACAATTCTGGTCCAGGAAGACACCTCTTCTGTATTGAGCATGCTCTATGGATTCTTCAGCCCATCACTGCCTTAATTCAAAAGTTAGTGTGAAAGACACACAATCACACACACAGTTCCACACATAAATACAGCACAGGGTTATGTTCTAAGGAATTTATAACCAATTTGGAAGACAAGACTAATAATCATAAAAAATTAAATGTTTATAGCTAAATGATATCATGTACAGCATAAGTAATTTGTGTGGTGTTCATAGTGATATGACATGGTGGGAAAACATTTAGTCAATGCAAGGGCTTTTAAATAATACTTTTTAATTTGAATAACTACCTGTCTTAATCTGCTCAGGCTGCTATGACAAAATACCACAAACTGGTTGGCTTAAACAACAGATACTTATTTATCATAGTTCTAGAGCCTGAGAAGTCCAAGATCAAAGTACCAGTGTATTTGGTATCTCATGAGATCTGATTCCTGGCTTGTAGACACCTGCCTTCTTGCTGTGCAGTTACTTGTGTCTGGTGGAAGAGAGAGGAAGCGCCCTTGTCTCTAAACTCCTACACAGACACTAATCTCATCATGATGGCATCACCTCACCTAACTTAATTACCTCCCAACCTACCTCCAAATACCATTACCATGGGAATTCAAGCTTCAACTTGCAAATCTGGTGGGGGTGGGGGATACACAAACATTCAGTCAATAACATTATCATCAGCCAGAATAGAAATGTCATTAGAATAAACTGGCACAAGAAAAGAGAATTCCAGAAGAATGTATGTTAAGAGAATAAATGAGATTTCTTTTTCTCAGGGAAAAATAATGAACATGCCTTTTGACCAACTTTGGGATACACATGACATAACTTCAACTTGAGTATTTTTTTTTTTAACTGCACTGTGTGACATGTGGAATCTTAGTTCCCTACCCAGGGATTGAATCTGCACCCCTCTGCACTGGAAGCATGAAGTCTTAACCACTGGACCACCAGGGAAGTCCCCTTAACTAGAATTTTTAAGAGTCAAGCATAGGAATTTAGTTAATGTGACAGTTAATGAAAATGATAATATCTGATATTATTGAGCCTTCCTTTATCATGTTCTTAGCACTGTTTCAACAATTTTTATTCTAACAGTAATTCTATGAGTAGAAACTATTACTGTTTTTCAAAAGAGGGAACTGCGACATGGAGAAGTTATTTAACTTTTCCAGGCTGACAAGTACAAATAGCAGAAACAAGATTCTTTGCCCACTGAAATGGTAATTAATTAGAATAAAGTGTCAATTAGCTTGCTATTTTTAACTTCCGAGATATACTGTAAAATCACTTGTCCTATGTGGAACTAGGAAAATCACAACTTAAATAAAAAAAAAGAAAAACAGTCAATGGAAGATAACATTGAGATGAATCAGATATTAAAAGTATGTGAAAACTTAGAGAAACTTGACAGTAGAGTGGAGATGAGAGAAGACAGAATCAGTAAACTTGAGGACAGATCTGAACAACAGAGGGAAACTAGACCAAAACAGTGTGAATAGAGACTCAAGGATATGAGAGCAAAAGATCTACTTTTCCTAGCATCATAATTCAACTTCTGAAACCAAACACAAAGGAAAAATGTTAAACGCGACCAGAGAGAAGTGACACATTGATTTCAGGGAGATTCAATTTGAGTGGCAGTGCATTTCTCATCTAAAAGCATGGAGTAGAGAAGGAAGAGGCACACTTTTCAGGTGTTGAAAGTAAAAGACCATCAAAGGGAATTCTTTATTCAATAAAACTCTCTTCCAGAAAAGAAGAGAAACTAAAGATGTTCTCAGAGGTGGAAATTATGAGAATTACTCAAAATGGATAGAAAAGACAAGGAAAGCATAGCAAGTATTTGAGCCTATCAAATCATTGAGAAATAGTTCAGCCAATGGTTCTGGCTTTGTTAATGTTAAAATGTCTTATCTGGACACTCTGCAATGGCAACCCACTCCAGTACTCTTGCCTGGAAAATCCCATGGATGGAGGAGCCTGGTAGGCTGCAGTCCATGGGGTCACTAAGAGTTGGGCACGACTCAGCGACTTCACTTTCACTTCTCACTTGCATGCATTGCAGAAGGAAACGGCAACCCACTCCAGTATTCTTGCCTGGAGAATCCTAGGGACAGAGGAGCCTAGTGGGCTGCCGCCTACGGGGTCGCACAGAGTGGGGCAAGACTGAAGTGACTTAGCAGCAGCAGCAGAAAGTGTTAAATTAAATATCTTTTTGTTTCAGCACATTTGAAAAGTAACAGCTGTATCTTTTATCTCGTTGACAATCAATCCATTTGAGAAAATTGGAATCTAGCATATTTACCTACATTTTAAAGGCAAGGAAATGCAGGTGCCCTGTGGTTAAGGGACTTCTCCACAGGCACAAAGCTGGGTGATGAGATGACAGGAAAGAGAATATCTAGATTGTGTCCCCTTCCCCTAGGCCACACTGACTTCCCCAAGCATCAACCACTCATTATGCCAAAACTCACATCAAATCTTCCCTACAGCACATTTCCTTGGTTAGCCACAAAACCCACTCCTTGCTTTCTAGAGGTCAACTTCTACAAAAGTAAATAAGGAAGTATGTTCCAACATGATTATGGAGAGTGCTGTGCTCCAGATAAGGAGGTTAGACATAATATGATTGACAATATCACTGAAGGTAGTTGAATAAAGAATTACTTTCAGCAAAATGTATCTGTTCTAAAACATAAAGAAATAAGATTGGCAGAATTTAGTTATGGAACTTCTGCAATAATACAACTGAGAATTGACAAAATCTAACTAGCTTATGATTTTTCAATAATGGGAAGAAAGGAACACAGCAAAAATATTTATTGGGAACACAGCAAAAATATTTATTGGGTAACTAATATAGATATTGGGCAATATAAAGAGATCTAAAATAGTGTTTGGTCATATGGGACAAATTTAATAGTGACTTTTGTTAACTATAAAAATAAAAACCAGGTTTACCAATAAAACACAGCAGCAAATATTTTATTGATACAATAGTGGTTAAGGAATAGAATAACAAGGCTCTACTTTGACAGAACATCTCCCCACAGAAAGAAGGTATAAAAAGAGTCTGAAAATTCTGTCTTTGAAATCTTCCAGAATTCAAACTGAATGAAGAGTTAATAGACTTATAAATATCCTAGTAGTGTAGAGGCATGGGTGCTGTTGTGTCTGACCCTGTGGCCCACCAGGTTCCTCCATCCGTGGGATTCTCCAGGCAAGAATACTAGAGTCGGTTGCCATTTCCTACTCCAGGGGATCTTCCTGACTCAGGGATCAAACTCACATCTCTTGCATCTCTTGTATTGGCAGGCAGATTCTTTACCACTGTGCTACTTGGGAAGCCTTGATAAACATCCTATCAAGATTAAATTTTCCCTGCATGAATAAGATTTCTTCGCACAACAATTCTTCACCTCTTCAAGACCAAACTGGTTCCTGTTGGACACTCACCCATCGCTAAAATGATCAACAGCTCCAAAGAAATCCTGTCTCTGATGAACATTGTATAATAATGTTTGTTTTAAAGAGACCAATACAAGAAGAAGAACTGAGCCTGTGGAACTATGAAAAATAGAACTTAGGAGATGCGGGAAACTCATTCAAACCAGCACTGCTATTTAAATGGACTCTGCTTTCCCTTAGCTGAGAATTGTCCAGTCCTCAAGAACTGAAAATGAGAACTGTAATTCCCTGAAAGGTGCATACATTTATACTTACATCTGATTCATGTTATTGTATAGCAGAAATTAACATAACATTGTGAAGCAATTATTCTCCAAAAACTCTTCAAAATAACAAAATAAAATACTGGAATTAATGCTTAAAAATATAAGTACAAGCTGGAATCATAAGCACAAACTGGATAAAGCACAAGCTGGAATCAAGCTTACTGGGAGAAATATCAATGTCCTCAGAGAAACAGATGACACCACCCTTATGGTAGAAAGAGAAAAGAAACAAAAGAGCCTCTTGATGAAAGTGAAACAGGAGAGTAAAAAAGTTGGCTTAAAACTCAACATTCAGAAAACTAAGATCATGGTATCCAGTCCCATCAGTTCAGTTCAGTCACTCAGTCGTGTCCAACTCTTTGCGACCCCATGAACCACAGCACACTAGGCCTCCCTGTCCATCATCAACTCCCGGAGTCCCCCAAACCCCATGTCCAATGAGTCGGTGATGCCATCCAACCATCTCATCCTCTGTCATCCCCTTCTCCTCCTGCCCTCAATCTTTCCCAGCCTCAGGGTCTTTTCAAATGAGTCAGCTCTTCGCATCAAGTGGCTGAAGTATTGGAGTTTCAGCTTCAACATCAGTCCTTCCAATGAACACCCAGGACTGATCTCCTTTAGGATGGACTGGTTGGATCTCCTTGCAGTCCAAGGGACTCTCAAGAGTCTTCTCCAACACCACAGTTCAAAAGCATCAATTCTTCGCCACTCAGCTTTCTTCACAGTCCGACTCTCACATCCATACATGACCACTGGAATAACCATAGCCTTGACTAGACGGACCTTTGATGGCAAAGTGATGTCTCTGCTTTTTAATATACTGTCTAGGTTGTTCATAACTTCTCTTCCAAGGAGTAAGCATCTTTTAATTTCATGGCTGCAATCACCATCTGCAGTGATTTTGGAGGCCCTCCCCTCCCGCCCCGCAAATAAAGTCAACCACTGTTTGCCCATCTATTTGCCATGAAGTGATGGGACCGGATGTCATGATCTTTGTTTTCTGAATGTTGAGCTTTAAGCCAACTTTTTCATTCTCCTCTTTCACTTTCATCAAGAGGCTCTTTAGTTCTTCACTTTCTGCCAAAAGGGTGGTGTCATCTGCATATCTGAGGTTATTGATATTTCTCTGAGCAATCTTGATTCTGGCTTGTGCTTCATCCAGCCAAGCGTTTCTCATGATGTACTCTGCATATAAGTTAAATAAGCAGGGTGACAATATTCAGCCTTGATGTACTCCTTTTCCTATTTGGAAACAGTCTGTTGTTCCTTGTCCAGTTCTAACTGTCGCTTCCTGACCTGCATACAAGTTTCTCAAAAGGCAGGTCAGGTGCAAATAGATGGGGAAACAGTTGAAACAGTGACAGACTTTATTTTTGGGGGCTCCAAAATTACTGCAGATGGTGACTGCAGCCATGAAATTAAAAGACACTTGATCCTTGGAAGAAAAGCTATGACCAACCTAGACAGCATATTAAAAAGCAGGTTCATTACTTGGCTAACAAAAGTCCATCTAGTCAAAGCTATGGTTTTTTCAGCAGTCATGTACGGATGTGAGAGTTAGACCATAAAGAAAGCTGAACGCTAAAGAATGTATGCTTTCGAGCTGTGGTGTTGGAGAAGACTCTTGAGAGTCCCTTGGACTGCAAGGAGATCAAACCAGGCAATCCTAAAGGAAATAAGTCCTGAATATTCGTTGGAATGACTGATGCTGAAGCTGAAACTTTAATACTTTGGCCACCTGATGTGAAGAACTGACTCATTGGAAAATACCCAGATGCTGGGAAGGATTGAAGGCAGGAGGAGGGGCTGACAGGATGAGGTGGTTGAATTGCATCACTGACTCAATGGACATGAGTTTGAGCAAGCTCTGGGAGTTGGTGAAGGACAGGGAAGCCTGGTGTGCTGCAGTCCATTGGGTCACAAAGAGTCAGACATGACTGGGCGACTGAACTGAACTGATGCTTAAAAATAAAAAAAGAGCTTATGAAAGAGATGGGAGGTATTATATTAGTCATTCTCATAGTTTGTGTGTTTGAGATCACGAGAGGAATTTGTTAAAATGCAGTTTCTTAACCTGAAAAAATCCTAACCTGAAAGATTCTGACAAGTCTGGAATGGGATGCAGAATTTTGCATTTTTATATGTATTGTACTCTAATCACTGCCCCCACCCCCCGAACCTGGGTTAATTATAACAATTGCAAGGATCATCTGGAAGAACACATTATGAAACATAGGATTGAAATCTTCACATCACAGTCTTGCAGAAGAAGAAACAGAGACGCAGAAGCATTGGATACCTCATCCAGCATCATACAGTGAATTTGTCTGGTAGTATATATACTGATTTGACCAACACCTGCACACTGTTCTGTTTCTGTTAGTACATAAAACATGACAGTGGCATCCAGTGTGCTAGTATCACCCTCTTTACAATTTCTTTGTTGAGTTGTAGGTTCCTTGACATGGGTATGGTGGAAGGTGGGCTCTGATTTCACAAATGCCATGGTTTGCCATGGTTTGGAGTCAATGTGAGCCCAAAAGAACGTTAGGAGACAACTTTAAACGCTTTGCTTTCCTGTAAATACACTTTGCAAGTCCATGAAATTGCTGTCTTTGGGGTTATGTCTCCTGTTCTCTCTAGTTGTTTAAATCTTAGCAAATTGGGTGATGATAGTCTGATAAGAACATATATATCAGGGTCAGCCCCTTCCCTTTCTAGACACCCTTGCTTTTCTACCTCTTCTCTTATTAGATTAAAATAACAAAAGCATTTGTTCATGGCAAAAACACAGATGTCTCATGGCCAAAAAAAAAGAGAGAGAGAGAGAGAATATTACATTTTTCAAAAGCCTGTTTCTTATTAAGCCAGACTTGATTGGTTTTAGACCCAAGAGACATAGGCCAGTGCTTATTTCCATGGCCTCCTTAAAGTTATATTCCCCCAGAATCTTTCCTTTTTCTATTTTCTCTAGGAAAAGTCACCAAAGGAACACATTTTCAACCTTGATGCTATCTCCTAAGAGGTTAGAAGAATCAGTTAACTTTTTCCTGTATTTGGACTGTCAGCTCCAATATTCTCCCCGATATTACTTTATTTTTTTAATCACAGTCTCCAAGCAATAGCAAATTTTTATTCATGCACATGATGACTGTGATTTTCTAGATAGAGTTTTGTGCTTTGGAACTTGAATTGCAATGCAATTATCTTTCCTTTTTTACCCTTGCTTTCCAGGGAGATAACCCTACAAATTTTGATTTTCTAGACATAGTGTGGTCTTCTTTGAATTGCAAATTTTTCTTTCCTTTATATTTTTAGGATGAAATTTTATATTGCAAAATGCATTCTTATTTATTTGTATGTGTGCACATATATGACTATATGCATTTGAACATATATGTTTAAAAATGTAAATATAGAGATGGGTAATAACCTTCTATTCAGCTTATCTTGAAGGCTTGTCTAATTTTAAGATTTTATGTACACGGAAACACAAGAAAATATCTCTCTTGGTTCTTTTCAATCTGTGACTTGTTAATTTACCATGTAAATGAGTGGCATTTTCACAATTTAAATGAATGCATTCTATCCTTTAAGATTAACATAAAATTGGAATATTAGCCAGTATTTAAGAGTAGTTTTAGAAAGTGGTAAGGTAGAGAATAGAGGAATATTAGCTGTGATGTTTCATAATATTAAACTAAGAATGTTAAAATCAGAAGGAGGCTTGGGAAACCCAGCTAAACTATTGACACTTTGTAAGAATCTGATGAGAGGTATGGCTTTTCTTTCTCCTCTCCAAAATATATGCATGGTTACACATTCACACACACACATACACAATTTTGATAAAGGCTAAGTGGGTTTCCTGTGTACCTATAATTTTGGTTTAGAACACTTGAGCAACTGTAAGATTTATTAAAAATGAAGATGACATTGATTTCATTGTTACTGAATCTATCTCTAGTATAATGCTTGGTAAATAATAAGCACTGAGTGAATAGATATTTGATGAATGAATGAATAAATAAATGAGTAATTCCTATTTCCTCATAAAGACAGATAATTCTTTTTTTTCTTCTCTAAACCCCACAGTTATAATTGTTAGAACGAAACTGAAATTTACCTCCCTGTAAATCTGAACTCTCTATAAATTCCTACTTATTGTGAAAACAAATAAAGCAAGGCATAAGTATGTTCCTGATTTAATTTAACTATGGAAATTGTTGAACACATTTACCAAGAATGCCTTCAATTTCCCAAACTAAAGATATTCTTGAAATATTCCACATACTAGATGGTTTCCAGAATCCCTCATCACCTTAATTACACACTTATACTCCCTTGCACACTTTACATATCTCCTCCTTACAGAGTGAATCAGAAGGGGAACAGCTCCCCAGGTGGTGCTATAGTCAGTGGAGTACGACAGTGACCACTTTTAATCTAAAGACTTAAATTAAATTTACTTTTCATACATGGCTGTTCATAGAGATTTACAGCACAGTAATTTGAGAAAATACATCTGTGGGACTTTCTTTCCTTTTCTGAAGGTACATAGAGACTCAATATAAATCTATAGAGAAGCTCTTTGAACTTGAGGAAATCAATGTCTTTTCAGTTCAGTCCTAAACTAAACAGATTTTGAGCATCTAATATTGCCTCAAAAATAGAAGTGATTTCCACAGATGAAATATGAGAATTTGTCTCAAAACCCTCAAGTCTTTTAATTCTTAGATAGATGATCCCCATCGTTATAATTATGGGTTAGAAACATACTTGAGACTATATAAATAGCAAAGAAAGTTCTGGACACATCAAATTACAACATCCCATTCGACTAGCTCATTCCATCATTGTCGTCGTTTAGTTGCTAAATCATGCCTGACTCTTTGCGACTCCATGGACTGCAGCCCACCAGGCTCCTGCACCCACGGAATTCTCTAGGCAAGATTACTGGAGTGGGTTGCCATTTCCTTCTCCAAACTCAGTCCATAACGAATTCTTTCTGTGTTTATCTTTTGAGTTAATAACGTCTCTAGCATGTGTAGATTCCTATCTTTTCATCAAATTTGAGAAGTTTTTGGCTACTAGATTTTGGAATAGATGACCTGTGGTATCTCCTTGTTTTAATTTGTATTTCTCTATGCCATATAAGGTTGAGCATTTGTTTTTAGTTTTCTAAGGTTTTATCACAAATAGGTATTGGATTTTGTCAAATCCTTTTGTGTTTTTTATTTTTTTGCCTGTTGATGTGATAGATGATATTAGTCGATTTTCAAATGTTGAACCAGCCTGGAATACCTGAGATAAATCTTGCTTGGTCATGGTTTCTACTTCTTTTTATATATTGTTGAAGATTTTTGCACTTGAGGGAGTGATATTGGCCTAGTTTTCTTAAATATCTCTGTCTGCTTTTGGTATTAAGGTAATGCTGGACTCACAGAATGAGTTACTATGCCCTCTACTTCTATCTTCTGAAAGAGAATAGAGAAGTGGTATAATTTCTTTCTTATTATGAAATGTGGTATAAAATGAAGTCACTTATGTCGAGGAGTTTGAAAATGGAGCTGAGAGACCATTAATGAGTCCTTATCTGGTGGAACTAGAAGTTATTGAAACAAACCAAATCACAAATATTCCAAGAACTCTGCAAGAATACTTGCAATTTGCCTAAGTAATGAACTTCTACCTCCCTCTAGTAATAGCCTTAGCAATCAATCATGTTTAGCCAATGCTAATCTCCGTCTTTAACTCCAATTAAAATTCTTTTTAATGCACATTTCTCTTCTTTGCCATTAAAAACCCCCAACTTTTACTTCTATTGGGACACTGGGTTGCTACCCAAATCCGTGTGCCCCAAGTTAATTCTCTGATCCCAAACAGATGCTTTCTGTTTGATTGTTGCCTGCTAGGCTTATTGAAGCTGACATTCTATATTTGACAGAATTCACCTTAAAACCATCTGGGCCTTGTACTTTTTATTTTGGAAAATTATTAATTATTGATTCAATTTCTTTCTTCCTGTATGAGTTTGGCACACTGTGTCTTCCAAGGGATTAGTCCATTTCATTAGAGTTGTCAGGTCTGTAGGCCTAGATATATGTTCACAGTATTTTTTTTTATTATCTTCTTAATTTCTAAGAGCTCTATAGTGATGTCCTCTTTTTCATTTCTGTTATCACTAATTTGTGTCCTTTCTCTTTTTTATCTTAGTCTAACTATGGGTTTTATTTTAGTCCAGCTATGGGTTTATTGATTTATTTCATCTTTTCAAGGAACCAGCTTTTTTTTCATTGACATTCATTTTCTATTTTCAATTTCATTAATTTTTGCTCTCGGTCTCCTTATTACTTTTCTTCATACTTTGGACTTTATTTCCTCTTCTTTTTCTAGCTTCCTAGATGGAAGCTTAGACTGATTCTAGATCTTTCTTCTTATCGAATGTATATATTCAATGCTATATATTTCTCTCTGAGCACTGTTTTTACTGGATCCCACAAATTTTGATAAGCTGTGTTTTCATTTTTGTTTAGTTCAGGATTTAAAAGAATTTTTCTTGAGGTTTCTTCTTTGACTCATTTTGTTTTTGAAAGTATGTTGTATAATCTTCAAGTATTTGGGAATTGCAGCTATGTGTCTGTTACTGATTTCTAGCTTAGTCCCATTGTGGTGTGAGAGCACACATCATATGATTTCTACTCTTTCAAATTTGTTAGCATATGTTTTATGGCTCAGGCTTGCCAATATTTGAGTTTGGTTTTTGTAAACTTTTCAAAGGAGATTTGGTTCAGATAACTTTTTAAAAAGATAAATATTTTGTTTTACAATCCATTTAGTTTTACTGAAAATATATGAATGTAACACAAAGAATTCCCATATGCTTTTCACTAGTTTCTCCTATCATTGACATTTATGTTACTATGTTATACTTATCACGTTAAGTGACACAACATCAATACATCATTAACTAAAGCCCCCACTTTACTTAGATCTCTTCAGTTTTTTAATCAACATTTTACTTTTCTAGAGTTCCACCTGGAATAACACATCACACTTCGTTGTTTTGTCATGTTAAACTCTTCTTGGCTGTGGAGTCTCTTAGACTTATCTTGTTTTTGATAACCTTCAGTTTTGAGGAGTACTGGTCTGGTATTTTGTAGAATATCTACCAATTGGGATTTGTTCTGTGTTTCTCTGGATTTTCAACTGAGTGATGGATTGTCAGAGGAAGATCATAAAGTGTCATTTCATCATATCATACCAAAGTTACAGTGTTTCATCATGATTTATTATTTGTAATGCTAACCTTGATCACCTAGTTGAGATAGTTTTTATTGAGTCTACTGTAAATATACTCTTTTATATCCTTTCTGTACTGCACATTTTAGAAGTCACTACACTCAGCCTATAGTTAAGGAGTTGAGAGCTATACTCCACTTTCTTGATGCTGGAGTATGTAGGCAAAATATTTGGATTTATTTGCTCTCTAGTTAGCATTTTTGACTTTGCAAAGTTCTCTGGCTTATCTTTTGGTGTAATGTTAGAAAAAATAGAACTGCTTGCTTTCTGAGACTCCCTGGCTTTGTTTCTTTTCCCTACTTTCATTTAGACTTTTTATCTCTGTTTTTCTCCATTCTGTTCAATTTTGACTCCACTCCCAGCTATTCTCCTCTGTTTGTGTCTTTGACTGGTAAGGAAATATTACTGGTTTGTTTCCTGAGTTCATGTGGGGTGGCTTGTTGTATCCCCTACAGATCTCATTGCAGGTTCCTTACACTTATTCAGTGGGCAGAACTCCTTCCAACATCAGTTATTCTCTAATGTCCTTGAATGAGCTTACTGCACATTGCAATGAATGTTTTTGTCTTTTTGGAGTTCTCATAATTCTTTTTTTGGTGTATGTGTATGTATATTTATAGCATGTGTATGTACACTGTATGTGTTTGTATGTATGTAAAAACAGAGATAAAAAAATCTATGTTCCCATTTTTACTGGTGGCTCAGAGGTTAAAGTGTCTGCCTCCAATGCAGAAGACCCAGGTTTGATCCCTGGGTCAGGGAGATCCCCTGGAGAAGGAAATGGTAGCCCACTCCAGTATTCTTGCCTGGACAATCCCATGGACGGAGAAGCCTGGTAGGCTACAGTCCATGGGGTCGCAAAGAGTCGGACACGACTGAGTGACTTCACTTTCACTTTCAGAATCTTACTCACTCCCCTTTCACATTTCTTGATTGGTTACTTTTTAACAAGTTTATTGAGGTATAACTAATATACAAAGAAATGCACAAATTTAGTATGTACAACTTGATGTGTTCAGACATATGCATATATATACCTGTGGAGTATCTCCACAAGGAAGGTAATATCTAAAATCTCCGAAATTTCCTGTTGGTATTGAAAATAGGAAAAAACAAATACCTGGTAAGACTACATTTGTAAAGTCATCAAAAGATATATTTGCTTGTACTCAGTCGTCTTCAACTTTAAGACCCCATGGACTGAAGTCTGCCAGGGTCCTCTGTCCATGGGATCCTCCAGGCAAGAATACTAGAGTGCGTTGCCATGCCCTCCTCCAGAGGATCTTCCCGAATAGGGGTCTAACCCATGTCTCCTGCATTATAGGCAGATTACTTACCACTGAGCTACCTGGGAAGCCCATGTTTATCCTTTCATAATTATTTCTTCCCTACTTTGCTGAAGTTACCTATACTCTAAATTTGGGTAATATGATCTAACCATATACATTCACGTATTTGTTCAAGCAGTATGTACACCATTTATACTGTCAAATACATTTTCACATGAATTCCACCCACCCCCCCCTGCCGCCCACACACACACCCATTCAGGCACGATTACTCACATACACAAACTGCTTATATATATAGACCTATACATGCCCACAACATCTACCCATGAAGAACACATACATATAAATCTAATGACATGTTTCATACATCAATTCATAGGACCATAAATCAAGTATATATTTTTAATTCGATCCTGTCCTTTACCATCCACAAAAGTCTACAAAAGAGTAGCTTCAACATACGTTTATGGAATGAATGCAAGAATGAATAATTTACATTTTAGAAGAGCTAATGATGTCACCAAAAACTACTTCACATATGAGTTTAGCCAAAAACAAATAGAAAATTTAAAATCGGTATCTCTCCCTAAACTACAGGCTGATCCATCATCTTATCTCTCAGATTATTTAGATGATCGATTTCTTCAATTATTTCTTTTCTAACTAAATAAAATCCCATCAGATAAAATGCTATTTCCTACAATTCTGAATTGAATTTTTATGAGACATACGCAAAAATTTAATTAGTGATTATGGATGGGGATTTAAATCCACTAATGTACCTTAATTTGCATGATAAACAGATACCTTTGTGAATTTTCCCTGAAAAGGTAATCACATGCTGTATCTAAAGAGGCTTGCATCTTTAGCTTAATTTAACTTAAAAAAGAAACATTTATGTTCTCATTAAATCTGTTCCTACAGTTTTATTTCATTGATTTAAGGTTCTTTTAAAAATGTACATAAACTGCCCACACTAGTAATTATTCTAATTTTAAAAACTGCAGTCACCATTCAATCATTAAGAAGGGAAGCTAAGCTTCAGTCCATTAGCAGTTGTTTATAATAGCACATCTCAATTGATTAAACTCTAGATATTTTTTGTAGGTCTTGTTTTATAAATTGAGCTAGTCAAGTAAACATAACATTTGGTAATAGTCCTCATAGCAACTGTCAAAATGACTTATTGTTTTTACAGTCCTGCATTCCTTCAGAATTAATAATACCTTTGTGCCCTTTACAACACTTATTATTGATGCCATGAAGTTCTCTATATTTAATGAGTAGATGTTTCATTATAGTACATAGTTCTGTTGACAGATAGAAAATTTTTCTAATTTGTTTCTCTTTTCCTCTTGATTGAAGGATTGTAAATATGCAATTAGCAGTTGAAGTAGAAGTAAAAGAAAAAAATATCAGCTGTCAAGTATTTCTGTTGAAAGAGACAGGATGCTTTAAGCTAAGAACAGCATGACAAAAGATAAAAGCATTCTTGCCAATGAGGCTGAAAGTTGCAAAATGTTTAAACATTTGATTTGTCTTTTTCCTTCTATGAAATAATTGTAATCCTTGTCTTGTATGAACCAGGAATTAATGAAAAGACACATTCTTTTCCAACAAAGCTGACTAAGGTCAAGCTTTCATTCTTCTCCACCAAATACTCAGCTTTTGATTTCTATACTTAATTGCTTTTTAGTATTTTTCAATAATGATGGGGTCACTAGCTTCTAAGAGAGAAAGAAAATGGAAAATACAGCTACAGGAGTTTGCAATTTATAGAAGTGATATTGGCCAAAACAATAGTATATGCTAGCAATTCTTGGTCAATACCAGCTAGAATATTTATTACTCTTTTCAGTTTATCAACTTAATCTCAAAATGGCAGAAATTCATATTTTGGAATCTCAAATTACACTTCAATTCTCTATGATTTCTATTTTGATGTCATGATTTTGGAAATACTTCTCCCTTTTATTTCATAAGACAAACAGATTTTCAACACATTGCTGGAAACAAAATGATTCTTGTGACCTATAAATAATAAGCATGCTCCCTCTACATGAGGGAATATCTTCAGATATTTTGGAATGTGCAAATATATTAGAAATTTGACAATATGAAGTACAAATGATTATTTCTAAATATTTTATTATAGTTTATTATTTTATATTTATATACTATGTATTAACTATATAGTTAATAAATGATGGAGATATATTTATACTAATATAAATTATTTTATATTATTTTTAAAAGATTTCAATGGAGTAGATAACTTCTTCCATCTCTTTATGATTTATAAAGAACAGTCCTTAATTTCAATGGACTCAAATTTACTTTTATCCCATTGAAAAGCAATTCTTTTCTTATTTTGAACAGACATGGAAATTCTGTATTTCTTCTGTTAACTTTAGCACCTTTTTGTTAATATCTCACTATTTGATTACTTATTTGTGTATTCTATGAGGTAGAGATACAATATTACTTTTCTCCTCATGGTGAACCATTTTCTCCATGATTATGAAACAGTCTCAGTGATTTGTAATGCCAATTCTTTTATTTACCAAGTTTGCATGAATGGATGATTGTTATCTGGCCTCTCTATGCTGCTTTATGACTATTGGTTTATTCATCTTCCTTTACTACATTGTTTTATTGCCATGATATTTTTGTAGGTTTTATACTATGGTAGGTGCTTCTTCTCAATTTGCTTTTGTTTTTACTTTAAAAAAATTGCCTTAGATACTCACAGAATTTTTTCATATGAGTTTTTTATTCAGTTTTCTTTTTCTTTTTTAGATATTTGGGGCAGATATATACAAGTGATTGCTTTTATTAGATTGATCTTGTATTCAGCAGCCTTGATGAACTCAACTTTTTATTTCAAGTTCCTCCTAAAAATCTTAGTGTGAAGTGACTTGAATTTGAGGGTGTGAGGGTGCAGTAGGAACTGACTTCTTTGAAATCTTGAATTATCCCAATCAAGAATAAGATCTTTTCAATAGAATTTACTTACATGTTCTTCTATGTCATTAAATGGAGTTTAACTCTTTTTTCAGGATTCCCTGTTGTTTTTTTAATATTTAATTTATATTTTACTTTTTAAATTTTATCTATAATTGTTTTTGAGGGAATTGAGAAAAGCAGTTGAAATTTTAAGGTGGTCTTTTATCTGGCCAATCTTGCTTAAGTTTTCTGTAGTTTTGAAGGAATCAAAAACTATCCAGGATTAGAGAGTGCAAATCAGTTCTCAGTGAAAAAGCAAAAAGCAGCCAGGCCATTAATCAGCATGGTAGGGAAGACACAGATAAAGTCAGCGGCAAAGTTAACAACCTTGTATCTACAAAGGTCATGCCACAGTTGTAAAATGACGTCAAGAACGCACTTTGAGTGATCACTGCTTTCTTCCCAATGATGCACCTCATCTGTTTTGCTATTAAGCATAGGGGATTCCAAATTATTTAGCCATTAATTTAAGAAAGCACAAAATCCCTAGCTCATGCCTGCATCTTTCAAGTTCTTCTTAAAAACAAGCCAGTTGAGATTCATCCTTACTTCCCTCAGACTTCCTCAGTGTCCTTCAGAAAGAATCCAAGCCTAGCCCAAGATGAATCCCTTCTACCTCTTGTTTGACAGCATTCCATGTTCCTCTAGAATATTTTTCCCAAATGGAAGCACAACAACAACAACAATGAATTTTTTATCAGACTACAGACTAATTAAGCTTTAGAAATCTTATTAGCTTCTCTGCTCATTCTGATTGGGTTTCTGTAAATATGCTCAAGTATTCTTTTCCTTCATGCCTCATCACTTTTCTTTCCCAATTACATTGTCCAAGACCTAAACATTACTATGCTGGGCAAAAACAAAGAGAGTGATCATCCTCAACTAGTTCCCTGTCTTATTAGTGGTTAGAAACCATATCCAACTCCCTATTCTTAAAGATATTGTTTAAATATATCTGACTCCTTGTCTTAAAGGAAATTATTATTTTTTCTTTCTTGGTTAAATATGTTTGGTAAAAATTTTTGCAACTGGACCTTTATTAAGTTAAGAAGGTCCCTTCTTTTCCTTGTTTTATCATTCATCACTTAATTTTTTAAATCATATATTAAAGTTAACAATTCATGTTTCTTTATCTACTGAAGTTTTCCTGTTATTTTTGAGCATTTCCTAATGAGAAACCATTCCTGGGATCCTGGAATAATCCAAAATGTATAAAGATGTGGTATTTTTAAATACACTTTTTGTATCTCATTGTACTTTTAATTTGCAATTCCTTAATAACTAATGAATAATGAGCATTTTAATGTGCTCTTTGGTCATTTATATATCTTCTTTTCAGTGGAGTGAAGAATTAACTTTTACATTCTGGATAAGAAAGCTTCAAATGTATATCCTTCCAATCTATGACTTGCCTTTTAATTTTCTGATAGTGTTTTGAAGAGCAAAAGGTTTTCATTTTGATGCAGTCTAATTTATTAATAAATTTTAAGATTTTAAATATTTAAATATTAGTAAATATTAATATATACCTATGGTTTGGTGGTTTTTGTGTCCTATCTGAGAAATCTTAGCCTAAACAGAGGTTTAATGATTTCTCTCCTATTTTAACTTATAGAAAATTTATAGTTTTTTGTTTCATGTTTCAGTCTATGATGCATGTTAAATGAATTTTCATTTGTGATGTGATGTAGAAATTAGAGTTTATTATTTTTCTTTAAAAATATTTAATTGTTTCAGCAACATTTGCAACAGGTGCAAATAGATGGGGAAACAGTTGAAACAGTGACAGAATTTATTTTGGGGGGCTCCAGAATCAGTGCAGATGGTGACTGCAGCCATGAAATTAAAAGACTCTTACTCCTTGGAAGAAAAGTTATGATAGCATATTCAAAAGCAGAGACATTACTTTGCCAACAAAGGTCCATCTAGTCAAGGCTATGGTTTTTCCAGTAGTCATGTATGGATGTGAGAGTTGGACTGTGAAGAAGGCTGAGCGCCGAAGAATTGATGCTTTTGAACTGTGGTGTTGGAGAAGACTCTTGAGAGTCCCTTGGACTGCAAGGAGATCCAACCAGTCCATTCTGAAGGAGATCAGCCCTGGGAGTTCTTTGGAAGGAATGATGCTAAAGCTGAAACTCCAGTACTTTGGCCACTTCATGGGAAGAGTTGACTCATTGGAAAACACTCTGATGCTGGGAGGGATTGGGGGCAGGAGGAGAAGGGGACGACCGAGGATGAGATGGCTGGATGGCATCACTGACTCGATGGACGTGAATCTGAGTGAACTCCGGGAGTTGGTGATGGACAGGGAGGCCTGGTGTGCTGCGATTCATGGGGTCGCAAAGAGTTGGACAGGACTGAGGGACTGAACTGAACTGAACTGAACTGCCATTATCTTCATTATTCCACCCCACCCCACCCCTGGCCTCAGGTCAAACAACAGGGAGGGAACACAGACCGCCATCAATAGAAAATTGGATTAAAGATTTGCTGAGCTAGGCCCAGCTCATCAGAACAAGCCCCAATTTTCCCCCCAGTCAGTCTCTCCCACCAGGATGCTTCCATAAGCCGCTTATCTTTATCCATCAGAGGGAAGCATGAAAATCACAGTCTCAAAAAACAACAGAATGATCTCTGTTCATTTCCAAGGCAAACCATTCAATATCACAGTTATCCAAGTCTATGCCTCTACCAGTAATGCTGAAGAAGCTGAAGTTGAACAGTTCTATGAAAACCTACAAGACCTTTTAGAACTAACCCCCCAAAAAGATGTCCTTTTCATTATAGGGGACTGGAATGCAAAAGCAGGAAGTCAAGAGATACCTGGAGTAATAGGCAAATTTGGCCTTGGTGTACAGAATGAAGCAGAGCAAAGGCTGACAGAGTTTTGCCAAGAGAATGCACTGGTCACAGCAAACACCCTCTTCCAACAACACAAGAGAAAACTCTACACATGGACATCACCAGATGGTCAATACCAAAATCAGATTGATTCTATTCTTTGCAGCCAAATATGGAGAAGCTCCATACAGTCAGCAAAAACAAGACCAGAGGCTGACTGTGGCTCAGACCATGAACTCCTTATTGCAAAATTCAGACTGGCTCAGAGGCTAAAGAGTCTGCCTGCAATGCAGGAGACCTGGGTTCGATCTGTGGGTCGGGAAGATACCCTGGAGAAGGAAATGGCAACCCACTCCAGTATTCTTGCCTGGAGAATCCCATGGACGGAGGAGCCTGGTGGGCTACAGTCCATGGGGTCGCAGAGTCAGACATGACTGAGGGACTTCACTTTCTTTCTTTCAGGGAAAACCACTAGACCATTCAGGTATGACCAAAGATGGTCAACACCGAAATCAGATTGATTATATTCTTTGCAGCCAAAGATGGAGAAGCTCTATATAGTCAACAAAAACAAGACCAGGAGCTGACTGTGGCTCAGATCATGAACTCCTTATTGCCAAATTCAGACTTAAATTGAAGAAAGTAGGGAAAACCACTAGACCATTCAGGTATGACCTAAATCAAATCCCTTATGATTATACAGTAGAAGTGAGAAATAGATTTAAGGGCCTAGATCTGACAGATTGAGTGCCTGATGAACTATGGAATGAGGTTCATGACATTGTACAGAAGACAGGGATGAAGACCATCCCCAAGGAAAAGAAATGCAAAAAAGCAAAATGGCTGTCTGGGGAGGCCTTACAAATAGCTGTGAAAAGAAGAGAAGCGAAAAGCAAAGGAGAAAAGGAAAGATATAAGCATCTGAATGCAGAGTTCCAAAGAATAGCAAGAAGAGAGATGAAAGCCTTCTTCAGCGATCAATGCAAAGAAATAGAGGAAAAGAACAGAATGGGAAAGACTAGAGATCTCTTCAAGAAAATTAGAGATACCAAGGGAACATTTCATGCAAAGATGGGCTTGATAAAGGACAGAAATGGTCTGGACCTAACTTAAGCAGAAGATATTAAGAAGAGGTGGCAAGAATACACAGAAGAACTGTACAAAAAAGATCTTCACGACCCAGATAATCATGATGATGTGATCACTCATCTAGAGCCAGACATCTTGGAATGTGAAGTCAAGTGGGCCTTAGAAAGCATCACTATGAACAAAGCTAGTGGGGGTGATGGAATTCCAGTTGAGCTATTTCAAATCTTGAAAGATGATGCTGTGAAAGTGCTGCACTCAATATGCCAGCAAATGTAGAAAACTCAGCAGTGGCCACAGGACTGGAAAAGGTCAGTTTTCATTTCAATCCCAAAGAAAGGCAACGCCAAAGAATGCTCAAACTACCGCACAATTGCACTCATCTCACACACTAGTAAAGTAATGCTCAAAATTCTCCAAGCCAGGGTTCAGCAATACGTGAACCGTGAACTCCCTGATGTTCAAGCTGGTTTTAGAAAAGGCAGAGGAACCAGAGATCAAATTGCCAACATCCACTGGATCATCAAAAAAGCAAGAGAGTTCCAGAAAAACATCTATTTCTGCTTTCTTGACTATGCCAAAGCCTTTGACTGTGTGGATCACAATAAACTGTGGAAAACTCTGAAAGAGATGGGAATACCAGACCACCTAACCTGCTTCTTGAGAAATCTGTATGCAGGTCAGGAAGCAACAGTTAGAACTGTTAGAACAGTATGGAACAACAGACTGGTTCCATATAGGAAAAGGAGTACGTCAAAGCTGTATATTGTCACCCTGCTTATTTAACTTATATGCAGTGTACATCATGAGAAACGCTGGACTGGAAGAAAGACAAACTGGAATCAAGATTGCTGGGAGAAATATCAAGAACCTCAGATATGCAGATGATACCACCTTATGGCAGAGAGCAAAGAACTAAAGAGCCTTTTGATGAAAATCAAAAAGGAGAGTGAAAAATCTGGCTTAAACTTCAGCATTCAAAAAACTAAGATCATTGCAACTGGTCTCATCACTTCATGGCAAATAGATGGTGAAACAATGGAAACTGTGACAGACTTTATTTTGGGGGCTCCAAAATCACTTCAGATGGTGACTGCTGCCATGAATTTAGAAGGCACTTGCTCCTTGGAAGAAAAGCTATGACCAACCTAGACAGCATACTAAAAAAGCTAGAAACATTACTTTGTCCAAAAAAGGCCATCTAGTCAAAGATATGGTTTTTCCAGTAGTCATGTATGGATGTGATAGCTGGACTATAAAGAAAGCTGAGCACCAAAGAATTGATGCTTTTGAACTGTGGTGTTGGAGAAGATTCTTGAGAGTCCCTTGGACTGCAAGGAGATCCACCAGTCTATCCTAAATGAAATCAGTCCTGAATATTCATTGGAAGGACTGATGCTGAAGCTGAAACTCCAGTACTTGGCCACCTGATGCGAAGAACTGGCTCTTTGGTAAAGACCCTAATGCAGGAAAAGATTGAAGGCAAGAGAAGAAGGGGATAACAGAGGATGAGATGGTTGGATGACATCACTGACTCGATGGACATGAGTTTGAGCAAGCTCTGGGAGATGGTCATGAATAGGGAAGACTGGTATGATGCAGTGCATGGGGTAGCAAAGATCTGAACACGGCTGAGTGACTGAACCGAATTGCATGCAAATATAATTGTTGTACATTGACCTCACATCTCAGAAACTATGAAGTTTCTTTTGTAAATTTAAAAAAATGCTTTACTTATATAATAATGAGGTCTAAAAATACATTTTTCCTTAAATTTAAGGAAATTTTAAAGTTTGTAAATTTTAAAAAATGCTTTACTTATATAATAATGAGGTCTAAAAATACATTTTTCCTTATTCACTTTCAATATTTGACTTTAATTTTTGTAAATTTTAAAAAATGCTTTACTTATATAATAATGAGGCCTAAAAATATGTTTTCAATATTTTGTCTTTAATTTTTGTAAAATTTAAAAAATGCTTTACTTATATAATAATGAGGTCTAAAAATACATTTTTCCTTATTCATTTTCAATATTTTGACTTTAATTTTTTATCTCCTTAGTGAAGTGGTAAGGCTTCTAGTAGAGATCAACATACATTTAGTTCTATTCAAAATATTCAATAAGACATTCAATCCAAATATTCTTAAAATTTTGTCCTATCAAAAACATCCATGAGCATATTTATCCAGGCCAAATTGTTCCTGATATTTGTAGTAAGATCCATGGTTAGAAAATGTGACTGGGTTCAAAAAGCACTTAATGTTTATGCTTTTGGCTTACAGGATTAATACATATAAAATAGTATAAAGTTTCATTGATGCAATAATTGTGTTGTGTCTCTTTTGGTAATAATAACTATTTTTGCTTTGGTGAAGCTAGTGGTAAAGAGCTTGCCGGCCAATGCAGGAGACATAAGAGATGTGGGTTCAATCCCTGGCTCAGGAAGATCCCCTGGAAGAGAAATGGCAACCCACTCCAGTATCTTTGCCTGGAGAATCCGAAGGACAGAGAAGCCTAGCAGGCTAAAGTCCAGGGAGTTGTGAAGAGTAGGACGTGACTGAGGGAATTAGCACTCACACAAAGCTACCTGTTAATGGCACATAGAGTTAGGTATATGGGTCAATATTGAACTCTTGCAGAAGAATGGTATTTACATTAAATATGTGTACAAAGGAAGAGTCCTACAGTTAAAGAAATGCACAGAAAAAGAGGGCTTCCCAGGTGGTGCTGGTGGTAAAGAACTCGCCTGTCAAAGCAAGAGATAAGAGATGCAGGTTCAACCCCTGGTTTGGAAAGATAAAGCTCCAATACTTTGGCCACCTGATGCAAAGAGCTGACTGATTGGAAAAGACACTGATGCTGGGAAAGATTGAGGGCAGGAGGAGAAGGGGACGACAGAGGATGAGATGGTTGGATAGCATCACTGACTCAATGGACATGAGTTTGAGTAATCTCTGTGACATGATAAAGGACAGGGAAGGCTGGCATGTTGCAGTCCATGGTATCGCAAAGAGTTGGGCATGACTGAGTGACTGAACAACAACAGAAAGAAAAATTAATGCAGTGGAAGGTTGGTATAGCAAATTTCAAGAATTGGTGAAGTGAAAATAGTTATGCCTCATCCTTCAATTTGGAGATTTATTGAAGTATTTTACAAATTGAACAGCAAAGCAATGAGCAAATTATCACTCAGGGCCTTGATAGTCACACTCAAATACTGCCAACAACTTCACAATACTTGTTAAGTTAAATTTGCAAAACCAAAATTCTTAATAGGTATAATGAATATAAAGCCAATAATCAGGTCAATATATGTGTGTGTGTGCTCAGTCGTGTCTGACTCTGCAAATCCGTGGACTGTAGCTCACTGGCAGAGGACGGCTCCTCTGCCCTCCAGGTTCCTCTGTTTATGGAGTTTTCAAGGCAAGAATACTGGAGTGGGTTGCCATTTTCTATTCCAAGGGATCTTCCTGATCACTGGCCTCAAGAGTAACCATGCTGAACTTCATGATGAAGAACAAGAATAAATCTGAAACTCAGAATTCATAATGAATTACAATAAAAATAATTTAAATAAATACAATAAAGTTAAATGTTTATGTTATTTAACAAATCATTGACCAAATGTTTCAAAGGACATTTAGAACAAGACCAAATTTAAAAGATATTTTTGGCACAAACCAAACATCTTAATGGAAGTTTTGGCTAGAACCAAGCATCTCAATGGATGTTTTGGACAGGACCAAATTTCAAGAACTGTTTGGCATGGACCAAATGTCTCAATGGATATTTTGTTCTTCTTTCTCAAGATTGTTTTGGCTATTCCCCATCGTTTGTGGTTTCATACAGATTTCGGATTATTTGTTTTAGTTCTACGAAATGTGCTATTGGAATTTTAATAGGGATTGTATTGAATTGGTAAATTGCTTTGGGTAATATGGACTTTTTTTGCTTTATTTTTTTAAAATTTATTATTGTTTTTACTTTACAATATTGTATTGGTTTTGCCACGCATCAACATGAATCTGCCATGGGTGTACATGTGTTCCCGATCCTGAACCCCCCTCCCACCTCCCCCCGACATCATCCCTCTGGGTCATCCCAGTGCACCAGGCCCAAGCATCCTGCACCCTGCATCGAACCTAGACTGGCAATTTGTTTCTTATATGATATTATACATGTTTCAATGCCATTCTCCCAAATCATCCCACACTTTCCCTCTCCCACAGAGTCCAAAAGACTGTTCTATACATCTGTGTCTCTTTTGCTGTCTCGCATACAGGGTTATCGTTACCATCTTTCTAAATTCCATATATATGCGTTAGTATACTGTATTAAAAACTGTGGTTAGATGCCATGAAGAAGGTGGCAATGCCTTAACTGTATGCGTGTTGTCAGGCCTGAGAGCCTCTTCCATCCTTGTCAAGGGGAGTGCTAACCTTCTTTCCTTTCATATGGACATTTTAACATTATTCTTCCAATCCAGGAGCATGAACTATCTTTGTTTATTTGTACCTTCTTCTTCAATTTGCTTTACCAGAGTCATAGTTTTCAATGTATTTGTCTTTCATCTCGTTGGTTAAATTAATTCCTAGTTATTTTATTCTTTTTGATATTATGGATTTCTGGTTTTGTTTCCTGCAATGAAATTCATTCATTAGTTCTAACAGTCTTTTTTTTTCTTTTTAGTAGAGTCTTTGGGATTCTTTCTATATAATATCATGTCATCTGCAAATAGTGATAGTTTAAATTTATCCTTTCTAATTTGGCTGCATTTGCAAGCCTAGCCTTGTGTAACTGCAGCGGCTAGGCTTTCCAATACTGTGTTGAAAAAATAGGCCAAGAATGGGCATTCTTGTCTTACTGTTGATCTTAGAGGAGAAGTTTCAGTTCTTATCAGAGTATGGTGTCAACTGTGAATTTGTCATACATGGACTTTGTTATGTTGAAGTACCTTTCCTCTCTGCCCATGTTAAGAAAAGCTTTATCATAAATGGTTCTTAAATTTTGTCAAATGCTTTTATTTTGCATCTATTGAAGTGATTCTATGATTTTTATTCTTTTATTTTGTTATTACAGTATGACGTTTCATGTTGATTAATTTGCAGATGTTGAGCCATCCTTGCATCCCTGGAAAAAAGCCCCACTTAATGATACTGTGTGATCTTTACACATATCGTTGGATTTGGTTTACTAGTATTTTGTTGAAGATTTTGGCATCTATTATCCATCAAGGATATTGGTTCATAGCCTGTGTGTGTGTGTGTGTGTGTGTGTGTGTGTGCACTATCCTTGTGGAGTTTTGGTGTCAGGGTAATGCTGGCTTCATAACATGTATTTGGAAGGTGTTCTTCCTTTCATATTTTTGGAAGAGTTTGAGAATAAGTATTTAATCTTATTTGAGTATTTTGTAGAGTACTCCAGTTAAACCATCTGTTACCTGGGCTTTTCTTTGTTAGGAGATTTTTGATTACTGTTTCATTCTCCTAACTAGTATTTGGTCTATTCAGATTTTTAATTTCTTCATGATATATCTTGAAAGATTTGTTTCTAGGACTTCATCCATTTCTTCTCAGTTATCCTGTTCATTGCCATGTAATTCTTCGTCTCTTATGATCATTTATATTTCTATAGTAACAGAGTAACTTCTCCTCTTTTATCTCAGATATTGAGCCTTTTTATTCTTGGTTAATCTAGCTAAAGATTTGTCAATTTTATTTACCTTTCAAAGAACTAGCTCTAACTTATATTAATCTTTTATTTTTTTTTAGTTTATTTTATTTACTTCTACTCTGATTAATTTTTTTTTTCCCCAATAACTAATTTTGGAATTTGTTCTTCCTTTTCTCATTCTGTTAGGTACAAAGTTAATTTGTTTAAAATTTTTTTTTCTCATTTCTTGAGGTAGATTTTGGTACATCGTATTTATGGTTTTGTTTCAAGGCATTTTTAATTTCTCTTTTGATTGCTTTAGTGATCCAGCGATTGCTCAGTATCACATTGTTTTTTCTTGTGATTGATTTCTAGTTTCATACCATTGTGATCAGAGAAGATGCCTGTTATGATTTTCTTTATTGAGTATATTGCTTTGTGACCTAACGTGTGATTTGTCCTAGATCACTTGAGAAGAATGTGTGTTCTGATGCTTTTAGATAGTAGGTTCTGTAGATTATCTATGAAGTACATTTGGTCTAGTGATTTCTTAAGTACAGTATTTCCTTACTGATTTTCTGTCTAGATGATCTATCCACTGGTATAAGTAGGGTGTTAAAGTCCCCCACTATTACTGATTTGCTTTCAAATTCTTCTTTTAAGTCCTTTAATGCTTTATGTATCATGCTGTCTTCTGATGGATGCATATACATTTTTAAAGGTTGTATTTTTGGTTCTCTGTATATAATACATTGTTCTTTGATTGCTTTTAAAGTCTCCCTTTAGTATAATTTGAAATATCATTGGCATAATTTTATACAAAAAAGATCTTCAAGACCCAGATAATCATGACAGTGTGATCACTCACCTAGAACCAGACATCCTGGAATGTGAGGTCAAGTGGGTCTTAGGAAGCATCATTACAAACAAAGCTAGTGGAATTGATGGAATTCCAGTTGAGCTATTTCAACTCCTAAAAGATGATGCTGTGAAAGTGCTCCACTCAACCTGCCAGCAAATTTGGAAAACTCAGCAGTGGCCACAGGACTGGAAAAGGTCAATTTTCATTCCAATCCCAAAGAAAGGCAATGCCAGAGAATGTTCAAACTACCACACAATTGCACTCATGTCACACACTAGAAAAGTAATACTCAACATTCTCCAAGCCAGGCTTCAATGGTACATGAACCGTGAACTTCCAGATGTTCAAGTTGGATTTAGAAAAGGCAGAGGAACCAGAGATCAAATTGACAACATCTGTTGGATCACTGAAAAACCAAGAGAGTTCCAGAAAAACATCTTCTTCTGCTTTATTGACTATGCCATAGCCTTTGACTGTATGGATCACAACAAGCTCTGGAAAATTCTGAAAGAGATGGGAATGCCAGACCACCTGACCTGCCTCCTGAGAAATCTGTATGCAGGTCAGGAAGCAACAGTTAGAACTGGACATGGAACAACAGACTGGTTTCAAATTGGGAAAGGAGTACGTCAAGGCTGTATATTGTCACCCTGCTTATTTAACTTATATGCAGAATACATCATGAGAAATGTTGGACTGGATGAAGCACAAGCTGGAATCAAGATTGCCGGGAGAACTATCAATAACTTCAGATATGCAGATGACACCACCCTTATGGCAGAAAGTGAAGAAGAAATAAAGAGCCTTTTGATGAAAATGAAAGAGGAGAGTGGAAAAGTTGGCTTAAAACTCAACATTCAGAAAATTAAGATCATGGCATCCGGTCCCATCACTTCATGGGAAATAGATGGGGGAACAGTGGAAACAGTGACAGACTTCATTTTGGGGGGCTCCAAAATCAGTGCAGATGGTGATTGCAGCCATGAGATTAAAAGACGCTTGCTCCTTGGAAGATAAGTTATGACCAACTTAAACAGCATATTTAAAAGCAAAGACATTACTTTGCAACAAAATATGTCTAGTCAAAGCTATAGTTTTTCCATTAGCGATATACGGATGTGAGAGTTGGACTGTAAAGAAAGCTGAGCACCAAAGAATTGATGCTTTTGAAGTGTGGTATTTGAGAAGACTCTTGAAAGTCCCTCGGACTGCAAGAAGATCCAACCATTCCATCCTAAATCAAATCAGTCCTGAATATTTATTGTAAGGACTGATGCTGAAGCTGAAACTTCAATACTTTGGCCACCTGATGTGTAAACTGACTCATTGGAAAAGACCCTGATGCTGGGAAGGATTGAAGGTGAGAGAAGAAGGGGATAACAGAGAATAAGATGGTTGGATGGCATCACTGACTTGATGGACATGGGTTTGAGTAAACTCCAGGAGTTGGTGATGGACAGGGAGGCCAGGTGTGCTGCAGTCCATGGAGTCGAAAAGAGTTGGACACTGCTGAGCAACTGAACTGAACTGAAAGGGATGCTTTGGGGTTTATGAGCTTCTTGGTTCTGTGGATTGATAGCTTTCTCCAAATTTGAAAAAATTCAGCCCCTGTTTCTTTTTTTTGGAATTTTATTTTTTATTAATTTATTTTATTATTTATTTTATTATTTATTTATTTTACTTTATTTTACTTTACAATACTGTATTGGTTTTGCCATACATCAACATGAATCCGCCATGGGTGTACACGTATTAGGAAAACAATCCCTTATTACAACATTTCTCCTTTACTGTTTATACTCCGTCTTTACCTTATCACACTGATATGAGCAATCTGAGTAACCTACAAGGTATCTTTAGCTTTTTGTGTGTGAAAGTTTGGGTGAGGTTGAGCTTTTAATTTAGTAGAGTGAATCTGTAAGCAAGTGATTCTCTCCAGTGATGATGTTGAAGGAAAATGTAGACATCCTCTATGGTGTTTTAAAGTCTTGCCAGTAAAAATTCTTGCGAGAAGTCCGAGATGAAAAAAAAGCAAGAACAAGGAAAAGAATGAATTGCAAAAATAAGGCAAAACCAATACAGTACTGTAAAGTAATTAACCTCCAATTAAAATAAATAAATTTATATTAAAAAATAAATTGGCAGAGTAATGAATAGGCAAGTCAAGTCAGACTTCAATTTACATAAACAGCTTTACCAAAGGTTGTTTATAAAGGTAGATATTTGTACCTGCATTAATTGTTGTGACTGATTTCCTTTGACTTTTGACTTCTTGGATCAGAGCTAAAGAAATAAATTTTTATTAAGGACTCATATGAGATTCATCCACTACATTTGCAAAGTAGATAAAGGCAAACTATGCATGTTTCATGTTTTATAGAAACTATATCTCAAAATATGTGTAGGAAGGCTTCCATAAACTTGAGATAACTTGCATAAAGCTACCTTTTATCAGAATTAAGACATTACATATTCATAAATATTAGTGTAATAAAAAGAAACAACTCCATATTCACATGTATTAGCAAAAAACTTGTTTTTTTTTCTGACCTAGTTAGTTACAATTTCCTGCTCCAGTTCTTTTCTTTTCTTTTTTTTTTAAAGTTCCAGATAGAGGAAATTAATTAATTAATTAATTAATATTAAAAAATTTTTTTATTTTTACTTTATTTTACTTTATAATACTGTATTGGTTTTGCCATACATTGACATGAATCCGCCACGGGTGTAAAATTTCAGCCCCTGTTTCTTGATTTTTTTCTCTTACTCCTACTCTCATTCTAAATTTGGTCATACACTATGTTAACTGCTTGACACTGTTTCATAGGGAAACACTGATTTTAATTTTATTTTTCACTTTGTGCCTCATTTTTATAGATTTTTATTGCTTTGTCTTTAGTTCACTTATCTTTCCTTTTGTAGTGTCTAATGTACTGCAGTATCTAATTTTAGATATTTTATTTTTCACTTTTAGACATTCCATTCCATTTTTGTTTTTTATACCTTCTTTTTCCTCTCTTTATCTGTTTGTATATGTTTAACTTTCTTGTTCACAAGGAGCAATAAATGTCAGTGTTCTTTTCTGCTAATTTCATCATCTCTCTCTAATTTCTATGTTTTATTGGTTGATATGAATCTCAGTTATGAACCATATTTGGGTTTCTCAGGTGGTGCCAGTGGTAAAGAACCCACTTACTATTGCAGGAGATGGAAGAGACATGGGTTTGATCTCTGGCTAGGGAAGATTCCCTGGAACAGAAAGTGGCAACCCTCTCCAGTATTCTTGCCTGGAAAATTCCATGGACAGAAGAGCCTGGCAGGCTGCAGTCCACAGAGTCACATGGATTCGCAAAGAGTCAAACACAACTGAACACACACACACACACACACACACACACACACACCACAAGTCACATTATTCTGCTTTTTTAAATGCCTAACAATTTTTGTTTGTATTCTAGATTATCTCATTTACACTGGACATATTTCTTCAAAGAATATTCAGCTTTGTTCTGACATGCAGTTGCCTTCGAGCTGTCTGAATTTTTTAAGGTTTTCTTTTATATTTTTTTACTGTTAATCCAGGGCAGCCTTTTTTCCTCTAGTGTTCAATTAATTTTACTATTAAGGAAAAAGTTTTATTGCACAAGAACTCTAACACCCCATTCTTATGAGGTCTGTTCACTATGGCTGGTGACAGCACAGACTATTCACAACCTTGTGTGAAGCCTTATAAATTGTTCAGCCTACTGGTTTCTGGTGATTCTATTATGAGAGAATGTTTCACATATTAGTGGAAATCTCAAAGAGATTCCTCTGTAGACCCACAGAACTATTTCTCTGTGCAGATCCCTCCTCTCAAGACGCCCCTGCCCCAAGTATATAGTTCAAGGCTCCTTGGTTTGCTAAACTCCAATTACTATCTACTCAACACAGGGAGGCTATTGAGATTTGTTTGCGTTTCCATCTATAATGCAGGCTGGGAACCACCTCTAGGAGGAATATTTGGTGAATCATAAAGCTGACTTTATTTTCCCCTTTTCTTGGAGATTATAATCCTGCTCTGTTTTCATATATTTTTACCTTATTTTGTAGTTTTGCAGGGAGAGCAATTCCCATGGTATTAATAGTAATCCTTAATGGGCAAAAGTAGAATTTGAAATTTATTTTCAACTTGTGTATTCTTCAATTATAACGTCCTTGTTTTTAAAATAAGTAATTTCGATAGCCTCATTAAATGAGATGTATCACTTTCCTGTGTTTTTGTAACAACCTATTTATGGTCATTAATAACAACCTGTATTTATGGTCATTAATAACTCATTAAAATTAGTTCTCAAACTGTGTGGGCCTGTTTTTTTTAATTACCATTTTAACTTTTACTTAATAGATATTTGTACATTAAAGTTTTCATTTTTCTAATAATTTGACATATTATATTATCCCCAAGATCTTAACATGTCATCTCATTTTCCAAATTTACCAATGCCTAGTTTATAAGAAAAATCACTATATATACCTATTTGGTTTTCTTATTTTGAATTTATTTATAGCTTATTTATGTTATATTTATTATATATTGCAAAAAGTTTCATTGACTTTAGATGCTTTTTTTCCAAAGAAATGCTGTATCTTTTCAGTTTTACTGTGGCTATTTATCTCTATTTCATGAGTCCTGTATTATTTATATATTATTTATTTCCAGCCTTCTTATTTTGGACCTGCTATATTTTTTTAATTCTCCCCCCCATATTTCCTATTTTCTAATAAAAGTATTTTTAAATGCTTAAGAACTAAAAACAGGAAGCAGAAAAATTAAAAACAATTATGGATAGGCAGTTCACACAAAGTTAAAACCACATCATTTTAGAGATATCTGTAGAAATCAGAAATCTAGAAACTTTCTAGAAATCAGAGAAATAATGTGTCATTTAAATCAGAGAAATAGTATGTCATTTTGTTTCTATCAGGTTGCCAAATATTAGAGATGCATAATTCCCTATATCAACTAAATTTGGATAAGGGAAACAACAGTATTCATATATTATTCATGTTTTATCTTGGTGAAATTATTTTGGAGTGGATTCTGTCAATGTAATTAAGTAGTGAAATTAGGACTATATGTACTGCAAAATTCAGCAGGCCCTTTTTTGGATATAGTCTCTGGAGAAAATCCACTAGAGCATAAGCTTCTTATAGCCCAGGCTTTTAGCTTCTTTTTTTCATTGATGCATCCTACATGATGAGAACAATGCATGACAATTACTAGATACTTAATATCTATTTGTTGAATGAATAACTCTCTTGCACAAGTGTTACAAATGGTGATGGGTGAGAATGTTCACTGGGGTTAAGATTTCCAGCAGCAAAGAAGCCTTCATTGTATTCATTGCTAAGGGAACAGAGAAGCAAAGTGTAATAACAGCATTCAAAGTAATACTATGTTACAGTGAGAAGTACTAAGTACACAATAATATGTATGACTAGATTGATGTGAATAGTAAGCATCAAACAAGATCAAAGCAGTACATCAATTTAATTTTTTAAAAATACACATAAAATAGAACTTCATATTTTGAAGGAGGCACTTAAAGATGGGAATTAAAAGAGTAGATAGGATAATGGATGTAGAAGTGAAAATAGAAAATAACAGTTAAAAAATAAAATAAATATAGCCACAAGGCACCTGGCATGGACAAATAGTGAGATGCTATAGCTCAATCTGCATTACGCCTATGAAGTTCAAGAATAAAAAGTGTGTGCATATGCCATTTTAACATGTTTTGTCTTTCTGAACATACAATTCAATTGACTACTGACAGTTTCTCAAGAAGGTTTGGCATTACAAAATTACTCCTTCTTAAGTGAGTTGATTTTATGCCCCAAACCAGGTTTTTTCTTGTGGTTAGTTAACAAGGAACAATCTGACTTGCTCATTTGTGGCAGACAGACCACCTGTTTATTTTGGTTTTACAAATCCAGGATTGTAAACAGTAGCATCATTTTACAAAACAGCCGAGGGACTGAGTAGGCCCGGAAATACACAAAGACAATAAAAAACTACCAATTTTATGTAACTCGTTGTCAGATTGACATGTAGAAACTGAAAGTTTTTATATGGCAATTGCTTTTGTTTGTGGCCTATTAGCACATATGTGAAATGACTGTGGGCCAGGCCCATTTTGTTATAAACAGGTGTCTTCTTCACTGTACAACTTGCACCTCTGTGGCTGAAAAGGCATGATGAATGTCATGCTCTCACAGCAAAGCACAGTTTATCAATGTTAACCTCACACCTAATGGCCACTGAAGAACAAATTTTTTTTTTTCCTTTACTGAGAAAACTATGTTCTCCGTGGTCTTATCAGAAATGGGTAACATGAGTAACAGAGGGGAAAAATGAAGTAGAAAATGTCAGTTGAATACTGCAACATTCTAGGAAAAACACAGAGCTGGCTGTAAGGAGAGCAGAGATACACAAAGAGGAACTGAATGGCTCCTCTTGTGCTCGAAATCCTCCACGAGTTGAAGAAAAGAGACCAAAATGTGAAGCACGGGGGGAGAAGGAAGATTACAAAAGAGCCTTTATCTAAAAGTCCCTATTCAAAGATGTAGCTTTCTTTTCAGGCAAGCACAACAGTTACAAGAAGCGGGCTTGTTCCTTTACCTATACGTGTCATGCTGTCCATGCGGTCATTTCAGAGAGTGGCATTTTAAAAGGACGCTTATTTTTGTTGGCAATAATTAAGGGCAAATGAGTTTGGAAAATAAGTACAATATGCCTGTTGTTTAATGTAAGGAGTTTGTTTGGTTCTACCTACAATTTGTACTATCTAATTATATGAATGTATTGTTTAAATCCACGTAAATCTAAGAAGGATTTGAAGTGATTATGTCTTTGTAGACTATCTGCCAGGTTACTGTGTTAAATTATTAAATATTCTTTCTTAGGATATTTGTCTTGCTCTGACTTACTTCACTTATGATAATTTCTAGGTTCATCTAAATTTGCTGCAAATGGTATTATTTCATTCAAACATCATATGATATCACATATGTGGTATCTAAAAAATGATGCAAATGAATTTATTTACAAACAGAAGTAGATTCACAGACATGAAAAACAAACTTATGGTTACCAAAGGAGACAGTGGGAAGGAGATAAATTAAGAATTAGGGTTTAACATATACACATTACTATATATAAAATAGGTAACCAAAAGACCCTACTGTGTAGCACAGGGAATCATATTCACTAGCTCATAACAACCTATAATGGAAAAGAATCTGAAAATTATGTATGTTGCTGTTTAGTCACTGAGTTATGTCTGACTTTGCGACCCCATGGACTGTAGCCTCCCAAGCCTCTCTGTCCATGAGATTTTCCAGGGAAGATTACTGGAGTGGGTCACCATTTCCTACTCCAGGGGATCTTCCTGACCCAGGGATCAAACCCACGTCCCTGCATTGGCAGGTGGATTCTTTACTGCTGAGCCACTAGGGAAGCTTGCATATATGTATAGCCAGTATATATGGATATATATGCGGCAAAGTGATTCAGCTATATATATGTAATTGAAGCACTTTTCTGTACACCTGGAACATTGTCAATCAACTATACTTGAATTCAAAAAATTAACAAAAAGGCTTTCTAATGACTATTTCTAATACTTCAATAAAACCTGGAACAAAAATCTTACACTCATAAAAATGAGTGAATCTTACAAATCCTTTAGTCTAAGTATGATATTTTCTTTATTTGTTCTTTTTAAAGTAATTTTAATTGTAGCGTATATGAATGTATTTTCCTAGTAAAAATTAAAACACAAAAGGTAAGCCCAATAGATCTTGTGAGAGAAAACTTTTTATGACAAATGGCTAAAAAGTTAACCCAACTGGCACGAACACCAGCATGATGTGTTGATTGCATGATGAAGCCCTTGTCTTCCCAGGGTTTCAATGATAGCAGGACCCTGGCTCTCTCTTTGTCTATATCTTGATTCAACCCCTTCCTGGCAACCAATAAAGATGGCCTTGTTCTCAGACCCTTGCTCTAAGATTGCAAGAGGATTGCCATGGCTTCAGTCTTCCTTCTTCTGGTTTCATATTTTATAATAGATTTTTTCAAGTTTGCACAACTAAGTTTCATTTGTTTTGAATTAGTGTCTTGAGCTGATCACTGTTTGTATGGTTCTGAAAAGCACTTATTGTTTTGGGTCTTATTTACATGTTTCAGTTCAAGATGAAGAGTGTTCAGTTTCAACCAAGCATATTGGTTGACACGGGAGGTTTATCCAAATGCAAAATCAGTACCTTAAGGAGCAGGACCAGATACTGGGGGATAAAATAGGACATCTTCATGATCCTCCCCTGTGAAGACCCCTTCCAGGTATTTTTCCCTTACTCTCAGTAGATAATTGCTGTCACCATTTTTTCTGTGGCTATTCATCCACACATTTTTTTTTTTCTGTGAATTTAGATAAAATATTTGTATATTTTGTTGTGTGTGGTTTTATTTCTTACCTTTCATCTGCATTTTTACATGAAATGAAGTGGCATTTTCTTCCCCTTATTTTTTTTACATTTGATCTTGAAGAGTTAACCATGTCAGTAGGAGGGGATCAGGGTCTCACAGGCAGCACTAGTGGTAAAAAGAACCTCCCTGCCAATGCAGGAGATGTAAGAGACACAGGTTTGAACCCTGGGTTGGGAAGATCCCCTAGAGGAGGACATGGCAAGCCACTCCAGTATTCTTGCCTGGAGAAGCCCATGGACAGAGGAATCTGGCCTGCCTCACTACATAGGGTCACAAAGAGTCGGACACGACTGAAGTGACTTAGCACACAGGCACACAGGAGCAGCTAAACCTCTGTAATATAAGCACATGAAGAGCTGCCTTAAGATAATATCCATAGCTCTACTCTGACAACCACTGCATATTTTCATACAGTATACATCGTACCATGCTATACGCGACCACAGTGTACTTAGCTGCAGTTCAATGAAGATTTTCCCTTTCTTCCTCTCCCTTCCACCCCTGCTTTTAGTATTAACAAGGTCATAATGAACATTCTTATGCAAGTCTATTTGTACATATGATATTTATTGAGAGTAAATGTTATTCTCAGAAGTGGCATTATTAGGTAATGGCATAGTTCATTCAACTTGTCTGTACCAATTTATACCCAGTGATGATTCCGACTCATTGAAAAAGACCCTAATGCTGGGAAAGATTGAGGGCAAGAGGAGAAGGGAGCAACAGAGGACGAGATGGTTGTATGGCATCACCAACTCAATGGACATAAGCCTGAGCAAACTCAGGGAGAGAGTGAAGGACAGGGAATCTTGGCATGCTGCAGTCCAGTCATGTCTCAGAGAGTCAGACACGACTGCGTGACTGAACAATAATAACAAAGGAACACTCTTATGCAAGTCTATTTGTACATTTGATAGACTGTACCAATATATACTCATAGAAATTTACCACTGCTTTATAGCAGTGGTATGAAACTGCTGACAATCTTAGCTACACTTGCTATAATCAACCAGTAATTTTTGCTAATCTAAAGGATGAAAAATTGGCATCAGAATTTTTGTTTTGTTTTTGAATTTCCTTGTTGATTATTGAGGATTATCACCTTTTACAGCTGTATTGGTATTTTGCATTTTATTTTCTATAAATTTCCTGGGGAGAGGTGGGAGAGAGGCTTAAGAGGGAGGAGAATATATGTATACTTATAGCTGATTCACTTTGTTGTGAAGCAGAAACCAACACAACATTGTAAAGCAATTATCCTCCATTAAAAATAAATAAAAAATTTAAAAATATCGATTTCCTGAACATATGCTCTGCTAAGTCAATATTTTTTGTTGTTTAACTATTAGTAGAATTTTCTTATGCATGCTGAACACCAATTCTTTGTCTTATTATCCAAGTGATAAATACTCATACCCCGTTCCCTATTTGTGTTTCAAAATTTATCAATTTATTCATTCACTGATTTTATTTTTACTTATTTAAAACTGAAATATAATTGACATATGACATTGTGTTAGTTTGTGGAACTACTAACAACTTCTTTGTGGAAGACATTAGTCTTCCAATGTAATGATTAGATATATACATATTTTGGAAATGATCACCACATTGTTTTGTTAACATTTATCACCACACATTGTTACAAATTGTCTTTTCTTTTTGTAATGAGAATTCTTAAGATTTACTCTCGTAGAGACTTTCAAATGTACAACAGAATATTGTTAACTATATTCACCATGTTGTACGTTACATCCCAGGACTTACCTGATAATTGGACCTTTGCACCTTTTGGCCACCTTCACCCATTTCATCTCTCCCTCTTCTCCATCCACCCCCACCACCTCTGGCAACCACCAGTGTGTTCCCTGTATTGTTGAGTTATGTTTGTGTGTGTGTGTCTATTTGTTTTAATTCCACATGGAATTGAGATCATATGGTATTTGTCTTTATCTGTCTGACTTATTTCACTTAGTATAATGCCCTCAAGTTCCAAAAGCTTTCATGGGTTTTTAAACATTTGTTATATGATCATAAGCATATGTTCATATTTTTCTTTTTATACTTATATAGCTTTACTTCTTACATTCTTACATTTGAGACATTAATTCATTTGGAATTCATATTTGTATGATATGAAGAAGATCTATCTTTCTTTCATTTTGCTTTAAATTTTCTCAGCATGACTTACCTGAAAGTGTGTCTTTTCCTTACTGATGTGAGATGCACACTAAATTCTAATGATTCTGTAGTCTAAATCTAGGGTCTAAAATTTTTTCTCTGCTACTTGATAAAATAAAATTTCTTATTCCATTTTGTTAAAGTTGTCTTGGCTATTTTGATTCCATAAAAATTAAGAATTCAACTTGTCCATGGCTGTAAGGAACATTTTTTTGTGCAGTGGGTTGTGATGGATTGAATTTATAGACAGATAAAGGGAAACAGTATTACAGTACTCAGAATTCCCAAACATTAACATGTTACAGCTCTCCATTTATTTCAGTTTTCTTTTATGTTACTAAGTAAAGTTTAATAGATTTTTTCCGCCAAAAAGGTCTGAAAACATTTTTCTAGGAACTTAGTAACTTTTCATTTTTGTTTTAATATAACTGCTCTATAAGAAACTATTAACTAAAAATTTATTGACATAAAACAGATGTAAAGCAAACACACATACTTCAAGTATACAGCTTGATGAATGTTTACAAACTATGCTTACCCATGTAAACAGCACCCAGAAAAAGGTATTGAATATTGCCACCATTTTAGAAGCCATACTTCCTCTAGTTAATATCACATCCTTTGTGAATAATCACTACTCTTGTTCTTACAGCATAATTTGCTGTGTTTTTATAATTTATAGAAATAGGAACATACTGAATACACCCTTATATGCCTGACTGCCTAAACTAAGGATTATGTATGTGAGCTTTATTCGCAATGTTGTATGTAGTTGTAGAAATTTCAATCCATATCCTTGTTGTATAATATTCAACTTAATTAACATGTAGCAATATATCAATTCTACTGTTGACATTTGGGTAATATATTTTTAGTCAACTACTAAGAGTTTTGTGTTGAATATTTTACTCAGTGAATTTCAGTGAATAATTGTGTGCATTTATCTTGGGTATACATCTAGGAGTAGACTTTGCTGGGTCGTAGAAAAATGCGTATGTTTGACTTTCAAAAACATCGCCACGGTTTTCCAGAATGTTTCTGCCAATTCACACTGTCATCAGCAATGGAAGAGGATTCTGTTTATTTCACATCCTAGCTGACAATTGACATTTCCAATCTGGTCATTTTGTGGTAGTATTTCTTTGTGGTTTTAATTTGCATTCATTTAATTTCTAATAAAGTTGATCTTTTTTCATATTTTTATTTCCATATTGACAATCTCTTTTGTGAAATATTTGCTCAAGTCTCCTACCATTAAAAAAATTGCTTTGTCTGCTTTTTGCTTAGTGATTTAGAATTCCTTGATGTTTTCTTAATATGATATATTGGATCTATTGTGCTAAGGTTCTGCGGTTACTTTTCATTCTCATAATAACGTGTTTGATGAACTGAAGATCTTTAATTTAATAAAGTTAAAGTTTTTTCTTTTATTGTTACTATTTTTTAAGTTCTGTTGAAGGACATTTTGCCTATTCCCTTGATCATATCTTCTCCTATATTTTCCTCTGAAAACTTTACTATTTCACTTTTCATATTTAGATCTTCAATCTGTTTGGAATAGATTTTTTTTTCCCATAAATGGTTAGGTACAGGGTCAAGATTCATTTTTTTTACCAAATGAATATCCACTCCATCTGGCATTATTTATGAATCAGACTATACTTTCTCTTATTACTCTGTCTCATGTTTGTCATAAAAAAACAGAGGTTGAATATATTGGTTCTGTTTCTAGACTATATTATGTTTCAGAGATTTCTTTGTCTATCTTTGGGTTAATATACCATATTGTCTCAGTTAGTATACTTTCAAAATAGGTCTGGGTATCAAGTAATGTCAGTCCACCAGCTTTGTTCTACTTCCTCAAAAATGCCTTAGCCATTTTAAACTTTTGCATATCAATTTTAAAACCAGCTGGTCAATCAAAAGTATTGCTGAAATATTGACAGGAATTACCAGGTGGCACAGTGGTAAAGGATCCTCCTGCCAATGCAGGAGACACAAGAGACTTGGGTTCAGTCCCTGAAAGTAGGAAATGGCAACCTGTTCCAATATACTTGCCTGGAAAATTCCATGGACAGAGGAGCTTGGTGGGCATGGTCCAAGGGGGTCCATGGGGTCGCAGAGTCAGACGCAACTTAGCAACTGAGCGACTGAACACAGCACAACACCTTGAATCTACAGTTTAATTTGAAGAGAATTGACATCTTTATAACATTGAGTCTTTCAATTCACAAACATAGTATCAGTTCA
The DNA here is from genome assembly GCF_023091745.1 of Budorcas taxicolor. Classification (NCBI taxonomy): domain Eukaryota; kingdom Metazoa; phylum Chordata; class Mammalia; order Artiodactyla; family Bovidae; genus Budorcas; species Budorcas taxicolor. The sequence continues at coordinate 39,036,747 of NC_068923.1, read as the reverse complement.
GTCCAGTCGCTCAGTCATGTACGACTCTTTGGGAATGCATGGACTGCAGCACACTAGGCTTCCCTGTCCATCACCAACTCCTGGAGTTTACTCAAACTCATGTCCATCAAGTCAGTGATGCCATCCAGCCATCTCGACCTCTGTTGTCTCCTTCTCCTCCTGCCTTCAATCTTTCCCGGCATCAGGGTCTTTTGGAGTTTTGGCTTCAGCATCAGTCCTTCCAGTGAATATTCAGGACTGATTTTCTTTAGGATGGACTGGTTGGATCTCCTTGCAGTCCAAAGGACTCTCAAGAGTCTTCTCCAACTCCACAGTTCAAAAACATTGATTGTTTGGCTCTCAGCTTTCTTTATAGTCCAACTCTCAGATCTATACATGACTACTGGAAAAACCGTAACTTTGACTAGACAGACCTGTTGGCAAAGTAATGTCTCTGCTTTTTAATATGCTGTCTAGGTTGGTCATAACTTTTCTTCCAAGGAGTAAGCGTCTTTTAATTTCATGGCTGCAGTCACCATCTGCATTGATTTTGGAGCCCCCAAAACAAAGTCTGAGACTGTTTCCACTATTTCCCCATCTATTTGCCATGAATTGATGGGACTAGATACCACGATCTTAGTTTTCTGAATGCTGAATTTTAGGCCAACTTTTTCACTCTCCCTGTTTCACCTTCATCAAGAGTCTCTTCAGTTCCTCTTCACTTTCTGCCATAAGGGTGGTGTTATTTGCATATCTGAAGTTATTGATATTTCTCCTGGCAATCATGACCCCAGCTTGTGCTTCATCCAGGGCAGCATTTCTCATGATGTACTCTGCACATAAGTTGAATAAGCAGGGTGACAGTATATAGCCTAGCATATTGCTCCATAGTATATCCCTCCATTTATTTAGGTCCTTTAAGTTTTCTCTTAGAATTGTTCTATAATTTTTAGTAAAAGGATATGCATATCTTTTGTCAGATATTTCCAAGGTATCTTACGTCACTGAATACCATCATAAAATGTATGTTTTCCTTTTTCTTTTGGTAGCTGGTATATAGAAATATAATTCTAATTAACATTGAACATTGTCCTTATATCAACATTATCAATTTGAATTGTTTATGGATTATTTTGAATTTTCTAGGTAAAGAAACATGACTTCTATGAATAAAGGCTTTTTATTTCTTTCTTTATAAACCTCATAACTTTTATTTTTTTTCTTATTTCACTGGCTAGTACTTCTGGTACAACACTGAATAGTTTTGAGGGTAAGCATAGTTATCTCATTTGAGGGAAGGTTTCAATAGATTACCATTGAGTATAACATTTGCTATAGATTTTTTTAGATATTATTAATCAATATTAAGAACTTTTCCTTTCATTACTGCCTTGCTAAGATATTTTATTGTGAATGGGTGTTAAATTTTGTGAAATGTTTTCTATATATCTATTGAAATAATTATGTGTGGTTTTTCTTCTATTTTTATGTAGTAAGTTACACTGTTTTCTAATCTTGAATCATACTTCCATTCCTGAAATAAACATTTTTTGGCTGAAACATATTGGACTTTGCATATATCACTGGAATCATTTTTTGTATACCTCTTGTAACAATCAGTTGACAGCATATATAAGTCCAGAATGAGTATTTTGTAATTTAATTGAGCTTAAGCCATCATATTATTTGTTGTTTGTTTTTATTGTTATGGATATTGCATATTGATAGTATTTCTCAAATGTGAGCGATATTCAATTAGGCATTTGAGGATTTTTGCTTCTGATACACTTCCTATAGATAGCCTATAGAAGGTCTGGCAACCACTGGTAGGGTTATGGTCCACACTGTTTTAGGGGGAGGGTGATAGAATATGCAACTAGATCACTGTGCATGTGTGTGTGCTCAGTCGTGTACGACTCTTTGCAACCCCATGGACTGTAGCATGCCAGGTCTCTTTGCCCATGGGATTTCCCAGGCAAAAATACTGGAGTGGGTTGCCATTTCCTACTCCAGGGAATCTTCCAAACCCAGGGACTGAACCCACATCTCTTGTATCTTCTGCACTGGCAGGCAGATTCTTTACCACTGCACCACTTGGGAAGCCCATCACTGCCTTAACTCTATTCCTCACACTCCCACAATGCATATTCCTGCTCTGAGTAAGATACTCTGTACCTTACTATTTGGTCCTTGGGGAAAGGGAATACTATAGAGAAATCTCTATTTTTGGTTACTCCTAACTTGTTTTTCCAGCTGATTACCCTGCTTATGTTTCTGGAAGTCTGATGCTCATTGATTCTACCATCGTGGTTATGTTCTAATATGCTTTAATCTTCTGTGCCAGCATAGCCTAAGATGGGCTCAGGTGTGCAGATCAGGCTGTGAGGCACACCCAACGGTTTTGTTTTTCAGTCTCATACAGATTTCTCTCATGCTCAACCACTATGATAATTCAACTCGGTTTTAAGCAATACTACAGTTATTAGTATAAATGTATAGGATTTGGTGCAAGAGGTGAGACTCTTGATAGTGAATGTGATTGGTCATCTCTCTTAAAACCAAGCATCTTTAGCACAGACGTTTAGAGACTTCGTGGCTCAGTTATTCCTTATTGAAAATCAGACTCTTCTGCTAAATCTGGCATTTTATATTGACCATTACAGTTTGAGATCTTTGTTCCAAAAGCTATTAAGGATTCAATTAAAATTCTCTCATACTGTATGAATATTATATAACACTATATATCACTTGGACTCTCTATGATAACACGGCTATCCTTCCCTTTAGAAATATATAGCTCATCTTTAATTTCTAGATCGTATCAGACTGGTGACTGAAATATAATGTCATTTGTGGTTGATTACTCAATTATTTAAATTGAAAGAATCTTCAAATTCTCACCTATTCTTAAATTATCTTTTTTTTTTTTTTTTTTTACTGCACAGCTAATGGGATCTTAGTTCCCCAACCAAGGATCAAACCCACATCCCCTGAAGTGGAAGCACAGAGTTGTAACCACTGGACCACTAGGAAAGTCCTTTTGGTAAAAAAAAAATAGGTATGTATACATACCTTTTTTTTTTTTTTTCCAAATTTTTACTTACTCTTGAAGAAAATGAATCTTGAGAATAGTTTGGGAGATTGTTCTTATTTATGTCCTACTAACAGCTGTTTTCGGAGAAGTCAATGGCAGCCCACTCCAGCACTCTTGCCTGGGAAATCCCATGGACGGAGGAGCCTGGTAGGCTACAGTCCATGGGATCATGAAGAGTCAGACATGACTGAGTGACTTCACTTTCACTTTTCACTTTCATTCACTGGAGAAGGAAATGGCAACCCACTCCAGTGTTCTTGCCTGGAGAATCCCACGGACAGGGGAGCCTGGTGGGCTGTCTTCTATGGGGTTGCACAGAGTCGGACATGACTGACATGACTTAGCAGCAGCAGCAGCAGCTGTTTTGGAGAAAAATATAATAATCTTGTTTTATAGTAATAATTTCAGCCTTTATTATAGATATGTCTTCATTAGTGCACTCAACTCTTCCATTTCCCAAACTTGTGTTATTTTCTAGAAAAGTAAATCAATTCGCTTTTCTCAATTTTTCCTTTTCAAAAGATATTCTTACAAAGGTTCTGTTCTGTTATCTTCCTTCTCAGTCCTTATCTCTAAAGTTTTTAAAAGGTTGACATTGAAAGATTGTACGTGTACAGACTAGAAAAACGTGCATCTCATGTCTAACTTTGACCAAAGCATTGACAGTTCATGGTAGATGCAGTTGCATTAAATTTAGTCAGGTACAGATATGCACTGAGTTGTAAAAGACCCAGCTGTATTTAATTTAAATATAACCTACAAAAGAGTGAAGAATTTTCTAATGGAATGACTGCTTAAAAGCAGAGGATTAGAAAAAGCATGATTAAAATTGAGCATCAGGCAAATAAGACAGGAAAACAAAAGAAAGTGCAGAGAAAGAATGAAAAACAGAAAGCAGAAAATTTCTCTTGCAAAATCTGACAGCTTCAGAGCAGTGATGCTCTTAAATTACAAATTAAAGTGATTTTAATCAAGAATTTAAATTTAGAGATACAGACTGTGTCTCTGCATAGCTACATGCAGATAATATGTGGCTTCCCCAGTAACGCTATTGGTAAAGAATCCACCTGCTAATTCGGGAGACATAGGAAACATGGGTTCTCTCCCTGGGTCGGGAAGATCTCATGGAGAGGATGTGGCAACCCACTCCAGTATTCTTGCATGGGAAATACCATGGGCAGAGGAGCCTGGCGGGCTACAGCCTGTGGGTTCACAAAGAGTCAGACAGAACTTAAAGACTGAGCATGCATGCATGTATGTAATTACATTGTGTGCTATGTAAGTGACTAATCGCATTATCACTCAGCTGTGTCCGACTCTTTGCGACCCCATGGACTGTAGCCTGCCAGGCTCCTCTGTCCATGGGGATTCTCCAGGCAGGAATACTGGAGTGGGTTGTCCTGCCTTCCTCCAAAGGTCTTCCTGATCGAACCGCGGTCTCCTGTATTTCAGGCGAATTCTTTACCAGCTGAGCTACCAGAGAAGCCCTGTAATCATAATATGGACACCTAAAAGTCTTTGTATCAACAAAGATACAAAAATACATTTCTTTATATGACCAAAAAACATTGGGTGTTAAAAAAGGAAATGAGAAAAATAGTACAGGTGGAGGTTAGAAATGGGTAGCAAAGTAACTCCGTCTCCACTTTCCCACAAAGACATCTACATCAAAGACTGTCAGATCCATCCTCTCTTCACTAGGACCCTTGTGTCTCCATAATGCTGTTTTGCTCCATCTTTTCAGCTGATACGTAGATAGCAATGTGTCATGTGTGTGTGTTCGTGCGTGTGCTCACATAGATGCAGATAGAAAATACAGATACACAATTTTTTTTTTCTTTAGCATAGTCTCATCTCTTTCTGACCCTACGCTAAAGTAGTGTGTTGAAGTCTCCTTCAAAAAGGGTTAGGGAAGGTTAAAATTCTTTGAGCTTCAATTAATTCCAGGCAGCTATCTTTAAGAAGACACAGGAGTCACAGAAGCAACTGTCATGGACATTTGTCAGGTCCCAGACTTCCACAGCTGAGCTACCAAGTTGCATTTGCCTTAGTTTCATTGTTTTGTTTTCATTTTTTCTCACTTCCCAGTGATATAAAGCAAAGAAAGTGCAAAAAGAAAAGATGCATATATTTCTCTGCCCATCATATTCTTTCCCAAACACATGAAAAGGTATAATTCTGCCAGCAATTTAGCCTCCAAACTAGGATGTATCTACATTACACCTCATTGAAACAGTATGGTTAATGAATTGTAATTTAACAACATGAAATGAGGATTAGCTGCTGATATGTTTGGGATAATGCAGCATTAGCCCAACTGGGAAAATGCCAGGCTGCCCCCAGTGTTCTGACTTTTAATTATTTTAACTTATTGTGTCCCATTGACAATACTTCCATCTTTCCTGCCCTGCAGCAGTTTCTTGCCCAGGCCTAGTCTCAATGGCCTTTCTGCTTCCAGCACATGCTCACTTTCCTTTGAAGAGACTAGGAAACAATCAAGATTTCCAAAACTATGTAAACTTTAGATCTCCAGTCCCTAGGCATCAGTCAGTTCAGTTCAGTCGCTCAGTCGTGTCCGATTCTTTGCGATCCCATGAATCGCAGCATGCCAGGCCTCCCTGTCCATCACCAACTCCCGGAGTTCACTCAGATTCACTCAGTTCCATCAAGTCAGTGATGGCATCCAGCCATCTCATCCTCTGTCGTCCCCTTCTCCTCCTGCCCCCAATCCCTCCCAGCCTCAGAGTCTTTTCCAATGAGTCAACTCTTCGCATGAGGTGGCCAAAGTATTGGAGTTTCAGCTTTAGCATCATTCCTTCCAAAGAAATCCCAGAGCTGATCTCCTTCAGAATGGACTGGTTGGATCTCTTTGCAGTCCAAGGGACGCTCAAGAGTCTTCTCCAACACCACAGTTCAAAAGCATCAATTCTTCGGTGCTCAGCCTTCTTCACAGTCCAACTCTCACATCCATACATGACCACAGGAAAAACCATAGCCTTGACTAGACGGAACTTAGTCGACAAAGTAATGTCTCTGCTTTTGAATATGCTATCCAGGTTGGTTATAACTTTTCTTCCAAGGAGTAAGCGTCTTTTAATTTCATGGCTGCAATCACCAACTGCAGTGATTTTGGAGCCCCCCCAAATAAAGTCTGACACTGTTTCTACTGTTTCCCCATCTATTTCCCATGAAGAGATGGGACCAGATGCCATGATCTTTGTTTTCTGAATGTTGAGCTTTAAGCCAATTTTTTCGCTCTCCACTTTCACTTTCATCAAGAGGCTTTTTAGTTCCTCTTCACTTTCTGCCATAAGGGTGGTGTCATCTGCATATCTGAGGTTATTGATATTTCTCCTGGCAATCTTGATTCCAGCTTGTGTTTCTTCCAGCCCAGTGTTTCTCATGATGTACTCTGCATATAAGTTAAATCAGCAGGGTGACAATATACAGCCTTGACATACTCCTTTTCCTATTTGAAACCAGTCTGTTGTTCCATGTCCAGTTCTAACTGTTGCTTCCTGACCTGCATACAGATTTCTCAAGAGGCAGGTCAGGTGGACTGCTATTCCCCTCTTTCAGAGTTTTCCACAGTTTATTGTGATCCACGCAGTCAAAGGCTTTGGCATAGTCAAGAAAGCAGAAATAGATGTTTTTCTGGAACTCTCTTGCTTTTTCCATGATCCAGCAGATGTTGGCAATTTGATCTCTGGTTCCTCTGCCTTTTCTAAAACCAGCTTGAACATCAGGAAGTTCATGGTTCACGTGTTGCTGAAGCCTGGCTTGGAGAAGTTTGAGCATTACTTAAGGCATAGATTCTGAATACTTTTATTTCTATGGGATTTTTAATATTTTTGTGCTTTTATATTAATGATACTCTTAAACAGTTATACATATATTCTGAACTATTTGAAAATGACTTTAAAACTTTGTTTTTATTGGAGTATAGTTGCCTTACAGTGTTGTGTTTGTTTCTACTGGACAGCAGTTTGTAGAGACACAGATGGACCTAGAAGATGACTTGATAACAAAATAGTGATATATGCCTTCAGTGTTTCCATTTGTGTCACTCTCGCACCCTTGCCTGGCTGAAGGAAGGCCATAGAATGTCATGGTGTCCTGCCGCTGCTGCTACTGCTGCTAAGTCCCTTCAGTCGTGTCTGACTCTGTGTGACCCCAGAGGCAGCATGGTGTCCTACAAAAGCTAAATTTTTTCAATGACTTGAGCAGGGAAAAGAGTGGGAGGATTCAACCAGCACAGGATACCGAACAGAAAACAGCATGCTTTGTAGTGAAGACTGTCCACATTTAAGTAGATGAGAATAGTGGCATATATACAATGACATGTATGTGCATGTTAAGTTGCTTCAGTCATGTTCCACTCTTTGCGACCCTATAGACTGTAGCCCCTCAGGCTCCTCAGTCCATGGGATTCTCCAGGCAAGAATACTGGAGTGGGTTGCCATGCTCTCCTCCAGGGATTTTCCTGACCCAGGGATCCAACCCGCATCTCTTATATCTTCGGCATCAGTAGGCAGGTTCTTTACCACTACTACCATTGATTACCAATTCTTTAAAACATTTTCACTCTAGTATTTCAGAGTCAGTATGAAATTTGTTAGCCTATAAAGTAGCTGAACAATGGTTAAAAACTGCCTTCCTGTTAAAACAACAATAATTGAAATGGTTTATGGAGTTGTCCACTGGGCTAAAAGGCAAAAGAATCGAGATGATAAAAAATAAAGCATCAGCTGTGTAAAACTTAACTCTCTGTTATTAAACCTAAGACAGATGATGGATTTTCCTTGGTAAAACATCATCCACTTTTTACTTTGGAACATACTGACTTTGCAGTTTTGTTTGTGTGTGTGTGTGTGTGTGTGTGTGTTTTAACTAAAATATGTGACATATATTTTACACTAAATTTTTATAAATTTGTGTATAAGTGAGAGCTACATTTGAAAACAAATATTTTAAGTATACACTAAGGATATGTCAGAATTAATTTTAGACAAAGGGGAGCTATATATCATACCAGCTATGTAACTGTTCTATGTGGTTTCCCCCCAAATAAAAAATAAGCCTTCTCTTGAGAGAGGGTAATGGGGCAAATACATGGTTAAGAGACCATGAATGAAGAACAATGGAAAACTGGAGAAAGAAACTTTATTTCCTGTTTTCTAAAATCTGTACTTATGATGAAATTGGACTTCCCCGGTGGCTCAGGTGGTAAAGAACCTGCCTGCAATGTAGACCTGGATTTGATCCCTGGGTTGGGAGGGTCTCCTAGAGAAAGAAATGGCAACCCGCTCCAGTATTCTAGCCTGGAGATTTCCATGGACAGAGGAGCTTGGCGGACTATAGTCTATGGGGTCGCAAAGTATCTGACACGGCTGAGTGACTAACACGATGAGGAAATCGGTTTAGTACTCACAGATATAAATTGACATCGTGTGGAATCTTATGTGGTTCTAACAAAAGAGTTTCAGAAAACTACACATATAGCAAAAATTAACCAAAAACTCTCTTTGGTAATAAATCAGATGAAATTTTACAGTCTTATGTAATAAACACTTCAGGTCAAAGACAACATCTATTTTTCTCATTTCTGATATACTTTCACATTTTAGTTACATATGGAAACCAGGTGGCATAATAATGGAACTAAGATGACTTTGTGATACTTCATCTGGGGGGAAATGTTAACTTACAAACACAAGCCAGCACATCCCATGAAGCCCTTATATTTAAGTGAGAAAATTGATGAGACTTTTAATTTTTTTTAAAAAACAAGATATTGAATTAGTTTTTCCTCTTTGGTGAGTGAAATACCCCCTTTAAAAAAATGCTTGGGGAGAGTTTTCAAAATTATGTGAAAAAGTAGTCTAGATAAATTTCCAAAATAAATGAATAATAAAGTATACCCAGTTTGTGTTACAGGTTATGTTTTTAATGGGTCACAAGTAAGTCAAAATTATATTATGGAATTCAGTACCATTTCAGTAAAGACAGCTTCTAATCCTGTTTTAGTCATTGGGAGGTAATTTGATGTACTGAAACTTCCTTTCTGAAATCAAATTTCAGTTATAATCCAAACTTAGTGTCAGTTGTTTAGAAAAAAATCTGCTGAGTTTTTTGTCCACTTGATGAAAGCTGACTTTGCTTTAGCTAAACATTGCTTGAGCTCAGGCCTTTTGAATTTATTATTTGGAAAAATTATTGGGCATAGGTGATGATAAGGTTTCAGGAAAAATTATCATTAATTTCTTCTGAAACAGTCCTTTATTACCAAATAATAGACACATTAAATTACATGAAAGACAAATTATTTTTAATAGAAATGAACTTTAATTCACATTCCTGCAAAGTAAGAAAATATTTCCTTTGAAACCAGACAAGTCTCCCAGGAATGTAGTTCTATAGAAAGTAGTTCAAGGTGTAAATGTAATCTAATAGCTGGAAGATCTGGATCATTTAAAATTAAAATATTTAACATACATATTGGGCGAGAATCACTGATACCTCAGAACTCAGTGACAGTTACTGGTAAGAGAAGCATTTCAGATTAGCAGAGAAAAGAAATAAGGTAGACTTGGTGATGTGAAAAGAGAAGCAAGGGGAAAATACTTCATAATGAGCCTGTGATCTCTGGTTTCATTGTAACTGGACTTGCTCAGAGTTGGAACGTTGTAGCCAGCTGTGAATTAAAAGGAGCTTCCCCGGTGGCTCAGCAGAGAAGAACCCAAAGCAGGAGTGACAGGAGACTTGGTTTCCATCTCTGGGTCAGGAAGGTCTCCTGCAGGAGGGTGCAGCAGCCACTTCAGTATTCATGCCTGGAAAATCCCATGGACAAGGAGCCTGGCGGGCTACAGTCCATAGGCGGCAAACAGTCGGACACAACTGAAGCAAGTTAGCTGCATGGATTAAGAACTGATCAAGTTTCTCTAGATTAAAGAACAGAAAAGTGTTTTTTAGCAAGATCTAATCAGTCAGCATGAAGCTCACATCAACAGTCACAATCACAGAGGACTTGGGCACTATAAACAAACTTATTTCTCCCTGTGAAAGAGGGAGAAAATGGTGCACCAGCCTCTGCTAACCACAGATGTGCCTTGAGTTTCGTTCCTTGGCTGCTCAACATAAATGACATTTCACTCAATGTAATCTTTTCAGAGACTTGGAGTTTAACAAAACCTTTCAGTACAGTGAATTATTTTATTTGGGACATCAAGAGCAATGCATACAAAAGTACTGATTTTATTCTCATTTCTATAGAAAAGAAGAAAAATCAATTTCCTCACCAGTATCATAGTTAACACACCCACCTGGATTCTTGCTCCCATCTGCTTGCAAAGAGGCTGAAGAAAATCACACTGTAATAGTAGAAACACAAACTGAAATTGCATTGGTAGACTTGGAAAATAACATTCCCTCCATTTTTTGAATATCTTTATAAGTTACAGATACAAGTTTTTCTTTTCTTCAAGACAGAAGTAGTCTGCAGCACTCTGGATAAATAAATCTTATTACATTCTTTATACAAGAAGTGTTAAAAAATCCTCCTTAAACTTTCATGTTAAATCAAATATGCCTTTGAAGCACTTAACAGAATCTGTTACAAAGTAGATTCAATAAATGTATATTATAATAATTTGAGTCTAAATTTATTTTTCTTTTAAGTTTTACACACTTTATGTGAATATACAGTTTTGATGATTATCTCCATATCTCTGAATAACATGCCTACATTGCTTATATAAATTTTTTTATTTTTCAATATTTAACATTATGTAAGCAGTTTCTGTTCCATTATCAGAAAATGTAAATTTTGCCTTCTTTCATTCTTTTGACTCTATTAAACACACGAACTCTTCCCTTTACCTATTCTGTCTCTCTCTCTTTCTCATATATATATATGTATATATATATATATATACACACATAATATAGTATGTCATTATACACAATATAATAAATATAATGTGTAATTAATGGCATATAAATACTTAAACATTAATATATATACAGAGTTGGTTAAATCATTATTTCATTTTTATTTTATGAGACCCATGGGGCTTCCCTGGTGGCTCAGATGGCAAAGAAGTTCCTCAGTTGTGTCCAACTCTCTGCGACTCCATGGACTATAGCTTACCAGGTTCCTCCATCCATGGGATTTTCCAGGCAAGAATACTGGAGTGGGTTGCCATTTCCTTCTCCAGGAGATCTTCCCAACCAAGGGATTGAACCCGGGTATCCCACATTGTAGGTAGATGCTTTACCATCTGAGAAAGATGGCAAAGAATCTGCCATCAATGCAGGAGACCTGAGTTTGATCTCTGGGTCGGGCAGATCTCCTAGAGAAGGGAATTGTAGCTCACTCCAGTATTCTTGCCTAGAGAATCCCATGAACAGAGTAGCCTAGCAGGCTGCATACAGTCTATGGGGTTGCAAAGTCATATGTGACTGAATGACTAAGCACAGCACATTGCAGAAGATAGTCTCAGTGGCAAGACATAGTACATATATAATAAATATAATGATTAACTAGTGATTTGCTAATTAACGAATCAGATGAGAGTTTGCTTTGCTATAATATTGCCAGCAAGTCGTAATGTTTACATGTTAAATTAACATTGTAGGGAATAGAAACAACTTTTTTCCGCTAGGTCATTTAATGAATAAAAAGTTGACTGTTTAGAGCTAGTTAATCAATAACATACTGAAACATTTGGGGTTTAAAAATGTCCTTGGTAAAGTTGAGAAAAATTGAAAGCTTAAACTCTTAATCAGTAAGCTTATTGCCCATTTCTTAGGAATGATAAACATTGCACAATTTCATAATAAGACTTATTTTAAATCATCTCATTAAAAATTAGATTTTATACCATATCCAGGAACATGAATATGCACTTGTTTATAATATCATCATACTACATACCATCCTCATTACATAAATCCTTTCCCTCTCTAACACTTAAAATATTTGGAGAGAAAAACACATGTAAGGGTGAATAAAATATGACTATAAATACTCAATTTTTGCATATATGGCTTAAGCTAAATGCTGTTATCTGGAATTGTTCTAACAAATTGTTTTTGATGTTAGAATCTGAGTGTAAACATGGTATATAGAAATAAAGTCTTATCAGTTCAGTTCAGTCGCTCAGTCATGTCCGACTCTTTGCGACCCCATGAATCGCAGCACGCCAGGCCTACCTGTCCATCACCAACTCCCGGAGTTCACCCAAACTCATGTGCATCGAGTCGGTGATGCCATCCAGCCATCTCATCCTCTGTCGTCCCTTTCTCCTCCTGCCCCTAATCCCTCCCAGCCTCAGGGTCTTTTCCAATGAGTCAACTCTTCGCATGAGGTGGCCAAAGTATTAGAGTTTCAGCTTCAACGACAGTCCTTCCAGTGAACACCCAGGACTGGTCTCCTTTAGGATGGACTGGTTGGATCTCCTTGCAATCCAGGGGACTCTTAAAAGTCTTCTCCAACACCACAGTTCAAAAGCATCAACTCTTCGGCGCTCAGCTTTCTTCACAGTCCAACTCTCACATCCATACATGACCACTGGAAATACCATAGCCTTGACTAGATGGACCTTTGTTGGCAAAGTAATGTCTGCTTTTCAATATGCTATCTAGGTTGGTCATAACTTTCCTTCCAAGGAGTAAGCGTCTTTTAATTTCATGGCTGCAATCATCATCTGAAGTGATTTTGGAGCCCCCCAAAATAAAGTCTGACACTGTTTCCACATCTATTTCCCATGAAGAGATGTGACCAGATGCCATGATCTTCGTTTTCTGAATGTTGAGCTTTAAACCAGCTTTTCACTCTTCTCTTCCACTTTCATCAGGAGACTTTTTAGTTCCTCTTCACTTTCTGCCATAAGGGTGGTGTCATCTGCATGTCTGAGGTTATTGATATTTCTCTGGGCAATCTTGATTCCAGCTTGTGTTTCTTTCAGCCCAGCATTTCTCATGATGTACTCTGCATAGACGTTAAATCAGCAGGGTGACAATATACAGCCTTGACGTACTCCTTTTCTTATTTGGAACCAGTCTGTTGTTCCATGTTCAGTTCTAACTGTTGCTTCCTGACCTGCATATAGGTTTCTCAAGAGGCAGGTCAGGAGGTCTGGTATTCCCATCTCTTTCAGAATTTTCCACTGTTTATTGTGATCCACATCCTCAGAGGCTTTGGCATAGTCAATAAAGCAGAAATAGATGTTTTTCTGGAACTCTCTTGCTTTTTCGATGATCCAGTGGATGTTGGCAATTTGATCTCTGGTTCCTCTGCCTTTTCTAAAACCAGCTTGAACATCAGGAAGTTCACGGTTCATGTATTGCTGAACCCTGGCTTGGAGAATTTTGAGCATTACTTTACTAGCGTGTGAGATGAGTGCAATTATGCAGTAGTTTGAGCATTCTTTGGCATTGCCTTTCTTTGGGATTGGAATGAAAACTGACCTTTTCCAGTCCTGTGGCCACTGCTGAGTTTTCCAAATTTGCTGGAAGTGCAGCACTTTCATAGCATCATCTTTCAGGATTTGAAATAGCTCAACTGGAATTCCATCACCGCCACTAGCTTTGTTTGTAGTGATGCTTTCTAAGGCCCGCTTGACTTCACATTCCAGGATATCTGGCTCTAAGTGAGTGATCACACCATCATGATTATCTGGGTCATGAAGATCTTTTTTTGTACAATTCTCCTGTGTATTCTTATAGCTGTGATTATTTTTCTCATCACTCTATGTTACAAATTTCTAAAATGGAAACCATAGGACTTACATAAGAAAAATGACTTGGTAGAAATATGACCACAGGTAAAATGTTAGTAGCTTCAGTTTATGCAGTTTTCCCTAGAGGTGACACTTATTGCATAATGAAAAAGTATTAAAATATCTGTAATGTGTTAAGAGGTAGGTAAACCAATATCTTTACGTTGCTGGAGAGAGCTAATTTATTTTTAACATAAGTGAAGTGAAGTCGCTCAGTCATGTCCGACTCTTTGCTACCCCATGGACTGTAGCCTATCAAGCTCCTCCGTCCATGGGATTTTCCAGGCAAGAGCGCTGGAGTGGATTGCCATTTCCTTCTCCAGGGGATCTTCCCTACCCAGGAATCGAACCCGGATCTCCAGCATTGCAGGCATACGCTTTTACCGTCTGAGCCACCAGGGAAGCCATTTTTTTAAAAAAAGCATTTCAAATGTATTCTCTCAGTCAACATCTACTTTAGACATCAATTTAAGAAAAAAATTCAAAATAAAAATCAATGACGTTTAAGCACTATTTGAGATAGTTTAAAAATCCAAATTATAACTAATGTATTTAATTATACTATCCATTGTTCTTTATCCATAGCAGACGTTTACATCTCTATATAGAAAATACTGGGCTCCCTTCTTCTCTTTTCTCTTACTTCTCTTTCACTTATCAGTTACTGAACACATAAACAAATTTCATATTAATAACCCCAAAAAAATAGCTAATATTTCTTTTACACAGCAGACTCTTAAGAAATGTTTTAAGTTACTGAATGACTGTACTAAGGTGCTTCAGTTGTGCCTGACTATGTGCAACCTTATGGACTATAGCATGCTAGGCTTTTCTGTTCATGGAATTCTCCAGGCAAGAATACTGGAGTAGGGTGCCATTTCCTCCCCCTGGGATCTTCCTGACCCAGGGATCAAATCTGCATCTCTTATGTCTCCTGCATTGATAGATGGGTTCTTTACCATTAGCTCCAAATGGGAGGCTTAGTTGAATGAATAATTAACATTAATGATATATCTCATATGTGGTTTGTTAAGTTACGAGTGCTGCTGCTGATTTTTGTGTACAAATAATCAAGAGATTATAGACTCATAGCAAAGTTACAGTATAACATTTAACCCTCAGGTTACTCTCCCTAACCTGAAGCATATAGAACACAAATATTGAAATTTAAGGGGATGAGTTAACTGTAATATTAAATGGCATATTGCAAAATCAGCCAAGAGTTTATTAAAGGATAAAGTGACCAATGTACAAGATTTCTGCAGTGTTACAAGGAGGCTAATTGATTAATCTATGCTGTGCTGTAAATTCTCAGTTCCTAAATTCCTTATTCAACTGTGTGTGCCTTTAATCTTTGTTTCCTTCTCACCTGCATAAATTTTTCACCTGTATAAATTTTTTAGTAGAACAAGTTACATACTTCTCTGGCCTTGCTTTTACTTATTCTATTTGAATTCTAACATGACCTCCTATATTCAAATTGTCTCCTCTTCCAACCTTACTGTGAAAAGGTCTTCTGCCACTGCTGAGGGACAAAGACACTTCTGTATTGCTAAGACCTACCAAGGACACCAGTATGGCACCTATTCTAGGCTTCCCAGGTGGCATTGGTGGTAAAGAATCTGCCTGCCAAAGCAGGAGACGCAAGAGACACGAGTTTGATCCCTGGACTGGGAAGATCTCTTAGAGTAGGAAATGGCACCCCACTCCAGTATTCTTGCCTGGAGAATCCCATGGACAGAGGAGCCTGGCGGGCTACATACAGTCCAAAGAATCGCAAAGAGTTGGAACAGCTGAGCACATGGTACCTACTGGGGCCCATCACCATTTTTCTCAAGACTAGGAGCTGGATGATAAGAATTCTTCTGTCTGTGCCTAACAAGGATGTTAATACACTGAATTGACGTGGATATTCCTGCTGCTACAGATTTACAATGTCCCTGTCATTTTCAGTAAAACACTTCTGATCACTACAATATGATGCCTTCTCTCATTTTTTCTTGTGCATTTTAGTGAAAGCAATTGATTTTCAGGTTTTCCTTTTCTGTTCATTAAATTCCCTTACACTCAGACATAAACCCTACAAATTTGATCAGAGAGTGGTATGGAACAAACACCATGCCCTATTTCAGAATTGCTGACTTCTTCTTGGACCAAGGTTGATCACTCTGGCTCTATATTTTTCTAGAATGTGTTCCTTTTCAGGCAACACTTCATACCCTTGTGCTAGCTGACCCACAAGATAGATTCTTGAGACAACACAGTGGGTCTTCAGTCTTTTGAGGGAACAGATGTGGCGCTCAGTCCAAGTATCTAAAATGTTTTCCAAAACCCAAATCAAATTAAGAAATCTTTCATTGCCATTATTCCCTTTCATTATTAGAAATGATCATGCCACATGAACGTTAAAAGTATAATTCACTGAAAACACAGTTATAATTTTAAGCAATGGCTAAGTGGTAATGTAGTTTAATGTTGCAATTTTGCTCACTTTTATTCATAATTAATCTTTTATAGCTTTCTTCTCCCACCCACCAAGCTGTTAACTGCTAAAAACAAACACAGGCTAATATCTTTAGCAGGAAAGACTAATTAAAAATACTTAATTAGGCTTTGGTGAGCATTTATTTTATCAAGGCAGATCTTTTGAGCTGAAACTTTTCTGTCTCTATTTACCCTTCATCTCATAGTGTTTGGAAACCTAGCTGTTAAATTCACATGTGAACTTCATTTTGGATGGATTCAGATAATATTTCCACTTCCATTCATGCTGGATACATATTAGTACTATTTACTGCTTCAGAGTAACTCTTTCCTCTTTTCACCACTGTTTGGGTGCAGGCTGACTACATGATTATATCAAAGAGTATATGGCTCTATATTATGGCTTACCTAAGGTCCCCCAGTGGAGGTCAGCTAATTAGGAGACGCTGCCAGAAATTGGAGGGAAGGAACAGAGTGAGGTCAGAATACTTTATTCCTCTGGTTGACTGTGGGTGTGGTTGTTTCTGTGGGGTATGTCCTCAAGCTGAACAGATGCTTCTCTCAAGACGGTATTACATGCGTGCATTTCTCTCTTCTTGTGGGTTCTAGTAACTGCCTCTTCCTTGTTCCTTTGAGCTTGTGGGTGATAACCGACTCTGTTTCTTGCCCTCAGTGACTGTACTATCCTTTGTAGCTCTTCTGTACTCCAGCAACATTTAGTAAATAGTCCCTTTGTAAATGAACTCTTCTTGAATTATTATCCTAGGTTGAAGGTAAAATTTTTTTCTTGTTGGGATCCTGATGAATACACTAAGCTAAGATGTAGAGTCTTAACCCTGATTGTTGTTCAGTCACTAAATCATGTCTGACTCTGCAACCCCATGGACTGAAGCCAGGCTCCTCTGTCCTCCACTATTTCCTGGAGTTTGCTCAAATTCATGCCCATTGCATTGGTGATGCCATCCAATCATCTCACCCACTGGTAACACTGATACCAGATTATTAATCTTATATTAGAACTGTAAACACCATGATTGATAAATACATCCTTGATGCACACTTTGATCTCTGTTTTAACCTCCCAGTGTATACTAGATTTTGATGATGAAGGTTGAGCTTATGCTAGAAGGTGGTCGTTGGAAAAGAAATACATTTAGGAATTCGTTTTCTTCAAATTGATCAAAGTTTTCTGGTCAATTGTAATCATGTAAGGAATTTTATGCATCTATTTGATTCGTAACCCTGTTACAAGAGAATTTAAATTTAGATAATCATTAATAGTCAAGATAATCATTAATAGTCAAGATAGCACTTTTTGAAAGAAATCTCTGTCATCAACATCAACACTCCTCACAGGTTTCTTGTTACTCCTCCTTGTTGTAGCGACAGATGCTTGGCATCATTGTGTATTCCTTCCTCTTTCTCACCATGGAAATCTAGTCAACTGCAAGATCTTACTGATTTCATCTCCTGTTCTAGAACTTACTCTCCAACTCCTCTGCTAGACACCTAGCTTTGTTCATCCAGAATAAATTTTAAAATTGTAAATCTGATCAACTTACTTTCTTAATGCTGTCAATAACTTTTTTGCCCTTAGGATAAAAGCCAAATGTCATTAAGTTGATTATAAGGCCTTCCATGGTTTAGTTTGTACCTAGGACTTCCCTGGTGGCTCAGAGGGTAAAGCATCTGCCTATAGTGCAGGAGGCCCAGGTTCAATCCCTGGGTAGGGAAGGTCTCCTGGAGAAGGAAATGGCAACCCACTCCAGTACTCTTGCCTGGAAAATCCCATGGACGGAGGAGCCTGGTAGGCTACAGTCCATGGGGCCACAAAGAGTCAGACACTATTGAGCGACTTCACTTTCACTTTATATCTCAACCTCATTTCTTAAAACACATTTGAAGTTCCAACCACACTGAATTGCTTTCAGTTTGCCCCTTTGACCATAATATGCTTTCTCTTTAACGTGGGCCTTCACATTTGTCTGCAAAACACCTTCCCACTCTTGATTTCAATGCTAAATCCTGAAACATCTTGCCATGTTGGCAAGAATTTAGTTGCACTGAATACTCAACTAATACTGAAAACTGAAAGTGAAAGTCGCTCAGTCATGTCTGACTCTGCGACTCGATGGTCTATGCCATTAAGGATACTTACTGATTGTTAAAATATCCCAAGGTCAGCAGTTCCAGTTAGAGTTTCTGCCTCAAACAAGACCCGCAACTCTTTCTTTTCACATCATCAGCATCCTGTATTCTGTCTGGAATTTTGTTGCCCTGTGTTCACATTTGATATGCTCTAGTTCCTGACATCAAAACAATGAACAGCCATGTTCAAAAGCAGGAAGTGCAGTATGAGAGAGAGAACATTCTCTATTCACCTTCCACACCTCTCTAGTACCAAAGAGAAAGCCTTAAGTCTTCTGCTGACATTCTTGTGTGGCTAGTTAATCAGACTTGATATTTCAACCAGGAGATTGGTGTGACTGGCTCACGTCATGACTCACCCTCTAGGACACAGCACAGGTAGTGCTGAATAAACGTGGGATTCCTTAACAAGGAGGAAGTATGTCTGAGATAAGCAGCCAATGATGTCTTCAGTCCCTTGGACAGCAAGGAGATCAAACCAGTCAATCCTAAAGGAAATCAGTCCTGAATATTCATTGGAAGGATTGATGCTGAAGCTGAAGCTCCAATACTTTGGCCACCTGATGCAAAGAACTGACTCATTGGAAAAGGCCCTGATGCTGGGAAAGATTGAAGGTGGAAGGAGAAGGGGACAACAGAAGGTGAGATGGCTGGATGGCATTACCAACTCGATGGACGTGAGGCTGAGCAAGCTCCAGGAGTTGGTGATGGACAGGGAAGCCTGGTATGGTGCAGTCCATGGAGTTGTAAAGAACAGGACACAGCTGAGCAACTGAACTAAACTGATGTCTGCAGAATTGTGTTTATCTGCACAGCTCTCCTCCTGCAAAATTTTCTCCCATGGTTCCCATGCTCTTAGCCTCCTTCTACTACACTCTATATTCTAGTTATACTGAACTTCTTTCAGATTCTACAATGTTCTATGTGCTCTCCACATACATAGTCCTTTCCTGGAGAAGGAACTGGCAACCCACTCCAGTATTCTTGCCTGGGAAATCCCGTGGACAGAGGAGCCTGGTGGGTTACAGTCCAGCAAAGAGTCTGACATGACTGAGCACATGTAGGCACACACACACACCCTGTGCTCTTAGCATCCAAGCTTCACTGTGCCTATGCCTAGTACAGACTTCCCCTTTGCCCAGTTAGCATTTATGAACATTCAGATCTCAGCTCCGACTTTGGCTGCTCAGTCATTTCACTGTCTGTTCAAACTAGTGATTCTCCCAATCATGGATCCTGCTAGATTACATCTTCTAGGTAAACACATTGATGTAACTGATAAGTCTGCCTTCCTCTCTCATACTTCCTTAGAGTCTGTGATGTCCTTCCTGTTTTTGTCAATAAGAAGTGTGTTTCAGGGAAACGATGTTACAGCAGAGAAAAGGCTTTTGAATTCCAAGAGCTGGGAAACAGGGGAACTAAGAAGATGGAGCGTTGGAGCAAGGCTTCCGGTAGCTCTCAACTCCTGTCCAGAAATGATTCCTTGGAGAATCTCCGTGGAGAATCGTGGGAGGAGAGTTTCAGGGGAAGCCAGGCATGGTGTGTGTTCCTGCAAATGGAATTACAGGTCCCACCAGCAGAAAGGACAACAGACACTTCACGTGGGTCTGAGAGAAGAGAGTCCTTGTCTGTCAGAGCTGATAGAGGTGACAAAGTCAGTTTTCCTACATGTGGGTGTGAGAATAGAGGAATAGAAATGCCTGTCTGATGTGCCAAAGCAGAGCAACCTGGGCATCTCACCCATGAGAGGATTCGAGTGTCAGAGATCAGCCTGCAGAGGACGAAAAGGCTCTGATAGCTCCACCGAGTGACATGGGAGCAATGATGTACTACAATCATGAGGGGGATAGTAAAGGAGCAGAGAGTCAGACAGGGCATAGTGCCTGGAACAAGGTCGTTAGAGTGACACATAAGGAAGGAGGAAGGAACACCTGATGGGAAAATGACATCTCAGGCTACGCTGCAGTGTGTAGGGGACAGCCCAGTCTGGAGTTGCTCAGCAGTCCCCGGGTATTGTATGAACCAGAGAACACAGATGTGATCCAGGGCAAAGCAAGGAGAGTCATAGGGAGTAGCTGTCAAATGGATCAAATTTCTATGAACTAATAGAATGGGGATTTAAAAGATAAATCAAATTATTATGGGAAAAATTTTTACTTCTTGCTTATTGAAATTTCTTCCTTCAATATCTCAGTGCCTGAATAAGCCATAGATTCCTTGGGCAGCAGCCTATGTCATTTGTTACTACTGTCAAACCAAGACCTGGCAAAGTGCGTGGCAGACAAATGCTTGAGAAGTATAATGTGGACCAATCAGTAATAAAGTAGCACAGGGTGGATTACAGTTTATACTATTTCATAGAGATCAGAGAGGATTAGATGGAAATAAATAAAACTATGGGTTAAAAATCCATCTAATTTATGCACAAAATGCACAAATCCTTATTATTGTAACTCATGACACATTAAAATACCTCACAGGATAAAAAGGCACTTAAACGGTAAATGTGTTTGTGCTTTGCTGTGTAATTCATATTGCCCATTTCAAAGAATATGCAAAATTTCTCAGACTAAAGGTGTCTGTATTGTGATGAGGACTGCACACAAATTTTTAATGCAGGTATATGTGTATATGGATTTTAGAAAAGCATATGGAATATTGGAAATGAAACAATCATGCAATATGTATTCATTTTAACTGAATTTTGGGCTAGAGACATAATTTGAGTAGAAGATTAAGCTCTAGCTGAAATATCATCATGTTTCTAATAGAAACTGAACAGATTTCACAGTTTGAAAAGGGTTGACTATTATAGAAAACCAGCAACCTAATAACTCAGAGCATGCAGGATTCCAATAAAATCACTCATTGTTCTAATCATTATGTACCTAGCTCTGTGGTACTCTTACTTTATCTTTTACATGGTGGGGTAGCTGGGGAGGACAAAAGTTATAACTTCCCCATTCAAAATATTCAGAAATAAAAATAACCTGGCAGCTTCTAACAGACTTGTTTCCAACCCGAAGACATTATATATTTATATTGTTGTTCACAAAAATGAAGAAAGATAACTTAGAAATAGAAGAGGAAAAGCAAACAAATAAAAGAGAGGAAGTAATCACAACATATTACAACTTCCATACTATGTTAGATTATTGTGGGAGAGCCAGCTGGTGAAATTATTGGGCTTTCACTGTTTCTCTGCTAGTTTCAAATGTGGTTTGAACCTCTAGAGAAATGAGTTTGAATGTCTCATCTCATTCCTAGAAGCAACAAATCTCAGAAAAAAAATAACAGTTCAGTTTTGGGAAGGAATTTGCACTGAATGTGAGCCTGAGAAGGGCCTGCAGTGTATTCAAGGCTTGATCCACCTCTTCCTCCGAGGTCTGGGGGACCCAGGTCTGTGTGAGTCTTTCTGAAAGAACTAGTTACTCATCAGAATTTCTGCCTCTCCACGTAGGTTCATGAAGGTTTTCCTTTCAGCTATGCTGGTATATGTCAGTTTGGTGTTGTGCTTTCCTCAGAGAGAGTTAGTGCTGCTTGACAAGATAAAATAAAATTGAGGATAGGCAACAAGAAAAATGAGAAATTATGGAGGCATGGATGGACCTAGAGAGTGCCATACAGAGTGAAGTCAGAAGGAGAAAAACACATATCATATATTGATGCATCTATGTGGAATCTAGAAAAATGGTACAGTTCAGTTCAGTTCAGTCACTCAGTCATGTCCGACTCATTGAGACCCCATGAATCGCAGCACACCAGGCCTCCTTGTCCATCACCAACTCCTGGAGTTCACTCAGACTCACATCCATCGAGTCAGTGATGCCATCCAGCCATCTCATCCTCTGTTGTCCCCTTCTCCTCCTGCCCCCAATCCCTCCCAGCCTCAGAGTCTTTTCCAGTGAGTCAACTCTTCGCATGAGGTGGCCAAAATACTGGAGTTTCAGCTTTAGCATCATTCCTTCCAAAGAAATCCCAGGGCTGATCTCCTTCGGAATGGATTGGTTGGATTTCCTTGCAGTCCAAGGGACTCTCAAGAGTCTTCTCCAACACCACAGTTCAAAAGCAACAATTCTTCAGCACTCAGCCTTCTTGAGAAATCTGTATGCAGGTCAGGAAGCAACAGTTAGAACTGGACATGGAACAACAGACTGGTTCCAAATTGGGAAAGGAGTATGTCAAGGCTGTATATTGTCACCCTGCTTATTTAACTTATTTGCAGAGTACATCATGAGAAATGCTGGACTGGATGAAGCACAAGCTGGAATCAAGATTGCCAGCAGAAATATCAATCACCTCAGATATGCAGATGACACCACCCTTATGGCAGAAAAATGGTACAGATGGTCTGGTTTGCAAAGCAGAAATAGAGACACAGAAATAGGAAAAAAAAAAAAAAACATATGGATATCAAGAGGGGAAGTTGGGGGATGGGTGGGATGAGCTGGGAGATTGGGACTGACATATTTACACTACTGATGCTATGTATAAAATAGGTAACTAATGAGCATAGCACAGGCATAGCGCAGGGAGTTCTGTTCAGTGCTCCATGAGGGCCTAAATGGGAAGGCAATCTAAAAAATGTAGATGTGTAGTTGGTTCACTTTGCTGTACAATAGAAATTAACACAACATTGTAAGGCAAATATAGTCCAATAAAAACTTAAAATAAAGAAGGAAAGCAGGCTGGTGATGACAACCTTGTCTCTCCTGTCCTTCGGTGCATGAAGGGGTAAAAAAAATAAGTGGTAGAAAATTACCAATTCTTCTGCCCATGTGTCTAGCCATATTTTAAATGTTTCATACCTGTAATTGCATTTAAATCTATGCAAAGTATCCCCACAAAATAAGAGACTTCTGCCCACCCCTGCTTCATTTTTCAACTTAGAGAAAAAGTAATTTTTCCTGGTTCATGCAGAGTTAGATAAGAACTGGCCTGCTCATTCCCAGGCCAGCTCTCTTTCCTGATACATGTCATAACCTTGAATCACCAAAGAGGTCAATATTATACACGATTAGTTAAAACCAAGAATAAGTTTTCTACTGGAATATATTGCAGTAACGTCTTACAAGTGCTAATGCTAATAGAAGGAATGAGATTGAGTGTATGTTTGTGTTTCTTTGGAAGCTCTTTTCCCAGGTCTAGGTTTTCAGCATTGACTTGGAATTAGGGAGTGCTACGCAGACAGGAACTCAGGAATACCCAAGGATGGTTGTACTCTTCATACAATTATAAAACAAGACATGAAACTACTTAAGAGCTGATATTTCTTTCTCCAAATTATGAAATTGAATTGTGTTTGAACACTGGCTCCCCAGACCCGGGCTTTTGAACAAGAAAAAGTGCAGAGAAACACATTTTTGTTAAAAGAAGAAGTATTTCACCTAAATTTATGAAGTAGAGCTGAGCTTTTGAAATGTACAAAATATGTGAAACATTTCATCAAGTCTCTAGTACGAATTTGAGCCTTGTCACCATGCACAATATCCTTTTGTTGCCTATAAACTATTGGTCCATCCTAATAAGGAAATGATTCTGGGTATAATAATATGTTTTTCCCCTCTCTTAGTAATGAGTATATTAGTCTGATACCAAAGAAAAGTCTGTTTTATATTCTTTTTCTGGCATGGAACTATAAACAAGTATTCCAGTACAATTTAGAAAGTAAAGAACTTAGCAAAACTTTTGTGCTTTGGAATGCGCAACATTTCTGAGTCATTACATTCCACTGAACTTTTGCAGAACAGCTCAAGTAGCATATTTTAGACCTATAGCATATTTCAACAGCATAAGTCTTCTCAGCCAGTCATGACCTTGAGTCACCCCCAGAGACTTGTTTCCTTTCTGTGTCTGATAAGCACTGGCAGGAAAGTTGTGAAAGATTCAAAGGGGCCACTGTCCCCTGGAAGTGCCCCACTTACTACCCATTAACCCTAGTATTCTCTGAGCCAAAATATCTTCCAAGTGATTATGACTTTTTAGTGATAGTAGTTAAAGGGTTCTAGGGTCACGTATGGAAGGAAACTTTTACTATAATCTGTTCACAAATATAGGAATAATGCAATGCCCAGGGCACATGCATTTTCATTTCTTATCATCTTTGTTAATGTCTCTTATCATTATCTCAGACTCTCTAGAGTTGTAGCAGCAGTTGAGGATGGGCCAATGGCAACACCATTCTGCCAAAGGTTCACAGAGGCATTTCTCTTCTCTTGGTTTCAGTAAAATAATAGAATTGAATTGCTTAGCAAATCTGTGAGCACTACGAAGAAATACATCCAGAATTGTAACTCCTGTCAGTAAAAGTGTTAGTCACTCAGTCGTGTCCGACTCTTTGTGACCCCATGGACTGTAGTCCGCCAGGCTATTTTATCCATGGAATTCTCCAGGCAAGAATACTGGAGTGGGTAGCCATTCCCTTCTCCAGGAGATCTTCCTGGATTGAAGCTGGGTCTCTTGCATTGCAGGCAGATTCTTTACCATCTGAGCCACAAGGGAAGCCCTCAGATTCCTAGAAAGATATAATATAATCACACTATTTTCTCCTTTGAAGCAGAGCTGAGGATGAAGAAGTCAAATGAACAAGGTTCTGGCAACTTTGAAAGCCTAGCTTCCCCCACTTTGCCCCTTTTTGTTGAGTGGAACACTGTGAATTCCATTATGAATGGAGCATTTTGTTTCTTGAATTCTTGCACAGTTGTTATGTAATGGACTATTAAAAAATTAGTTGCATGGTGGGTTTTGCCTATCCAAACTCATAAAGCAATGCTAATTGATGTTCAAAGGCAACGAAATGATAAAATTTAGTGCAGGTGTCATATTTACTTGGCTACGAAAGCCAAGCTCCTTATGGCAGAAAGTGAAGAAAAACTAAACAGCCTCTTGATGAAAGTGAAAGGAGAGTGAAAAAGTTGGCTTAAAACTCAATATTCAGAAAACTAAGATCATGGCATCTGGTCCCATCACTTCATGGCAAATAGATGGGGAAACAGTGGAAACAGTGAGAGACTATTTTGGGGGGTTCCAAAATCACTGCAGATGGTAACTGCAGCCATGATATCAAAAGGGTGCTTGCTCCTTGGAAGAAAAGTTATGACCAACCTAGACAGTATATTAAAAAGCAGAGACAATACTTTGCCAACAAAGGGCCATCTAGTCAAAGCTATGGTTTTTCCAGTAGCATGGATGTGAGAGTTGGACTATAAAGAAAGCTGAGTGCCAAAGAATTGATGCTTTTGAACTGTGGTGTTGGAGAAGACTCTTGAGAGTCCCTTGGACAGCAAGGAGATCAAAGCAGTCAATCCTAAAGGAAATCAGTCCTGAATATTCATTGGAAGGACTGATGCTGAAGCTGAAACTCCAATACTTTGGCCACCTGAATGCGAAGAACTGACTCCTTGGAAAAGACCCTGATGCTGGGAACAATTGAAGGTGGGAGGAGAAGGGGATGACAGAAGATGATTGTTGGATGACATCATCAACTTGATGGGCATGAGTTTGAGTATGCTCCAGGAGTTGGTGATGGACAGGGAAGCCTGGCGTGCTGCAGTCAGTCCATGGGGTCACAAAGAGTCAGACATGACTGAGTGACTGAACGGAACTGAACTGAAAGCCAAGCTCTTGTTGAGACCTTGGGCAGCAACATGTGTCCAGCATGAAGCACGTATTTGTACATGATTACTGAATGAATGAAAGCTGGATGGTGAGTGAAACATAGTGAAAGCTATTATATTTTAGATGAAAAACAAAAGTGACTTAGGTCCTTAGGTTAGGAGGAACTCTCACAATGTTTAATACATACTCATTGATTGCTCTTCAGTTGTTACTGCCATTAGATGATGTCTTTATCTATTATCAATTTAATTCTACGCCTTTGTTTACATTTATTCATTTGATGAGTACTTTAAAAATATTAAGCAATTAGGAAGACTTCTTTTGTGGTTCAAATGGTCTATTTAGTCATCTCGCTGTTCATTCCTATACACAGTATAGGAATATAAAAATCTCAATAAAGTATCCCATTGATTAATGTAACATTCATGCAATTACATTCTTCCTTGTTCTAGCTATATATATATAGTGCTTAAAGAATTATAGAATTTAATAGCTAGAAACAGTATCTTGAATAATGAAGATGATGTTCAAAAGAACATTATTCTTCAAAAGAATAATATTCCTTTCCTCAAAACTAAATCTTCATTATTATTATTCAATTGCTTATATTAAGGCAGAAAACAAGACTGGGTAGAAAGGGAAAATAATATGGTTTTCAACACAATTGAATACACTGTTGAGGGTAGGCTCACTTTCCTTTCCTGTGGGAGACCAACCACAGAAAACTATTCAGGTAACAACTGACTCAGAAAGCACCCTTCTCTTCAAATGTATTCAAAGATAATGAGTGATTCCAATGGAGCAAAATCCTTGGGAGGCTATGACACGTCCCCTCAAATAATCCCTCTTCCCACTGGAAGTACTGTAGGAAGCTTTCTCTAACAGCAGCAATGCCAAGATAAAGAGAGTAAATGAAACTTTAAAATGTGTTTTGGTATTGTAAACATACATGCATTATATTCAAACACTCAGGATAACTTACTTACTGCACAAGCCAATTAGATCATCTCCAATCACATGTGAAAAGAGCTCAGGCTAATCTAATCGATTCAGGGATGCTCCATTTATTTCTGTGTTTCTGATGCCTTTATAATATTACAAACTGACCCATAAACATGCTCTCCAGTGAGGAGAGCTCCTGCTCCTAGAACTAGAAATTCGGCAGAATACCGTTTGGGGAAATAGCAATCTTCATGTGACTCTTAATTTGAAATAAAAAATCAGTTTATTGAAGTATGATTGATACACAAAAGGCTTTACCTAATTAATGTGTACAACTTGATGAGTCTGGAGATAAGTATACCCCCTATGAAATCATCACCACAATCCATGTCACCTCTAAGAATTTTTTCCCATCTTATTATTTACTATTATTAGCATTATCATTATTATCATGTTGTGATGAGAACACAAAATCTATCCTTATAAGTTTTTAAGTATACAATATAGTACTCTTAGGGCTTGCCTGGTTGCTCAGTGGTAAAGGACTTGCCTGCCAATTGGGTCTTCCCTGGGTTAGGAAGATCTCCAGGAGAAGGAAATGGCAACCCACTCCAGTATTCTTGACTGGGAAACTCCATGGACAGAGGAGTCTGGTGGGCGACAGTCTATGGGGTTGCAAAAGTTAGACATGACTTAGTGACTAAATAATAAAAATTGCATATGTAACCAGAAATGGGGATTCTAAATCACTTGGAAATTCTATTTTTAATTTTTTGAGGAATCTCTAGACTATTTTTCAGAGTGACTGCACCAGTTTACATTCCCACCAAGAGTGTACAGGGCTCCCTTTTCTCCACATTCTTGCCAATACTTATCTTCTGTTTCTTTTTGCTTTGTTTTAATACTAACCACCATAACAATATGCAGTGATCTTCATTGTAGTTTTGATTTGCATTTCCCTAGCAACAACAGCAAAAATCAATGTGTAGAATTACATCAAACTAAAATGCTTCTGCAGAGCAAAGGAAACAATCAACAAAATGAAAAGGAACCTACAGGATGAAAGTGTTTGCAAACTGTATATTTGATAAAAAATTAGCAAACAAAATGCAATTTTAAAATGGGAAAAGAACTAAATAGGCATTTCTGCAAAGAATACATATGAATGGCCAACAAGTATGTGAAAAGATGTGCAACATCATGAATCATTAGAGAAACAATATGTTTAAAAATATATTACAGAAACTTTGTAGAATTGTTAAAGACCTATTAAAAAACAACTGATTTTCTAGGCAAGTGGCTGGACCAGATGCCATTTGAAGGTCCTCCTGATACCAGTGTCAGGATGGTAAATAGGAAGGAACCATGTCCTCACAGTAGAGCTCATAATGACACTGAGCATTTGCTTAAATTCGTTCATTCAGGAAAGCAATAATACTCCAAGTTTAAATAGTATATTACTTATTAAACTCTCAGTGTCACTTGGAAGGAAGCTATGACACACTTAGGCAGCATATTACAAAGCAGAGACATTACTTTGCTGACAAAGGTCTCCGTATAGTCAAAGCTACGGTTTCTCCAGTAGTCATGGGTGGATGTGGAAGTTGAACCATAAAGAAGGCTGAGCACCAAAGAAATGATGCTTTCAAACTGTGGTGTCATAGAAGACTCTTCAGAGTCCCTTGGAGAGCAAGGAGATCAAACCAGTCAATCCTAGAGGAAATCAACCTTGAGTAATCATTGGAAAGACTGATGCTGAAGCTGAAGCTCCAATATTTAGCCACCTGATGCAAAGAGCCAACTCATTGGAAAATACCCTGATGTTGGGAAAGATTGAGGGCAAGAGGAGAAGGGGCCAACAGAGGAAGAAATGATTGGAAGGCATCACTGACTCCATGGATATGAATTTGAGCAAACTCCAGGAGATAGTGAAGGACAGGGGAGCCTGGCTTTTATGTTGAGGTATTTTTCTTTTTATTTTTTATATTTAAACCTGTCTTTTTTCTAATGCCTTACCAAAAGTTTCCCTCTCTTACTTAAAGCATCACTCAGATTCTTATATCCTGGTATTAAAACGTTCAGAAAAATGAACAGAAAATATTTTAATTCTGATGATAAAAATTATGCCAATGAGTTCTCCTTAATTCAGTCAATGAGCTGATTGCATGTATTATAGAGTACTTTCAGTGAGCAAGATATTGTGCTAGGTGAAAGGAGTGTTTTGTACTGAGTGTTTGTGTTCCTTCCAGATTCATATGTTGAAGCCTTCACGTGATGCTTGGAGATTAGGACTTTGGCAAATAAGTTCAGATGAAGGTGTGATGATGGGACCCTTATGACGGGATTGATGACTTTGTAAGTAGAGATCCTACAGAGGAAATTCACTCCCCTCCCCACCTTTTCTTTCTCTTGGTCTCTCTCCATCCTAGCACAAAGAAGTCATGTGAGCCCATGATAAGATGGGGACCATCTACAAGTCAGGAAGAGCACGCTCACTAGACACCAACTCTGGTGTCCTGGTCATGGACTTCTAGCCTCTAGAACTCAGACAAATAAGCCTCCATTTTCAGGCAACTCAGTCAATGGTGTTTTCTTACAGCAGCCAAGGCAAATGAGGAATTCACTGAACAGAAGACTAGTCTCTGGCTCCAGTGTATGTAAAATAACTAGCAATATAAACAATACAAGGTAGAGTAACTAATAACACAGATATTATTGCCCACAAATATAGTAGTAATTTAGGAAAGGGAAATCATTTTGGCCTAAACCAAAGCCAAACGGAATTGAAAGATAAAATTTTATTCCTCATATATTGTGTTATCATCCAGCAGATGACAAGGAGATATAAACCTTAAATTTATTCCACAACTGAGGGCTTTCCCCCCTAAAATCCATAACCTTCTCTTATTTTTTATTTATTTTTTCTTTTCATTCTCATTTCTCTTCTGACCCTTTTGTACTCACCAACACATTTCAGCATGCTTCTGAGATGTGACTGATACTGTGATGGAAGAAAGATCCACTAAGAACAACTGTGCTTACTTTTCTTATTTTAATGACGAATCTGGAAAGCGTCCCAGATGAAACATTTATTATACTAAACATATTCTGCTGAGGAGGAAATTGACCAGGGAAGCATTGGGCAACTACATGTATTTACAGTACGTTGACCTCTCTTTTCCCCATTTCTGTGAAACATCTGTGAGTGATCTTGCCAACATTTTTGGCCTATGACTGGTTATTTGAAATCTGGCATTTGAATTTCAGATATGTGCATTTATATTTATGTAGCCAGTGAGCCGCCCTTACAAGACATTTTGAAATCAAAATGCTAGTTGCCTTGTTTAATGGAGATTGACAGAAAGCTAGGTTTTGGTTTATTTGTTTGGTTTTGGGGTTATATATTTAAATCACATTGCCTCATTCAAATTATTTAAATTTTATAAGAATAATAGTACCGATGAATTTTTTTACTTATCAGTCATGCAGAAGAGAACTTGTGCTCATTATACTGTTAGGCATTAGTGGAGGGTTCTTGGGCATTTCTCCTGGGGCTCTAAGTTGGTAGATGGATTAGGATAAAAGAGCATTTCATTATCCCATGGAGTGTCTATGATCTGGGAAGAATGAAAGAGAAAATAATACTGGACAGATAAGTTACTACTGATGGAAGATTTTGAGATAATTAATAATATTCCAACCAAAGAGATTTTATATGGAGTTTACAGTAGTGGAGCCTCATGAGTCAATCAGAAAGGCAGGCTGACAATACCTTAATCAGTCATAGGTGTTCCTAAGGCCAGGTCAATTTTCCATCAACCTGGGTTCCAGATTTCTTTATTGGTTGGATAGAAGTAATTATATGACACATTAATTAGTTTCCATGTCAAATTGGACTTTCAGCTACCCAAAGTAAGGAAAGCATAACTCATATGACTACCAACTATGCAGTTTGGTGTTGTCCTTGTTACTCCTGAGGAAAATAATGTGCTTTGGGGGTCATTTGATATCAGATGTACCTAGAACTGAGTCCTGGGTGTCACATGTGACCTTACACAGAGACCTGACTTCTTGAAGCCAGAATTTCTTTTGATAAAATGTGGGAGGGCTAGGATATACCTAATCCAATTATTCTGAGGATAAATAAATTAAGGTTTCTGACACCACCCTTATGGCAGAAAATAAAGAAGAACAAAAGAGTCTTTTGATGAAAGGGAAAAAGAGAGTGAAAAAGTTGGCTTAAAACTCAACATTCAGAAAACTAAGATCATGGCATCTGGTCCCATCACTCCATGGCATATAGATGGGAAACAGTGGAAACAGTGAGAGACTTTGTTTTCTTGGGCTCCAAAATCACTGTAGATGGTGACTCAGTTCAGTTCAGTTCAGTTCAGTCGCTCAGTCATGTCCGACTCTTTGCGACCCCATGAATTGCATCACGCCAGGCCTCCCCGTTCATCACCATCTCCCAGAGTTCACCCAGACTCACGTCCATCGAGTCCATGATGCCATCCAGCCATCTCATCCTCGGTCGTCCCCTTCTCCTCCTGCCCCCAACCCCTCCCAAGATCAGAGTCTTTTCCAATGAGTCTACTCTTCTCATGAGGTGGCCAAAGTACTGGAGTTTCAGCTTTAGCATCATTCCTTCCAAAGAAATCTCAGGGTCGATCTCCTTCAGAATGGACTGGTTGGATCTCCTTGCAGTCCAAGGGACTCTTGAGGGTCTTCTCCAACACCACAGTTCGAAAGCATCAATTCTTCGGTGCTCAGCCTTCTTCACAGTGACTACAGCCATGAAATTAAAAGATGCTTGCTCCTTGGAAGAAAAGTTAGGACCAACCTAGACAGTATATTAAAAAGCAGAGACATTACTTTGCCAACAGAGGTCCATCTAGTTAAAACTATGGTTTTACCAGTAGTCATGTATGGATGTGAGAATTAGACTATAAAGAAAGCTGAGCACCAAGGAATTGATGCATTTGAAGTGTGGTATTGGAGAAGACTCTTGCGAGTCTCTTGGACTGCAAGGAGATTCAACCAGTCAAACTTAAAGTAAATCAGTCCTGAACATTCATTGGAAGAACTGATGCTGAAGCTGAAACTCCAATACTTTGGCCACCTGCGAAGAATTGACTCCTTAGAAAAGACCCTGATGCTGAGAAAGATTGAAGGCGGGAGGAGAAGGGGATGACAGAGGATGAGATGGTTGGATGGCATCTTTGACTCAATAGACATGAGTTTGAGTAAATTCTGGGAGTTGGTGATGGATAGGGAGGCCTGGCGAGCTGCAGTCCCTGAGGCTGGAAAGAGTCATACACAACTGAGTGACTGAACTTGAACTGAACTGAATTGTGGTGCTGAAGAAAACTCTTGAGAGTCCCTTGGACTGCAAGGAGATCAAACCAGTCAATCCTAAAAGAAATCAACCCTGAATATTCATTGGAAGGACTGATGCTGAAGTTGAAGCTCCAATACTTTGATCACCTGATGTCAAGACCTGACTCATTGAAAAAGACCCTGATGCTAGCGAAGATTGAAAGCAAAAGGAGAAGGGGACAGCAGAGGATGAGATGGTTGGATAGCATCACAGACTCAATGGATATGAGTCTGAGCAGACTCTGAGAGATGGTGAAGGACAGGGAAGCCTGGAGTGCTGCAGTCCATGGGGTCACAAAGAGTTGAACTCAATTTAGCGACTGAACAACAAGTACATAAATAATTGCTTAGCATAAACCATACTTGGGCAAGTGGAGATGTAAAGGTTATTTGCCTATGGTCTTTGTTGCATGCATATGTGTGTTAACTGCAGTTGTGTAAAACTGTCTAAACGGTCAGTTGCATCTACCACAAACATAGCAGTGATAATAACATGAATAAGCTACCCTGCTCTTCTGGCAAAATATTTTTTTAAATTCCTATTTTTCTAAAGGTGGTGCAGTCTTTTGCTTGGTGAGGTTCACTTCAACGTGAGCCTCTTTTACGCAGGGCCTTAGAGCAACAGTTGGAAACTGCGTTAAAATTTTTCAATAAAATACCTCATCTCCCTGAAGTGCCTGAAGTAAAGCATAACACTCAAGATCTATGCAGCTCCTTAGCTGAAATGTAATGATCTGGACTTACAGTATGTTAAAAACTTTTGTCATTGAATAAATTCCACAGTAGGCAAGGTATACTGTATGTCACAGAACATTAAAATGATCCTTCAACCTAAAGAAAATAATAATGTGGCTAGACCATAAATCTCAGGCACCCTCAGTGACTATTAAATATCTGCCAAAATTTGCTGTCTAATGATGTGTATTTCAATCAACCCAATTTATCAACCTTATGGGCTGATTAAAACTATATTACTCCATTAAGATTAATTCCTGACTTCTGGGAATTAGAATTTTGTGAAGTAAAACACCAGATTGAGAGACTCAGATCTGTTAACTACAGATTATTAATAGAAATGACTCTTAAAACATCCAACAGAGTTAGGAATATGAGTGTATATTTTTATGTTTGTGTGTTCAAAATATCCTGTTAAGTATCTTCCATGGTTTAAAAAGCACGCATGTCTCTTGAAACCAGTTACTTATACATTATCCACTTTTCAGGAAGGATACAATTCAGTCCAGAAATATCATATCAAATCCCCTCACCATGTCTGTAGTCTTAGAGGCCCCTCAGGTATGTGATCAGGAGGTGTCTACTTACATACTGGGGGATGGGGGAAGGAGGTCCATTAATCACAAAAAAAGCATTCTTTATGTAGCTAAAGGGGCTCACTCCACACTTTTCCACATAAAGACGTGACATTCAAGTAGAAATGGATGGAATTTGTTTTTATGAATAGGGTCCTTGCTGACTAATTCTTTTTCTGGGGAGGGGAATGGGCAAATGTTATCCAGATGCATTCCTCTGGAACGATTCCCAGTTTGGGAAAGTGAAAACTACTGTACTTGCAGTATAATAAAGGGCAGTCAGAGAAACACGATAGCTCCATAAATAGTGCAGTTCTGTTCCTCCCTGCCTGCCCGGTGTCACGGAGCCCGAGTTGTTGCAGAGATCTTTCATGTCACACAGAGCACCGAGAGTCATCCACCATCATTTTTTTCTTCTGGAACTCTTGCAGTCATAGCAAAACTGGAATCAAAATGGGATCAAAATCGTCTAAATCTGCTCAAAGCTCCCAAACAAAAAGCAGTAAATGAATATATACTTGTGTTTTCCCAATTAAATTGTTGGGCAAAGGAAGATATATTATCCCTTTTCCCCTTAGAAAGTTTTTTCCTTCAGATCACAAATTCTTACCCAGGTCTACCCCTCCTCCCCTTGGTCTTCTTTTCTGTCTGAAACCCATTACTTTGCTTTACTATTAGATTGAATGCAGCCCAGGACTCTGTTCACAGTCCTCATCCCATTCTGTACCTGCTTCCTGGCCGTCATTTTCATACTTATGTTTGCAAATGAACCTTCTTTTTGCCAAGAAGTACATGTAGCTTTGAGTTCTTTCAATAAATATTATTTATATCCATATACTATATAAATAATAATCATAGTATTTATTATTATACCAATAATTGTATATTGTTATATAATTATACAAATAATTAAATATATATCGTGAGTTTGAGTGAACTCCGGGAGTTGATGATGGACAGGGAGGTCTGGCGTACTGCAGTTTATGGGCTTGCAAAGAGTCAGACACGACTGAGCGACTGAACTGAACTGAATTATATGTTTATATTATAAATAACGCCACAGGACTGGAAAAGGTCAGTTTTCATTCCAATCCCAAAGAAAGGCATTGCTAAAGAATGTTCAAGCTACTGCACAATTACACTCATCTCACTTGCTAGAAAATAGTGCTCAAAATTCTTCAAGCAAAGCTTCAACAGTATGTGAACCAAGAAATTCCAGATGTTCAAGCTGGATTTAGAAAAGGCAGAGGAACCAGAGATCAAATTGCCAACATCTGTTGGATCATCAAAAAAGCAAGAGAGTTCCAGGAAAACATCTACTTCTGCTTTATTGACTATGCCAAAGCCTTTGACTGTGTGGATCACAACAAACTGTGGAAAATTCTCCAAGAGATGGGAATCTTAGACCACCTTACCTGCCTCCTGAGAAATCTGTATACAGGTCAAGAAGCAACAGTTGGAACTGGACATTGAATGATGGACTGCTTCCAAATTGGGAAAGGAATATGTCAAGGCTGTATATTGTCACTCTGCTTATTTAATTATATGCAGAGTACATCATGCAAAATGCTGGGCTGGATGAAGCATATGTTGGAATCAAGATTGCTGGGAGAAATATTAATAACCTCAGATATACAGATGACACCACCCTTATGGCAGAAAGTGAAGAGGAACTGAAGAGCTTCTTGATGAAAGTGAAAGAAAAGTGAAAAAGCTGGCTTAAAATTCAACATTCAAAAAACTGTGATCATGGAATCCAGTCCCATCACTTCATGGCAAATTGATGGGGAAACAATGGAAACAGTGAGACACTTTGTTTTCTTGGGCTCCTAAATCACTAGAGATCATAACTGCAGCCAGGAAATTAAGATACTTGCTGCTTGGAAGATAAGCTATGACCAACCTAGACAGCATGTTAAAAAGCGGAGACATTACTTTGCCAACAAAGGTCCGTCTAGCCAAAGCTATGGTTTTTCCATTAGTCGTGTATGGATGTGAGAATTGGACTATAAAGAAAGCTGAGCACCAAAGAATTGATGCTTTTGAAGTGTGGTATTGGGGAATACTCTTAAAAGTCCCTTGGACTGCAAGAAGATCCAACCAGTCAATCCTAAAGGAGATCAGTCCTGAATATTCATTGGAGGGACTGATGTTGAAGCTGAAACTCCAGTGCTTTGGCCACCTGATGCAAAGAACTGACTCATTGGAAAAGACCCTGATGCTGAGACAGATTGAAGGCGGGAGGAGAAGGGGATGACAGAGGATTAGATGGTTGAATGGCATCACCAACTCGATGGACATGAGTTTGAGCAATCTCCAGGAGTTGGTGATGGACAGGGAGGCCTGGCATGCTGCATGGGGTGGCAAAAAAATCGGACACAACAGAGTGACTGAACTGAACTGATTATAAATAAAAATATATTAAATAAATAAGTATATATTATTTGTAATTATATACTAATATGTTGCTTTTTTAAAAAAGATATGGATTTAAAGATGTAAACCAGGTGTTTAAACAAAGTGTTCTCTCCATTTATTAAAATATTCTCTGATTTTTTTGATCAAAAGTTTTCCTTCTGTATAATTTGCTCATAGTATTTATATAAAATTTTTTAGATTTATACCTAGAATTTTCAGGTTTTGAGTGATAATATAAATGGTATTTTTTTAAATTTCAAATTCCGAATGTTCATTGCTAGTATAGAGGAAGCAATTGACTTTTATATATCAACCATGTGTCCTACAACCTTGCTATAATTACCTGCTAGTCCCAGGAGTTTTCCTTTGATTCTTTGGGACTTTCTACATAGAAGCACAAAAAATCTAAGAACAAAAACAGTTTTATTTCTTACTTACCCATGTGTGTATCTTTTATTTCTCTGTTCTTTCTCATCACATTAGGTATGACTTCCACTATGATGTTTCATAGTAGGGATAAGAAGAAACATGCTTGCCTTGTTTTTGATCATAATGAGAAAACATGTTTCTTAGCATTGAATATAATGGTAGCTGTAGGTTTTTGGTAGATACTCTTTATCAGATTGATTAAGTTCTCCTCTATTTCTAGTTTGTGGACTGTGATTCTTAAAAATCATAAACCAGTATTGAATTTTATGAAATGTTTCTGCTGGGCTATAGATACAATATCACATGATTTTTCTTCTTTAGCCTGTTGATGTAATGGATTCATTACTTTTCAAATTATATTATGGTAACATTAAAAAGCAGAGACATTACTTTGCCAACTAAGGTCCGTCCAGTTAAGGCTATGGTTTTTCCAGTGGTCATATATGGATGTGAGAGTTGGACTGTGAAGAGAGCTGAGTGCAAAAGAATTGATGCTTTTGAACTGTGGTGTTGGAGAAGACTCTTGAGAGTCCCTTGGACTGCAAGGAGATCCAACCAGTCCATTCTGAAGGAGATCAGCCCTGGGATTTCTTTGGAAGGAATGATGCTAAAGCTGAAACTCCAGTACTTTGGCCACCTCATGCAAAGACTTGACTCATTGGAAAAGACTCTGATGCTGGGAGGGATTGGGGGCAGGAGGAGAAGGGGACGACAGAGGATGAGATGGCTGGATGCCATCAGTGACTCAATGGACATGGGTTTGAGTGAACTTCGTGGGTTGGCGATGGACAGGGAGGCCTGGCATGCTGAGGTTCCTGGGGTCCCAAAGAGTTGGACATGACTGAGCAACTGAACTGAACTGAACATTATAGTAATATAATTATGTAATTAATTAATATTAATTAATTAGTTTCAAATGTTGAAATAGCCTTCCTTTCATACCTGAGATAAATCCCACTTGCTTGTGGTATATAATTATTTTTATACTTTAAAAATTCAATGTGCTAATATTTTGTTATGGATTTTTGCATCCGTGTTCATGGAGATATTGGTCTACAGCTTTCCTCTTATGCAAGCTCTTTGCTACTTTAGATATTAGGGTAATATAGTCCTGAGTGGTTAAGTTATGAGTTTTCCCTCTGCTTCTGTTTCTGACATTGTAGAGAACTGGTATACTTTCTTTCTTAAATATTTGATAGAGCTCACCAGCAAACCCATCTAGGCCTGGGACTTTCTATTTTGGAAAGCTGTTGGTCATTGTTTCAATTTGTCTAATAAATACAGATTTACTCAGATTGTATATTTGTTCTCATTGAATTTTGATAGTTTGTGTCTTCCAGTGTGTTGATTCATTTGATCTAGGTCATCAAATTTGTGAGCATTGAGCTGTTTATAGTATTCCTTTGCTATCCCTTTAAGGTCTATCAGATCTATAGTAATTCCTGTTTTATTTATGATTATTAACTTGTATGGTTTTTAGTTAGCTAAGTTAGATGTTTATAGTTTTATTGGTCTTTTGAAGAATTAGCTTCTGGTTTTACTGATTTTCTCTATTGGTTTTGACTTTTATTGACTTCGGTTCTAAGTAACTTTTACATTTGCTTTCTTTGAATCCAATTATATCTACTTTTTTTTTCATGTTTTTACACATATATTCTTGATTTTACACTTAAATTGTTTTCTATTAACTGCAGTCAGTGTTATATATATCTCACTATAGATTTGTTTTTTCAGCTTCCACAAATTTTGATAAAATGTGTTTTTATTTTCATTTATTTATTTCAAAACATTTTGAACCATTTATATTTAGGAGGATTTTGTTTAATCTTCAAACATTTGGGTATTTTTACAACTAAATTTCTGTCACTGATTTCTAGTTTTAGTCCATTGTCATCTGAAACCATATATTGTATAATTTTTATTCTTTTAAATTTGTTAAGATGTGTTTTATGATCCAGCTTTGCCCTCTCTTGGTGAGTAGTCCATGTGTGCTTGAGAAGATCATGTTTTCTGCTGTTGTTGGATGGAATATTCTATAAAAGTAAATTTGATGGTTGACTGATGTTGCTGTTCAGTTCAACTAAGTCCTTTGTGATTTTCTGCCTGCCGGATCTTTTACTTACTGATAGAAGGGTGTTGAAATCTACGACTATAATAGTGGACTTGTCTGTTTCTCAATTCTATACGTTTTTGCCTCATGTCTTAATGCTCTGTTGTTAGGCACAAACACAGTAAATATTGTTACATCTTCTTGGAGAATTGACTCCTTTGTTATTATGATTACATGCCCTCTTTATCTCTGATAATTTTCTTGCTCTTAGAGTCGGCTTTGTCTGAAATTATAGCCATGTCAGCTTTCATTTGATTAGAATTTGCATGGTACATCTTTCTCTATTCCTTTAGTTTCTTCATATCTTTATATTTAAAGTGGGCTTTTTATCGGCAATACGTAATTGGGTTATGTTTTTTTAACCACTCTATCAGGCTATAACTAGTTATTTAGACTGTTGATATTGACATTTAAAGATAATATTGTTGATAAAGTTGATCTGTACTTAAATTTGGAGTATATGTATATATACATATAACATTTAAATATCTTTCAATGATGTTTGTATTTTTCAGCATGCACATTTTTCACTTTTGTTAATTTATTCTTAAGTATTTTATTCTTTGGATGCAACTGCAAATGAAATTATTAATTTCAGTTTCAGATTCTTCTATCCTCCGTATAGAAATGCAACTTACTTTGTATATTGATCTTGCACTATCAATGTTCTACAGTCTAAACAGATAATTTCTGCATCAGGTACTATACATCAAGGCATCAAGAATAAAAGCTTTTTGTGAGCTGAGCCAATTCTGAATGATCATCCTCAATGCTCCTAATTTTAGAGTAAGAAGTGTGATTAGGTAAAGACCATATGATACTAGAAAGAGCATGTTATTCTCTACAAGCATCCTTTTTAAAAGCAGAATTATCAGCTAAAATCCTCCATAAATGTCTATGAAGCAGCCAGATAGTTGTTTCTTTGCCTGTGCCAACATTTTTTTTTTCCCCAAAATGAGTTGTCCACATGTTCAGCCAATCAAATAAACTGTCTGGCTGAACATTCTAAGGTGCTTTAAAATTCAGTAAATAGTACTAATCACTTCCATTTCAGTATTGATATTAAAGGCCCTATTCATACCATTAAAAAAAGTGGAATGCAGCTGTACTGTGCTTTCCTTTAGAATTTGTATGTGGCGGGCCGCTTGCATAATGAGAAATATGCCTGTATTCTGTGTTCTTTTTTACTTAAGAGGCTTAGAGAAGGTCTGGATGAAGACATGCTGCCTGCGTGCAGTCGCTTCAGTTGTGTCTGACTCTCTGAAACTCCATGGACTATATCCCAGCAGGCTCCTCTGTCCATGAGATTCTCCAAGT
The DNA here is from genome assembly GCF_023091745.1 of Budorcas taxicolor. Lineage (NCBI taxonomy): Eukaryota > Metazoa > Chordata > Mammalia > Artiodactyla > Bovidae > Budorcas > Budorcas taxicolor. Next base: position 38,996,742 of record NC_068923.1, on the reverse strand, counting down.
AAGAACACTGGAGTGGGTTGCTGTGCCCTCCTCCTGGGGATCTTCCCAAGCTGGGGGTCAAACCAGTGTCTCGTGTCTCATGTCTCCTGCACTGGCAGGTGGGTTCTTTACCACTAGCGCCACCTAGAAATCCCCTAACTGTTAGCCACTCAGTCCTGTCCTACTCTTTGGGATCCCATTGTCTGTAGTCCTCCAGACTCTTCTGTCCACGGAGTTCTCCAGGCAAGAATACTGGAGTGGGTTGCCATTCCCTTCTCCAGGGGATCTTCCTGACCCAGGGATTGAACCCGGGTCTACTGCATTGCAGGCAGACACTCTACCCACTGAGCCAGCAGGGACGCCCTTAAAGACATGTTAATAACACAGAAACTTAAAGAAAATACCTCCCAAGATGGTATGGGGGAGGGGCTATGGTGTAATCTGAAGCGATTTCCATTTTTATGAGAATATTGATACTTTGAAAATGTAATTGATGTTGTTAAGTACCTCTTTGTAAAAATTTCACAAATGTTCCAATTTACTAAGCTTAAGTATTTAACACAGCAAAGGGCTTCCAGATATGCTCGACATATTTTTACCTATATTCTCAATTTAATATCTGTATTGATCCACTGCAATGGTAGTAAAAGTACATCCCTTGTTTTAGAGATTTCTATTTAGAAATGTGCTGCATCTTTTAAAAATTACACCTCTGTCTTTTTTCTACACATGCATTACCTAAATTGTACTTCTCCTTGGTTGCAGTTGATATCTATTTTAAAACCCCAGCTTTAATTACAGATTACTACTGTCATATCGGTTGATCTGTGTAAACACTGATCTTTTTGGTGTTTTAAATAAAAGAGCACAATTTCCTACAAATATGACTATCTGTCAAAAATCAAATTTCTATTTTGTGGAGCCCTAATATCAAGGTCATAGGTATGGAGCTTTATACCAAGGTCACAGGATAAAATTCTCTAGAATTAACCAAACCCCATAGCAACCGTTGCCATAAGCCTCCCAATATCCCTAACCTCATGTTAGGTAAAATACCCACCCTATTACTCACCCTATAGCATTCTAACCAACCACCTAATGTCACCCTTCCAGTAGTAATCTTCTCTGTCTTGAGGCTATAACAATTGGCTACTAGCCCACGAAAGGGGTCAGCTCTCCCTTGAGCTGGCCTGCTGTTCTAACAGCAACTCCCACTCTAAATAAATTACTCTATTCTCCTCTCATTCCGCCTCTTGTCTGGAAATTCTTTTCCAATCTGCACACAGACCAGGACACATTTCTCTGAATTTTGTTTACTGATAGTCAAGAATCCTTTATTTAAATTTCCCTGGAAAAGCACAAGCCACATATTAATTTGATTTTGTTAGAACAAAGATTAGATTACAATACGAATGAATTAAAGCTTTTTACTTATTATTTTTGCCTTTTACACACATTTTGCTCTTTGGGGTGGTGAGCAGCTGGGGAAGTAGCCCAAGTTCACTTGCTTTTATGAATTCTTTATATAGTGACCAAGTCCTTTCTTCATCTTAGATGGAAAAAAAAAATCAATTCTATGAAAAAAACAGTTCTGACAAAATTTGCTAAAGATACTTTTGATAAATTAGCAAGGAGATACAGCACAAATTGGGGCTTCCCATGTGACACTAGTGATAAAGAATTTGCCTTTCAATGTAGGAGACACAAGACACATGGGTTTGATCCCCATGTTGGGAAGATCCTCTGGAGAAGGGAATGGCAACCCACTCCTGTATTCATGCCTGGAGAATCCTATGGACAGAAGAGCCTGGAAAGCTATAGTTTATAGGGTTGCAGCAAAGAGTTGGATGCAACTGAAGTGACAGCATGGCACAGCACAAATTATATTTAACTACACATGAGTCTCAAACATTCTGTTTCTCTCCCAGTCTACTGTCTACTACTGTCTCCCTCCATTCACCGACACCACCAGTCACCAACTCCCCCGCACCCCACCCTCAACTATGTCCTACACAAACACATCCCTTCCTTGCTATGTACTGCAAGTATTGGAGCAACTAGCAAATGGCATTTTAAACTCACTGTTCTTCCATCTTTAGCATGTTGAGCCCACCCTTTAATATCCAAACAAAAAGCTCAAGCTTCCACTATACGCACCAGAGAAAGCCCAGCATATTTCCAAATGCTCTGAGGGTGATTTATGTCCTGTTTTCAATTTTCACTTCACATTCAATTATCAAACCCGTTTGCTATCTCACCTCTTGAAACTGTGATCTTGATGACCTTACTCACATTGTCCCAAGGGTGGACACATGCGTTTCTGTTCATTCCTCAAATCACCACTGATACAAAGTTGTTTGGATAAAAGATTTTTTACTACAGGTTTAAAAATAAACAAAGATTATTCTAGAACAAAGTAGCAAACAATTTTCAGTTGAATATTTGGCACCACCTCTCCTAACAACTCATCCCACAAAGCAAAAGTGAAAGTTGCTCAGTTGTGTCTGACTCTTTGTGACCCCTTGGACTATACAGTCCTTGGAATTCTCTAGGCCAGAATACTGGAGTGGGTAGCTGTTCCCTTCTCCAGGGGATCTTCCCAACCCAGGGATTGAACCCAGGTCTCCCACATTGCAGGTGGATTCTTTACCAGCTGAGCCACAAGGGAAGCCCCATCCCACAAGTCAACTTTTATTAAACCCTTCAGATCCAAGATTTCATACATAACTGAGGTTTGCTTCTCTACCCTGGTGCTTTTCTTGTCTCCCAGGGTCAAAAACATTTCAAAATTCCTGTTGTATTATTTTCTTCATCAAAGTAATTACTCATTTTGCCAACAAATGTCTGTATTGTCAAAGCTATGGTTTTTCCAGTAGTCAGGTACAGATGTGAGAGCTGGAGCATAAAAAAAGGTGAGTGCTGAAGAACTGATGCTTTTGAACTGTAGTGTTGGAGAAGATCCTCGAGAGCCCTTTGAATGGCAAGGAGATCAAACTAGTCAATCATAAAGGAAATCAACCCTGAATATTCATTGGGAAGACTGATCCTGAAGCTGAAACTTCACTACTTTGGCCACTTGATATGAAGAGTCAACTTATTGGAAAAGACCCTGATGCTGGAAAAGACTGAAGGCAGGAGGAGAAGGGGGCAACAGAGGATAAGATAGTTGGATGGCATCACTGACTCAATGGACATGTATTTGAGCAAACTCTGGGAGATAATGAAGGAAAGAGGAGCCTGGTGTCCTTCAGTCCATGGGGTCGCAAAAAGTTGGACACAACTTAGCTTCTGAACAACAACAACAACAAATTAACTAGGAGCTTTGCTAAACAGTTTGTCTCTTAGGGTCATTTACATTAGCTTTGCCTTATGCAGACTGCTAGCTTCCAGGAGGGGAGATGTCTGATCTTTCCATTTTCCTTTATATGACACATGGCAGAGCCCCTGTGGATAAGGATATTAAAGAAAGCTTTAAATAGTGTATTTTTGCCAACTGAAAGTCTCTTGTTTTAAAATTCAGACACCTTATTTTTAGAATGAACAGGTTAAGTAAGTCACTCAGTCATGTCTGACTCTTTGCAGGATTCTCCAGGCCAGAATACTGGAGTGGATAGCCTTTCCTTTCTTCAGGGGATCTTCCCAACCCAGAGATTGAACCCATGTCTCCCACATTGCAAGTGGATTCTTTACCCCCTGAGCCACAAGGGTAGCCTGCTGAAGAAGGGAATGGCAAACCACTTCAGTATTCTTGCCTTGAGAACCCTATGAACAGTATGAAAAAATAAAAAGATATGACATTGAAAAAATGAACTCCCCGGGTTGGTAGGTGCCCAACATGATACTGGAGAAGAGTGGAGAAATAACTCCAGAAAGAATGAAGAGACGGAGCCAAAGCAAAAACAATGCTCAGTTGTGGCTGGGACTGGTGATGGGAGTAAAGTCTGATGCTGTAAAGAGCAATATTGCATAGGAACCTGGAATGTTAGGTCCATGAATCAAGGTAAATTGGAAGTGGTCAAACAGGAGATGGCAAGAGTGAACATCAACATTTGAAGAATCAGTGAACTAAAGTGGACTACAATGGGTGAATTTAACTCAGATGACCATTGTATCTACTGCTGTGGGCAAGAATCCCTTAGAAGAAATGTAGTAGCCCTCATAGTCCACAAAAGAGTCCAAAATGCTGTTCTTGGGTGCAATCTCAAAAAAGAGAGGTGACAAGAATACACAGAAGTATATGAAAAAGATCTTCATGACCCAGATAATTATGATGGTATGATCACTCACCTAGAGCCACACATCCTGAATGAGAAGTCAAGTGGGCCTTAGGAAGCATCACTGCAAACAAAACTAGTGGAGGTGATGGAATTCCAGTTGAGCTATTTAAAATTCTAAAAGATCATGCTGTGAAAGTGCTGCACTCAATATGCCAGCAAATTTGGAAAACTCAACAGTGGCCACAGGACTGGAAAATGTCAGTTTTCATCCCAATCCCAAAAAAAGGCAATGCTAAAGAATGTTCAAACTACCACACAAGTGCACTCATCTCACATGCTAGTCAAACAATGCTCAAAATTCTCCAAGCCAGGCTTCAACAGTACATGAACCATGAACTTCCAGATGTTCCAGCTGGATTTAGAAAAGGCAGAGGAACCAGAGATCAAATCGCCAACATCTGTTGGATCATGAAAAAACAAGAGTTCCAGAAAAACATCTACTTCTGCTTTATTGGCTATGCCAAGGCCTTTGACTGTGTGGATCACAATAAACTGTGGAAAATTCTTCAAAAGATGGGAATGCCAGACCACTTGACCTGCCTCCTGAGAAATCTGTATGTAGATCAAAAAGCAACAGTTAGAACTGGATATGGAGCAACAGACTGGTTCCAAATAAGAAAAGGAGTACGTCAAGGCAGTATATTGCCACTCTGCTTATTTAACTTCTTTGCAGAGTACATCATGAGAAACATTGGGCTGGAATCAAGATTGCTGGGAGAAATATCAATAACCTCAGATATGCAGATGACAACACCCTTATGGCAGAAAGTGAAGAAAAACTAATGAGCCTCTTGATGAAAGTGAAAAAGGAGAGAAAAAAAGTTGGCTTAAAGCTCAACATTCAGAAAACTAAGATCATGGCTTCTGGTCCCATCACTTCATGGCAAATAGAGGGCAAAACAATGGAAACAGTGAGAGACTTCATTTTCTTGGGGTCCAAAATCACTGCAGATGGTGATTGCAACCATGAGATTAAAAGATGCTTGGTCCTTGGAAGAAAATCTATGACCAACCTCAGTTCAGTTCAGTTCAGTCGCTCAGTCGTGTCCGACTCTTTGCGACCCCATGAATTGCAGCACGCCAGGCCTCCCTGTCCATCACCAACTCCCAGAGTTCACTCAGTCTCGCGTCCATCGAGTCAGTGATGCCATTCAGCCATCTCATCCTCTGTTGTCCCCTTCTTCTCCTGCCCCCAATCCCTCCAAGCATCAAAAATTAGAGATACCAAGGGAACATTTCATGCAAAGATGACCAACCTAGATAGCCTATTAAAAAGCAGAAACATTACTTTGCCAACAAAGGTCTGTCTAGTCAAAGTGATGGTTTTTCCAGTAATCATGTATGGATGTTAGTTGAACTATAAAGAAAGCTGAGCACTAAAGGATTGATGCTTTTGAACCGTGGTGTTGGAGAAGACTCTTGAGAGTCCCTTGGACTGCAAGGACATCCAACCAGTCAATCCCAAAGACAATCAGTCCTGAATATTCATTGGAAGGACTTGATGCTGAAGCTGAAACTTTAATACTTTGGCCACCTGATGTGAAGAACTGACTCACTGGTAAGACCCTGACGCTGGGAAAGATTGAAGGCAGCAGGAGAAGGGAACAACAGAGAATGAGATGGTTGGATGGCATCACTGACTCAGTGGACATGAGCTTGAGCAATCTCTGGGAGTTGGTGATAGACAGGGAAGCCTGGCATGCTACAGTCCATGGGGTCACAGTCAGACACGACTGAGCAACTGTACTGAACAGTTAAGTAATAGCAATTTTGTCATCTACCAATGCATAGCAAAATTAAAATGTTTTCTCATGTATGTTATAAGCGATATATAATTTGATACCAACACATGTAAATATAGATGTTTTCCTCTAGCATGATTAGAAAAAGAAGTTTTAAACACATAGAAAATGTAAAGTAATACATCACCTGTATTGACTTTTTGTGAGCATACATTTTTTTCATTCTGTAAGTCTTTCTAAACTTAGTATATTGTATATCTGAGAATGTAAAAACTTAGCATATACTATTTTCTGTATATTGCAATAATAATCACAGGTTCATCTTCATTCATTGAATTGTTAAAACCCTTTAAGTGTACAAGTCTACAAGGGTTAAATCAGTTACTAATTTAGCAGGAATCAAGAACCGTGATTACACTATACATAGAAACGAATTGTTCCATTTGCAGAAATAAGAAAGAATTGACTTTGAATCCTCACAAGCAACTGGTTGATGCTTTCAGGAAGACATCTCATATACATAAAATTTTTATAGACATTGTCATTAAAACCTTTAGTTCAGCAATTGGAACTATTTGCTTCATTGAAATGGACTTCACTTTGTGTGTTTTATCCTGTTCTGACATCTAAAACTTTCAGTACGCCAACATTTTGATCTATAAAAATATAGAGACTTTTAAGACCCAGCAGAGGAAAAGTAGGGCATTTTAGGAAAACTGTAATCTTCCAAATCTTTCTTTCTTTTAAAATAACTATAAATGTTTTAGAAAACAAAATGTTTTAGAAATCTTTTGTAAGAGCTACTGGGTATCTATATGTTTTCCATGTCTTCACTTCAAAAGAAAAAGAAAAATCAATGATATATAAAAATAACTTGACCAAGATTTACAAGAAAATTGACTTAAATTTAGTATCTTCTAACTTCCCCTAAAGAAAGAAAATCAAATCTGAATAATTTTGTATGAGAATAAATGGAACAAAAGTATCAATTAAGCTAATGTATTTTAATCTTAGTCTTCACCTAAAAATAATAAGTTTTTCATTGTATCTCTGTAATTCTAACTCTCAATTTCATCATTTTATAAGAGATCCAGAGGATTCATCTAAAGAACCATATATATATGATATTCTGGCGATACAGCTTAGCTTTCTAAAGCAACCAAAAGGAGTATTCAAATGTTTAGAAGAACATTTGGAAATCATGAGATATTTATTATTTCTTAAAACTTAATAATCAAATTTCAATGACCCAGCATTGAACAGGACCTGTAGTTCACAGTGTGTAACTTACTAAAAGTGACTAGAAAGGCACTTATTGTGACTCCTGACAAGGGACATCCATTATTGAGGCCTGAGAACCTTTGTGTGTGGTAGTAAATTTTTAAAGGTGACATAACCCGGCAAATATAAAGCAGACATATTATGAACTATCTCTTCTATAGAGTCACAGGGAATTGAAAGTAAAAAAAAATAAATAAACATAAAAGATAGGCCTGTCTTTAAAAACAATGGCCTCGTAGCACAGTGAAGACATAAATAGATCTGAAAGAGGTAAAGAGAGGCAAGAACAGGGAGGAAGACAGAGAAAGAAAAAGAAGTTGATGTCTGCTCTACTGACTGTTACTGAGTGCCTATACCAACCTAGTTATCATGCTGAGTGCTAGCAGAAAGCACAAATAAGGCATGCTTCCTGCCCTCAGGGAGCTTATAAGGAAGCAGTAAACACCAACATGTAAATAAGTAATTACAATGCAATGAAAATAAATACTTCAATAAGATTATACCATAAATACTACCTGAATATTCATCAGAAGGACCGAAGCTGAAGCCGAAACTCCAATACTTTGGCCACCTGATGGAAGAACTGACTCCTTGGAAAAGACCCTGATGCTGGGAAATATGGAAGGCAGCAGAAGGGGATGACAGAGGATGTGATGGTTGGATGGCGTCATCGACTTGATGGACATGAGTTTGAGCAAGCTCTGGGAGTTGGTGACCGACAGGGAAGCCTGTCGTGATGCAGTCCATGGGATCACAAAGAGTCGGTCACGACTGAGCAACTGAACTGAACTGATAAATACTACAGAAACACCAGGAAGAAAGCAACTGGTAATTATCATCCATACAGGGGTGCTCAGTTGTATCTGACGCTTTGTGACTCCATGGACTGCAGCTCACCAGGCTCCTCCATCCATGGGATTCTCCAGGCAAGAATACTGGAGTGGGTTACCATTTCCTTCTCCTGATGATCTTCCCAACCTGGGGACTGAACTGGCATCTCCTGAGTTTAGTGCTTTGGTAGGCGGTTTCTTTACCACTGAGGCACTTGCAAAGCCCATTTATCATCCAGCTCAACATAAAGTCACAGGGGAGGATTCTAGAAAAGACACATAAGGTTTTTTCAGTTTTGAGTCTTTATATTTCCTCTTTTTAAAACAATTTCTATAGCAAGGGAAGAAAAGTATGGGAAAATGTAGTTTAAGTGCAAAAGCAGAGGAAAATAAAAGCAATCTTCTAAAAATATTTGCTATAGTTGCACCTGAAGTAAAGCTATGGCACAAATATACATCAGTATTAAAACCATGGCAGAATGAGAAGAGGCTAAGAATACAGAGTGATAAAAACCCACTTAATTTTATAGGCCTTAACCTTTGCCAATTAAATCAGATTCATTCATTTTAGGACACTTCTTAATGCTAAGTAATAAATTAAGAATGTAAAAGCCAAAGAAATTTAACATTTAGGCATGCATTTAATTTCCCATTCATGGGAGATTTATATCTATTATTTGCAAGGTAGGCAAGAGGTTTAAAAAAATGGAAACAGGTAAGAAGAAAAATAGAAATTAAAAAAAAAGAGAGAGAGATAGTCATATAGCAAAGGCTGACACACCCAAAGTTCTAAGAATTTGTGAGAAGCAATGAAAAGTAATAAAAAGATTAATTCTGGAGCCATGCTGAGGTTATTATGGTTCTGGATAGTCAAGGGATTGTCAGTGGATAAGCAGTGCTGCTCATCCTTAGCTTCTTTTTCTCTTTTTCTGTCTTTCTCTAGAATTTTGCCTTGTATTTTATTAAGACTACCATTGAGATTCATTAAATACTTGGTATATTACTAGATATTGAATGTAAAATTGCCAGCTGACTGCATGTTCCCTGTAGTTTGCCTTCACTGCCAAGATTATAAAAGCTCTAAAGTATATTTAACTTCTTTTTTGTCATTATTAACAGTGACCTTTTGGACATTTTGCTCTATTGATGTCCAATCTTTCAGTTGAGGCCCTTTCTGAAGGCAGTATTTGTGCTCAGTGAACAATAGCAAAGTGACTGGTGTAGGTGAAAACGACAGTTATTGCGCATAGGAAGATCCACGTTTCTTTTTTTCCCCATATCTCCCATACTATAATTGTCAAAGATTTAATAGGAGTAAGGAAGGCTAAACATGTGTCTGTAGCCAAATACACTTACACACACACACACACACACACACACATACATATATGCATTAACACACACTAGGCATTACGTCCCATCCTTGGACTCCCCAATGTTTATTTAACACTTGTGTGTACTAGTATTGATTACAGTAGTATCGGTTTGGTTATTTTGTGATTTTTTTAAAGAAATAAGATTTCAATTTCAATGTTAATAAAAGTACTCATTTGTACCCTCTGAAATGATTTTATTTACTTAATTAATTGCTTGCAATCTGC